>NW_023276807.1:119432737-120637976 GCF_003668045.3 Cricetulus griseus | reverse complement strand
TGGCCACTGTACTCCATCAATGGAGAGCCTGTCTGAGGACAAGGCCCATGCAAAAGGAAATTCAATGAAAGTACAGTGAGACAGGGACTTGGTGGAGTGCCTTCATCTAGCCATAAATGAAGCTCTGCTTTCATTATGTGAACTTTCTCATACGAGGGTCTCATGGGTATCATGGCTAATGCTTGCAATAATTTTGTAACGAGGATATTAATCTGTCTGCTCTATAGATAAGGACATGTGGTTCAGAAAAGGAGAAACTATGGGTTCAAGATCCAAAGCTAGAAAATAGCCAAGTTAGTATTTAAATTTATAAAATAGGCCTGGTGACATTCACCTGTGATCCTAGTCACTCAGGAGACTGAGACAGATGAATCACAATCCTAAGCCAGTCTGGGTCACACGCTCTCAAAATGCAATTTTCTTAAGGGTAGGAAGGTAGAACAGAGAAAGCATTCTTGACTAGCATGCACGAGGCCTGGGTTCAAATTCCAGCACTGCAAAGTTAAAAAGAATCATTTTTTTTAGATAGAAAAAAACCCAGCCTGTTAATCATTACATTTGATTACCACCAGCCTGATGCAGAGATGAAAGAAAAGGAACATAGAAGCGACAAGTGCTGTGAATTCTGTAGTGCTCTCCAATAGCAGGGAGCTTTGCAGAGGTGACGCCGAACCCCTCAGGCTGTTAATGTGTAATAGGACAGGTCCAGTGTAGGATGTAAGGCTCAGAATTAAAATCATCAGGAAGCGCCCCTCCTACCCCTGGAGAAGAGCACTCAGCTCAAGACCTTTGCACTTTTGTGCTGGAATGCCAGCTATAAATGGCATCTCTAGGAGCTAAGTTACATCAACAAGTGGTGTTTCAGGAACCTTGGAAGCCAGAGAGCTCAGACCACTTCCCTCCAAGGCCAAGTGGTATGCAGTGACAGTTTACCCAACCAGCATACTTGAGACACAGGAGAAAACCTCAAATGATTCTTGCCTGCCTAGGGTTTTCCCAGAGCCCCACTGAGTAGTAGAAGCTGAACAGACACTCTGCACATCGGTCCTGGAACTGTCATTTGTTCTAACTACATTTGGATAATCGAGGGGACAAGGTAGACATGAAGGGAGCCAGCCCTACTCTTCTGAATATAGGTAATATGATAACTAACATTTATTAGTTGCTCTTTGTGTGCCAGGTGCTGGCTAAGCAACACTTGGTGGCCACCTTAATGGTGCTGCCTGTGGGTAAAGAGTGCTTGCACTCTGGTACATGTGATATCCTGGCAAGTTCCCTAAGCTTTGAGCATGTTGCCTACCCCTCCAACGGTGGCCATGTGAGGAGAAACACTCAACGCATAGGAGAACAGAAATGAAAGGCCTTTCTTGACCAGAAGGACAGTGAATGTAGAATATTCTTCCAGGAAACACAAGATCAAAATCCCTCCAAGTAGAGTTCCCCATGGGTTCTGAGCAGCCCCAGAGAGCTTTATCTCTTTGTGCTCTGCCCAGTTGTAAACAACAGAGCAGTATGTGGTGGGAAAGTATGCGCATATCTAACTCTGTGCTTGTTTCCTCAAAATAATTGCATGGAACACTCCACTTGGGAAAAGAGAAACAGTCTTCAGCTTACATGTTTCATATTTATTTAATAAACATTTGTTGGACCCAGCAGCTATATTTATCCATCTTCTTGCTGCCTCCTTCTATCAAGCTGGAAAGCCAAAACTTGCTTTCCCAGAACCCCTTTCAACTGTCAGTGGTCAGATGACCCCTTCTCAGTTTGGAAAACAAAGCAAGACCCAATTTTTGCTGCTTTTTAGAGAGAAACATCAAATATAAAGACACAGGTTGGCAGTAAAGGAATGAAAGAAAGTTTTATTGTGTAATGAGGGTGTGTGTATTAACAGATTAATATCAGTCGAAATAAGTGCCAAGACTCTGCTGTATCCACAACTGAATATTGCACAATGATAAGAAGGCATGGCCACTAGACAGTCATCGTAACACTCAAAATTTTAAATATGCAATGATGAATCTTAGAATATGTTAAATGAAAACCCATAAAACTAAAGACAGGTCAAAATCCAAAATCAGAATTGAATATTAAAAAAAAGCTTTTAGTAGTTCATATGCAAAACAGCCTGAATATAGACGAACTGAATAAGCTATCCATCCACACAACCCGGTGTATTCCCAATAACTGCGAGATTTGCAGTTCTCAAGGTTCCGGTGTGCTCATCACACCAGATTCTATGCCGGGCCAGAACATTAGGTTCAGTAAGGCCTAAGACATGTCACCTGACTGCAAAGAGTCTGAGATAGAAATCAATGAGCCATCTAGAAAATCCCCAAATACATGGAAACCAAACAATGTACTTCCAACAGAACGAGCCACAAGGAAACAAGAAAATATTCCTACATGAAAAATAATGAAAGCAACACACAAAAACCTGCAAGGTGGACCCAAACCAGTTCTTAGAGGAAGATACACAACTTTAATGCATATATCTATATTTAAAAAGTATGAAAATTTAGATATTAAGGAATAGTCATAAGCAAACAAATAAAAGCATAGGATCAAACATCACATGTATATAGATGGAGAGAGGTAATCCAGATTATAAACCAATAATCCAAACAGAAGCATAAAACATAAACCAAACAGAAAAACATAATAGATACTTTTTAAAGTCCTCAGTAGATTATTTGTGAAGGTTGATAAAACTGTTAAAAAGTCAAACAGGGTTAATCAAAGGAAGAGCAAGAAGTCAAAACAACTGATATGAGATGAGAAACAAAGCATATTATTTCATATCCTAAAACTATTAAAAGAGGTAGTAGGGGGCTGAGGGATGGCTTTGCACTTAAGAATGCTTGGTTCTTTTTCACTTATATGAAGCTCAAGAATAAGCAACCTTCCTAACTGCCTGTAAAACCAGAGTAATGGTCTCCTTGAATGTGTTTGGAGATAGACAGAGACAGACAGACAGACAGGAGGGGGGGAGAAAGAGTGAGAGAGAGCAAGAGTAATATGGAACCACCCTACATTTTGAATGCTTACACATCAAAGATCATGCATGTCACTGCTTATAAATTATACCTCAAAAAATCTGAAAAACAGCACATCTTGTAGACATGAGCCAGGCAGGAAGATAGGCAAATGTTGGGCTGGCCTCGCTGGTATGAAGATGACCTCAAGTTCAAATCCTTTCCAGGCAAGTTATTCAAATGGAATTCTGTGCCATTGGTCCTTAATATTCAGTCTTGCAGAATTTGAGATCAGATTTCCAATGAGGAAGCATCATTCTGGGTTGAACAAAGCCTTCTTATTCATTGGTGGGATGGCTGTCTTGCCGAGTCCCTACCCAGTTCCCAAGGGCATCAGTGTCACTCTCCAGAGGTCTCTGGTGGAGATCTGAAAGGTCTGGGTCAGGAGCTGGGGAGATAGCCCAGTCATTAAGGCCCTTGGGATATAAGCTTGGGGATCTGAGTCTGAGTCCCAGAGCCCACATAAAAAAAGCCAACATGGTATAATTCGTGCTTGAAACCCCCACTTTGGGGAAACAGGGACAGATGGATGCCTGGGACTGGCTGGCCAGTCAGCCTAACCAAATCAGTGAGCCCTAAATCCCAGGGAGGGTCCCAGGTTCAAAAATACAAGGTGGGTAGCATTCTAAGGAATGATACCTAAGGTTAACCACTGGCCCCCATATCTGTATACACACAGCACACACACCAAACACATAGGAGCACCCACACATGCATGACACACACACACACACACACACACACACACACACACACACACACACACACACACAGTTTTTTAGTTACTATTCTGTTGCTGTGACAAATCATCATGACCAATGAAAGTTATAGAAGGGTTTATTGGGGCTTTCTGTTCCAGGGGGTAAGAGTCTGTTCCCATAATGGCAGGGAGCATGGCAGTAGGCATACATCTTCCAACAAGTTTTTTTTTTTTCCTGGGTCCTCTATTTTTTTTTTAGTTTTTTATTTTTTATATATTTGAATTACAAACAAGATTGAATTACATGACCATCCCAGTTCCCTTCTCCCTGCCTTCCTCCTCTACCACCCCCCCAACTAAAATCCTACCTGTCATATGTCCTTTCTTCTAATCTACACCTGACTCAAAATTTCAGTTCCTAATGAACTTTGCATCCTTCCTTTTCTTCCCTTCTCACTCTCGTAGCTTCCTCCCCCCTCTTCCCATGTTCTCAATTTTCTCAGGGGATGGTGACCTTTCCCCTTCTCCAGGGGACAAAGTTTGTCTCTTTTAGGGTCTTCCTTGTTTACTAGTATCTCTGGCAGTGTGGATTGTAGGATGGTAATCTTTACTCTATGTCTAAAATCCACATATGAGTGAGTACATATCATGTTTGTCTTTTTGTGATTGGGTTACCTCGCTCAGAATGGTTTCTTCGAGTTCCATCCATTTTCCTGCAAATTTCAAGATTCCATTGTTTTTTTTTCCACTGAGTAGTACTCCATTGTGTAAATGTACCACATTTTCTCTATCCATTCTTCAGTTGAGGGGCATCTAGGCTGCTTCCAGTTTCTGGCTATTACAAATAATGCTGCTATGAACATGGTTGAACAGATGTCATTGTTGTATGAATGTGCTTCTTTTGGGTATATGCCTAGGAGTGGAGTTGCTGGATCTTGTGGTAGACTGATTCCCATTTTCTTGAGGAGTCACCATACTGATTTCCACAGTGGCTGTACAAGTTGGCACTCCCACCAGCAGTGGAGAAGTGTTCCCCTTTCTCCACATCCTCTCCAGCATAAACTGTTATTGGTGTTTTTGATTCTAGCCATTCTGACAGGAGTAAGATGGTATCTCAGGGTTGTTTTGATTTGTATTTCCCTGATGGCTAAGGATGTTGAACACTTTCTTATGTGTCTTTCAGCCATTTTAGATTCGTTTATTGAGAATTGTCTATTTAGTTCTGTACCCCATTTTTTATTTGGATTGTTTGGTGTGTTGGAGACTAACTTCTTGAGTTCTTTGTATATTTTGGAGATCAGCCCTCTGTCAGATGTGGGGTTGAATATTTTTTTCCCAGTCTGTGGGCTGTTGTTTTGTCTTGCTGACTGTGTCCTTTGCCGTACAGAAGCTTCTCAGTTTCAGGAGGTCCCATTTATTAATTGTTGATCTCTGTGTCTGTGCTACTGAACATCTCACCTTCTAATCCTTGCCAAACAGCCACCACCTAGGACTAAGTCCTCAAATGCCAGAGACTTATTAGGGACATCTCATTCTGTGAGTTCCTACTGACCTCAGGTAATCAACTTGGCAGTTCCTGCACAGCATTCATGTGCTCCAAGCCACGTTGTTCTCACACATTTAAAAAGAAAAGAAAAAAAAAACCACCACTGCATATTAATCAGATTAACCAACATAATGAGAGAAATTCATAATTAAGTGAGCTAATGTTTGTAACGAAAAAATACTTAGCACATAGCAACAGCCTCATTGTGTAATTTCAGTACCTGTTTTCTTTTAGGATAATTCGTTTTATAAACTTATCTGGTGAAAAGAGAGCTCTCAGGCTGTAGAATAGAAACTGGTGAACACAAGTGCCCATTCCCATTTCCCACACCTGGAGGCCAGAGAGACACGAGGGGCCCTGTTCTATCACGTTCTTCCTTTTTCCCTTGAGACAGGATAGATATCTACTGAACATGGAGCTGGGCTAGCAGCCAGTGATCCCCAGCAATCCTCCTATAATTCTGAACAAATGAGAAGAAGCCCTGTGCTGGAGTAACAATGTGCCCAGCCACTCTCAGATGTTTGGGTGATGGGGAATCTAATCTGAGGTCTTTGAGCAACCTCTGTAACCCACTGAGCCATCCCCAAGCTACAGGTGAATTTTCATATAGATGTCTGTTTCCTCTTTTCAGGACCAAACTCTTTGTTTTTGTATTAGCTGGCTCTGCTGAAATAGCAAGGGAGGGAATGGTAGACTCTGCCAACTTCAGCAAAAAGGGAGATTTCATTGGTTCACACAATTGAATACTCTAGGATCCTCTATTTAAATAGCTCTATGCCTTCCATTTCTGATGGCCCTAGGTCAGACCTCCTGGAAGCTGTTTGTATTGTTGAGGAGGGAATCTTGTGGTGTGTCAAAAGCCCATCTCTTTGACCGGGAGTGGGTGAGGCCAGTTTCACAGGAATCACATGGGGATTGGGGAATAGCCATGGCCCCCAAAGAAAGAGACAAGGTCTGCGCTGCTCTGTCTTCTCTGTGACTGACATGTGGCTTTGACCCTGCAGACTGTGTCCTCTGCACATCCAACACAGAATCCATACTGGCTTTTGAGCCAGCAGATGCACGTCCTGGGGGAATTCACTCCTGAGAGTGAACCAGAATCAGCAGGCCTCAAGGACCAGCCAGACTCCACATTGGGCTGTTGCAGTCCACTGTGATTAGTTTATGTGAGGCTCTGATGGTCACATGATCCTGTTCTCCATTTTTACATTTGTTCTCATCGAGGCTTCAGCTCTGAAAATTCCTAAGAACATCAGCCCCACTCTGAGAAGGAGGCTGTTCGTGACAACAGTCCACGACTGAGTCTTGTTAGTTCACATATCGGAGTCTCTTTCTTCATTTGTTGAGAATTTGGGATTTTCTCAGCACTATCCTTGGGCACACTGTAGGTTGCTTCGTGGGCTCAAAGGGCAGGGAGGGACATTTTGTTAACGTATTTCATTTTTTCACATGGGCCATTTTTTCACATGAGCCATTTCAAGCACTTTAATTGCTTCCTGTTATGAGACCAGTGGGGAAGGATGAATACATGACTGGAGAAGAAACCAAGCCTTGTTTCTCACACAGGACCAGACAGTGCCCTGGGCTTCCACTCTTGCCACTACCATCATCATGTTTGGGGACATTTCACACTTTGGAGATTATTTATATGGCATGTAGAACTTGACTGTTCCTTGTCTTTCCTTCCTAACGTTTCATTCAGGCCTCCGTATTTTTACCACAGAGCTTAGGGCAGAGGGAGTCCCCGAGAAAAGTTCCTGATTAATCTAGTTCAATTGGCACAAGGCAGTTGCCTAGGATGGCTGAGTAGAGAGATGGAAGAAAGAAGGTACTTGAGGACCAGATGTTTCTGCATATCTTTGATTTTTTTTAGTCTTTGAACTTCCTTCTCTGTGGTTTTATTAAAAAAGAAAAATTTGGTTCCAGCCAGGATTTGGGACCCAAAAGAATACAATTTTTCTTACCCTGGGAGGAATTGGCCTTTCTAAAGGCAATATTCAATAAAGAAGGCTTTTTCTTTTACCCACTCTGGGCACTAGATCCCAGACTGTAGTTTACAATAGGATCAACCCAAGAATGTCTGCCAGGAATGCTTTTGGCTGAAAATAATGGAAAATATGACAAGAAGTTTCTGAGACACTTGGTCAGTTGTCATATAAAAAAGAAAGTCTGGAGCCAGCAGGCTGGCTCTGTTGTGCCAGCAGGGTTCACATTGGTAGCACATAGACTTTTGGCCTCTCGTGGGTGGCAGGATGACAATCTTTTACATTCCTGGATGTGGCACTCCATTTCTGGGAGGATAAAGGAAGGGAAACATTCTGTTTTTCAGATGTTTTGATGTCTTGTGGCCAGAAATTAATCACAGGGCATCGATACAAACAAGAGTCTGGCAAGGCAAGCCTTCTTTTGCTCTCAGAACAAAATAGAGTTTCCTTTGCCAAGAATGAATGAGGGAGAGTGTTAGGTAAGGGGCCAGCGATGGCTGCCACACTGATTCTGATGTTTACCTGTAGGTCTTTAATGTATTCTGGAAGTTCTCTAATTTGGGAACGTCTAAAGATAATGAGATTAGTTGGGGTAGACGAGTTTATCCCATAGAATTGAAGTGGGATTACCTAAGAACAGAAAGGTCCCAAATTCCAACCACTTCCACCAGCCACAGTGAAGTCAAGTTGTGTGTGTTTCTGATATAGACGAATTGAGGAGTGTCTTAGCAAGGTACAGCTACAAGAAATGTTTCTGTATGAACCCTCTCATACCTTGTCATCCCGCTTCTTCAGCATTTACAGACTCCCTCTTGTTCTCAGCCATACACAAAACACATGGGCACTTGTATTCTCTCTGCCCATCATAGTCATCATCTGTCCACTGTTGTGGGAACTCACTCTGCCTTTGGGTTTACCGGCCCATTAAGATGTGGTCTCAGGTGCTCCATGTGGACTGATAAGAGGGAAAAGAAGTGTATTCTTTGTCTCTTGTGTGGTGGTCAGAGATCTGATCACAGCATCCTGTACCCCCAGGCCAGAAGACTGTGGGTGGTTCTCTACCTTTATTGTTATTTGTGAGTTTTCCCCAAATAAAGATTGATATCCTTTTATTCGGGCTCTTGTGGACTCCCTTATTCACATCTACAATCTGCCCACCCATCCATTCACCACCCCCATACTTACTCATTCAATCTAAGTTTTCTAAATTCAATCAAAGAAGAGTCTAACCAACAACCAATACTTTATTAACCTTTGCTAGGCTATTGCACAGGTCTGTGTGTACATCCTCCATTGTGCTTTCAAAAGAATCCCTTTTCCTTTCCTTCCATTCAGGCATATGGCCAATTTCTCTGAACAAGCTGCAATCCTCGGCTCAAGAGAGGAAGCAGTCTGTATCTGCTGTGGTTTGGACATGAACACAATGCTTTTCAGTTGAAGGTTACTTGGGAAATTCCCTTCAGATTTAGCTGTGACTTCACAGAAATGTGTGATGGTCAGAGACACACAGTTAAGCTGGGACTTTCCTTCCCTTGACCAGCACAGCCAGCCTTGAAGTATGTGGTTTTGCTGCTGAGCCCCATGGGAGTAGGTGGTGTCTCTATTTTCATGCAGAGAAAAAGCAAGAACAAGAAAAAAATTTAAAAACAACATTGCATTTCTCTCTTAGCTCAGACACAGAAGTCTGGACCATTATCCAACACTACCAGCAATTATCTTACTTTTCTAAGAAATGCAAGAGGCTTTCCATCATAATGTGTGGACACCTAGATGCAATTTTTCCAAAATTATTAGCAGATGGCTTGGAAGTGTGCACTGAGGTGACATCTTAGGTCAGTCTATTATAGGACAAGTCCACAAAGAGCACAGTGTAAATAGATGCTCATTTCTCAGAGTTCTGGAAACTGCATCTAAGATTGATGTGTCACCAGAGGCCCTTCTGGTGCACAGGGACCATTTTCTGAGACATTGAATGACAGACAGAGGGAACTCTGACCTGTCTTCCTCTTTTTCCTCCATGGTAACAAGGGTTAACTTTTCACAGCCTTCACCATCAAATCCCTTCATTAGGGAGTTAGGGCTTCAACATAGGAGCTACAGGAGGGGTGAACCAAGCCTTCTGCACCTAAGAAATGACCATGTGGGAGTGAAAGGTGCAAAGAGAATGAATCACCAGAGGAGAGGTGCCTTGACTAACTTTCTTTTACCACAGTCACTTCAAGCTTAGCAGCTTCTAAATAGCCATCTTTAGCCATCCTTTCCTCATGCTTCAAGATTTTGGCTATCAGGGGCTTCCTTGTTCTTATGTAGTTTTGCTTTTGTAACTATTGGCTGGAGGTTTTGGCCTCAGGCAAATTGAGGCCTCTCATGTGCCTCTCCAAGGCCTCTCCTGAGGCCAGGTCTGCTCAATAGGAAATACAATTCTCACAGTGGCTCTAAGTTCTCCAAAGGTCTCAGGCCCTTTAACTTTGAAATCTGGAAGCATCCTTCCATTTCCTTCCAATTACCTTGATCAGAGGCCAAACTCAGATGGGAAGGAAGGAAATGTAGACACAAACGCTATGGGATCCAGTGTTGAGACTTGCCCCCAGAAAAAAATGAGAATGCACAGGACAAAACTGCCTCTTTCCAGTTTTTCTTACTACTGGCATCAAACTCAAGCAGAACCACTGAAGAAGTGACTCTGTTTTCAGGCGTGTGGGTTGTGAAACTGGGCTATGTAAGACTTCAGAGTTACACTCAGAGCCACAAAGGCTTCGCTGTAATTCACTCATTTCCTCTCTGTGCTTCCACAGCCGTTTTTTTTTTTTTTTTTTTTTGTTTGTTTGTTTGTTTGTTTGTTTTGTTTTTCTTTTTTTGTTTTTGCTATTCCATATTTTTTTCAGATTTTTTTATCGAATTAGAAACAGGATTGTTTTACATGACAATCCCAGTTCCCTTCTCCCTCCCGGCCTCCCCTACCACCCACCCCCGGCCTCCCCTACCACCCCCCAAACTAAAACCCTACCTATCACATATCCTTTCTGCTCCCCATGGATGGTGAGGCCTTCCATAGGGTGTCATCAGAGTCTATCATATCCCTTGGCTCAGGGAGTATTCCTCTATATGCAATGGGCTCTCAAAGTCCACACCTATGCTAGGGATAAGTACTGAACTACTACAGGAGGTCCCATAGATTTCCGAGGTTTCCTCACTGAAACCCATGTTCCTGGGGTCTGGATCAATCCCATGCTGGTATTCCAGCTATTAGTCTGGGGAGCAAGAGTTCCCCGGTGTTCAGGTCAGCTGTTTCTGTGGGTTTCACCAGCCTGGTCTGGACCCCTTTGCCCATCACTTGTTCTTCTCTGCAACTGGATTCCAGTTCAGTTCACTGGATTCCAGTGATTAGTTGTGGGGGTCTGCTTCTACTTCTACCAGCTGCTGGATGAGGGCTATCGGGTGACATATAAGTCAGTCATCAATATCATTATCAGGGGAGGGCATTTAAGGTAGCCTCTCTTCTGTTGCTTAGATTGTTAGCTGGTGTCATCTTTGTAGATATCCAGACATTTCCCTAGTGCCTGATTTCTCTAAACCAAAAATGTCTTCCTCTATTATGATATCTCCATTCTTATCACGTATTCTTCCCCTGACTCAACCTTTCTGCTCCCTCATGTCCTCTGCATCCCTCTTCTTCTCCCCTTCTCATTCTCCTAGCTCCCTCCAGCATTTTCCTGTGCTCCCAATTTGCTCAGGAGATCTTGGCCCTTTCCCCTTCTCCAGGGGACCATGTATGTCTCTCTTAGGGTCCTCCTGGTTTACTAGCTTCTCTGGCAGTGTGGATTGTAGGCTGGTAATCTTTACTCTATGTCTAAAATTCGCATATGAGTGGGTACATACCATGTTTGTCATTTTGTGATTGGGTTACCTTGCTCAGAATGGTTTCTTCTAGTTCCATCCATTTTTCTGCATATTTCAAAATTCCATTTTTTTCCACTGAGTAGTACTCCACTGTGTAAATGTACCACATTTTCTCTATCCATTCTTCGGTTGAGTGGCATCTAGGCTGCTTCCAGTTTCTGGCTATTACAAATAATGCTGCTATGAACATGGTTGAACAGATGTCCTTGTTATATGAATGTGCTTCTTTTGGGTATATGCCTAGGAGTGGAGTTGCTGGATCTTGTGGTAGACTCATTCCCATTTTCTTGAGGAGTCACCGTACTGATTTCCACAGTGGTTGTACAAGTTGGCACTCCCACCAGCAGTGGAGAAGTGTTCCCCTTTCTCCACATCCTCTCCAGCATGAACTGTCATTGATGTTTTTTATTTTGGCCATTCTGACAGGAGTAAGATGGTATCTCAGAGTTGTTTTGATTTGCGTTTCCCTGATGGCTAAAGATATTGAGCACTTTCTTCTGTGTCTTTCAGCCATTTTAGATTCATCTATTGAGAATTGTCTATTTAGTTCTGTACCCCACTTTTTAATTGGATTGTTTGGTGTTTTGGAGACTAGTTCTTTGTATATTTTGGAGATCAGCCCTCTGTCAGATGTGGGGTTGGTGAATATCTTTTCCCAGTCTGTGGGCTGTTGTTTTGTCTTGCTGACTGTGTCCTTTGCCTTACAGAAGCTTCTCAGTTTCAGGAGGTCCCATTTATCAACTGTTGATCTCAGTGTCTGTGCTACTGGTGTAATGTTCAGGAAGCGGTCTCCTGTACCACTTAATTCAAGGGCATTTTGCACTTTGTCTTCTAATAGGGTTAGTGTGGCTGGGTTTATGTTGAGGTCTTTGATCCATTTTGACTTAAGTTTTGTGCAGGGCGAAAGGCTTGGGTTTATCTGCAGTCTTCTACATGTCCGAAGCCAGTTATGCCAGCACCATTTGTTGAAAATATTCTCTTTGTTCCATCATATAAATTTGGATTGTTTGTCAAAAATGAGGTGTTCAAAGGTGTGTGGGTTAATATCAGAGTTTTCAACTCTATTCCATTGGTCTGCCTGTCTATTTTTGTGCAATACCAAGCTGTTTTCAGGACTACAGCTTTGTAATAGGGCTTGAAGTCAGGGATGGTGATACCTCCAGAAGTTCCTTTATTGTACAGGGTTGTTTTGGCTATCCTGGGTCTTTTGTTTCTCCATATAAAGTTGAAATTAGTTCTTTCAAGGTCTATGAAGAATTGTGTTGGGATTTCGATGGGGGATTGCATTGAATCTGTAGATTGCTTTTGGCAAGATTGCCATTTTTACTATCCAAGAGCATGGGAGATCTTTCCATTGTTTTGGTATCTTCTTTAATTTCTTTCTTTAGAGGCTCAAAATTCTTACGGTACAGGTCTTTCACTTTTTTGGTTAGTGTTACTCCAATATATTTTATGTTGTTTGTGGCTATTGTAAAGGGTCATGTTTCTCTGACTTTTTTCTCAGCTCAATTATCTTCTGATTATAGTAGGGCTACTGATTTTTTTTTTTTAGTTTATTTTGTATCCTGCCACTTTGATGAAGGTGTTTATCAGCTGTAGGAGCCCCCTGGTAGAGTTTTTCGGGCCATATATGTAAACTATCATATCATCTGCAAATAGTGAGAGTTTGACTTCTTCCTTTCTGATTTGTATTCCCTTGGTCTCCTTTTGTTTTCTTATTGCTCTAGCTAGAACTTCAAGGACAATATTGAAGAGGTATGGAGAGAGTGGACAGCCTTGTATTGTCTCCAATATTAGAAGAATTGGATTGCATTTCTCTCCATTTAGTTTGATGTTGGCTGTTGGCTTGCTATGTATTGATTTTATTATGTTGAGGTATGTTCCTGATATCCCTGATTTCTCCAAGACCTTTATCATGAAGGGGTGTTGGTTTTTGTCAAAGGCTTTTTCGACATCTAGTGAGATGATCATGTGGGGTTTTTTCTTCAGTCTGTTTATATGACAGATTACATTGATGGATTTTTGTATGTTGAAGCTTCCCTGCATCCCTGGCATGAAGCCTACTTGATCATGGTGGATGATTTCTAATGTGTTCTTGGATTCGATTTGCCATTATTTTCAGTATTTTTTTTTTATGAATGTAGATGCCTTTGTATTTGGGGCATAGATGTTTAGAATTGAGACTTCTCCCTGATGGATTTTTCCTGTTATGAATATGAAATGACTTTCTTCATCTCTTTTGATTGATTTTAGTTTGAAGTCTAACTTGTTAGATACTAGGATAGCTACCCCAGCTCATTTCTTGCATCCATTTGATTGGAATATCTTATCTTAACCCTTTACTCTGAGGTAATGTCTATCTTTGAATTCAAGGTGTGTTTCTTGTACGCAGCAGAAGGATGGATTCTGTCTTCATATCCAATCTGTTACCCTGTGTCTTTTTATAGGCGAGTTAAGACCATTAACATTGAGGGAAATTAAGGTCCATTGAGTGTTTATTCTTGTTTGTTTATGATTTGTTGTTGGTAGTGGTATTGTATGTAGATTTACCCTGCTTTTTATTTTGGATTTTCGTAAAATGGGATTATCTATTGCCTATGTTTATGTGAGTGTAGTTAATTTCCTTAGGTTGGATTTTCCCTCCAGTGCTTTCCTTCCAGTACTTTCTGGATTAGTGGTTACATATTGTTTAAATCTGGTTTTGTCGTGGAATATCTTGTTTTCTCCATTTTTAGTGATTGAAAGCTTTGCTGGGTTTAGTAGTCTGGGTTGGCTTCCATGTTCTCTCAGAGTAGGTAGAATATCTATCCAGGTCCTTCTGGCTTTCAGAGTTTCCATGGGGAAGTCCAGTGTAATTCTGATAGGTTTGCCTTTATATGTTATTTTGCCTTTTTCCCTTGTTGCTTTTAATATTCTTTCTTTATTCTGTACGTTTGGTGTTTTAATTATTATGTGGCGAGGGGACTTTCTTTTGTGGTCCACTCTATTTGGCATTCTGTAGGCTTCTTGTACTTTCATTGGCATGTCTTTCTTTAGGTTGGGAAAGTTTTCTTCTATGATTTTGTTGAATATGTTTTCTGCACCTTGGAGTTCGGTTTCTTCACCTTCTTCTATACCTACTATTATCCTTAGGTTTGGTCTTTTCATGGTGTCCCATATTTCCTGGATATTTTGTGTTAAGGATTTGTTGGGCTTAAGATTTTCTTCACTTGATGAATTTATTTCCTCTAGTTTATCTTCAGCACCTGAGATTCTGTCTTCCATCTCTTGTATTCTGTTGGTTATGCTTGCATCTGTGGTTCCTGATTGTTTACTCAGCTTTTCTACTTCCAGCATTCCCTCAGTTTGTGTTTTTTTTGTTTTTGTTTTTGTTTTTGTTTTTTTTTTTTGCTTTCCTTGATTTCGTGCATCTTTTGATTCATCTTTTCTTCCATTTCTCTGAAGGATTTTCTGATTGCCTCTCTTAGGGTCTCTATCATCTGCATGAAGTTGTTTTTAAGGTTGCTCTCTTCTGCTTCTTCTGAGTTGGGATGTTCATTTCTTGCTGGTGTAGAGTCCCTAGACTCTGGTGGTATCATATTGGTTTTTCTGTTGTTGGATGTGTTCTTATATTGTCGTCTTCCCATCTCTTCTTCCAGTGGGTACAAGTGGTGTCACTTCCTTTCCTGGTGTGTATGGGTACGGTGTTCTCTTCAGGTGGGTGCAATTGGCTTCGATACTCTAAAGGGTCTCAAGGTGGGTGCAGGCAGGTCTGAGGCACTCGCTCTCCAGGTGGGCAAGAGCGGGACTGGTGAAGAGATGTCAGCAGACTCTGGGTTGCTTGGTCCTCAGGGGTCGAGTCGTCCTGTCTGCAGACCCTTGGGCAGGATGTCTCAGAGTGGACAGGCAGAAGTTGGGCCCAGGGCAGGGGCCAAAGCAGCTCACCTCTGCACTCTCTGAACTCTGTGGGAGCAGGAAGCTCAGCGATCTCAGCAGAGTCAGGGTCCCTGTATCTTCAGGGATTGATTCAGTCTGCCTGTAGACCCCAGGGTGGGATTTCCCAGAGTGGGCAGAGGGAAGTTGGGCCCAAGGCAGGGGCCGAAGCAGCTCACCTCTGCACTCTGTCGGGTCCAGAATAGCCTAGCAATCTCAGCAGAGTCCCACATCCGTTTTTCATAACCCTTTCCTTGGACTGAAGACAAAGCCTTCCAGGAGCATGTGAAGTAAATTTAGGGGAATGTTCTTGATCTTCTGTAGCCAAGGAGGACCTCATGACCACCTGTAGCAGAGCCTTATTTAAACAAAATGTGTTGATTATTTTTAGCATAACTTAAGCCCCAGGAGACTAATGAGGTGTTAACAGTGCGTGTTAATTATGTGATTTCTGTTGTCTTCATTAAAGCTAAGATTCTCAATCCTATTTGCCACCTGAAATCCCGGGAGAGCCCCAGCACTCCTCTGACCCAGCATCCTTTAGTTCCCCGGAGGTACACACAATCACAGAGACAGAGTTCCATTCCCCTGAGGAGAATCAGATGAGTGGCTCACACATTTGGGAGACCTTGGGTTCCCCCTTTCGAAGCCTTTCCATTTTTAATCTCCGTTATTAGTTGTAAGATCTGACAGAAAGTTCACTGTGCAGGAAGCTGGCGACATGAGCTCATGCTGAATCGTTTAGGACTGACTGTCCTTCACAGAAAACTGCGAGAGAAACTGAAAACCAGGAGGAGGCTGAATCAACCTCCACTGCTTTTCCTAAGCATTTCAATTAACCAAAGAATCGTGCGGCAGACACGCATGACTCTGATTATTTTAAACTTCTGCAATCTATTCTATACTCCCATCCCGAGTGACAAAACATCCCATCCAGAATAATCTTCCCTCAGAAGAGATAATCACCTGTCGTAGACTCATTTAAAAGTGCGATGAGCAGCCCCTTCCTGGCTCTGACTGCATTGCCAGTGCTTGAGACTAGGCTTGGTGATGGGGTTAGAGGCCTTATTGCCCGTCCTGGAGGTAATGGGGTTCTTAATGATGGCCTCATCAGGGCATATGAAGTTGTAATGAAAATAGCAGGTGACCATGATTGGCAAACAACGAATTATGAGTCTCCTTAGTAATTAGAGTCATCTAAAAATGGAATGGGCTGTCACAGGAGGTGGTGAGTCGGCTGTCAAAGAGGCAGGGACACCGAAGTGGGGGATCCATTTCAGGTGAGGGTAGAGTCAATCTTTGGTGTGTATATGTGTGCCTCTTCCAGCTGTCATCTAGATCCTCGGGATGTTCTAAGTCCATAGAAACCAGCAGTCTGAGCTGGGCTTTGGTGGCACTCAGGAGGCAGAGGCAGGCGGATCTCTGTGAGTTCGAGGCCAGTCTGGTCTACAAGAGCTAGTTCCAGGACAGCCTCCAAAGCCACAGAGAAACCGTGTCTCAAAAACAACAAACAAACAAACAAAAACCCCAAAAGAAACCAGCAGTCTGGACTTCGGTGATTTGTAAGATGGAGTGTGATACTGCTGAATAGTAGGCAGAACTGGGTTCAAATCCCTGCTCTAGCACTTACCAGCAATCCTCAAACCCTGAGTAGCTGGCATCAACTCTCTGGGCACCCATAAATGAGCACTGGAATATATTGCTTCCAGAGCTTACAATAGTAAGAGTTGGAAATAATGCCTTTAAAATACGAGACCCACGGTAAGCACTCAATAAATCACAGCTTTAGTGACCCCTAGGAGTCTACTTCTTTTTATTTTTTATTCACTCTCCACTTCAATGATACAGTCAGGGTTTATAAAACTGGAAGAAATGGAAGGACCATTTGTATCCAACTGCAGCACTTTAGCTCGCTCTTGATCAGCCAAACAAAGCGGGCCAAACAAACCTTCCTATGTCATCAGGCAGTGCCTCCTACTCAGGCAGAGCCCTTCAGTCCCTCCCACTCCTCCTCATCCAGGGAAGGATATTCACATTGCTGAATGGCTGCCAAGTGATGGACACATGCCTATGGTATCCCCTGCTGTTGTCACACTAGTTTGAGAAATAGGCCTAACCATTCCCCACCTTACAGAGGAAAAATGTTTCAGAGAGAAGTCCCAGGCCTACCGAAGAACATTTGGATGTCTCCTGGACCAACCCAGCTGAATCTGCCACCAAATCATCCTTGAAATTTTGTGACATCCACTACTCACAGGGTGGTGTCAAGCCAGCTACCTAAAGATGCTCCCACTTTACTGGATAAGATAGTAGAGGGCCAGCCAGTGAGAGTCTGTGGAGTAGACCCTCTGCCTGCAGATTCCAAATGAATTGTGAGTTGCCGTCAGCTCATTCCTGAGTGTGTGCCATGTATGTGCACAGTTGTGTGCAGATGCTCTTGCCTGTGTTGTATACACGTGGAGTCTAGAGGTTGATGTTGAGATGTCTTCCTTGACCACCTCTCCACTTTTTACTTTGAGACAGAGATTCTTACTAACCCTGGATCCCACCAATAAGCTAGACAGGCTGACCAGCAAACCCCTAGGGTCTGCCAGTCCCTAGCACTGGGGTTGCAGATGTATACTCAGTACCCAGCTTTTCATATGGGAGCTAGGAATCCAAACTCATGTCCTTGTGCTTGGGCAGCGAGTATTTTACCCACTGATCCATCTATCCAGCCCAATTAACTTATTCTTTATCCATTTACCTCAGGCTTTATAGAAGAGATGTGTGGTCTTAAAAAACCTTTATATCCCCTTTTGTACACATGACTAAAGATTTGAATATATAAAAAGTTGTATATAAAGAAGTTGCCCTTGTTGCCGCATCTTTCAGATACCTACTATTCTTCAGAGACACTCTATCAGGATCTAGTCATAGCCTGACTGAGGTTTGGGGTTTTGCTTTGTAAATTGAGATAAAGTTTATGCAACATGCAGTTCTCCATCATAAAGTGTACAGTTCAGTGACCTTTGGTGCTTGCATAACACTGCCCCACCCCTCTCTTAGTATCAAAACATTTTTATCATCCTGGAAATAGAACTACAGAAGCCAAAATTTCCTATTGAGTAACGACTCCCTGTTCCTCCCTCCTCCCCACTTCTGCTTATCCCAGCTTGCTTTCCCTCATGGACCTGCTTATTATGGGTTCATTGTATGGAAAAAGCACTGTAATGGTGGCCCTTAGTGTCTGAATTCTTCATTCCGTGCTTTCCTTGGAATGGGATGCTTCTTGGTTACCTTGGTGTGTGTGTGTGTGTGTGTGTGTGTGTGTGTGTGTGTGTGTGTGTGTGTGTTGCTCATGATGGTTTTGGTTTTTATTTTAGTTTGTTTAAAATAAATTCTTACTGGTCATGTTGGCCAGCAGTGGGAAGACAGAGGCAGGTGGATCTCTTCAAGGCAAGCTTAGTCTACAATATGAGGGCCAAGCCAGTCAAGGTTGCATGACCAGACCCTTTCTCAGCAATGGCAACAACAACATAGACAAACAAAACCAAGATACTGGCTCACCATGCAGCCCAGGCTGGCTTTGAATTCACAGCTGGATTGCCTCAACCTGGGATTAAAAATGGGCATACACCACACCCAGTTCCTAACATGTTTTTGAGGGTCATTCAAGTTGTAGCGTTCATCAGTACCTCACTCATTTTTATTAATATATTCTAATTAACATGTAGTAATTATGCATTTTTATGCAGTACAGTGTGACATTTCGAGACATGGCTACAATGCGTAACAATCAGATGAGGGCAATTAGCATACATATCACCTCAGACACATGTCATTGCTTTGTGTTGAGAACATTCAAAATCCTTCCTACTAGCTCTTTTGCAATATTTAATTGACTGTTGTCAACTGTAGCCATCCTCCTGTGCAATGGAATTGTGGGTGTCATTCCTCCATTCAACTGGGCCCACCTGTCACCACCCCTGCATCCTCCAAACCCTTCCCTGACTCTGATAAACACTGCTCCAGTCTCTGTGTCTTCAAGATAAACTTTGGCTTCTACATATAAGTGAGAGCAGGCAGTATTTGTCTTTCCACGTCTGGCTCATTCATCTGACACTTCATTCCTTTACAGGGATAATTGATAGTCTACTAGGCATATGTCTCACAATCTAGTTACTCCTTCATCCACTGATGGACATTTTCATCCTGTTGCTGTTATGGATAATGCTGCTATAAGCACTTGTGTACAATTTTTTTGTGTGACTACATGCTTGTGATTCTCATGATTCTATGTCTGTGAATGGAATTTCTAGGTTATATGCTAATTTATGTTTAAATACTGAGAAATCAGTGTTGGGTGTGTACTCGTGTTTGTTTTTACAGTGCTAGGAACCAAACATGGGACCTCATGATGAATACTAAGGGAATGCTCCACCACTGAGCCACACTCCCAGTCCTCGCTTGTTTCTCAGTACACATAATTTCCCCCACCTTACACCTCTGTAGGCATACTACACTTTGTTTTATTCACCTGACAGTGGGATTTAGAGTTCTTTCCAGTGGTGTGCTAGTAAATGTTTAACAACCTGCTTTTGTGAGGTGCAAATTCCCCTGGGATAACTCCCAGTGTGGCCAGCTTCAAGCCATGCAAGACCACTGATTGCAACACTCAGAAGAGACACTAGCAAAATATCCTCGTGAATGGAGCCAAGCTGGCTGTGGTGAACTGCTAGATCTTTCCATATCTGAGCAGGAGGAACTGCCTCATTCATTTTTATGAGTGCATAGCACACCACTTTAAGATGTACTATAATTCTTTAACCTGTCCCTGATGGCAGACACTTAGCTGACTTCCACTCTTTTCTTCCACAAAGCAGGCTTTAATGGATAACCTCATGTGTGTATCACTTTGCTCGTGTGCAAATAGAGTCGTGGACCAGGCTTCATGACACCCTAAGAGTCACCAGGGAAGACATTCTTAAAGGGCAATTTATTCCTTCCTTGGACCGTTCTGGCTCTTAGAGTAAGTACTGCTCAGAGCAGCCACTGTTTCTGTCCCACTTTCCTTGTGAGTAAAGCTGATGTAAATTAACTAGCCCTTGCTGACATCAAAGGATTGCCATCAGACTTTGAAATGAAATAGAAAAGCGTACTTTTCTTCTGAAAGATAAGAATTAGTGTCAATATAAAGTATCATCGTTCACACAGGATGAGCTAAATAGCTGTTCTAGTACAACAGTGGGAAAAATTCATAGCTGGCAAATTGTGACCTGCTGTAGAGATGCATCAAGACCCACAGCAGAGGGATTGGATATACGATAATGTGTTTTGGCCCAGTTCTTGGGAAGATTTTAAAATTCTAGACAATGTTTCTCAATGGTGCTTATACCTGAGAATGAGCTGGGAAGTCTTTAGAATCTTAACTCCCCAGCCCACAGCCACAGTTCACCCAACCAGGCTATCGAGAAGCAGGCATCCAGGCAACTGTGTTGCAGAGAGCTGTGAAGAGTCCACTGTTCAGGCAAGGCTGAGAAGTGATTATAAGGAAGGCCTTACAGTGGGAAACACATCTGCCAGGGTTAGCTGGGGCAACAGAGCCAACAGAATGTGTGCCTATAAATAAAAGAGATTGATTTTTAAGGAATTAGATACTGCCAAATCCATTTTGCAGAGTAGGGCTTCTGCAGGCTGGAGGGCTCGGGAAATGGCTCAGTGGGTTATAATACTTGCTACACAAGCTAAGAGGACCTAAGTTCAGATCTCTTGCACACTCATATAAAGCCAGTCATGGTCACTCTCAGCTGTAATTCCAGACCAACAGGAGGGAAGGAAACAAGAGGATTACTGTGACTGTATGAGATACTGTGTCACAAAGAATATGGTAGAGAAATGACAGACGGCAGTTGATGTCCTCTTCAGGCCTTGTGCAAGTCTGTGCATGCATACACCTATACTCTCTCTCTCTCTCTCTCTCTCTCTCTCTCTCTCTCTCTCTCTCTCTCTCTTTCCCTCTCCACCTCCTTCCCTCCCCTCCCTTCTTCCCTCCCTCCCTTCCTCCCTCCCTCCCTCCCTCAGCATCACCTAGAGTAATGTTTGGCCAAGCATTTGAGCACTATGGTCCAGCCAACTAAACACATGATATTAACCATCATAACTTGGCAACTCTTTGGGAAAATTCAGCTTCATATTTCGTCTATGGCCATACTACCCTGAATGTGCCTGATCTCATCAGCTTCATCTTTCTGGAATAAAGATGGTTCAGTTGCATGGTCATTGGGGCTTGTGTTTCTTGTTTGGTTACTCTCTCCACAATGTCTCAGTTGCTCCCTCAGCAGCAGCCATTGACCTGTCATCCAAAAGGCCTGTGTCTGGATCCCACAGTCCTTCATAAAATTAAGGACTATGAGAAAATACGGTTATTGTTGGTTTTGTTTGTTCATTTGTTTTAATTTTCATTGACTGTGAAGTAGAAGCTTTTATTAGAAGACTATCAACTTTTTTTGGTCAGTGGCAGTGAATGCCCTTGATTGTACAGAAAGATTTACTAGGACTGATATGAGAAGGTTGGTCTTAAATTGTGACTAAATTCCTTTAAAAAATCTGGGCCTGCAAGACAGTTCAGCAGAAAAAGGGGCCAGTTACCAAGCCTGAAGACACAAGCTTGATCCTCACAAGGACCCACAAGGTAGAAGGAGAGTGTTGACTCCTTTATGTTGTCCTCTGACCACCATACATAAACCATGACACACAGACAAACACTAAATAAATGAATGAACACATAAATAAATAAATGTAATATAATTTTAATGAGAAAAAGGAAAATCTAATTTTATTCACCCTCTTGAAGAACTCCGGTATCCAAATTCAGACTTTAAAGAGATTGTCAGCGAGCATCTTCCTGGCTTTTCTTGAAAAGCACCTATGCATTATTGAAAACACCAAGAGCAGCCTCCCGACCCCCCTTCCACTGGCAGTGAGTTCTGTAAAATGGCTCTCCATGTTCTTTGCAATGGGATTTACTTTCCACACTAAACAGTAGAACTGACTTTAGAACCCATTAGTTCTATGCTGTGGTCTATCACACTGACCGTCTTTCCTCAAGAGTTTAATTTTAAACCACAGGAGAAGAACTGAAGATCATCTCTATCAGTTACTTTTCTTACTGTTGGGGCAAGATGACTAACAAAGACAACTTAAGGATAGAAGGGTTTTGAGGATAAAATCCATCATGGCTGGGAAGCCATGGTGACAGAGTGAGACAACTGGTCACACTGTGCCCACATTAAGAAAGTAGAGAGAAACGAATGCTCATGCTCAACTCATCTTTTCATTTTCATTCATCCTAGGATTCAACTCAGGGAAGGATGCCACTTACAGATAGTGTGGGTCTTTTCATCTCCACCAAATCTAGAAACTTCGTCACAGACATGACTAGAAGATTGCCTGCATGGTGATTCTCAATCCGATCAAGGTGATGAGCAAGACTAACCATGATACCATCCCACTATGCACTAGAAGTTCTTAGCCTGGTAAGAAGATCCAGGTCATAGCGACAACAAAGAAGATCTGAAGATTCACCCTGAACCTGTGACCATGTGTGACATTCTGGTTCTCAGAATTCATGGGTTCTATCGAAGCCACTCTGAAGATGTGGAAGTAGCTATCTGTAGAATCTGCGGCTGCTGAGAATCTGAGGGAGACTTAGCTTCAGTTTGCTGTGAGGAGAGTTTGTGGAAACTGTGAATGGAAGTGTTTATGAAAATATTTTCTTTTTTTTTCATCCTCGAATAAACTCACATTTAAACTAGCCCAGAAGCAGGAGGGTTGCAGTTAAAAATGAGTTAATCTTTTATTTTGGGGGAAGGCAGATCATGTCGTTAAAACAGGAAGCATGGTGTGTAGACTTGTCTCATTGACAGATGCAAGGAGAAGGGCCAAACATGTGGGTTCTCTTCTCCTGGCTTCTCTGTTCGTGTAGCAGGCATGTGGGCCAAGCTGTCCCAGCATGGAGACATACAGATACCCTGTATTAAAGCACGTCACTCTTCTATCACCATCCCAGCTACAGTTCTCTTTTTAAATTCTGTCAGGAGTTACAAGAGCCTGGGGAGGACCTGTGCAAACTGCAGGTGTGGTGTGTACAGGGAAGACCAGCATACACCCAGGTACTCTTCTTGGGAATACATTGGCATATTTCTGTACTACTTGGTAAATACTCAATACTGCTTGGTAAATACTCATTGACATAAGCCTATCTTGCTGTCACCAGCCCTTTATGCACCTTGTGAACTTTACAGACATTCCCAGGATCTAGAAGCTAAAACACCAATTCCCAATACGGTAGGCCATTCAAAGTGATTCCCTCTGTTGCCTTGACTAAGCCTCAGCTGCAAGACTCAGAATTCAGAAAGATTGGTAGCAAAAAGAGTTTTATCACATTTGATAGAATCCAGGGTATATTGGAAAAATGATGAACAGCCACCTTCTGCTTCTCTCTATTATGAAAGGACTGTGGAGATTTCCCAGGTCATCAGCAAAGGGATTCAGCTTCAGCACCAGAGCCAGCTACACCATTTTGGATGGGCTCTAAGCCATTACATAGTGAGTGATCTTCACACGTGTGTTCCTTCAAGTTAAACAGTCACAGAGAGACAACATTCCCAGCCCTTTCTCAGGACAGCCGGCTACTTCTATCCTGACAGCCCTCAAAAGCTCAGGTTGTGTCTCCTGGACCTGTTCACCTGGCACTCTGTTATGAATAGACTCCCGAAATCTGCCTAAGCTCCAAAAAAGGACTACTGTCTCCTTATAACCATTTAATTCAAAAACATAGGTGTGTCAATATTCCCTATTTCTACAAGGGATCAGAAATCAGGACATCAATTCAGTGAGACCCAGACCTGGCTTCAATGTAGATGAGTCCTGAGCCCCACTTACCACAAGGGTGTGTGGTTAGTCCCGTTGAGCCCTAGAAAGGTGATAGCTTACCTCAGCATGCAGAACTTCAAAATTCCAAAGTCTTATTACAATTAAATAAAAACCCCAGCTGTTAATCATTACACAAAGCATGTCTCAGGGATTCTTGAAGGTTCTGACACTGAAAAACAGCAAAAGGCATGTGGAACTTATGAGTTAAGCACAAATCTAAGCTCAAAGGGCCTTGGCTACTCTCATGTTCCAAAGACAGGGCTCTTTGGAAGAGAAGACCAAGAAAATGCATATGTATATTACAAAAGGGGATTTGTTGTGTTGGTTTATGTGACAGGATGATGAATAGAACAACAATAACTGTGTATGCTAGAGACATGGAGATCCCTGTAGCTACTCAATCTAAGAAGCCATCTGCCTCCGCAGTTCTAATGCAGTGCTGAAAACCTCAGAAGCTCCCTGGAGAGGTCCTGGTATTGCATCCATGTTGAAAAGCCAAAGGAGCTGGGGTTTAAGGTCTGTGGACAATGGCAGCTGCTGTAGGCATGCACAGAAGGAAAGGGGACTGTCCCATGTGCCCACATGTGCCCACATTGCCTTTCACCCTTGCTCAGGGCAGATCTCTTCCCTTGCTCTGTCTTGTGTGTTATCTTAGTTCTTTTTCTATTGCTGTGATAAGACACATGATCAAGGCAACTTACAACAGGAAGAGTTTCTCTGAGGCTTACAGTTTCCAAGGGCTAGAATCCATGTCCATTATGTCAGGGGGCGTGGCATCAGGCAGGCTGGCATGGCACTGGAGCAGTAGCTGGGAGCTTGCATCTTGGTGCACAAGCAAGAGAGGGAGGGGGAGGGAGGGGCGGAGGGAGGGAAAGGGAGAGAAAGAGTAAGAATGGCACAGACCTCAAAGCCAGCCCCCAGTGGCATACCTCCTCCAACAAGTTCATATCTTCTAATCCTTCCCAAACAGTTTCACCAACTGGGGTGAACCCCAGGCTAAGGGGGCCTTTCTCATTCCATCACACATGTCAATCCCCACAAACACTCAAGTTCAACCACTCTAAACATCTCTGAACCCCAGTCTGAGTTGACAACCAAGGCCAGCCATCACACACAGGAAACAAGTCAGTCAGCAAGAAGCCTGGAGGAATGGCCCTTAGTGCAATCCTTTGGCACTCTCTTAGTTACTTTGCTGTCCGATATACAGTGTCTAGAATCAGCTTCAGGCCAGCAAGAGTGTGTTCAGGCTGTCCAATTGTAGCTCTCTGTTGCCATTGTGTACACGTGGAACAGAAAGTCAGCAAGCACAGATACGATGGCCTAAACCACTCAGTGTGTTTCTCAAGACTTCCAGCTTCCCTGATGCCTTTTTCTTTTGGATGTCATCTCTTTTGTTTGGGGGTATTGTTAAATCAGATTCATCCTTTCTGGGTCATTTTTCTCTCTTCCTTTTAAATCTAACCATTATAGTCCTTTGGTGGCACATCTGTATTAACCTGGAATACAGATACCATCAGCATGGCCACCCCCTAGGATGGCACACACAAATTCATAAAGGACTCTATTTTAAGTATCCACATAAAAATTAATTAAAACACAAACCTACTAACTACCAGTTGAGTCAATAAATCAGCTTTCTGATTTGCTTGCCAGTGCCAAAGAAATGCTTTTACGTATTCTAAGTAATCTCTTTGGCTCTCCATGTTGGTGAGAATCAATCCCTGTGGCAGACCCTTGGAGACCAAAGAACACATAGTATCGTCATTCCCTCAGCTCCTGTGTGTGCCTCACTGCAGACATCCAGGAATTCCTCTCCTGTCCACTTTGAATCCACCCATGGCAACGCTGGACCACTCCTGCTTATCTCTTCTGTGCAGAGACAGAGAGAAGCATGCTGTTTTCACCCAAGAAACAAATCTTAATTTTCAATTATGAGTCTTTTCAATGCTTCCTTCAATGGGCAAGAATACAAAGGTGTCTTTTCAGAAACTTTCTTCTCGGTACTCATGGAAGGCAGTCCTGTACAAACTGAATACCGTCAACACACTCACAGGTCTGGAGGTTTACAAGGTAGTTACCTTTATCAGAGAGGATCACCAGTCTGCCTGCCATGGGCAAGAAAGAATTAAATGACATATAATGGCTTGTGCTAGAAGGCAAAGGATATACTATGTCCAAAGGCATGCTGAGGACATGCCAATGGACAGTGTCCTCACATGGCCTTTCCTCCATGTGTGCACCAAGGGGGTCTGCCAGACAGATGTTTTGGCTGTCTCTTTTGTTTTTAACTGTTCTCCTGCCTCCCCAGTGCTTCATATACATCCTTGGTGAAACTCCACTTTGAGATGAGAAACTTGATACAGGTCCCGTCAGAGCCTCAGTCACACGCTCCTTCTTCAGTGACTTGTTCTGGGTGGATGTGATGAGGCCACTGTACGCTGGGGCTTCCCAGAGGCATCCCACATACCTGCCAGAGCTTGGATTAGAACCAGCATGTGATCAGATATGTGAACATCCACTGGAAAGGGCCGTCTCCAAGGTCACTTGGGACAACCTGCACAAGTAACAGGATGAAGACACTGCTGAGAAGGCTGCTGTTTGCAGCTGTTGCACTCTGGGCCCCTACAAGGAAGGGACCTGGCTGGTATCAGAGTCTGCTGTCTTCCTCATCTCACAGCAATGCCAAGGTTATTAGATAAGGTCCCAGGCATATAAGCACACTTAACCTGAATGACCTCTGAAAATGCATTGTCTTCAAATAAGTCACATTAGGATGAGGGTTTCAATATGTGAACATAGGGCCACAATGTGGCCCATGATAGGCCTCTGTTCTGTGTTGCTGCCCAAGGCCTGCTATGTGAGTAAAAACAGGTCAATAAAGCACTCTGGATGTCACAGTATGGAGAGCAAAGTAGGTGAGGGTTGGCATATATAATGACACACATAGCTGGCTTTGACTCCTTGTTGCCTCGGGGGCTGAATGTAAGCACATTCTGTTCAGACAGGTTGGTCCCCTGTCCAGTTTTATTGTTTGACCTATTTCTCCCGTTAATTGTTTCCTAGAGCAGACAGGACTGGAGGGCAGCAGAGTGTGGGGATGCTTTGGAGGTTCTGATCCTGCAAGGAAGTAGATTTCACCTTTAGGCTTTTTCCTGACCCTGAAGGAGATGGTCCTTGAAGTGTTGTGCCATAGCCCACAGTCCAAAGTGCAATCCGTCCCCACTAGGGCCAGAGCTGCCTCCATATCCCAACAGTTGAATTCTCAGTGCTTCATGGCACCCCCAAAGTTGAGTCCCCAAAGCCAGCTTGAAAGGATTCTCACAGTTACACTAAAGATAACACAGAAAATGGAGCCTGGGTGATAAATCAGAAACAAAGAATCCCTAAGGCATGCATTTTCTTACATCTTGTCTTTTTTTTTAAATTATAAAACAAGCAGAGAAAATCATCTACAACAACAGAATAATTACATTTTTTGTACTTCCGCCTATTGTTCCCCATCTTCTAATCAGTATCTATCATTTCAACACAGGATATATAAGATTCTGCTCTGCTTACTCTCCTTAACCTTGGTTGTATACATTCCTGAGAAGTGGTATTTATGTCCCCTACCCATGAAGCTGGGATGACTTGGTGACCATTCTAAAACCAATACCACACAGCTAAGAGATGTTTAAGTTTCAAATGCAGGCCAGATAACGCCACCAAGTTTCAGTCTATTATTTTGGGACCTTAGTTCTAAAAGGTATCAGCACTGCTGAAGAAGGCCAACTGTCCTGAGACTGCCTAGCCACAGAGTCTGCACACTGGCATAGTGATGGACAGGCCAGCCGAGCTCATAGCTGACAGCCAGCATCAAATCCTGACTATAGGAGTGAGCCATCTCCCACAGCCAGTCCCATCAACTCAGCTGATATTTGCAGCCCCAGCTGACATCTTGCCTCTGCTGCATGAGTGACCTCAACAAAGAGAGGCTCAGCTGAGCCCTTTTCAAATTTTTGAAGCTCCAAATTGCCAGTAAAATAAAATGGTGGTTTAAGCCAGCACACTTGGAGACAATTTTTCACACAGTAATAATAGCCAAAGTGAATTTTGGTATCTGCAAATGAGGGGTTGCTATAATAAAAAAAAAATTAAAGCACATGGCATCGTCTTTGAGATCAGATTGCAGGCAAAGAATGAAAGAGCTGAAATCTTACATAGTTGGGGTGGCTGTCAGTGAGGGCTTTTGGGAAAGCCAGGGAAACATTCAAGAATTGTAGGCAAAGGAGACCTTTGTTATATAGGGGGAGAAAGTGCAACAAAAATATCACCTGCAGTATGGGAAGCAGAAAATATACCAAATGAACTCTGTGATCCCCTAAAGGAAATGTCCAGGCAGCATGCAGAAGATGCCAACAATAAAAGGAGAAATGACTGGACAGTGTGACATTTGTGGGTAAAGATGCTTGCCATTAAGTCTGATGACCTAAATTTGATCCTCGGTACTCACGTGGTCAAAGGAGAAAACTAACTCCTTTGAGCTGTCCTCTGACTTCCACAAGTACACCATACAATGTGTATACATACACACACACACACACACACACACACACACACACACACACACACACACAAATAAATAGAAAACTAATAAAGTTGGAAAATAGAAAGGAGAGCTACAAACAGAAAAGTGAAAGTAAAAAAAGAGAAGTTCTTTTGATTTCAGTTAAAACTTGTAAGAAATATAAAGGCAGGAACCCTTCCCTGCAGACCAACCTATCCAGAGTCTGCCAGTGTCAAGTTGCTAGTCCTGAGGCCTGGGGACTGCACCTGGGGAATCCCATCCTGGTGGACCAGCCCATCCAGGGTCTGCCAGTGTTGAAGTGCTAGTCCTGCCTCCACCCACAGGAGGAGGCAAGCCATCAGAGTATTGGACCTGCTTGCACCCACCGGAAGAGAACCTTGGTCCCGTACCTACCAGGAGAGGGGGAGACTCCTTCTGCACCCACTGGAAGAAGGGATGGGAAGATGACAGTATAAGACCACAGTTAACAACAGAAAGATCAATATGATGCCACCATAGTCTACGGACTCTATGCCAGTAAGACCTGAACATCCCAACACAGATGAAGCAGAAGAGGACGACCCTAAAAACAACATTATGAAGATGATAGAAAACCTCAAAGAGGTAATGAGAAAATCCCTTAAAGAAATGGAAGAAAAACCAAATGAAAATTTCAAGAAATGGAGGAAAAGACACACGAAAATTTGCAAGAAACAATTCAAACAGTGCAAGGTTTGAAAGCTGAAATAGAGACAATTAAAAAAAAAACACAGTCTGAGAGAATGCTGGAAATAGAAAAGCTGGGTAAACGATCAGGAACTACAGATGCAAGAATAACCAACAGAATACAAGAGATGGAAGAGAGAATCTCAGGTGCTGAAGATACACTAGGAGAAATAGATTCATCGACCAAAGAAAATCTTAAGTCCAACAAATCCCTAACACAAAATATCCAGGAAATATGGGACACCGTGAAAAGACCAAACCTAAGAATAATAGGTATAGAAGAAGGTGAAGAAACCCACCTCAAAGGTGCAGAAAACATATTCAACAAAATCATAGAAGAAAACTTTCCCAACCTCAAGAAAGACATGCCAATGAGAGTACAAGAAGCTTACAGAACAACAAATAGGGTGGACCACAAAAAACTTCCCCTCGACACATAATAATCAAAACGCCAAACATGCAGAATAAAGAAAGAATATTAAGAGCAGCAAAGGAAAAAGGCCAAGTAACATATAAAGACAAACCTATCAGAATTATACTTGACTTCTCCATGGAAACTCTGAAAGCCAGAAGGTCTTAGATAGATATTCTACCAACACTAAGAGACCACGGATGCCAGCCCAAACTATTATACTCAGCAAAGTTTGCAATCACCATAGACGGAGAAAACAAGATATTCCATGACAAAACCAGATTTAAACAATACATATCCACTAATCCAGCCCTACAGAAAGTTCTGGAAGGAAAACTCCATCCCAAGGAAGTTAACTATACCTACAAAAACATAGGCAATAGATGATCCCACTTTACCAACAGCTAAAAGAAAAAAGGGGTGGAAATCCACTCACAATACCACCACTAGTAACAAATCCGAAACAAGAATGAACAATCAATGGTCATTAATATCCCTCAATATTAATGGCCTTAACTCACCTATAAAAAGACACAGGCTAACAGAATGGATACGAAGACCAAATCTGCTGCTGCCTATAAGAGACACATCTCAACTTCAAAGACAGAGTTAAGGGTTGGGAAAAGATTTTTCAATCAAATGAACCCAAGAAACAATAGGTTGTAGCAATCCTAATATCTAAAAAAATAGACTTTAAACTAAAATCAATCAAAAGAGATGAAGGTAATTTCATATTCATCACAGGAGAAATCCATCCAGATGAAGTCTCAATTCTGAACGCCTATGCCCCCAATACAAAGGCATCTACAAATTCATAAAAAAAATTACTAAAACTCAAATCACACATAAAACCTCACACACTAACAGTGGGAGACTTCAACACCCCACTCTTATCACTAGATAGGACCACCAGACAGAAACTTAATAAAGAAACAAAGGAACTAATAGAAGTTATGACCCAATTGGGATTAACGGATATCTATAGAATGTTCCATCCAAACACAAAAGAATATACCTTCTTCTCAGTGCACATGGAACCGTCTCTAAAATCGACCACATACTCAGCAATATAGCAAAACACAATAGGTCCAAAAAATTGGAATAACCCCCTGTATCTTATCAGACCACCATGCTTTAAAGTTAGAATTCAACAACAACAGAAACTGTAGAAATCCTACAAACTCAAGGAAATTGAACAATGCTCAATTGCACCATTCCTGGGTCAAGGAAGAAATAAAAAGAGAAATTAAAGACTTCCTAGAATTCAACGAGAATGAAGACACAACTTACGGGACACTTTGAAAGCAGTGCTAAAAGGAAAGTTCATAGCACTAAGTGCCCACATGAAGAAACTGGAGAATAGTCACACTAGAGAATTAACAGCACAACTTAAAGCTCTAGAACAAAAAGAAGCAAACTCACCCCAGAGGAGTAGATGCCAGAAAATAATCAAATTGAGGGCTGAAACTAGGAAAACAATACAAAGAATCAACGTAACAAAGAGTTGGTTCTTCAAGAAAATAAACATGATAAACAAACCTTTATCCAAACTAACCAAAAGGCAGAGCAAGAACATGCAAATTAACAAAATCAGAAATGAAAAGTGGGACATAACAACAGACACTGAGGAAATCCAGAGAATAATCAAGTCATAGTTTGAAAACCTGTAAGATATCACCAAAATTAAATCAAGAACAGATAAGAAATATAAATAGAGCTATGACCCCTAATGAAACAGAAGCAGTCATCAAAAGTCTCCCAACCAAAAAAAGCCCAGGGATAGATGGTTTCAGTACAGAATTCTACCAGAAATTCAAAGAACAGCCAATACCAATTCTCCTCAAAGTGTTCCACACAATAGAAGCAGAAAGGTTATTGCCAAACTCTTTTTATGAGGCTACAATTACCTTGGTACCCAAGCCACACAAAGACACAACTAAGAAAGAGAAGTACAGACCAATATCCCTCATAAACACTGATGCAAAAATACTCAATAAAATATTGGCAAATCGAATTCAAGAACACAATAGAAATCATCCACCATGATCAAGTAGGCTTCATCCCAGGGATGCAGGGATGCCTCAACATACAAAAATCCATCAATGTAATCCACCATTTAAACAAATGGAAAAAGAAAAACCACATAGTCATCTCACTAGATGCTGGAAAAGCCTTTGACAAAATCCAACACCCCTTTATGATAAAGGTCTTGGAGAGATCAGGGATAATAGGAACATACCTAAACACAATAAAAGCAATATACAGCAAACCAACAGTCAACATCAAACTAAATGGAGAGAAACTCAATGCAATTCCTCTAAAATCAGGAGCAAGACAAGGCTGTCCACTTTTTCCATATTTCTTCAATATTGTACTTGAAGATTTAGCTAAAGCAATAAGACAAGAGGAGATCAAGGGGATACAATTTGGAAAAGAAGTCAAACTTTCACTATTTGCAGATGATATGATAGTTTACATACGTGACAGGAAAAACTCTACCAGGGGGCTCCTACAGCTGATAAACACCTTCATCAAAGTGGTAGGATACAAGATTAACTAAAAAAAATCAGTAGTCCTACTATATACAGAAGATAGTTGACCTGAGAAAGAAATCAGAGAAACATGACCCTTTACAATAGCCACAAACAACATAAAATATATTGGAGTAACACTAACCAAACAAGTGAAAGATCTGTATAACAAGAACTTTGAATCTTTAAAGAAAGAAATTAAAGATGATACCAGAAAACGAAAAGATCTCCCATGCTCTTGGACAGGTGGGATCAACATAGTAAAAATGGCAATCTTGCCAAAAGCAATCTAAATCAATCCCCATCAAAATCCCAGCAGATTCTTCACAAACCTTGAAAGAACAGTGGTCAACTTTATATGGAAAACCAAAAGACCCAGGATAGCCAAAACAACACTGTACAATAAAGGAGCTTCCGGAGGCATCACCATCACTGACATCAAGCTGTATTATAGAGCTATATTCCTGGAAAGAGTTTGGTATTGGCACAAAAATAGACAGGGAGACCAATGGAATCAAATTGAAAAAACTTGATATTAGCCCACACACCTACGAACACCGATTTTTGACAAAGAAGCTAAAATTATACAATGGAAAAAAGAAAGCTGTAGGGAGCCGTCCCTGCATTCTCCATTACAATGATGGTGCCTGCAGGCACTGAATGTAAATTATTGCGCAGGCGCTGGGTAATTTTCCATTTCCTTGATCTCTGCCTATTCCGTGGCGTCATATGGCCTGAGGAGCTGCAGCCAATCATAGGGTGACACGTCCCAGGCGGCGGCTGCCAGCCTTTATTAGGGGACGGGATTCTTGGCTCGGGGTCTCCGCTCTGGTAAGCTTATGCTCTCCTCTCAAGACGCATTAAAGCTTTCCTGCAGAAGGATCCGAATGTCCTGTGTGGTTCTTGCTGACGAGACTATTGCGCGGGACAGAAAGCATCTTCAACAAATGGTGCTGGCATAACTAGATACTGGCATGTAGAAGACTGTATATAGATCCATATCTATCACCATGCACAAAACTTAAGCCCAAATACATCAAAGACCTCAACATAAATCCAGCCACACTGAACTTCTTAGAAGAGAAAGTGGGAAGTAATCTCAAAGAATTGGTACAGGAGACCACTTCCTGAACACCAGTAGCACAGACACTGAGATTGACAATTAATAAATGGGACCTCCTGAAACTGAAAAGCTTCTGTAAGGAAAAGACACAGTCAACAAGACAAAACGGCAGCCCACAGAATGGGAAAAGATCTTCACCAACTCCACATCTGACAGAGGGCTGATTTCCAAAATATTCAAAGAACTCAAGAAGCTAGTCACCAAAACACCAAATAATCCAATTAAAAAGTGAGGTACAGAATTAAATACAGAATTCTTAGTAGAGGAATCCAAAATGACTGAAAGTGCTCAACATACTTAGGTATTAGGGAAATGCAAATCAAAACAACTCTGAGATACCATCTTGCACCTTTCAGAATGGCTAAAATCAAAAACACCAATGACAGTTTATGCTGGAGAGGATGTGGAGAAAGGGGAACATTCCTTCACTGCTGGTGGGAGTGCAAACCCATACAGCCAGTTTGGAAATCAGTATCTTGGTTCCTCAGGAAAATGGGAATCTGCCTACCTCAAGATCCAGCAATTCCATTCTTAGGCATATACCCAAAAGATGCACATTCATACAACGACATCTGTTTAACTATGTTCATAACAGCATTATTTGTAATAGCCAGAACCTGGAAGCAACCTATATGCCCCTCAACTGAAGAATGGATAAAAAAAAATGTGGTAATTTGCACATTTGTGGAGTACTACTTGTCAAAAAAAAAACAAAAACAATGGAATTTTGAAATTCACAGGCAAATGGATGAAACTAGAAGAAACCATCCTAATCAAGGTAACCCAGTTCCAAAAAAAGACAAACATGTTATGTACTCACTCATATATGGATTTTAAACATAGAGCAAAGGATTACCAGCCTACAATCCATACTGCTAGAGAAGCTAGGAAACAAGGAGGACCCTAAGAGAGACATGCATGGTCCCCTGGAGAAGGGGAAAGGGGCAATTTCTCCTGAGCTAATTGGGAGCATGGGGGGAGGAGAGAGGGAGTTAGGAGAAAGAGAAGGGGAAAAGAGGAGGAGAGAGGACATGAGGGAGCAGGAAGACTGAGTTGGGAGAATAAAGGAGAGCAAGAAAAGAGATACCATAATAGAGGGAGACATTATAGGTTTAAAGAAAAATCTGGCACTGTGGAAATGTCTGGAGATTTACAAGGATGACACCAACTAGCAATCTAAGCAATAGTGGAAAGGCTACCTTAAATGCCCTTCCCCGATAATGAGATTGATGACTAACTTATGTGCCATCCTAGAGCCTTCATCCAGTGGTTGATGGAAGCAGAAGCAGACACCCACAGCTAAACACTGAGCTGAATTCCTGGTAACTAGTTGCAGGAAGGGAGGAGCGATGAGCAAAGGGGTCAAGACCAGGCTGAAGAAACCCACAGAAACAGCTGACCTGAACAAGGGGGAGCTCATGGACCCTAGACTAATAGCTGGGAAACCAGCATAGGAACAACCCAGACCCCCTGAACGTGGGTGTCAATGAGGAGGCCTGGGCAATCTATGGGGCCTTTGGTAGTGGATCAGTATTTGTCCCTAGCATATGAATGGACTTTGCCAACCTATTCCAAAGAGAGGGATACTGTCTCAGCCTAGACACATGGGGCGGGGGCGGGGAGGCGGGCGGCTACCTAGGCCCTGCTCCAAATGATATGACAGATGCTGAAGATCCCTCATAAAGGCCTCACCCTTCCTGGGGAGCAGAAAGGGGATAGAATAGGAGGCCAGTCTGTGCAGGGCAGGGGAGGTGGGGAGGAGGGGAGGAAGAGGGAACTGGGATTGACATGCTTGTTTCTAATGAGGAGGGATGAGCAAAGGAGTCAAGACAGTGCTGCAGAAACCCGAAGAAACAGTTGACCTGACCTAGTGAGAGCATGGAGACTCTAGTCATAAAGCTAGGGAAACATCATTGGACTGAACCAAGCCCTCTGAATGTGGATGCCAGCTAGGAGGCCAAGACAGTCTATGGGACTTCTGACAGTGGAGCCAGTCTTTAACCCTAGAGCACAAATGGAGTTTGGGAGCCCATTCCCTATGGAGGGATACTATTGCAGCCCAGATACAGCAAGGAGGGCCTAAGCCCTCCCCCAAATGATATGACAGATTTTGAAGGTTCCTGGTGGAGGGCTTCACTATCCCTGGGGAGGAGTTGGGGGATGGGTTGGGGGGATTGGTGGAGAAGATGGGAGGGCAAAGGAATGGGGGAATGGATATGTAAATATGAGTAGTAATTAAAGAATTTAAATAAAAAGAATTAAATATGTAGTTTTAAGAATTAAAAAATAAAAGAAAAAAGAAATATGAAGGTATTACTAGATTTTTGCTTTAATTATATGTATATACATATATATGTACACACACATACATACGGCATGCTATGCATGTAGGTGCCCCACAGAGGCCAGAAGAGGGCATTAATTCCCCTAGTTCTGGGTGAAGAGCAGGAAGTACTCTTAAGTGCTGAGCAGTCTCTCTAGCCCCGCCTTAGCAATTTTTGATAAGGTCATGCATTCCCTTGTTAGACTTCCCATTGGCCAGTGAAGTTTACCTTTTCCTGAGTTTTGGCCAGGTTTAGTGACACACTTGTGACCAGAAGACCATAATACTACATAACTTTCTAGATGAGATCACAAACAGCCATGATGTTCTTGCAACAGCAGCCTTGGAAGACACCGTATCTCAGTAAGTGCCCAGCCAAAGCTGCCATGTCAGAAAGGCTAAAGAGGTAGGAGGGGCCATGACTATGTCTTAGCTGGGCTTGCAAAGTTGATAACTGTCCAGCTGAAACATCTGTGAGTCATGGTCGACAGAGAGCCAGGTCAAGCCACCCATGTCTGAAGCATGGATAGAGCCAAGTCAAGCCACCCATTACTGCAGTGTGAACAGAGTCAAGCCGCCCTGACTGACTACATACAGGAGCTTGGATTCCTTCTGAGTTCCTGATCCAGAAAAAAAGCAAAATGTTTGCTTCAATCTGCTATGTTTTAAGGTAATTTTGTTATGCACCAAGCAACTGGGACATGTTGCTATACAGCCTTCTTTACAGCCTTTAAGTTATTACAGCTGCTTTCGAGAGAGGGACTCCTCTCCAATATATGTGATAAAAGCAATCACCTCCCTCCTTTACCTTCAGTAAGGACAATAAGGTAGGTGAAAAGAACAAATATTTGTATAACTTCTAATCCTCGTGGCCATATTATTTTTGAGAAAGGTAGTACCAGTTAGCTATCATGAGCTTACAGGCATAGCAGTTGATTATGACTTCACCAGCTTTGGGTATTGTCATTTTAAGCCATATTTAAAAGCACCACAAATTTCAAAGCTGTTCTTATGTAGCTGCTGTAAGATTCTATTGCTCTGCTCCTAGGAGGAAATCCATTCAAGCTACAGCTGGAGCCTCTGCAGCTCAGTGAACCCTGCCCCTGCCCCCACCCCTCCTTTAAATCTGGTTAGTGCATCTCTTTTGTTCATCACATTCTGTTTGTTGCATTCCCTGCTTATTTTGGACAGTTAGCCAAAGAGACACTGTTTCATGTCTCCTACAAATCATTCTGATATTTGTATGTGGGCTTTGTCCATCCTGACACCATCTTGCCATTGACAGAGAATTTGCTACAGGTCATCACAGATGACCTCATCTATTCTCTTAACTACTGTGCAAGTTAATTTTTAAAAATGCATTCTCTCTATCTGTCTCTGTCTCTCTCCCTCCCTCCTTTATCCCTTCTCTCTTTCCCTCTCTGTGTGTGTATAAGCCAGATGTTGACTTCAGGTGTCTTCCTCGATTGCTCTCCACTTTATTTTTTGAGGGAGAGTCTGTCACTGATCCCAAAGTGCTCTAATTCTGATAGCTAGACTGATTAGCCCAGTGAGTCTTGGTGATCTTCCTGTCTCTGCCTCCCCAGCACTGCGATGGATTACAAACTCACACCACCATGCCAGGTCAACATGCTGGCCTGGCAAGTACTTGATCAAATGAGCCATCTCCCCAACCCTGGAAGGCAGATTTTTAATCCTCTTTTTGGAGATGCACTACTAAACCTCATCGATATAAAGCAGCTGGGCCAGTGGCATTCTTTGTGATGGTTGGGAACCTGATTCCCGGACTTTGCTCCTCACCTGAATCATGAGTCCACTGAGTATTGAATTCCCACTTACTTAAACTCCCAAGAAGAAACTAGGAAGTGTCAGAAATCCCTCTTGGCTCCTTTCAAATGTTGTCTGCATCATCCAAACACTGATCTGACTTTTATTCATTAACTACTTCAATTCAAAAATCAATGTCTGAGTTATGACTACTTAATCCGAATTTCCGTGGGACAATAGCATTAAAATAGTCTTGGTGAATACTTGGTGAGAAATTACTCAGAAGAAACAAAAAGTGACTATATCTGTATTCATGTAGGAACATCATTAGGGGAAATGTATTCATTTCAGAAATTTTTATATTTCTTAAATAACATAAGAAGAAAAATATTTTAAGTTTAAAGTTGTTAATTTTTTTCTGGTTCTTCAAATTTCTTCTCCCTTAGGAGAAAAGTCAAAACCAAAAGAAAATTCCTTGAAGAGACTAGAGAGTAAGCTATAAACATGACTTCACTTTTCTAAAATGTGAGCTCCCCAGAAGTGAGGACTTTGTCCCTTGCTGTGTCCTTAATACTTCAACAGCACCAGGTATACATATTCGTGGAATAAATGCACAGACTAGCTTCCTACCCAACAACCTCCTGATTTCTATGACTGAGAGCATTTGTTCTGCAACTCCAGACTCAGCATCTTCTATGGGACCAATTGTAGGCTCTTAAAATAGCCAAAGGCTGGCCCTTTTCCTCCTACTGGGTTGCCTCATCCAGCCTTAATATAAGGGAACATGCCTAGTCTTACTCCCAGGCTAGCCGTTGGGTATCTCAGACCTCATGCCACACCCATGGAACCAGATTCTGCATTTATATAGTATCTCCACATTAAAGTTTTCACATAATGCCTGGACTTATGTGTGGACCTTGAACCAGCATCATCCATGTCTGTGTTGGTTTGAAAGAAAATAGCCCCAATAGGGAGTGGAGCTATTTAGAGGTGTGGCTTTGTTGGAGTACCTGTGTCACTGAGGGTGTAGACTGTGAAGCCTCCTTTGCTCAAGCTATGCTCAATGTGGCACACATTTCCTTCCTGTTAACTGCTGATCTGGATGTAGAACTCTTGAGCTCCTCATCCAACACCGTGTCTGCCTGCATGTGGCCATGCCCCACCATGAAGGTAATGGACTAGCCTCTAAAACTTGTAAGATTCCCCTGCCAATTAAGTGTTTTCCTTAATAAGAGTTGCTGTGGTCATGGTGTCTCTTCACAGCAATAGAAATCGGAACTAAGACAGTGTCCTTTGGGAACCTGCTGGGATGTTGATTGCATCAATGATTCTTGTCTCAGGTACAGTGACATGTACTTGTAGCCTCCAGGTGTTCTAATGCCTACTAGTGTTTGAAAATCACCTTCCCAAATTCAATCTCAACCAACTTGGCCCTGAACTCCCCTTGGATTTGGGCTTTTGGTAGTAGTGAATGAGCTGTTTTCTTCTCACGACCAAACCATTGCTTGAGCCTCTCCAACATGGGGAAATCACTTTGTCTTAAACCTTTATACTCAAAATTTGAGTAGCTCTGAAAATTCTTCCCTACTAATTGTAAGCCATATGATACACCTAACTACAATGAGAAGTAATCTCATTCTTCTGCCACAACCCTGAAGAGGCCCAATGTAGCATGCTGGTGATGGATTCCAGAACATATGGACAGATCATGTCAATGCTATTAAAGACTGTGGATATAGCTATCCCTTACCAAAGGCAGAAACAAAGAAATCTGAGAAACAATCCAAGTTCTACTCCCCAAGTAGTTCGCCTACAGAACTGTATTTTGCAGTAGGTTGCCTTTTTCTAACTGACGTCAAGGGACTACACCTGCCAGCTGTGGCCCAGACTCTTGCCTCTGCAACTTACAATCATTCAGACAGCTAAGCACACTACAGTGCTATTCTCCAAGACTGGAACAGCACACAGTTCTAGCATTGTCTATGCTGGGCTTGCCCATCTTGACTATGGCTGCTGGATTATTCTCCTCTACTGATTCAGACTGACAGTCATAGGATTGTTGTCTCTTCAAATCCCTGGCCTTTCCTCAAGTTTCACCGACAGCCTCACAATTGTCAGCTATTTGATCTTTTCACAGTTTTGTGAGCATATCTTCAAGTTTTGAGAGCTTCATAGTTCTCCAAATTTGTTAAATCAAACCACTAAATATTTTTGAGCAAAGGAATGTTCAGAATTCAAAAGGGTGCTCTATAAATAGGATTTGTGTTTTCTAAATGGAAAACACGTATTTGCTATTACAGATTACAACCTGAAAAAAAGTGTTGAGTTTAATTTTTAAAATAGTAAATGAGCAAATACTTACATATATATGCATGCAGTTATCCAGCCATTGCCACCCTGCCACTTGCTGACATAAGTATTTGTAATTATCTTCACAATAATGTATCTTTTGACTGGAATTACCAGGCAATAACCTATTTCCAGGCAACCTTTGGGAAATATACATAGGTATTTTCTGAAGCGGGATATGGAACTTAAATGTGTCTCTTGTAGGTTTTCTCTGTTGATCCTAGATCTGTCTCTGGGAGCAGAGAACAGATTTTATACTTCTCCCACATACAAATCTTGTAGAAGTTTGTAAATATCTATATCCCTCTGTATCTCTGCTACCTCTCCTCTGAAGTGTTCTCCCGTTGTTCATTGCATGGGTGTCCCGCGCACGCTCTGTATTTCTCGCCAGTAAGAAATTATACATGGGACACTCGGATCCTTTTGTAGGAAAGCTTTAATGCGTCTTGAGAGGAGAGCATAAGCTTACCAGAGCGGAGACCCCAAGCCAAGAATCCCGTCCCCTAATAAAGGCTGGCAACCGTCGCCTCGGACTGTCACCCCATGATTGGCTGTAGCTCATCCGGCCATATGACGCCACGGAATAGGCAGAGATCAAGGAATGGAAAATTACCCAGCGCCTGTGCAATAATCTTGTTTACATTCGGTGCCTGCCGGATGCAGGCGCCATCTTGTAATGGAGAATGCAGGGACGGCTCCCTACAGATCCCCCTTTTTTATTTTAAAGCTACAAGCGCTTGGGCGATAACCACCTTGTCTCTCTTAGTTTGAGCCCTGAGCTTATAGACCAGCCAGAGAAGCAACATCAATCCGCAGCAAACGGCTGCACCAAACAATCCCACCTCCACCCATTTCCTTAAAATAGGAGACAGCTGAAGCTATCTATGATGACAATCTCTCCGTCAAGGACAGGAGTTAATCTGGATAATAGCGGCTCTCAACTCCCGGGGAGAGGGTGGAGTTCCGACTTTTGAGGGTCCAAAGGGGCTCTTCGGGTGAGTCTTTTTGGGATCCATAGGGGATTCTCTTTATCCTGTGGAAAAACACATATCGCTCCCCTGGATCTTATGAGAATGGGATCCGGGCCTCTCTAAAGATCAGTTAAGATATCTTTTTATTTTACCATTTTCTTTTGGCCTTTTAGGTTTTGAGGTATGACGCTTGGCCGCTGTATGGCCCTGAGCGTCGGTGTTTAGAAAATTAAGGGTAAAGAGTGCCATGGATATTGTAACTCTTGGCACCGAGGGTAAGGATGCTCCCATTCCCTCCTTTTGTTTGATTAAATAAGGCTTAAGTGTGTGATGGGCATGTTTCACAATGCCTTGTCTTTGAGGGTTATAAGGTAAGCCAGTTAGATGGGTAATTTCCATCTGTCTGTAGAAGTGTTGGAACTTTTGAGAGGTATAAGCCGGCCCATTATCTGTTTTTAAGAAGCATATAGGTGGCTAGGTAAAGTCTTATTTCTGTAATACAGCTGAACTTCCTTAAACAGTAGCTTAACTTCTTTTTGAGGCAGGGTTTTTTTTGTGACTTTGGAGCCTGTCCTGGAATTTGATCTGTCGGACCAGGCAGGCCTTGAACTCATAAAGATCCATCTGTCTCTTATTCTCGAGTGTTGAGATTAAAGGCGTATGCCGCCAACGCCCAAAACTTAAAGGCGTGTGTCACCAACACCCTGAGCTTAAAGGTGTGTGCTATCAACATAATAGATTAGTATCTTTTACAAAAACAAGAACTTTACATTGTCAGGCTTTGCTTAAAAATTTTAAATTGAAGCTCTTTAAGTATAAACATTAATAAAATCAAACATTTGAAAACTGGTTTTAAAAAGAAATTTAAATTCCCTTAAGGTCTTTCTTTAATATATAGAAGCTTTAACATTTTAAATCTTAACTGAAAAACTTGTTTCTAAGATGGTACCTCTAATTTCCATGCGGTAACCTTTAGTTAAGATGGCGGTCTAAGTATCCTTTTTTTAACTTTAGCAAAATGGCTACCGTCAGTCATGTGACCAGCTACAAAATGGCCGTACCAGGAAATAGAACATTTTAAAACAAGCATACATAAATTACTTGAGCATCTTTAGGATATGAGGCTTTTCCCAGGCACCCCAGGCCTCTAAGAAGTTTTGAATAACATGTGCGGCCTTTTCCCCTGTCAAAGACTGGGAAAGCCATCTGTAATTTTCTCCGCTCCTCTGATGGTAAAAAGGAGTCGGTACCAAATAGTGGGGGTGCTGATGGAAGCACACCCGCTGGCATTTTTGGCAGCCGATATCTATCGGGGTGGTATCGTGCTGCTTCTTTCTCTAGCTTTGCTTTTTTGTTAGAGTCTAAAATCTCAGAGTCTGAGCTGCTCAGCTCCAAGGCTTTCAGTTTCGTTGTAGGGAAGAGGCTAGGTTTTGAGTCTTTATTTCTCTTAAATTTACCAGGGTGTGACCGGTTATTCCCTATTTTCTCTCCCTCCTTCTCTGTCTCTCCCTCATCCAGCTGAGCTGTTCCTTCCAAAACCCCATCTCTTGAGCTTTTAGAGTCATTAGAGCTATCAAGATTTAAAGCTTTAAACTTATTTACAGAATCATCTAACAAATTATTCACTCCCTTGTCAGTAGACATTCCAGGAGGTCCTTTTTTCTTATTTATTGCTGTTTCTCTTAACAAATTATTCACTCCCTTGTCACTAGACATTCCGGGAGGTCCTTTTTTCTTATATTTTATTGTTAGGCGCGCCCCATCTCTCACCACATTCGGTTTCTGATATGTAATTCTGGACTTCTTTAAGATTGCTACAACAGTGAGAAAAGTCAAAATAGCTCCTAGTAAAAGCATAGAAGCCTCTATATTAACCTCCCACAATAGCAACATTCCCAAGCCAAAGTCCAGAAAAATCATACCTCTCCGAATTTACCACCCTGCAGTTCTGAATCCGCCTCGTTAGAGGGGTCTCCGAGGTGCTGGAAATGTTCACATGTTCCCGGGTTTCGGCACCATATGTCCCGCGCACGCTCTGTATTTCTCGCCAGCAAGAAATCATACACGGGACACTCGGATCCTTCTGCAGGAAAGCTTTAATGCGTCTTGAGAGGAGAGCATAAGCTTACCAGAGCGGAGACCCCAAGCCAAGAATCCCGTCCCCTAATAAAGGCTGGCAACCGCCGCCTCGGACGTGTCACCCCATGATTGGCTGCAGCTCATCCGGCCATATGACGCCACGGAATAGGCAGAGATCAAGGAATGGAAAATTACCCAGCGCCTGTGCAATAATCTTGTTTACATTCGGTGCCTGCCGGATGCAGGCGCCATCTTGTAATGGAGAATGCAGGGACGGCTCCCTACACATGGGCAGCATCAATTTGCCAGCTCAACTGCCCTTTTGACAGTGTGATTGTCTACAGCATGTAAAATGTGGGGTGTCTAAATGAAGACATAATTAAGATTTGTTTTTTATTCACATGCATGTGTGTGCGTGTGTGTGTGTGTGTGTGTGTGTGTGTGTGTGTGTGTGTGTGTATGTGTGTGTGTGTGTGTGTATCACACACACACATGAATGCAGGTGCTCACATAAGCCAGAAGAGGCTGTCATCAGATGCCCTGGGGATGGAGTTTCATGCAGTTGTGAATTACTTGATGTGGGTTCTGGGAACCAACTATGATCCTTTGTAACAGCATTGAGTGTTCTTCTTAGATTTTTTTTCCGAGACAGGGTTTCTCTGTGTAGCTTTGGAGCCTATCATGGCACTCACTCTGGAGACCAGGCTGGCCTTGAACTCACAGAGATCCATCTGCCTCTGCCTCCCGAGTGCTGGGATTAAAGGGCATTGAGTGTTCTTAACCAAGGAGCCATCTCTCCACCTGAGACATGATTTTGAATTATGTGAAAAGGTTGAAGCATAGAAACCATGACTGCCCCACAATTCTGCCACTAGAGAATCTGGGAAACAGGGAGGACCCTAGAGATATGCATGGTACCCTGGAGAAGGAGAATGGGACAGGATCTCCTGAGCTGAGTGGGAGCATGGGGGAGGGGAGAGGGAGCTGGGAGAAAGAGAGGGGAGGAAGAGGAGGGGACAGAAGGACATGGGAGAGCAGGAAAGTTGAGTCAGGAGAAGAATAGAGGAGAGCAGGATGAGAGATACCATAATAGAGGGAACCATTATAGGTTTGAGAGATCTGGCATTAATGAGGTTTCCAGAGATCTAAAAAGATGACACCAACTGGTAATCTAAACAATAGTGGAGAGGCTACCTTAAATGCCATTCCCCGATAATGAGATTGATTATCTTATATGCCATCCTAGAGCCTTGATCCAGTGGTTTATGGAAGTAGAAGCAGACACCCACAGCTAAACAATGAGCTGAACTCCTGGAACCCAGTTGAGAGAGGGAGAAGTGATGAGCAAAGGGATCAAGACCGGGCTGGTGAAACCCACAGAAACAGCTGACCTGAACAAGGGGGAGCTCATGGAGCCCAGACTGATAGCTGAGAGGCCAGCATGGGACTTATTCAGACCCCCTGAACGTGGGCATTAATGGGGAGGCCTTGGCAATTATAGGGCTTCAGGTAGTAGATCAATATTTATCCCTGGCGTACGAATAGACTCTGGGAGCCCATTCCACATGGAGGGATGCTCTCTCAGCCTGGACACATGTGGGAGGGCCTAGGCCCTGCCCCAGATGCTATGACAAACTTTAGAGATCCCCCATGATGGCCTCACCCTCCCTGGGGAATGGAGGGGGCATAGGGTGGGGGGAGGGTTGGGGGAGTTGGTTAGGGAGTGGGGAAATAGGGGAGGGAGAGGGTGCTGGGATTGACATGTGAAGCAAGCTTGTTTCTAATTTAAATAAAAAATAAATCTTCAAATTTAAGTAAAAGGAAAAAAAAATCCGTGGCTGCCTCCTTATGGTTTGAAGGAAGGCTAGACATGTTGAAAGGGGGTTGAGGATGTGAAAGACAGAGCTCAGGGTGAGATCACTGGAGGACTCAACATTGTTCTCAGGGGAACCTTGAATTTGTTCTCACATTGCTTATTGTTATGAACAGTAAGCCCGGCCCTTTAATCACTCTCTAGTTTCATATCTTGCCAAAAGTATTTTCTACTTCACATGTGCTCCTACCCTTGTAGTGCAAGCTGTCACAGTGACATCATTCACCTGGAGACACTGGAGCAGAAGCCAGTATCACATCCTTGAACATCTAGAACAAAGACTAAAATAAGAATCCTCTTCTTGTACAATACCCAGCTTTAAGTATTTAGTTACAGCAACCAAAAATAGACTAAGACATGGCTCTCATTAAATGCACAGTCACATACTTACCCTAACAGAAAGAATGCTTCTATTAATGCTGCTTGGTAGGCCAGCTTGATATTCATCAGCACATCCTGCTTCTGCTCATGCAAACAAAAGCTAAAAACTGTTTTGATGCACAGTGTCAACAGAGAAGCCATTGCTACTCAACTCTCTCTTGAGTGGTCCTTCCTACCAGAGACTTCTGGGATTTCCCCCTTCCCCCTCCTAACTTTCTAGAAAAGACAGCCAGCAGCCACTCTCACCATGCCCACATGCCCAGGTCCTGTCACAATCCTTTCCCATGACAGTCCAGGACATCCTTTCTAACTATTGCTGGCTGCTTATTTATCATCAGATTCAAAAACCTGATTTTAAACAAGAGCTACAAAAAAGCCATGCTATGTGTGAGGAAATCTGGTGACGATGATTTGTTATTATTACTGCTATTCCCAGCCCAGATGGTTCTCCAGATGAAATGGATAAAAACTGGAGCCTCTTTGTGGCTGGTGACAGGTGCAGACTTGGCCCCTCCGGTGGGATTTCATCAGGCACGCAGCTCACCGCTGGGGCAGGAGCTTCCCACAGGCCTGTGTGTGTTGTAGCAGTCCCGAAAACTGTCAAGTGAATAATTGGCCTCTTATCTGAAGTCTTTAGAAGAGTCCCTTCTGCACATCCTTTGAAAAGCTGCATCCGTCAGGCCCTTTGTTTGCAAGCAGCAGAAACAGGCTCTGGCTAACTTGAACAGGAAAGACATTTATTGGGTAGACATGGGGGTCCTTCCAGAAATGATGACAGGCCAGAGAGCCAGCCTTTGAAAATGCTGAGAACCAGGAGAGCCCTCACAAGGGAAGAAGCAGAGGGACATTTAGGATCTTGTCAGGGTGCTAAAGAAATAAAAATACCACCTCTTTTGGATCATTCCTCAACAAGATTTTTAAGTTGTGGCAACAGTGTTTGTTGGCTTGGCTTTGTCTTAGGTATGTTTCCTGGCTGCAACAGGTTAGGGACTGTGGTTGGCAGAGCCAGCCAAGCAGCAAGCAATAGACTATCAAAGACAAAATGATACTGAAGAAGGAAGACTTCCTGGAAAGTAGGGAGAAGATCTCATCGAATTCCTCTACATAAAAACAACTCTAAAACTGAGCAAGACTGACCGAGCCAACAACTCCAGGACACTGCGAATTAACCAAATGCATACAAAAGCTTTTATTCTCAAAACCTGCTGACAGTTGAGTGAGGGTGGTAGAACTCTACAATGTTTTAGCCCAGGGATTCCCCATCACCCTGTCAGTTACAGGAGCATGGTAGTCTAACAGAATAAGTTACCTTGTTCTGTTGGGGGTGGGGAGATGGCTCCATGGTTATAGTGCCTGCGGCATAAGCGTGAGAACCTGAGTTCAGACGCTTGGCACACACACATGGGTATAGTGGTGTATGCATCTGTAACTTAGTGCTGGGGAAGAATATAGATGGAAAAGAGAGCTCCAGGTTCAACAAGACAACCTGTCTTAAAAATTGAAGTGGAGAACAATAGACAACATTAACCTCTGACCTCCACATGTACCTGCACTAACACATGCACACATGCATACAACACACACACACACACACACACACACACACACAAAGAGAGAGAGAGAGAGAAAGAATGAGAGAGAGAGAGAGAGAGACTACCACCACCACCAGCAGCAGCAGCAGCAACAGCTATTCTACCTGAAGAGACTGACTTGACTTAGACTAGATCATAGAAGAAACTAGTGCTTCCAGATACCATTGAGAACTGTGTTGACTGACAGCATATATGACACCAGTAATGGGGAAAGACCCATGTTGCAGTGATTCTAAAGTTACGATGACAAAAGGAGAGGGGGTTCTAAAAAGCTGAGCATCCATTTCAGGCCCTTTTGATGGACTGAGATCTAAAAGGCTGAAGGCATGCTCAGAAGAAATTGAAGAGGAGTCTCCAGCTACTGGCTCATTGCTGACTCCATGTGAGACTCCACGTCCTAGCAGAGAAGACACAAATGCCCAGCAGAAAGGAAGAACGAGGACAGAATTCTAAATTTCACTTGAAATTTGAATGCAACAAAGGGTAGAAGTCTGACAGTTGTGGTCTGTGTGGACACAACCCCTAGTCCACCCGCAAGCCATGGAGAATGGCTAATGGTAGGAAGTAAGGTTAGAAATAAAGACTGAAACAGAGGAGGAGACGGTAGCTTAGCAGAGACATGAGCAGCCATGCTCTATGGAAGAGAGTGGCTCCACAGTCTCAGTACAAATAAACAACAACAAACAATAAAAACAAGTAAATAGAAAGACTCTAATAGTTCTGAGAGGGTATGAAAATCACAGAGGAGTGGCTACAACAGCTTGCCTAAAATTTCTAGTTTTCAGCTAAAAGTGACTAGATTCTCATACAAACAGAAAATGAAAAAAAAAAAGCTCAGGGAAAAAGCTGTCAGTAGAAAATAAAATGTTTCTGGGAGGTCCTTGGAGATGTACTTAAGGAAAAATGTCACAATGCATTGAACCAATGTGCTCACGAACAAAAGGAAATTATATTTTAAAATTAAGAGAAAATGCCATGACAGTGACTTATCAGAAGCCAACAAACAATGTATGTTAATATTTGTATTAATGCTTTGAGAAATTCATACAAGCTTCCAAAACATTCTCCCTGTATCAGTCCTCTTCTCCTTCCCCCAACTTCTCTCAGATCTACCCAACCCCTTCCAATTTTCTTTCCTATTTTTAAAAATAATCTACCAAGTCCATTTTGTGCTATTGCCATCCACTGGAGTGTGGCTGACTTACTAGGGACCACATTCTTAAAGAAAGTTGACCTACTCTCTCCCTAGAAGCCATCTATTGACAATAGTTCCTCAGCTAAGAATGGGACCTCGTGAACTCTTCTTCCTTCCAAGCTGGCATCTTGATTGGCTTGATCTTGTGCTGATCTTGTGTTGTGAGGTATCTATACTGGAGAACACATATGGGCCCTTAAAGCCATATAGAAAGTCTTTATAGATGGTCAGTGGCTGCACAGAGAACTTACCCAAATCGTGCAACCTAAAACTTCCCTCTGTTAACAAGAAATGGAACTACAGAAGCCAAAAAAACCCACAAAAATGAAAAACAAACAAACAAAAAACCAAGGTTAGTAGTACATTTAGGGACTTTTCCAGAACTATGTACTATGATGGACTGGGTCTTTGTTCTTGTTTTGGCAAGTGCTGGGGTCTACATGCTGGGCTCTTTGGTTAGAACGGTGCCTCTAATGTGGCATCAGTTACTGAGGTCTGAGGACCTGTTACACTTGTGCAGGCAACCACAGCTGCTGTGTTCATTAGTGCAGAGGTCCTGTAATGTCCAGAAGACACTGTTTCAGTCCATTCCTCCCTGACCTCCAGCCCTTACAATCTTCCCATGCCCTCTTCCTTGATAATTCCTTAGCCCTGGGGAGTCGGGGGCTGTTGATATAGATATCCCATTTGTGGATGAGTACTCCCTAATCACTTATTTCCTGTGTTTTGGCCAGCTGTGAGCCCTTGTGTCTTCTGATGCCCAAAGAAAGTTCTCTGATGCAGTCAGCGCTGCGCTAATCTATGAGTATTGAGGTGTGAATTTACAGGGCAGTTTAAAACTACGTCCAAGTAGCAAAATAGTAAGAGTAGGTTCACCCCTGCATCTGTGAGATCTCCAACCATGGGTTCTTGGAACTAGGCATGTGTTTTCTTCTGTGGACTGGGCCTTAATCAATCAGAAAGTGTACTGGTTACCCCTTAATACTCATACCACCACTGCATCAATGGGCATATCTTGCCACACTGGTTGATACTGAAGCTTGTGGGCTTCATAGCTAGGCAAGCCTGCTGAGAACTTTCTCTCCTGAAGCCTGTACAATGCCCTCCAATACGATGAAATCCCACCATCAGGGAGAAAGCTTCTTGGCAGTACCAATTTATGGGTGGTAGAATATGTCTGATATGAAGGGTGGAATTCAAATAATGGCAATGGAGGTTTAAATAGGGCAGGGACTGAGAGGGGAAGGGAAAAGGAGAGGAGAAATTACTAATACTAAGGATATTTTAAAAAGCCATATGGAAGGTGTAATGGGTTTATCTTCATATCCACTGGTTATTAATTATGTTCTCTCAAATACGAAGTTGATCCTCTGTAATAAGATTTCCATTTCACTCAGTTTATTTTCAGCTGCAGATTTGCCATCTGGTTTTTTTAAAAAGATAATATGGAGGCCTGTCATTTTGTCACACACACACACACACACACACACACACACACACACACACACACACACACCCCTGAGGAAAGATAAAGAAGAGCAATGATGAGAAACCTAATATCAACCAAGCTGCATCTAGCTGCAAATATCAGGAAACTCAGTGTTGACACAATAGAGGACACATTGTCTGATGTTACAAGAAACTTAGAGGTTGGGGAGTTGCCAAGTTGCTTCATACTAGAGCTCTCTGAAGACACCTACGACCCAGATGCTCTCTGATTGCATGATCACGCCAGGTCCTTGTAAGCATTGCAATGCTAAAAAAAAAAAAAAAAAAAAAAAAAAAAAAAAAAAAACAGTAAAACCAGCCCTTCATACACTGTGTAGATTTCCCTAGCAGGGTGGCAAAGACAGTATAAATGCATTGCCTTGTTGTCTCACAGTTCTGGAAGGAAGAAGGCCAAGGTCCATGAGTTTTTAGGACATTTTTAGGTCTAAATAGGGTTCTGGAAGAATGTGTTCCAGGCCTTTCTCTAAGCATGCAGTAAGTCTTGGTTTCTCCTTGGCTTACAGGTACATAATCCCAGCCTCTCCTTCTGACATCTGGCTCATGGGCCACTATGTCCAAACCCCCCTTCTATAAGGACCTGAGTTATATTGTCTTATGGACATAGTCTTATATGGGACGGTTCCACTTTAACTAATTGTATCAATAATGAAACCATCTCAAGTAAAGCCATCTCAAGTAACATTAGGTTTTTGAGCACCAGGTGTGAGAACCTAAGTATGTATTTTGGGAGGCACAGTTCAAGCCCATAACACATCAAGGAAAATCAAGCATGAAGGTTAATGTTACATGCTAATATGGAGGGTAGGGATCCAAGATATTTAGTCAATCACTGTACTGTTTGTTTTTTTTTTTTTTTTTTGGTGGAGATTAACATGTGTAATAGGTTCACTGAGAGCTCATGTGGGAGGTCCTCATCCAGTCGAAGGCCTGAGAGGAACAAAATGGCTGACTGACCTTCCCATGATGGAGGATCACTCTTTTGACCTATCTGCCTTCTAACTGAAACACTTGCTTTTTTTCCCCATCTGTCTTACTCTGGCTGGCCCTCCTAGAGTTGAGAAGCTGCTGTTCTTGGATTTGGAGCTTTCCTTTCTGGCTTTTCTGATTGTCAGGCCTTCAATTGGAGACTAGGTGTAAAGCCACAACTCTCCTGGGTCTTCAGCTTTGCAGACTTGGGAGTTTAACATGTTACCTTGCTACTAGACAATCTCATGTAAAACACACACACACACACACACACACACACACACACACACACACACACACACAGTCTTGCCTTTGCTTGCTAGGTCTTCTGAGTATCTTTCACCTACTTTTGCAAACCTAAAAATCCCTGTACAAAAGCTATTCTCACTGGCCATGTTTGCAGAGTGAGACACAATGATTGCCTTAGATCAATTTATTCAAGCAGCCTGGCAGAGATGTGGGTCCAGGGACAAAACCAGGACTCTACCAACATGGAAGGAGGAAAGGGAATAGTCTAGGACCAGATTGCCAGGCAGGTAGGTGTTACAGGGACTAGAGAGATGGTGGAGAATCTGATATGGTGAGGCCTTTTCCTGAGTGTCCAGTGTGACACTTGAGCCTCTTTGACTCTCCAGATGTTTGATAGAAGGAGGTGTCATCCTCCCATTTAGTCCTAACCAAAATAAACATTCTCCCTGCACAGAAATAGTGATGTCTATATTTGCCTAATTACATTAGTTCCACAATTCATTCCTTCCCTCCAAACAAGTCCAGAGGTGCTGTTGCTGTCTAGGAAATGAGAGACAGACACAATATCAGTCTCTGGGAGGTACCTGCAAAGATGAGTTTTCATAGGAGATGTGTCAATTGTCTCATGCTGGATGCTGCAACAGACAGAAAACACATGGTCTCTTTATTTCTGGAGTATATATTATGCTGTACCAAAACCCAAGACTGTAATCAGGAGGAATTCCTCAATGCCGGGTGTTGTGATGACAACCTGGCCTATTGCTGTCATTTATGCCCACAACAACACAGTGACATGGATATTCTCTTGTTCTCTCTCTCTCCTCCCTCCCTCCTTTCTTCCTTGCCTTCCTCTCCCAAAACTTGTTCAAGCTAATTTGAATAGTGCTGGACTCACATCTGGCTCCACCTGACACTGAAACCTGTGCCCTTGCCCTCAGTGTATGGGAAGCTCACATCCTTTGGACAGTGTGAGAGAGACTTGTTGGAGAGAAGGGCAAACAGCAAAGATCTTCTGAAAAGAGGGCAGCCCATGGAAACTCACCTTGAGCCATGAGTAGAATTTATTATACGCCTTCTTTCATTTCTGAGAGCCAGATAGAGAGGCACGGGGGTGGGGGGGGACAATGAATCTTCCAAGGTCATGCTACAAGTCACCAGTCAAGCCTGGCCTGTCACTCAAAGTCCTTAATTCCCAGCTACTGGGCTCAGCCAAGGAAGCACCATGGTGGGGCCCTGTCAGCACAAGTCTGGAATAAAGCAGCTACCTGCAAGGTTTCCCTTCTACCTCTCCACTCCGCAAACAACCTTCTCTTTGCCCCTCCTGCCAATCCATAAACCGACCCTGGAAATGCCAGGAAGGGAACATCACATTGGCCATGAGGGACTCGGTCAACTTCTTTGCCTGCTGGCTGTTCTAAACAAACAAAGGGCAGTGCACAAGTTATTAGTAAATACCAAGGCTTAGTTTATTGTATAAAACTTCAATCCAACAAATAAATGAGCCATCAAGTTTGAATTTATGTAGCATTCAAAACACATTAAAGCCATTTGACCATGACAAAGGCCTTTTCCTGCTCTGAATGATGAAGCCAGCGCCGCAAATACCCTTCGGATGAGACATTAAGCAGGTCCTTTCAGTTTGTCTCCAGGGACTGTCAAGGTGGAAAGGAAAGGTCCTGGCACTCTTTCTAAAGGATTCTTCAGGGAAAATCCCATCCTGGCTAACATCTCCTTTCTCCAGAAAAAGGTTTGTAAGCCTGTGACAGTCTGAACAATGACAGCCACTCAACTAGGGCCATCCAGCTGGCCAGCACCACACTGCTATTAACCTTGAGATACCCCGAAGTCACCAGGGGACACCTGGGTTCTCACTGAAGCATGAGGAGAACTCATGCTAGAAGGTTCTGATTGCTTTGGGGTCTGTCTCTGAGCATATTCTCCATCTGCAAATCAGTTATGATAATCCCTCCAAGGAGGGGGTCATGAGAAATGAAGGTGACAATGCAGAGAAAGAGCCTTGTTCCATTCAAAATCGGCACTGTGCGCAACACATAAGGATCGTGGGAGTCCTCCCCACTGCCTCTCATTTTAGCTACAAACGGTCAAAGTTCCTCATTTCTGTGGATGCTGCTGCTTATACCAGGAGTTCTTCTCGGGGATAGCAGCTTCATTAATTGAGGAGAGGCTCAGAAGAATGTCTGACTAGTCAGCAACGTGCTAGCATGGTGTTAGCTACTACTGAGCACCAAAGATAGACAAGACAGGGCCTTGCCCATTCAGAGAGTCAGACACAAACAGTGGCATCAACAAGCACTCTGGTTAACAGGTAATAGGTCATCCCTTGGCAGAGTCCCGTCTATCCACATTGTTTAAAGAGCTTTCAGGTTAGGATTGATTTGTGTATAGAAGCTTTTGGTAATTTAAGCCACTAATTCACCTGTGTATATAAGTGCATGTAGTATGCATATATATCAGTGGCATATGTATTAATATAGGTGCTAATGCGTGTGTGTATGTGTGTGTGTGTGTGTGTGTGTGTGTGAGAGAGAGAGAGAGAGAGAGAGAGAGAGAGAGAAAGCAGAGGCTGATGGTTGATGTTGAATGTCTTCTTCATCTGTTCTCCATTTTATACATTGGACAGGTTCTCTCACTTGAGTCCAGAGCTCAGTGATTCGGCTAGTCTAGCTAGCCAGCTTGCCCCAGGGATCCATCTCTCAGATCCTGAACTGGGCATACAGTTGGGCTACCATTCAGACCCCAGCATTTATGTGGGTGCTGGGAATCAAAATTCTGGTCTTCATGCTTATACAGCAAGGGTGTTACCCACTGAGCCACCTACCCAGCTCCTGTGCGCAGCTCCCTTCCACCTGCAGGACCCCGGTCACAGCCTCCCCCCTGGATGAGGACACTCCCTACAATTCTCTGATCAAAGGAACATTGGGCAACACAAGGGAGCTAAAGCAGCAAAGGCTGGAGGAAGAAGACAGAAGTGGGAGACCAAACCTAGTCCCAGGTCTCCAGAGTCCTGAACTCTGGGGGAGAATTGAGAAAAATTAGTTTTCAAAATCAGGGACACACTTTCAACTTTGTTTCATCATCACAACTGCCCTGGGAAACAAATACTCATACCTTCCATTTTCAATGTAAGTAAAGGAGGATCAGGATATGCACCTTTTTCAAGGTCCAGAGCTTACAAAGTCAGGATATAACCCCAGACTCCATCCATCCATCGATGCATCAAATCTTTCCAAGACATCACCTGTGCCCAGCACTTGGTGTAAAGTGCTCATCAGATGTGGAGGTGCTCTCATAAACGAATAGATAGGAAGGATGGAAAAAGGAAATGTGTAAGTGGAAAGATGTTATCTTGGATTTATACAGAATGAATGGATGCCATAAAGGTGGTGCCTTCTGCAGAACAGCCAAGAAGTGAACCTGTTTGGTTGCAGATGGCCACAGAAGGCCAAGCTGAAGAGGTACAATTTAAGATAGCCTGGAAAGAGCCATTGAAATGGCTCAGCAGTAAAGCAAGTTGTCCTGCAACTCACACACACACACACACACACACACACACACACACACACAGTGCATAAAATGTAATGCAATAGCCTTGAAGATGAGAAAACAATTAGGGGAAGGAATGTATTGAGCAGAGGGATTTGAGACCCACCCTTCACAGAGATGCCCAGTGGTCTACTCAAGGGCAAGGTACCTAAGCAGTGAGACTTCAATAAATAGTGAAGAGAAAAAGTAGTGAATGACACTCCTGTCATTGCTCAGAGTCAGGGGCCTTCTGATCTTAACGGTAGCCCTAGAGAAATGCAGCTCAAGAAATGGATCAAAAACAAGGACAGCCAGGGGACCAGACAGGTAGCCACTGTCCAAATTCTTCCCAAATTCTTCATGCAATGCATTAAGTGAAAACACTGAGAGTGGGTTTGGAGACCAGGTAGGGACTGACCTCTAGTTAGCCTGTTTTCTGAAGCCCCCAAAAAGAGCACTACTGCTATTTACATTTTAGTGTAAATCAAACTAGCTTCAACCAACGGGGCTGTGTAAACTTGTGTTTAATGTCAGTTTTATATTAATATTTACTTTAACAAGATTGATCGTTTACATAACAATGCATACGTAAAGTCTGGGCTACATTTGGGTTTACACACATTTGCATAGTGTTTACAGATTGATTGATTAGACCGACTGTGCATAAATCCGAGTAAACTACTAGTTGTTTGTTTATTTTTTCCACTGGGCTTTGTAGCCTATATCTTAATAAATGGCTAAACTGTGCCTAAGTCCTCTATTATAACCTTCACAGAAGATTTAATAATTTTGAAAAGTAATTTTCCCAGAAAAAAAGAATGAGATGAAATCAGGAGGGTTATTTTTTTCCCTTAATCTTCAGCATTGAATATTTCAAAAGGAGGACACCAGCTTAAACTGGATCTAACAGAGATAAAACCAGGCCAGAGGGAACTCAGGAGTCAAGACTCTGACCTTGGCCCTTGCTGAGGGTTTCCCAGGGAAGCTTGGCTTTGACAGTGGCCTTGACATGAACTCTGCATTATTGCAGGAAGTGAAGCCACACTTCCTGTGACACCCTGAGCACCCCCTCCATGTTGAAGGAGACAGTTTAAGCATGAGAGTGTCAATCAAATATACCCAACCCTCTGCAAAGAGGGTGGGGATAATCAAATTACCAAATAATAAGAAATGCTTTCTTTGCTCAGATCTGGCTATTGTTGATTTCGCTTAGGCTCAAATGCAGACAGAAGTGTAAAACTCTTCATTGTAGTAAATGGGCCTGCCTGGAGCTCTCGGCCTGGGGAGTTTAGGGCAGACTAACCAGACAGAGGGCATCCTATATGATTGGCTCTCTGTGTGTATTTATCCCCAAAGGGAAATGGGGCAAAATGGTGAAGGCTGCCAGGGACTATGGAGTCCTGGATATTTGGGGCTAATTGTTATCGAAGTTGCTTAGCTTCTTGGATCCATTCTGTGGGTAGCATCTGGGCTTCTTGCAAGTCTAACATAGAGCTGTTTGGTCCTCTGGCTCCACTTTTGAAGTTTAAGGGTTGGTTTACTAGCTAGGTGGCTGCAGGCTGGGGGTCATAGTTCTGTTTTTAGCTCTAATTCAAACTTTGTCTATGTGTGTATTCAGTTTCTCAAGATACAAGCGCTTTACCAAATATGTCATGTTTTCTATGGGCATGTGGTTTAAATTCACTAGCCGTTATTTTGCTAAACATCATCTTGGCATTCTTAGCTTTTAATTGAACTCAGTTTTCATTAGTTAAGAGTGTGTCTGGAATGTTGGATATAAACAGTTTGTTGCCCTTCAGGGCTGTGTGTGTTCTGTAGCATGCAGCACTGGCATCCATCCCTGTCCTCATGGGTTACATCAAGTTTTCTCCAGTTTCTAGGACTTCTGACAAGATTATGGGAGGCATTCCCATGTTTGCTTAATTAAAGGCTGTCTCAGCAGAGCTCTCTGTTCAGACAGGAGTGTTGATTCGTTAAGTATACTACTGTATGGTACCTCTGGCTGCTTCTTATAGTGGCAATCAGCAGTGTATGAGGGTCCTCATTTCCTCACATCCTTGCCAATACTTCACAGCACTTGACTCTCTAGGTCTTTCCTCGTTTATCTACAGAAACTCTGTGGTTTGTTGGGTTTGTAGGCCTGCAGGTGTTTTTTCCCAGCTGGACACCTTTTTCCAGTTCTGTTCAACAAAACTCTTTTTAATTTTCTTATAGATCAAAACCAAATTTGTGTGTGTGTGTGTGTGTGTGTGTGTGTGTGTGTGTGTGTGTGTGTGTGTAAGTGTTCATACATGTCAGTGCCCATAGATACCAGAAGAAGGCACTGGATCTCCTGAACCTAAAGTCACAGACAGTTGTGAGTCACCCAGTATGGGTAATGAGAACCAAACCTAGGTCCTCTGCAAGAGTAGCAAGAGCCCTTAGTCACTGATCCACCTCTCCAGACCTTATTCTTAGTTTAAAGATTTATTTATTTCATGTGTATGAGAGTTTTGCATATATATGGATATATATGAACTGTGTTCACGAAGGGCCTAAAGAGGCCAGAAAAGGATTTTTGTATCCTCTAGGACTAAAATTAAAGACACTTGTGAGCTGCCTTATGAGTGCTGGGAATGGGACCCAGGTCCTCTACAGGAACAGTAAGTGCTTTAAACTACTTTGCCATCTTTCTAGCCCTGACATTCTTTGTGTATTTGGGTGCCACTATTTTAAGAGATTCCCCCTAGTCTTAAGAAGACAAGAATACTCCTCTCCGCTTCTATCAGCTTTAGTAGAAAGTTTTTTTTTTTAATTAGACAGCATTGACCTAAAGTCCAGGGGTCAGTTAATTTGTGGTAAAGAAAAATTATACTTCAGTTTTAGCTAACTTTCAGTAGACATCATTTCTTTTTAGTATAAATGTGGACACCAAATCAGGGTAGTATTAACAGACATTGAATTTGTCACCAAAATAAGTTAAGTATATTTTTACTTTAAATCTACAGTTGGTGGAGATACCTTACATTTCTGTTTAGGCTCATCACGATTTTTAAATTACTGTAGTTTTTCAAATTTCATACCAGGTCTTATCAGTTCATGTTTTAGTTTAAAAGGCACATATTTTACTCTGCATTACTCTACATAATTGGTTGCCTTGGTAATCATATTCCTTTTACACATTTAAAAACATTATTCTGAGGAGGAATGTGTAGGTGTCTTCAGAGTATCAAAATGATGTATGGTAAGAACAGTGCTCTAGGGCTGTGCCTGCTCAGTTGGGTCTGTATCTGTGTCCCCTTGAATCAGATCCCTGCCTCATGCTATAGCTCAACACCATGGACAGAATAATCTATTTCTTCCTAGGTGGGTTTGATAGTCATTATTACAACATAGTTCCATAATGCTCTATCTTCCTGAGTCTATGTTTATCCCATTATCCTTCAATCCCAGTTGAAAGTTTAAAATATGAGAGCAGGAGTCAGAAGAAATGTGTTATGTCATTCCTGGGAAGTTTGCAGTTGAGATTTTAGGTTAATTTTCTTTTTTATTATTATGTGTTAATTCACCCTAGAGTTTATTCTAATATTGAAGACTTTTCAACCATGGATGAAAAGACAGTCTAGGACTGTTGGTTTTGGATGAGGTATTTTGAATTCTTTACCTGGAATTGACAAAGTTTTTTTTTAACTTTTTTTTTTTTGAAACGAGGTTTTTCTGTGTAGCCCTGGCTGTTCCAGAACACGGTTTGTACACCAGGGTGGCCTTGAACTCAGAGATCTGCCTGCCTCTGCCTCCCAAGTGCTGGGATTTAATAAAGGGCCAATTAGCAAACAAAGACCTCACAAACCTAAACTGTTCAACTCTGTCCTTGAAGAATAGGAGTCATAAGTGATGTAAGAGCAAGAAAACTTACTTATATCCCTGTAAACTTTACTTCCAACAGCAGGCTGGCTAGGGCTGGCCCAAAGCCAGTCAGCCAACCTCTGTTCTGTACCATTTGGGGTCTTCTTCACCTTACATAAGGTTAAGAATATTGTGAGACTCAATAACATTTTAATCTTCAATAAATGATCTGGGCATGCAGTCTTTGTGTGATATCTCAGTGTAATTTATAATATACGACATGCTAAAATATTATAGTCTAAATGGCCAGTGGTAAGGGTATCATTAGGAAAACCATGGCAAATCCAACTACAACAATATGGCACAGGCACTTAAGATGTTTCTGGAAATTATTAATAATATTCACGTGCTTTTGATGTAATTATAGCTTAAAATTAGAATAAAATAATACATATAAGGTACAAAATTGAGCTATAAATAGATAGAGATGTTGGGCATGATGGTATACATCTGTAATCTCAACAGCCAGGATGATACGGCAGTAGAATTGTTACCTGGAGGCCAGCCTGGGCTACATAGTGAGATCCTGTCTAAAAGCCTGAAATGAAGTAAAGAGTGAGCCTAAGAGGGATGGAAAACTGCTAGGTGCATCAACACATTTGAGCACATACAATTATTTTCCTCCAAATACTTTTCTATGTTTTTTATAATTTCTCCAGTGGGGCTGTATTATTTTTGTAAAAACTGGACCTGAGGTCTCAGATATGGCCACACAGCCCACAGTATTTATGCAAGGCAAAAGTTTTACTTCTGCTGAAGACTGCAAAGCTTTGCTAAATCAAGCAAGTAAGCACACCCACCAGGGGTTCCTGCTGGGTTTTCAGTCCTAAGGCAAGGAGGTTTTGTGCCTTACTGAGTGGTCAGAGCTCGGCCTCACACTCTTCCGGGACTGCCTAATACAGAGGTACAGTGCCCAAAGAGAAATGAACCGAGAATTTATTTTGATTTCAAGAAGTGCTGACCCTGGAAGAATTTGAATTTTTGCCAAATAGCTTCTTTACATTTTTTTTTAAGAATGGAATTTTGTGATATTTAACCCTTTGTTAGAAAAAAAAAAGTACAGATGTTTCTATTTCCCACGGTTTTAACTGAAAGACAAAGTCTAAAACTGTTTATAGAATCACGTTTTTGAAACAGTCTGCAGTTGTCCCCTTAACCTCAGGAAGCATCAGGCAGGTAGGACAGCAGAAGCTCACTTAGTCACTTCCTCAGAACTTGTGATAATTGGGGATAAAGCAAAACCACTTGTGACTTTAATCTCTGAATGGAAGATAACAACTAATCATTAATGGATAAATATTCTATAAACTGATTTATGAACCATTTGGGCTCTTGTCAGCACAGTGTATAGGATGTGCGAATTCACCAGGGGCTCTCTGATGAGCTTTCTAATTGCTAAGTGTATACTGCCATCATCAACATCCCCATTTTATAAATCTGGAAATAGAGGCTCATAGCTCCTTAGAACATTGCCCAAGCTCCGGGCATCCAGAAATAATGGAGATAGGTTGCAAATAATGGAGATATTTGCATAAGATCTGCTAGGATCTCAGTGTTCCATTTGCTGATGCTCTAGCATTTCTGGGGTCATGGGTTCAAGCCCCAGGACTGAATGAATAATAATAATAATAATAATAATAATAATAATAATAATAATAACAATAAAGAATAGGACAAATGGTTACACTCATTCACTAAAGCAGTTCTCAACAGGTTCTCTATGGGCAGAATCCGTGTTGCTCTGCTCCTATCCATTTCTGAACGGGCCACTTCCTTTAAGATAGTCTCTCTTACTGATGTTTCATTAGCTTAAACAAGAAATCCTCTCTTCTTCCTCTTATGGTTCCCCTCTTTGCCTAATTTTTTGTCTGAATTACTGAGCTTGTATCTTGCTGCAAAGCAGTGTGATGGTTGCCTGGGGAGCTTTGACCTTGGAAGGCCTGCTGTAGAAGGTACCTTCTGTCCCTAAGGACTACGGATGGTCCTGCTGTCTTACCCTTGAGCATCATTGATTGCTTTTTAGGTCTGTCCCACATACTTGCTTAGTTCTCACCTTATGTCATTTGTCCTGACTGTTTCCTCCTAGAATCTTCCAATGGTTGAGCACTCATGATTCAGAACTTCATAATTTGATAACATTACCACCTCAGCAGGTCCCACCAATGTCCATATCTAACATGAATCTGGCTAGTTTTATGTCAGCTTGACACAAGCTAAAGTCATATTAATGGAGGGAACCTCAATTGAGAAAATGCCTCTATAAGGTCCGACTATAAGTTATTTTCTTAATTAGTGATCACTGGGGGAGGGTCCAGCCCATTGTGGGTAGTGACAACCCTGGTCAGGTGGTCCTGGGGTTTTATAAGAGAGCAGGCTGAGAACAACATAGGGAGCAAGCCAGTAAGCAGCACTCCTCTATGGCATCTGTATCAGCTCCTGCCTCCAGGTTCCTGACCTGTTTGAGTTCCTGTCCTAGCCTCCTTCAATGAGGAACTACAATGTGGAAGTATAAGACAGATAAACCTTTTCTTCCCCAACTTGGTTTTTGTTTTTGTTATGGTGTTTCATCACAGCAATAGAAGCCCTAACTATGCACACTTTTCATCCCAGCACTCAGGAGGCAGAGGCAAGTGGATTTCTGTGTTTTTGAGGCCAGCCTGGACTATTAAAGTGAGTTGTAGGACAGCCAGGGGTACACAGAAAAAATCTGTCTTGAAAAACAAACCAAAAAAAATTAAAGAAAAGAAAAAGGAAACCCTAACTAAGACAAGTTAGTACCAGAATAGTGGGATTGTTTAGGGTAGGATTGTGGAAGAACTTTGGAACTTTAGCCTAGAAAAGCCATTGAGTGTTGAGAGCACAATGAGCTCTTCCGTGGGAGCCTGGAAGGTAAGAATATTGAAAACAATGCAGAAGATAGGGGCCTGGCTTGTGAAGTTTCAGAAGGAAGCAAAGACTCTACTGGGCCATTGGGGTGAAGAATCTGTGGTGTCTGGTCAGCTGGAGCTGAAGAATCATCTGTGACTAACAAGAGACCAGAACCACTAAAGTAAAAACCTTTACTTTCCTGGGACAATTGATGCTGGAGCTGGGAAGACTGTGATGATCAAGAAGAGGCCATCATTAAGGTGATATCTTCTGGGAAGTGTTTCCTGAAAGCACACAGTGTTGTGTGCTGAACTTGGTAGTGTAAGAGTTGGCCTGGTGGTTCTGGTTTTGAAGGCATACAGGGGTCATGGAGAGCATGCAATAGAAACCCTAGGACAAACATCTACTCACATACTGCCCCACTCCTGTGATTTTCTTCCTAATACTTCATCCTATATCCACATCCTTCATTTCTAAATGCATGCTTTCTATTGCCTCTCAAAAGTATCAGTTTTCTGTGACCAGAACTACTGATCACATTTATCACTACAGTTCCTATTTCTAGTTCCAGCCAAATCCTCACAGAAGACTTGTTGAATAAATTACCCTCATTGTCTTGCCAGTAACTCATGAATCAGGTGCTGGTCTACAGTCCAGGCCACTCAGACTCTGGGAAGCTATATGATTTGCCCAAGTCCCATAGCTGAAATGTGGAGAGTACAGACAGGGTTTGTTGTCTGTATTATTTAATGACCTCCTAATGAATTTGTTGATGAGGGAAAGATTCTCTTTCTAGGGCTTAGGAACAGTGGGATACCTAACTCCTGACAAGGGACAGATGACAAGGGTGGCTTATTAAATCACAAGTACTCAAAGGGAGGAAGGACTCACTGCCTGTAATAGTTGACATTCACTGCAAACTTGACTGAGTTTGGAATCACCTAGGACACACAGTTCTCCATGTTTCTCTAAGGAAATTCCAGAGAAGCTTATCTAAGAACACTCCTTGGATGTGGGTAAAACCATCCCATGAGCAAGCATCTCAGACTGAACAAGTTCATAAAGATTGAAGAGAACCCAGCACTGTCATTCATCTGCTTCTTCACTGCGGACAGAATGTGGTCAGCCTTCTTGTGTTCTTACCAACATGCCTTCCCTGCCATGATGAGCTGGACCACCAAACTTTCCCTTAAGCCCCTTTTGTTAGGTATCTTGAGACAGCAGCAGAAACTAATACACTGGTGTGCCAGTTTCATAAGGACTGCACTCCAAAACAGTGAGCTGTGGGATTCCTGGTGGTGCCCTCATTCTCATGAGATGATATGGTCAGCTTGTTTGGATAATTCTGCAGGTGAACAAGAAAGGGAAACTCACAAGTCAGGGACAAGCCAGAGCTCCACTGGGTCTATTTCATGAGAAAGTTGCTAAAGGGAACTTAATTTTAGGAAAAGGGTGGTAAAGGGAATCTGTGGCTGGGCCACTTGAGGCCTTTTCTATTTCCTCAGAAACTACAAGACACACTATGTCAGGGCTTAATTTTAGGCCTCACATCACTTGTTAAACACTGTTGAATGGAGGACATTGAAACCACTAGCCCAAGACTCAGTAGGCAAGTTGACTGAGATGACCTGAAATGAAAAATGTTAGCCAGCAGCCTCTGAACGAAGAGCCTGGCTCTTTCCAAACTGCTTGGCAATCCTCAGGAGAGACCTTCTCATTCCAAGGTATTGCAAGGCTGACAGGGCCAGCTTGTCTAGGAAGAACCTCAAGGGCAGTATTTTAGGGCATTCAAGCTTATGAGGAAAATGAATGTTGGCAGCCTGGTGTCCTGGAGTCACTTCAGCACCTCCCTACAAAGCCAGTGTGCTCTGCTAGTGTTGATTTTAAATGCCCATAAAAATCAAGCTGTGATGGGGAGAATACAGTATCTTCTTGGAAGGGGGCCCTGTTTGGGGCAAAGAGCATTGAGACAATGTTCCAACTAGAGATAACTGACCCAGGAGTCCTCCAAGATCATGTGGTCTTGAATAACAACTTGGCTGGAACGTTCATTGAAAACAATGCGCTCACATCTTTAATTCCAGCACTCAGGAAATCAAGCCAGGAGAATTGATGAACCTACAGAGTGACATCCTTTTTTGAAAACAACAACAAAATCTCAGCAGGCCTGGCCTTTAACATTAAGTAGCATTACTTGTGTCTTTGTTTAGATGTGTGGCTGTGTTGAACATGAACGTATTCCATTTTCCTTGGTACATGTGTATTGTCACTGGTATTTCTTAGTCTCCATGTTCTTGAGGTTGAATGCTTTTGGTTCTCTTACCTGTCCCCAAAGGAGAGAGGAAATAATCTCAGAGCTGCCTGGCTGCGAAGGTATGTAGATCAACTCCCCACCCCCCATCTCTCAGAAAGCATCTCCCATAATACTCTTCCCCTGACTAACATGTTTGTATGTCACTGCCGTTTGCAGGAGCTCCTTTTACTGCCAGCCCTTCCTTCCTTCACATCCACCTTGTGGAACATGCACAGATGGGTTCCTCACAATTGCTCCATGGCCTTGGCCTCTTCCTGTTTGGTGTTGTCCTTGCCCCTTCTCCTCTCAACTTCTCATTCACACTGTCCTCCTGAGCTGGCTCATCACATAGATCCCTGCTTTTCTTCTTCTGTCCTCCTCTATGCTTGGGGCCTCCCCAAGACTGAGCAGATGGCAGAACAGACTGCAGCACCAACTGAGAGGACCACACATGTCCATTTCATTTCCTAGTTGTTTTAAAATCTTACCCTTCCATCTCATCCCCTTCACCTTGGCTCACACCAGCACTGATGTCCCATGAACAGCCTTTGTAACTGGCCCCACCCCATCTCTTTTGCCCAGTTTAATCAGGGAATATGGAGTATCCTGGCCTTGAGTTCTCTGATGGTTAATTTTGATTGTCACCTTGATTGAATTGAGAAAACCATAAGAGACTTGGAAAGCACACATCTGAATGTATCTAGGAGGCATTTCCTGGGTGCATTAACTAAAGAAAGAAGACTATGGGCACAACATCGTATAGGCTGAGCTTCGTATAAAATAAAAGGGGGAGGATGAAAGAACTGGCCAGGAAGGCATTTGTTTTCTCTGGTCACCATGGTGTGAGAACTTCCATTTGAATCTGTCCTCCATGGTGTACCTTCTGAAACTATGAGATAAAGCCAATCTTTCCTCCCTTTAAGTTGTTTGTGGCAAGTCCCTGGTCATGATGAAGCCCACACAGTTTCTTTTCTGGTTTCTGCACTTAAGAGGATACCGATCTGCTTCCCTGGAACTGGACCTCTGCTCATAAGACCATAAGCTGAAAGATCAAGTGGCTGCTCCCACCCAAGCTCATTGACAAACCTTCCTCCCACCTGACTCTTCCCCCTCTTCTGACAATTCTAGAGCAGGATCTAGACACACAGAATCCTGTGTCTCTGTGCCTTCTAGCACTGTGTAGGTCTATTCTCCTGAAGATGGAGCTGTGGCCAGGCCTGCAATGTTGTCAAGGGATGACCCCTTACCTAGGAATAAGATGTGAACAAAGCTGGCTGGAGGCTGGGGAAGTGTATGCAGACAGAAAGCAGTGAGATAAACGCTGGCCCTTGCCTCAATTTCTTCTTTTTGTCCAGTCTCAGACCCTAGCCCATGACATTGTTCGTTCAGCATAGATCTCAATCTTCTCTGGAAACATCAGTATAGACATACCTCTGGGTGTGTCTCCTAGGTGACTGTAAATCAAACCAAGTTGACAATAAAGATTGTTCAATACTGGAGGAAGAAACTAAACAAGTTGACTGGCTATAGGCCCTGCAGTTAGAGGGCAGGCCTGAGATCACTCCCTATCTCACCCCCTTTACTTATGATCTTATAGGCCTATACAATGGAGCCCAGGAAGATCCCTGTCTGCACTTTAGCCTCAGTGTGTCTTCCTGATTCCCTTCGTATTTGAATTCTGGACCCACTAAATGATACATCCCTTTAGAAGGTAACACACCATGATTTCTTGCTGTTTCTTTGCTTTTTTTTTTTTTTTGATCCACTGTTTCCCTGTTACCCAGTAGACACTATGCTACTTAAAGGAGGCACCACAACTTACTTGTCTCTGACTCTCCTTGTTCCTAGGACTGGAGTTGGCACAGTGTAGATACTTGGGATAAAGGGGTAGGGGCAAGAAAGCTGTGGTTCTGTTGGTGAGATTGGCAGCATCTCTGAGACCAGTCTTGTCTCCACTCTGCTGCTCTTAAAAAAGCTTCAGGGAGCCCCTCTGACCCAGCTGAAAAGGAGGTGTATAGCCTAAGTAGCCAGGAATGCCAGCATGGAAATAAGAACAAGCCCAGGTTGCGGGTTTCTGCAGGGGCAGAAGCTGTGGATAAGGATGATACAAAGGTGGGCTTTAGATTGATTTTCAGACACACAAAAGAACATCTTCAGAGTTCCCTGTCTATAGGCTCCCACCATGTCTTTTTCAATTGGGAGAAAACATGATTCCAGTGTGAACTCAGGCTAATGCATCAATAGATGTGAGCATCATTGGCATCCTGGCTCCATCTCTGATGACCCATACCATAGATCAGCAAATCTCTGCCTGAGGACAGAAGCCAACAGTTTAGCCTTCAATAGCATCAACCACTTAATGTGACTTTTGCAGCACTAGAAAGGCCATAGGCAACTTGGAAGCAAATGGCCAGGGTTGTGGGCAAATCTTTATGGATAGACCAGGTATGGTTGTTCACATCTTTAAATTCTATACTCAGGAGAAAAAAGGAAGGTGGATTGATGGGGGAAGTCCTTCTGTGTATATGTTTGTCTTATTAGTTGATAAATAAAGTACTGTTGGCCAATAGGGAAGCAAGTTAGGTGGGACTAGGAGTGGAGGAGGATTTTGGGAGATGTAGTAAAGAGAAGTCTTGTGATCCAGACAGGAAGTGACAAAGCAGGCAGACTCAGAATATAAGCAGGGACAAGCAGGAAATCGCTCTCTTCCTCCTCTCTTCTCTGGAGTCTCCATGTGATTGCTGGCAAGATAGGATGCTAAGGATGGCATCCTCCATAAGATAAGTCTTTATAAATATATAGATTAATAGTTATGGTTGATAATTAAGACTGAGCTAGCAAGCAAGAAATCCTAGTCATTCGCCAGCAGCATTGTACCAAATATAAGTCTCTGTGTGTTATTTTGGGTGCCCATGTGGCGGTGGGGCTCCGGCAGCTTGGCAGAAAGATTTAACCTTACAGTAGATCTCTGTGAATTCAAGGCCAGCCTTGTCTACATAGCAAGTCTGAATCAAGCCAACGCTATATAGTGAGACTGTGTCTCAAAAAATAATTAGGTAAAACATTTATTGACAAAAACAAACAGTAAGCTGAATTGGTCCATAAGCAAGTTTACCATTTCTTAACATCTGTCATCTCCTTTAAAGATAAGAACTGTAGTGTGTACCTTAATAGCAAACAGTAAAGTGTTACACAAAGTTGTCTTAAAAATGAACTAAAAGCACTGGAAGTGTGCACATTAGTAATAGCTGGTCCCAGCCACACTGAACCTCTTAGAAGAGAAAGTGGGAGGTACCTTTGAATGAATTGGTACAGGAGACTTCTTCCTGAACATAACACCAGTAGCACAGACACTGAGATTGACAATTAATAAATGGGACCTTCTGAAACTGAGAAGCTTCTGTAAGGATAAGGGCACAGTCAACAAGACAAAACAGCAACCCACAGAATGGGAAAAGATCTTCATCAACTCCACATCTGACAGAGGGCTGATTTCCAAAATATACAAAGAACTCATGAAGCTAGTCACCAAAACACCAAATAATCCAATTAAAAAGTGAAGTACAAAACTAAATACAGAATTCTCAATAGAGGAATCCAAAATGGCTGAAAGACACTTAAGAAAGTGCTCAACATCTTTAGCCATCAGGGAAATGAAAATCAAAACAACTTTGAGATACCACCTTGCACCAGTCAGAATGGCTAAAATCAAAAACACCAATGACAGTTTATGCTGGAGAGGATGTGGAGAAAGGGGAACATTCCTCCACTGCTGGTGGGAGTGCCAACTCATACAGCCACTTTGGAAATCAGTATGGCGGTTTCACAGGAAAGTGGGTATCAGTCTACCTCAAGATCCAGCAATTCCACTCTTAGGCATATACCAAAAGATGCACATTCATACAACAAGGACATCTGTTCAACTATGTTCATAGCAGCATTATTTGTAATAGCCAGAACCTGGAAGCAACCTAGATGGCCCTCAACTAAAGAATGGATAAAGAAAATGTGGTACATTTACACAATGGAGTACTATTCAGCAGAAAAAAATGGAATCTTGAAATTTGCTGGCTAATGTATGGGACTAGAAGAAACCATCCTGAGTGAGGTAACCAGTCACAAAAAGACAAACATAAGCCTTCATCCAGTAGCTGATGGAAGCATAAGCAGGCACCCACATCTAAGCACTAAGCCGATCTCCAGGAATCCAGTTGTAGAAAGGGAGGAGTGTTGAGCAAAGGAGTCAACATACCATGCTGGAGAAACCCACATAAACAGCTGACCTGAACAAGGTGGAGCTCATGGACCCAAGACTGACATCTGGGAAACCAGCATAGGACCGGTCCACACCCCCCTGAACTTAGGTGTCAGTTAGGAGGCCTGAGTAGTCTAGGAGACCTCTGGCAGTGGAACCAGTATTTATCCCTAGTGTATGAATGGACATGGGGAACCCATTCCTCATGGAGGGATACCCTCTCAACCTAGACACACAGGGGGAGGGCCAAAGCCCTGCTCCAAATGATGTGACAGACTTTGATGATCCCCCATGGAAGGCCTCAACCTCCCCTGGGAGCAGAAAGGGGATGGGATGGGGGGCCGGTGGCGGACATGGGAGGATGGGAGGGAAAGGGAACTGACACTGATATGTAAAAATAAGATTGTTTCTGATTTAAATAAAAATTTAGAAAAAATGAAAATAATAATAATAAAAAAGGAATAGCCAGTCCCGTTGGCACAGCACACTTCGCTAAGTGCCCCTCCCCCATCTTACACTAGGCACATTGTATTCACCATCAGTGTCAGCTTATGTTCTAATGTCTGTGATGAAGGCAACTTGAGGAAGGAGGAGTTCATTTAACTCTCAGTTGGAGGGTAGAGTCCATCATGGCTGAGGAGGCATAGACAGCGGGGGCTTGAGGCAGCTGGTCACACTGCATCACAGTTAAGAATCGGAGAGAGTTGTGAAGCTTGAACTACCAGAGGGGCCTCTGGTAGTAGGAACATGATACAAGCCTGGTACATGAGCCAGCTTGTTGGAGCCTATTCCATAGGGTGGGATGCCATGCTCAGTCTTAATGCATAGGAGAGGGGCCTGGCCCTGCCCCAACCTACTGTGCTAGACTATGTTGGCTCCTCATGGAGTCCTTGCCCGTGAGGAGGAGTGGACTGGGGGTGGGCTAGAGGGGAGGTAAGGAGGATGGAAGGGGGTGACAGAAGTAGGAGGAGGGGTGGGAAGGAGAACTGTGGTTGGAATGTAAAATTTAAAAAAAAGGGAATTAAAAAGGAAAAAAAAGAATCCGAGAGAGAGACACGTTGCTGCTTCACTCACTCTTTCCCTTTTTCTCCAGGCCATGAAGCAGTGCCACATTTAGAGAGGGTCTTCCTGCCTCAGTTAATGTAAACTTAAAGTCCCTCCCACAGGAGTGTCCCCTATGTGATTCTAGATCTTGCCAAACTGACATCAATATTAACCATCACACCATCTTACTCAGTCCTCACAAAGACCTCATGAAACAAGAAACTGTTACTTATGGCCCTGGAGAGATGACTCAATGGCTATGAGTGCTTGCGGCTCTTGTAAAGAACCTAAGTTCAATTCCCAGTTCCCAGGTAGGGAATCTCATAACCGCCTGTAACTCCAGCTCAAGAGGATCCAATGTCCTCTTCTGGCTTCCAAAGACACATTGCACTCACATGTACACATGAGTACATACATACATACATACTTTGAAAATCAAATAACATTAAAAAATGTTTCTAACTAAGCCAGGCCATGGTAGTGCATGCCTTTGATCACAGCTCTTGGGTGGCAGAGGTAGGTGAATCTCTGAGTTCAAGGCCAGCTTGGTCCATAGAGTGAGTTCCAGGGCAGCCAGGGCTACACAGAGAAACCCTGTCTCAAAAAACAAAACAAACAAAAACCAAAGTTACCTACTAACTGATGTACGAGGAAGAAGCTGAGACCCAGGAGCTGTGGTTTGGATGTCCCCCAGAAGGCAGAGACTGACTGATGTCTCCCAGCAGCCTAACAAAAGCAACACGAGTGTGGGCGGGGTGGAAATAAGAGAAACAACTGAATATTTGAGTACAAACAGATTGGCCCCTGGGCGTTCAGAAAACAGGCAGGACCAGATAATCTTCTCTTCACCACATTAGCTCTGGTAGCTGGTGACTCTGTTGGAAGAGAGGGTTTTTTCCTGGACAAATGCCCAAATCTAAATCCTAAACAAGGCAAGCTCTCAACAAAGGCTCTGCCAGTGGTAGAGGGAGGACCTTCTCGACAAGAGATTGCCTGAGTCATACGGCAACCTTCCAGAACTTTCTGGGCCTGCCTAAAACCAGGCCTCAGCCCCACAGGGTGGCTAGAGCAGCCAGCACTACTTTGCTGTAGAATTTCCTGCCTCTAGGAGGCCAGATTTAGCAATCTGTCATCCACAGCTGGCCTCACGATGACACTGGGCTCAGAGAGGCAGGCAACATGGCAAGCAGCAAAGCTTCTGCCGGGTTGCTGTGTAGACAGAGATTAGAGAGGGTTTGGGGGGATAATGACAGGCAGTGGCTTTCCTGTAAAGTTCACGCCAGGAGGAAAGGATTAAGGTAATTGCAGAAATCCCTGGAACTCCATCAAAGTGGTAGTGGACAATTGCTTTGTCTTGCATGTCACTAGCTTTGTACAGCCCAGTAGAGGTGACCTACCCATGACTTCACTCTATCCCCAGCAACTCTGCCATCCCACAAAGGAGAGGAGAGCTGGAATTAAGAGTGGTAAAGGAGGTACTCTGACTGTACTTACAGTTTCCAAAGCTTGCTTGGAGGCTGCATGCAAGACAAAGCATGGAATTTCTCCATGCAAGAGAAAGACAGACAGATGACTTTCCCAAGGTTTCACATAACTGTGCATGTGCAGTATGACAGGTGAGATAAATGACACCTCGCTCAAGTACTGCACTAGGACAGGTGGCAGGCACACGCTCACAAGCTCACCTGTCTTTTTTCATCTCTCAGGAACATCAGTTTGTGCTCCCCAAGGACACAAAGAGAAAGCGCCAGCTTCAGGTCATTTGCTATTGTCTCAACCCTACTCTGCTATGCCTGAAACACCTCCCAAACTAAAACCAAATGGAAAGAAACAGACCTTTGTCCTATCCCACATATGGAAGCTGTATTTGTTTATCTGTTTTCTGAGATCCCAGGTGACAGATATTGGAATCATTGTGGACAGACTTAGAAAAGAGGAAAACCATCAGAATGGTTGTCTTCATCTTTGTCCTTGTCCTATGTCAAAGCATTCTATTACATATTCCCAAATAATACTAGATCAATGGACTTTTGTTTCTACCCAGAGAAAATATCATAGCTGAAAACTATGAGAAGTTATGGAAGTTTTGCAATGATGAGCTCTTGGGCTGCTCTGAAGATGGATGGCCACATGAAGTCTAGAAAATTTGGTCTAGCTTAGGGCTGGAAACCTGGTTCTGTTTTCTGTCCCGTACTAAAAGCTTCCCTGTATTGATAACTCAACAGTGTCCTCATTTGTAGAATAAGAAACAAAGCTCTCCATGCAGTATAGTGTGATCATTACACAAGGCAGGTCTACCAGGCAGTGGGCACATCATATGGACACCATCGCTACTTCTACTTCATCATCACACTCACCATCTACAAGGAAGACATCAGATAGGACATTAGTTAGCATTCCCCAGGGAAGCAAATCAATAGGTCACATGGGCGCTTGCTCTTATGAATGATGTAGATCCACAAAGAGAGAGTCACTTTAAGAATTAGCTCACAGCATTATGGGAGTCAGGGAGTGTAAAATGCTGAGAACTGACCACGAGGTGGAAATTCAGCCAGTCATTCATTCTATCTTGAATTCAGAGTCAGTCTGGGAGGAGAATTCCTTCATCTCTGGAAGATGTCTGTATGTGTGTGTACATGTTTTGTGTTGGTGTACCCACATGAGTATGGGAGTAGGTGTATGTAAATATGTAGAGGCCAGACATTAAGTCTTTCTTATTTTTTTTTTTTTGAGCTAAGTTCTCTGACTAAACCTGGAACTCATGGATTCAGCTAGAGTGTCTGGCCATTACACTCCAAGTATCCATCTGTCTCTTCATCCTCTCTGCTGGGTCTACAGAATCCCACCATGGGTCATACTGGGGTCCCTATGCTTACATGATATTGGGGTTTGGATGCAAAATGCCCAACACAGGCTCTTGTGTTTGCACACTTGATGGCAGTTTGGCAGTGCCGTTTGAGACCACCATTATGGAGCCTTTAGGAAGAGGCTTGCTGAAGGAAGTGAGTGACTTGGGGTGGGCTTTGAGCTCTTATAGTCCTGACTCCCTGTTCATTCTGTACTTGCTGACTGCTGATGCATTGTGACCAGCTGACCTCCTGTTCCAGCCACTATCCTTTCCTTTTTGTGATGGACTCCTTGGAACTGTGGCCACAATAAATCCTTCCAACCCCCCTTTTGTTGTTTAGTCAGATATTTGTCTCACATCAAGAAGGAAAGTAACTAGCACACGAGACAAGCTGGCTGGGCCAGCTCCGCAGACCTTCAGTCTTTTTTCCTTAAGGCTTTCCACTGATGAGACAAAGCCTGCATGAGATTAGGAAAGGTTTAAAGTCTGCTGACTTGAGTGTTGATCCCAGATAATAGACACTATCACCACAACATCTGCACTGGTAATTGACAAAGCAGCTGGGCACGATGGCCTTGACAAAATGGCACATAAAATTACCATTCTGAATAAGTCTTAAATTAACCACATACTATTAAAACCAGCCTAGTAGGCTGATGAGGTGGTTGAGTGAATAAAGGTTCTTGTTGCCAAGCCTGGAGACTCGAGTTCTAGCCCCAGAAATCAAATAGTAAAAAGAAAACCTAAACTCTGACCTTCACTGATACACCATGGTATGCACCCACACACCCACACATACAAAAATTAATAAATAAATTAAACCTTAAAAAAACAAAGATATTTAAATTAAAAACAAAGCAAGCCCTACTACCACCATAAATAGTACAACCAATTGCTTAGCCCCTCAGAACCTACTAGTGTCACAAGGAAAGGTGTGTTGATGGGCAACTTTCCCTGCTAGAAGCTGGAATCCCCAGTTCAAATCCCAACTGCTTTCCTGTTAGCATGTGGCTTTCTGCAAATCCTGGAGTGTCAAAAGCGTCCTCAACTCAAAGTAAGTGTGTCTGTCCTGGGGCAGCACAGGGGAAATATGAGAGTCACACAAGGCCCTTTGATGGAGGGCTTTGAGCGAAAAAGTGGATGCATCTTCACAAAAGTCATTATCCCGAGGCACACAATGCTTGAACAGATTGAATTCAATTATTCCTACCAAAGCAAAGAGAGAGGAAACTCCACCATGTCTTAAGATTGACCTTACCCCGATCGTGTAATCATTAATGTTTTCAATTAGAATTAATTTTCTAGCCTGCTTGGGATTTAGAATAGTTTTTTAAGATGTGAATTAAATAACTAAGATGTCTGAACACTAACCCTTTCTTCCCCCATTAATAAAATTTCACACTGAAAGCATTCTGTTCCATTTGTACAGGGCTCAGTGCAGCAGGCCCAGCTAACATTTATTGTAAATAATTATTTGTTACAGAAATACCTATGGAGCCCTTGCCACACACGTGGTATTGCTCCAAACATGGAAGGAAAGGGTGGATTGAATGTGAACTGTCCCCCATAGGCTCATGTGTCTGAACACTTCGTCCCCAGTTGGTGGTGCTGTTTGGGAAGGTGGTGGAACCTTTAGGAGGCAGAGTCTCATTAGAGGAAGTGTGTCACCAGGGCCAGGAGTCAAGGCTTACTAACATGGTTCCACTTTGTGTTCTCTCTCTGCTTCCTGACTGTGGGTACAAAGATGAACAGCCTGCCTCCAGCTCAAGCTGTGCTTCCCCCACCATAATGGAATGAGCCCCCCAAACCATGAGCCTGAATAAACCCTACTCCCTTAAATTGCTTTTGAAAGGTTATTACAGCAGCAACTACAAAAAATAGTTACTAACACAAGTGAGGACTTTTAACTCTGAACCTGGTCATGGGACAAGAGGTGTGCAACAGAATATGGTCACACCCATTAAGCAACCATGTTTGTCTAGGTGTTCAAGTACACTTTAATATCCCATGACTTGGAGACAGAGGCGGGAAGATCTCTGTAGGTTTGAGGCCAGCCTGACCTGATCTACATAAGTTCCAAGACAGCCAGAGCTACCTAGAGACATTCTCAGGAAATGAAACAAAACAGCAAACAAAAACGTAACCATGTTTTGTTGTTGCTGTTGTTGTTGTTGCTGCTGCTGCTGCTGTTTATTGATTCATTTTTTCATGTTGTATAGACAGACCCTGGGATGATCCAAATAAAATATAAATAAAAAATAGTGGGGGAAATGCTTACTTTCAAAAATTAATGCATGTGCCATTCCACATAGAGGAATACTCCCTGAGCCAAGACACATGGGGGTGGGCCTAGGCTCTATCCCAAAGGATACCCTATGGAAGGCCTCACCATCCACGGGGAGCAGAAAGGATATGTGATAGATAGGGTTTTAGTTGGGGAGGTGGTAGGGGAAGATGGGAGGGAAAGGGAACTGGGATTATCATGTAAAACAATCTTGTTTCTAATTCAAATAAAATCTGCAAAAAAAATTCGTGCATGTGTTAGCAAAACATGAAAACAAAGAAACTAAACTTGTCTTCTTGACTCCTACTAAATTTCATAGAAACTAAAGCCTCACCTTGTCTTCTTGACTCCTACTAAATTTCATAGAAAATCCCCTATTTGCTCTCATATAACAAGGTATCAGTTGGAAACTGCACAGTACAATAAATAAACAAGATAGTGTAGGTAACAAATACCAAAGCCCAGAATCAGTGTTCAGGTCTATTGGTTTAGTATTCTAGCTCAGCAATTTGCCTCTTTTCTTGGAAATAGACCTTTTCCCTTCACATAAAATACCCTGATTATGGTTTCCCTTCCTTCTACTCCTTCCAGTCCCCCACCCCAACCTAATCTGGATCTTGTAGCTCAAATTCTAATTGGTCAGATATCAGGGTAAATGCTGAAAGATGAGAGAAGTAAAGGAGCCAGACGAGAGACTTTTTACCTCTATGAAATCCTCAGACCAAATGAGGCAAGATCCTCTCTAAGAATCCTCAGACTGAATGCAATGAGCTCCTGTCTCCTCTCACCTTGTATTTCTCTCTCCACCCAGCCACATCACTCCTGTTTTCACCTTACTAGTGCTGGGATTAAAGGCTTGTGACTCCCAAGTACTGGGATTAAAGGCGTTAGCCACCACCACCTGGAATGCATGACTAACTAGTGTGTCTAGCTCCACACTCTGATCTTTGGGGAAGCTTTCTTTGTTAGATCACAGACAAAATATTACCACAGGGCCCACTCCTTTCTGTTTCTAATTAGAAAACAAACAGGTTTTTAAGGGATAATAATATGAATACAGCATAATGTCATTAGGAGTCATGTTACTGTTACTTTTTTTCTTTTCAAGAACAGTAGTATTTGGTTTTACTCTAGGTCACTGGGATATCTATCTCAGGTTCTTGGTCACTCAAGCAGTGCTGGGTATGGGTTCCATCTCATGGAGTGGGCTCAAAGTCAATTCAGATATTGGTTGGTTACTCCCACAAGTTTTGTACTATCATTGTGTGTGTGTGTGTGTGTGTGTGTGTTTCCATATGAAGCTGAAAACTGTCTTTTCAAGGTCTGTGAAGAATTGTGTTGGAATTTTCATGGGCATACCATTGAATCTATATATTGCTTTCAGTAGGATGGGCATTTTTACTATATTAATACTATGGACCCAGAGCATTGAAGATCTGTTCATCTTCTGATAACTTCTTCAATTTCTCCAATGTCTTAAAGTTTTTATCATACAAGTCTTTCACTTCTTTTACTAGAGTTTCCCCAATATATTTCATACTTTTTGAAGTTGTTGTGAAAAGTGTTGTTTCCTGATTTCTTTATCAGTCTATCATTTGTATATAGGAATGCTACTGATTTTCGAGTTATGTTTGTATCCAGCTACTGAAAGTGTTTATCAACTGTAGGAGTTTCCAGGTGGGATATAATATCATAGAAGATACTTTGATTTCTTCGTTTCCAATCTGTATCCCTTCAGTCTCTTCCAGTTGTCATATTGCTCTAGCTAAAATGTCCAATACTATATTGAATAGGTACAGATAGAGTGGAAAGCCTTGTCTTATTCCTAAGTAGTGGAAATGTTTTGAGTTTCTCTCCATAGTAGTCAACATCGACTACAGGCTTGTTGTAAACTGCCTTTAATATCTTTTTGATGTATTGTTGGATTCAGTCTGCAAGTATTTGATTGAGAATTTTTAATCTATGTTCATAAGGGAGATTGGTATGTAATATTCCTTGTTGGGTCTTTGTGTGGTTTGAGTATCAGGTAACTGTAGCTTTGTAAAATGAAATGGGCAATGTTCCTTCTGTTTCTATTTTGTGAAACAATTTGAAGAGTATTAACCTTAACTCCTCTTTGAAAATCTGGTAGAATTCTATGCTGAAACAATATGGCCCTGGGCTTTTTGTTGTTTCATGACTTTTAATGACTGCTTCTATTTCACTAGGGATTATAGGTCTGTATAAATTGCTTATCTGATCTTAAGTTAACTTTGGTAAGTGGTATGTATAAAGAAAATTATGCATTTCTTTTATATTTTCCAATTTGGTGGAGTATAGTTTTTAAAGGTTATTCTTATGATTCTCTGGATTGCCTCAGTGTCTGTTGTTATGTCTGCCTTTTTATTTCTAATTTTGTTAATTTGTATATTCTCACTCCCCATTCTGGTTAGTTTGGGTAAACGTTTGTCAATTTTATTGATTTTTCTCAAAGAATTAACTCTTTGTTTCATTGATTCTCCATATTTTTTTTCAGTCCGGAGTTTCGTTATTTCTTGCCATCTATTCCTTTTGGGTGTGTTTACTTCTTTTTGTTCTAGACATTTCAGGTGTGCTGTTTGTTAAGTTACTAGTTATGAGATCTCTGCACTAAATGATATGAACTTGCCTCTTGGAACTTGCTTCATTGTGTCCCATAAGTTCGGGTATGCTGTATTTTCGTTTTAGGAAGTCTTTAATTTCTTTCTTCATTTTTCTTGATCCATTTTTCATTCAATGTTGAGTTGATCAGTTTCCATGAGTTTGTAAGCTTTCTGTTGTTTCTACTTGTTATTAATATCCATCTTTAATTCATGATGGTCAGATAGGTTACAGGGTGTTACTTCCATTTTCTTGTATCTGTTGAAACTTGCTTTATGTGCAAGTATGTGGTGAAAGTTCCATGAAGTGCCAAGAAAAAGATATATTCTATATATGTTCTATAAATATCTATTAAGTCCATTTGGTTTACGACATCAGTTAGCTCCAGCATTTCTCTGTTTAGTTTTGTCTAGGTGACTTGTCTATTATTGAGAATGGGGAATTGAAGTCTCCTACTATCAGTGTGTGAGGATCAACATATGATTTAGGCAGTAGTCGTGTTTTGTTTTGTTTTTGTTGTTTGTTTTACGAATTTGGGTACACTTGTGCATAGATGTTAAGAATTGTAATGATTTTCCTTTGGTGAGTATGAAGTATCCTTCCCTGTCTCTTCTAATTAGTTTTGATTTGAAGTCTATTTTGTCAGATATTAAAATAGCTCCACCAACTTGCTTCTCAGGTTCATTTGCTTGGAATATCTTTTCCTATCATTTTACTCTAAGGTGATGTAAATACTGGATATTAAGTTATGTTTCTTGGATGCAGCCAAAGGATGGATCCTTTCTTCATATACATTGTGTTAGCCTGTGTCTTTTTATTGGAGAATTGAGACCTTTGCTGATGAGAGATATCAGTGGGCAGTTTTTGTTGATTCCTGTTGTTTTGTTGTGGTGTGATAAATGTGTGTTTTCTGTCTTTTGATTTGCTAATCTGGGTTACTTATTCCTTGAGTTTTCTTGAGTGTGGCTAACCTCTTTAGGTTGGAGTTTTCCTCTAGCACCTTCTGTAGGACTGGACTCTTTACCAAGGAATGTCTTATTTTCTCCATCACTTAAAGTTTTTCTGGGTATAGTAGTCTAAGCTGACATCTGATGGGGGAAGTACTTCTGTGTATGTTTATCTTATTGATTGTTAAATAAAATACTGTTTGGCCAATGAGACAGCAAGTAGATGGGACTAGGAGTCAAAGAGGATTCTGGGAAATGTAGTAGAGAAGTGTGATCCAGGCAGGAAGTAACATAGCAAGGAGACTCATATTTAACGAAGGAGGAACAGGAAGTGTCCCTTTTTCCTGTTCGGCTCCTCCAGCAGCAGGATGTAATCCACCGGCAAGGAGAGACGCCAATAAGGCGTCCAATAAGATAAGTCTTATAAAAAAATATAGATTTATGATAATTAAGACTGAGCTAACAGATGAGAAATCCTAGTCATTGGCCAAGCAGCTTTGAACCTAATACAAGTTTCTGTGTATTCATTTGGGCCTAACTCGGGCAGGCGGCTGGCGTAAAGCTCACACGTGGCGGTGGGGCTCAGGAGCTTTGGCAGAAAGATTTATCATAACAGACATCTGTGTTCTCTTATTCATAACATCTGTTCAGGAGCTTCTGGCTTTTAGAGTCTTCTCTGAGAAGTCAAGTGTTATTCTTTATGTTACTTGGTCTTTCTCCCTTGCAGCTTTTACTATTTTTTCTTTGTTCTGTACATTTAGTGTTTTTTTTTTAATTATTATTATTGTGTGCTGAGGGGATTTTCTTTTCTGGCCCAATCTATTCGGAGTTCTGAATGCTTCTTATACCTTAATTGGCATTTCCTCCTTTAGGCTATGGAAATTTTATTCTACAATTTTGTAGAAAATATTTTCTGTGCTTTTGACCTGGGTTTCTTCTCTTTTCTCTACTTCTAATATTCTTAGATTTGGTCTTTTCATAGTTTCCAAGATTTCCTGGATGTTTTTGCACCAGGTGTTTTTTAGATTTAATACTTTCTTTGGCAAAGGTATCCATTTCTTATATCGTGTCTTCAATGCCTGAGAGTCTCTCTTCCATCTCTTGTATTCTGTTAGTGAGACTTGCCTCTCAGGTTCCTGTTAGAATTCCCAAATTTTTCATTTCCAGATTTCCCTCAGTTTGGATTTCTGTTATTGATTCTATTTCCATTTTCAGGTCTTAAACTGTTTTATTCATTTTCTTCAATTGTTTTTATTTTCATAGATTTCTTAAGGGATTTATTAATTTCTTCTTTAAGAACCTCTATCATATTCATAAAAGGTATTTAAGTTCTCTTTTTTGTGCTTCAACTATGTTGGGATACTCAGGACCTGCTATGGTAGAGTTTCTGGCATCTAATAGAGACATATTGTCCTGGCTGCTATTGATGTGTTTTTATGCTGGTGTCTAGGCATTTGGGTTTGGAAAGATTGTAATTGTAGGTATTAATATCTTGTCTTATCTTTGTTGGGTGGGTGGGTGTTTTGTTTCTTGGTTTCTGTTGCCCTATCTGGATCATAGGAGAGTATGGTGGCCTTGTGTTGTCTGGTAGGAAATTCTTCTAGGATCCTTATAGGTGTGGCCACAGGGGGTCCAGGCAAAATTTGTTTCTAGGGAGCTGACACTTAAGAATGAGAATGGGGTTGGTGGGTGGGTCTGGGGAATCCATAGGAGGAAAGAAAACAGGGTGTTCTACCAGTTTCTTTAGTTCCCTGACGAATGGAGGCAGAAAGTGAAGACAGGCCCTAGCAGGTGATCTGCTACAGATAGAGCTGGGGATTAGATTTGGAGGAGTAGAGAGAGTTAAGATTTGCAGTAAGCCTACTTGCTTCCCTGGCCTGAGTATTTGTTTGTTTTGAGGACAGGATCCCTGCTTTAAAGTAAACAATGGGCTGGAGAAATGACTCCAAAGGTAAGAGCACTGGTTTCTCTTCCAGAACACCTGGATTCAATTTTTAGCACCCACATAGAAGCTCACAACTGTCCCTAATTCCAATTCCAGGGTGATCTGATTTCCTCTTCTGGCATCCCCAGGCACCAGGGACACACATGGTACACAGATGCAAATGCAGGCAAAAAAAAAAAAATCCACTCATGTAAAATAAATAAATAGGTACATTTTTAAAATATAGTAAAGGCCAGGTTGAGCCAGTATCACCTCTAATTACTGCAGTTTTTTTTTCAAAGTTCCAGACAGTAAGTCAGCTCAATAACATACCAACACCAGGACATAGAGAGTGGGTTGGAAACTATGAGGCAGTCAATCTTTGGAAAACTTCAGCATCAAAGGAAATTGTTTTGTGTCTTCTCTTAGAACACTTCACACTTCATTGGGAAGCAATAAAAACAATTACCAGGTCATTAGTAAAGGTTATTATTTTTCTGAAGATCCAAAATCACCTCCCCAGAGTGACCTCAACGTTGCAGCAAAGGTGGTGACTACATGAAGGAGGAGGGCTTTGGGGTAGGAACCAAAGGACCTTGCTGGAGGCAAAGGGGCTTTACTATCTCTGAGCCTCAGTTTCTTCAAACCTAGACAGAAGCTTAAAGTCCCTGCCTATCTCATTGGCTGTGAGAGACTGAGAAATAATAGCCTAGAATAAATCCCAGCATGGAGAAAATGCAGCATAAATACGTCAATGTCTTCCTTTCCTGGTCTGCCTGCCTATGTCTGGGATTGCAGATGTGAATGGAGAATGCAAGAAAGTTGGAAGTGGCCCCTGCCAATCAGGATAGGCTGGGGGGAACTCAATAACATCTGGAAGCCTCAGCTGCTGAACAGACACGTTCACTTCTTATCAATAGCCCATGCCTATCATAGGCCGACTAGTGAGCTCCATGGACCACAGTCACCTGGAAACTCATGTTGGCAGAAGCTCTGTCTTGACCCCAACTTAATCACAGAAGAAAGATGAAAAGAATATGCTAGGACTTGTGTTTGCCCCAGAAGTGAGGCAAACACTTCTGTTCATAGTCTGTATTGTCACCTTCGACCAATAAAGTACCTGTGTGGCTTCCCACCACTGCAGCAAAAGCTGAATCCATAGGAAAGAGCTGAGGTTTAAGAACCTGGCTCCAACCTAATGTCACATATAATAAACCAAAGTCATATCTAGCAATGTTCAGATCCAGTATCCCATCCACCCATTATTTTCTCTTAAACAATTAGTTCTTTGCTTACCCAGTCATTCAGTTGTGGGTCTTCAGTGCTGTACACACTGTTCCCAGCTTAGCAAACATGGCCTAACACCTGACAGGTTTCTCTTCTAGAAGGAGGACAGATAATCAGCCAAGCACGACACATCAACTATCATTCCAAGACAGACGTGCAAGCCTCAATCAGAGAAACCTCTCTCAGCAAGGAATGGCTGTGGATGAAAGAGATTCATGGCTGCCCAAGATGCAGCGAGTAGGCAACAGCTGTGGGCCCATATTTAAACAAGATATTCACACCACCCCCTTCTAAGGCTCAATAGACACAATAGAAAGAAGTGTGGGAGGGATGGGGGCTGAGAAATGGCAGCTTCTAATGCAATTATTAACTCACAATGTGGTTACCTGCACTGGGCCCACACAAGACCAAACCTGTCAATAATCAGTCAAGGAAATGGGAGGGGATCACAGGGCCCACCCTTTACCTCTGAACTGCATTGTCTTCAGTAGTGTTCCCACTGCTGAGCTCACTAAGTTCCAGAAAATAGCTCCAAACACACGCTCACAAACAGTGCTGCTTAATCTCAGTGGGTCACAAATCATCAAAATGAGTAGTCATGAATATGAGAGGGAGAAAGAGAGAGAGAGAGAGAGAGAGAGAGAGAGAGAGAGAGAGAAGAGAGAGAGAATTGTGGGGCAGAGAGGGAATATGACAAAGATAGTAGGGAGGTGGTGGGTGAGAGTGGCCTGTATGCATTGTGTACATGTGCAAAAATGTCTAAAAGTACATTTAATTAATAAAAAAAGAAAACAAAGACAAAAAGCCAAGAAAACAAAAGAAGAACTCAGGAAGGAGATTAAGGTGGCTAGAATAAACTGGGATTTGAGATGCACGTCTATAATGTTGGAGGAGTTAAATGGTATTTTCCAAAATTTTTGTTTTATTCTCCACCACCTCCCTTCCCTGCCCCACCTCTAAACACTGTCTGGAAAGCAGTGTGGCTGCATCAGAACAATGGCAACAGTGAAACAGGCTCCACAGATGCAGAAACTGGCATGGACCTCGACCCAGCACCACCCTGACCAGCCTCCTCTATCTGGTGTATGCAGGATCTACCCAACACCACCATGACTAGCTTCCTCTACCAGCAGAGGCAGATCTGCCTGGTATGCAGCCAGGTCTGCTGCTCCATTCTCACAGGGACACAGATGAGAACCAAGAAGCTCCAGGAAGGACAGACAAGAACAAGCACCTTCACCAGCACCTTACGCTGTGACCACAGGCCAGGCCTCAGCCTTCCTGTGTATCTACACTGATCTAGAACATTCCATGTATTCACCATCAACATCTAGGTCACTGGTTAGGAGCAAAGACAGAACTTAGGTAGGGCAGGTAGCCTGAGAAACACGAGGCTTCATTTGTCTGCTAGCTACTGCTCATCACCAGGCCACTCCTGGCCCACCCTCCTGGTCTCCCTTTCTATATCCTTTGAAGGAGTTACTATTGGGGGACCAAGCACTCAAACAAATGAAACAGGATATTTCACATTCAAGCATAATACCGGGTGACCTACAGGGTCTTACTACATATCCCTGGTTAGCCTATAGCTGGCTTATGGCTCTCAGGGTCACCTACAGAGCCTGTGGCCTCTTATGCTGCTTTAAACCTTCTGACTGGGGTGGCAGATATCTCTCAGATTCTCTTCTATAAGCTGGGAGTGGCAGTATACACTCTAATCTCTTCAGGAGGCTGAAGGAGAGGGGAATTCAAGTCCAAGTCCAACTTGGACTCCAAATAATAAAATATTAATAATAATACAATTAAAAACACTTGAATTGCATTGGTGGTGCACGCCTTTAATCCCAGCACTCAGGAGGCAGAGGCAGGTGGATCTCTGTGAGTTAGAGGCCAGCCTGGTCTCCAGAGCGAGTGCCAGGATAGGCTCCAAAGCTACACAGAGAAACCCTGTCTCGGGGAAAAAAAAAAAAAAAAAAAAAAACACTTGAATTGATAGATTTTGCTGAAGCCAGAGCTTGTGGTCACGGGGAGAGTCATGATGTTCTATCAGAGCCTTCTGCCTCCTCCAGCTGAATCTCCCTGTCCCTTGCTGTAAAAGTCTTCTCACCAAGAACAGCCTAGGACTTCCCTCATTCTCTTCCTTAAATACACACATTTTAACAAATGCCTCTCAAGTATATTCACCCTGACCCCTTGTGCTCAGATGGACAATCTGTGCAGAGCCCACCCTATTCAGACAGTTTGAAAAGTCTCCCTCTCATCCACTTCCTCCTTAGCGTCTACGAAGATGAGTCCTAACTCAGTTTCCTTTGCCCATGGAACACTGACAGAGGCCAAGAATGAAAACCCAGAGTTACAAAGCCGCATTGAAGTCCATTTAAGAGTCACCACAGAGAATGCTGCCACGCACAGCCTCCTGCCTCTCCACACCACCCGGTTTTCCCTCCGGTTCACTTTGCTGATAAGTGCAATCTAGATACTGGTGTTCCCAGATATAATTGCTGCTTGCTGAATCCCCAGAAAGCCAGGGCAGAGATATTTTTCAAAAATCTGGCCACTTTGATATTAACGGTGACTTGGGCCCAGTGGAGAATGTTACCTCCTACTGCCAAATTGCAAAGATGCCTCTTGAGTTTCCAAAAATACCTCCATGCGGAAAAGTTTTCTGCCTCAGAGGAGAAGGGTGAGGGGTCACAACAACCACTGAGTAGCAGGCAGCAGGCATTAGTCACGCTGGAGGAAGTTGCAGAGAAATTTTAAAGAAGTAGCTGCAAACATGGGACCATATGGTGTCCGGGGGCATTTTTGTTTTAGCAGACATATCTGGGGATCTTTGAAGGAATGGCTGCACTGCCAACTTGTCAATTAATCAACCCTCCCAAGGTCACCGGGGACAGTGTGGATTGGACCTGGGCAATGGGGGCCTGGAGGAATGGGCTTTAATTAAAGGATTTGTGCAGTAATGGAAACCTCAGATCCTTCGAGCAACGTTGCATGAACTGGGTCTTTCAATCCCTGGGTGCATTTCCCATGGCAACAGAAACGTGACAGATCTCCTGACCAAGCACTCCAAGGAAGGATGATATTAGCCGCATTGGAAACTCCTCCAAAGGGCATACTAATGGGAAATAAGTGTAAGGAATTAAGGACAGAGACTCTGCCTCATAGGGGAAGAGGCTCCTCTCCAAGCTCTTATCACAATGTCCTGGTAGAGTCATTTATCTTCCAATGAAGAATTGTTCTGTGGGGTCTGCTATGGTTAATAAATACTGTCAGCTTGACAAAATCTAGAATCATCCAGGAAACGGACTCCTGGGCGTGATTGTGAGGGAGTTCTAGTTGTGTTAACTGAGGTGAGATGACCCATGCTAATGGTAGACCGAATCATTCCCTGGGCTGGGGTCCTTGACTGAATTGAAATTACAAGATAAGCTGAATATCCACATTTGTCTCTCTCTGCTACCTGACTGCAGATACAATGTGACCAGCTGCCTCAAGTTCCAGCCACCATGCCAGTTTCCCCCATGATGAACTGTGCCCTCAAACTGTGAGCTAAAACAAACTCTTCCTTCTTTAGATTGCCTTTGTCAGCCACTTGGTCACACCAACAAGAACACTACCTAATACAAAGCTGTAAGGGTTCCAGCATCACCTGAAGCGATGGCCTGGCTTTCCTCTGCCTCACACTCCTGATCAACACAATCTGAATGCTACCGTCTCTGGACCCAGTTACTTCTTTGCTGGATTCCCAGGAAGTCAGGGCAGAGCTACCTCACCCCCTTTCTTCATTGGAATGGCTTCTTAAGATTTCTGTGAGGTTGCTGAGAACCAACTAGCAGTTTGTGAGCCCCTGATAGAATTCTGTGTTTATGCATTTTCTGATGTGCAAAACATCCTTGCAAGGCATGTATTGGATTTTGAAAAGGTCAGATCCACACTTGTACACTCCTTTGCTCATCCACACACAGCACCGCTTAGGACTCTTGAAGCTATGTTGAGTGTGTGAGCCTGATCAGACATCCTCCAAAGCTGTACCCTGAGTGAGTGCAAATGGCATGTACATATCTTCCTCATTGTCCCAAAATATGAGCTACTGCTCAGAAAAAAGAAAATGGGTTGAGAGACATGCCAGCCCCTGATCATGGATAGGAAGGCACCTGGCTGCTAGTCTCCATATGTCTTTCATCAAGTCCTGTAACAGGAAGTTTACAAAAGATCCTCCATGACAGGATGTCTTTTCAAAAATCTGTGATTTGGCTTTCAGACATTAGCTTTTTATCAGGAACTGTTTAAGGTCATCTTCGCAGATTCTGAGAAGCTGCTTTTCAATTCAAATATATGGCTCCATGTTTCTTATCACAGTAACTAGCAGGCTCAGTTACTCTGAGAGCTAGGAGCAAAGACAAAAGTCTGTGCAGACTCAGGTCACAGCCTGTTCAGGCTGCCCTAACAAACTCCATTGACTTATGACTGGCACCACAGACACTTATTTTCTACTGTTCAGGAGTCTGGAACTCTGAAATTGGGATGCCAGCTGGCCACTTCCTTAGTCCTCAAGTGGCAGAGAGATAGAGAACAGAGATCTCTTATGTGGACACTAGTGCTGTTGGACCAGGGTTTTATCCTCATGACTTCTCTGATTTTGTTATTTTTGTAGTGCTAGGATTTAGCACTTTTCTTGATCTCTCTCTGAGTCAGCCACAGTCTTGTCTTGTAATTTAAAGAAAGAAGATACATGAAATGTTCTGAGTTATAACAGTTGATTTTAAGCTGGTAACTTTTGCCAATAAAAAAAACTACACATCTCTCTACAGCTTCTCTTCCCCTATCTTATGGTAATGATGTTAACATTTGCATTCTTTATATTATATAAAAGACACTATAGCTATAGTTTTTATATTCTATCTTTAATTCTTATACTGCAGTTAGTCGTGATTTACATATATTCATTACAGTATTAGAGAATTCTGAATTTGACTATATTCTTAAATTTATAGTGATATTTATATTTCTATATGGTTTTGCTGTTAAAAAATTCTTTTTGAAACTGTGATGGCACATACCTTTAATGTCAGCATTCTGGAGGCAGAGGCAAGCAGATTTCTGTGAGGTCAAAGCCAGCCTGGTCTACATGGAGAGTTTCAAGCCAGCCAGGACTACATACTAAGATGTTGTCTCAAAAAATAAATTAAATTTCCACCTTGGATACTTTCTTATTTTTTTCTTTTAAATTGGGTACAGTGGTGAGAAGCTCTCCTTGAAGTGCTAATGGGAGCAGACAAGAAAACTACTCTCTTGGGAAAAATATGCAGAATAGTAAAGCCAAATAGACATAAATGATTGCCTTCATCTAGTTAAAACCACACACACACACACACACACACACACACACACACACACACACACCACATGCAACACACCACACACACAAATACACACATCACACACAATACACAATGCATGCAGGTGCACACACACACACAAACCACATACAACAAACCACATACACAAATACACACATCACATACAATATACCATGCATGCAGGTGGGCGCGCGCAACCCTCCTCTAACTTTGTCAGAAAGGGCTAAAACAATGCTCTGGCAATGTGTGGTGTCTCAACTTCCCTCCTGGGGTAAAAGAAAGAAGGCCAAAAAGGAATTAGGACCTCCATGGTCACCAGCACCAGGCAGGCATGTCCCCTCTTTTCCTATGGTGTTAGCAGAGGCCCAGGGAAGGCTAGCCTTTCACCCCCATTAGCTATAAGGAGGTGAAACTCTCTGTACTTCACTTCTGGGATCCAGTCAGAGACTCTATAGTCAAGACTGCCATGCTCAGTGATTGGTATTAATACCACACCCCAGGTAGCACTCTGAATATTTTGCTATATGTAAATTAGAATAAAAATATGAGAAACAATATTCTGTGTAAAAGTTGGTCAAAAGAAATCAGAAAATGCTATACAGATCAGGTAAAATGTGCTTCAGAGCAAACACTTGGCCCAGGGAAAGAGGAGAACATCACATGATGATAAAAGTGAAAACCCAGGCAGGCAAGATGGTTCTGGGGCATCTCACAAGCCTGAGGACCTGAGTCCCATCCCCAGCACCCACACAGTAGAAGGAGAGAACAAACTGCAGCGAGTCGTTATCTGACTATCACATGCACACTCACACACGCACACATACACACATACACATACCTCACACAGTACACACACCATATACATACACACCACATACATACAAACACACCAAATAAATAAATGGAATTTAAAATATTTTAAGAAGAGCAAACATGTTATGTATTAAAAATTCCAAATATACATTACCAAAACTCAAAAACCTCAAATATAAGCTATGCTGCATTATTTGAACTTAAAGTATAACTAGACAAGTCCACAATTTTACAATTGGAGATTTCAGCATCTCTCTTGAGGATTGGAAGGAGTCAGATGCAGAGCCAACAGGTTTCTAGAACTCCGAGGCTGCATCAGGCCATGGGTGTGATAGGCGTCTGTGGAACATTTTACTCCCAGGCATTTTCAGTTACCCACAGAATACATCCCAGAGGAGGCTGATAACCTGGGCTGTTATGAACAAACAAACTCACACATTTCAAAGAATTGGAAATCTTGCCGAGTGTGTTCTCTGGCCGCAGTGAAAATCACTAACAGAAAAACAAAAAGAAAATCTTAAGCTACTAGTCTATTTCTTTGCAAGGGCCTCCATAAGACACAAAGGCTGTGGCTAGAACAGTCGATATTTACCTTGTCACAATTCTGGAGGCTGGAAATCTGGGGCAGAGGCTGGTAGAGATGGTTTCTATGAAGATGCCTCCCTTTGGCTTATAGATGACCATCGTCTCCAACTTCTTTGCCACCCTTCACGTGTGCTTGTCTTCATCACCAAACTCTCTTCTTAGGAACACATCAGCTGTAATCACAGGGCCTTCATCGATCTACACTAGGTCCTCTGCATATATGTAATGATTGTGCAGCTTGGTGTTTTGAGAGGACTCCTGACAGTGGGTGTCTCTGACTCTTTTGCCTATTTTTTGGACCCTTTTCCTCCTATTGGGTGGCCTCTCCCAGCCTTGATGTGATGGTTTGTGCCTGGTCGTTTATTGTATCTTGTGTTGCTGTGTTCAGCTGATGTCCCTGGGAGGCCTGCTCTTGGGAGGAAAAGGAGATGGATCTGGGGGAGAGGAGAGGTGGGGAGAACTGGGAGGAATGGAGGAGGGGAAGTTGTGGCTGGGAAGTATTGTATAAGAGAAGAGTAAATGAAAAATTTAAAAATAATAAAAAAGAAAACATTCTGAACAAAAGAATGTTAAAAGGAGCCACAGGTTGAGGGAAAATGTTTATAAACCACACATCTGACAAAAGGTTCACTGGAAAATAGATGTACCTCAGTTTACAGTACAATTATATCCTGATAACCAACTGTCTATTGAAAATACTGAAAGTCGAAACTGTGTTTAACATACTTACTCTACCTAGATTATGGCTCAATCTTAATCATGTGCAAAACACTTATGTTTTCCTACAATTGGGCAAAATCTTCAAACACAAAGCCAATAATTGTAATTAAAACAGTTTTATTTAATCATTCATAAGGCAAGAAGTAGGCACATGTGGAGGCCAGAGAACAACTTGTGGAGTTGGGTCTTTCTCTCTACCTGGATGGTTAAACTGGGGTTATTGGACTTGATGGTAAGCACCTGTGCCTGCTGAGCCATTTCAGCGGTGCCATCTATTTTCAATATGGTATTGACTATCTCATATACATAAAGATGACTGTTTATTAGACATGAAAGATTTTGAATACATGATATCGATCTGCATATGCTGAGGGCAGTAGCCTCTAGAAGTCTAGAGTGTCAGTTATTTGCTCTCATGATCATATGGCTGGGTAGGAGCCACAGCTGCTGGCACAGTCCAGCACAGGATTATCCCACAGTTATCCATAGCCTCGGAAAAGACAAAACCCAAAATTGAAAGTCTAGTTTCTACTGAATGTGTATCCCTTTCACACCATCATAAATCTGACGTACTGCCAAGTGGAACCGTTTCGAGTCAGCCACCATCTGTGTATAAAGAATTCTCTAAAGTCAGCATTAACAAATTTAAGGGCCCATGAGATGACTCAGCAGATAAGAGTACTTGTTGCACAGGCCTAACAACTTGAGTTCTAATCCCAGAACCCACAGTGGAAGGACAGAACCAACTCCTGAACGTTGTTCTCTGATCTCCACATGCCCACAGTCTCAGGTCATGCCCCTGTGAACACACAGATCACATACATGCACGGACACACAATTATAAGCAAATAAATGTAGCTACACAATTGACAAAAACCAGGGTCACTGCAGTGAGGAGTGTACAGGTGGCAAATGAGCAGAACAAAAGCCATTCGACGTCACTGACCTTAGAAGAATGCAAAGGAAACCCTGACTATTACTTATGAAAAGAGCTCAAATAAAACATGGACAAGATCAAATAATGAGGAAGTAGCAGAGAGATTGTATCTCCAGTGTTTAGGTGATGGGGTATGTAAAATTGGACAACCACACTAGAAAGTAGCTGGACCTGGGCATGGTGGTGCACACCCTTAATCCCAGTGCTCAAGGGCAGAGAGAGGCAGATCTTGGAAGTTCCAGGCTAGCATGATCTACATATGGAATTTCAGGCCAACCTTGGCTGCATAAATGAGAAGCCTGTCTCAAAAAAATATATAATAAGTTTGTCTTGGAGCTGGACAGATAGGTCAGCATTTAAAGAGCACTTGTTGCTCTTACAGAGGACCCTGTTTGGTTCCCAGCATCCACATGGTGGCTCAAAACCTCCTATAACTCCAGTTCCAGGGGATCGGGTGCCCTTTTCTGACCCCAAAGGGCACTAGGCACACATGTGGTACACAGGCATACATAAAAGGCAAAACATGCATGCATGCATATTAAATAAATAAACAAACAAAAGTCAGTATCAGAAATATGAAGCCTCAGATTTGCACACAGCCTGAACATTCATAATGGCACTATCTAAAAAACTAACAATTGGAAGCAACCAAAGCATCCTCCAATAAACGAACTGTTTGACAAACTCTGGCATGTCTATCTTGTGAGATGAATGGGATAAAAGGAGTGACAGAGTAAGCGTCAAGTGCATCATGTAAAGACTAAAGTGAGCCACCAAAGAACATATGCTATATGCCATTATGTGTATAAGTATCCTGAAAATGATGAAGTAATTGAGGTGGAAGATGGATGAGTGATCCCCCAGGATGTGGGGGTGTCAAGGAGGGCCAGGGAGATGACTGGGTAAGAAAAGTTCAGAAAAGCCAGTGAATCCAAGAATCAACACTTGATAAAATGACATAGAACTGGGCACACTCATCTGGCAGCATCATTTTCCTAGCATTTACTGTAGTTGGGTTCTAGCCATTGAAAGAAACCATGTAAAGAGTTAAAGGGTACCCAGGACCTTCCTTGTCCTCTTTTTGAGACTCCCAGTGGAGCAATAGAAAACTTTAAATGAAAGGGTCCAAGATAAGATCTTTGCATATGGTCAATTGCATCATTCCTAGATGCAACTGAAGTGCTGGAGAACTAGAGAACAACCTTGTGGGAAAACTTTTTTCTAGGGCTTGGGGTGCCAACCCTAAAGTGCAGACCCAGCCAGAGAGAAAGAATTGTCGTTACCATTGCACTGGATACTAAGGACATTTTACATCAAGTCTTTTTCAGTGCATCCATGAGAGAGACAGAGACAGAGAAAGAGAAAGAGGGGGAGGGAGGGAATGAGGGAGGAAGGGAACAAGGGATGGAGGGAAGGAAAGAGGAGAAGGGGGAGAAGGAAAAGCAGAAAACAGCACCGAAAGCCTGACAATCACCCACAGATTGGAAGCTAGGGTCACATATCTAAGCCTCTGCAGAAGGAGGCCAGGATGGCGAGCATCCATCTTTTCACCTCTGTGTTGAGAGGGAATCTCTGTCTTGAGTGAATATTTGCAGGATAAGAAATACTTCCAATGGAATAAAAACTGTGTCTGAGGCTAGGTGGGGAAAATGAACAGCCACTGTTCACATCAAGTCCTGACAGATATGGCCCTGTTTCTAGAAATGGCCTGCCTCTGACTGCAGCTCATCCTGGACATGAGACCTTGACCTGCTGAATTTACTTTCTGCATTTCCGAATGAGTGCTACCTTATTGGTGCAGCACAGGGTCCTTCCAGCCTTCTGACCATGTCAGCATCCTACCCCACTCCTCCTTCCTCTCCTCTCTGCACACACCATCAGGACCTCAGCTGAACAGACATTGAGTCCTCACAGTCCTTTAAATGGCCATGTTGCTGTGACTCTTGCTACAGGCTGTTCCCGGGTGTAGACAGGTGACCACTTAGTGTCACAAGATTCCTATTAAACAGGTAACTGGTAACTTCAGAAGCAGAGCAAAAGAAACTACCCATTGCCCATGTCCTGTGAGATCCAGTTCTTGCAAATTCTCCCCCTTGGAAAAAAATTCCTTTTTAATTTAATTCAATTTAATTAGTCCCCATGCCTAACTTATCCTGGTCAGGAAAAAAACCACAATGGGACACTTGGCACATGTACAGAGAGCTGAAGAGTCATTAGCAGATGCTCCCGAAGCAATCCTCACACCTCCCACTGAGCATTACTGCCTCCAGGCCAGTGTTCCCCTGCTCAAACATCTTGTCTATACTAATGATACAGTATCACTCTCCAGTCCCGCTCCTCTCCCCCATGGCTCTCATCACCCTAAGTCTGTCCTTGGGGCTATCTTCCTGGATCTCGAGGTTCTCTGAGATGAGGCAGCATCTTTTTGTTCATCACCAATAATCCAACAAGACATAAAACACAATGAGCATCACTTGTGTGGAGAAGCCTCTGAAACAGGACCAACCCTCCCACCCCTTTCCTCTATTTCCTGTCTCTCATCCCCCACCACACCTTCTGAGGAGAGGAAAGGTGATGGGAAGAAGAAAGGCAAATGCAGAGGTTTGTCTGCATGGTCTTTGGTTGCTATGTTGCTTCTGCCCTCCCAGGGAAACTCCCAGAAAAGAAGAAACTGGTGCACGTCCCTGCCCACTTGTCTCAGCTTTGGATTCCTGGCCTGTGTTAGGGTGCTGGAGAAGAACCTCGGACACTGTAAAACAATACTCTTACCTGCAGAGTCTGAAGAACCCGTGGTTTTCAAATAGGTCACATAAGGATCTCTGTGTGGAGGATGCTGTTTTCAAGTGGAGGGAAGACACCATGGGACAGGGACAACTCTCTAAGTCCCTGGCTGCCAGAAGCAAACATTGAGGTCACATCCTCATCCCCTATCATCATTGATAGACTATCTGAACATAGTGAATGCTTCATTTTTATTACATTAACTTATACTCTTTCTCTCTCTCTCTCTCTCTCTCTCTCTCTCTCTCTCTCTCTCTCTCTCTCTCTCAACCCAGTCTTGTAATGCATACTTGGATTTTCTGGGTTTGTTTTGTTTTAGGATAAAAACTTCACATGTATCCCTGGCTGGCCTACAACTCGATATGTAAGCCAGGCTAGCCTAGAACTCCTTACTCTGCTGTGTGAGTGCTAGGATGACAGGCGTGCAGCGCCACATCCAGTCCATGAATTTTCCTGCTATGGGGGAGCCATATGACTTCACAGCTATGAATAGGCTAAAAAGGACGATAGAACATACTGTTTGGGACACATTGGCTGAAGCCAATGAGAGCTGTGTTCTGGTAGCATTGCATTGAGCAGGGAAGTGGACAGCTCTGTGATGAACGAGTATACACAGGGATGTCAGAAACCTGATCTCACCTCTATGTCTCCCCGATCAGGGAGAGCATCAGCTGTCATTGCTACTGGAGTGATTAAAGCAAAAGCCTGGGCTCTGGCAGCCTAGGATGGCCATTGTCCCCAGATAGTGGAAAGCAGACATTTATTCAAGGCAGTTACACTGAGAATAGATCAGAGTGTTCAGTGACCCCCTGGCCCAAGTCCATCTTTAGGATGCTGACATGAGGTTTAGGTTTAAACAGAGGGCAAGAATCCTTGTAATGTAATCCTTAAGGTGTGTGGTCCCATTCATCATTGTTTTAGCTGCAGTCCGGTTAAGTGGCCTGCAAACTTGCAAATCTGTTAGCTGCTGAAGGTGCCCCTCATTCTCATGAATGCTTGTCCTCGTCTGGAGATGTGGTCTGTCTTGGGATAGCCTTCCATTCAAGGTGATTCAAGAGAAAGGGTTAAGGATAGCTACTCCCCCCCCCCAAAGTACAGTCCTCATCCCCTCATCTAGTCTGGAGTCAGTGCTCTTTGGCAAAGGACACTCCTCCAAGGGTTTCTCCAGCATGGACTGCAACTTTCAGGTCACAGTGGTGAGGCCTGGGGGCCCGGGGCCTTTGTAATGCTTTGTCACTTTCTTCAAGAACTGTCTGAAAGCCACATGGCTAATATTTAACACTGGTAATGGGCCCCATCATAGCTATCCTGAAGTACATGTGATGGGGGGAATGGGGGGTGGGGGGGGTGAGGCATCTCATCTCTGTTCTAAAAGACTGATAGATTCTAAAAGACTGATTGGACTTCACGGTAAGAATTGGAAAACTGCAGGTCAGTCCAGAGCCAAATGATTTTGGGCCATCTTTAGGCACATTAATGGCCATTCCCTGCCCACCTCTGTAACTGACTCACACTCAGTGATAGCATGTGAAACCTCTTTGGTTGTATCAACTTAGCAGACCTCTAGCTGCCTCCAAACCAAAGGCTAAGAATGATATCTGAGACCTACAGTAAGGCTGTCCCTGCTTTGCTTTACCCACATGCCTGCTGTTTCTACCACTGTCCTTAAAAACTAAAATGCCTTAACTTATGCTTTTCTATTGTTCTGTAACTCTAAAAATCTCATGAAACCGTTGCATGCTGAATTATGTTGTCTGGGGCAACCCAAATCCGTGTTCCCATAGTCATATTTTCCCCAGAATAAATCCTTTCTTACTCCCTTTGACATGAGAGCTAAGTCTAAGGTTCACAAGTCCAAATTGTCAGTCCTGATGTTATATAGGGTTATATAGGCAAGGTGTTATATAGGGTTCAACATTAGGGGAAGGAGGAAAACTAATCTGTGAACTTTCTTTTATGCTCTCACTTCTCATTCTAAGAGTGACATGAGTGTACCATTCAGAAATGAAGATATGTTTACTCAGCTCACTCTTCCAACAGATTTGAAAGCTTATGTGGCAAAGGAGAGCATGCCTACAGTCAGTCACAAGGAAGACCAGGTCAGTTTAGATGCACAGTAGAATTACAGCCAGGTACACTAAGAAGGAAAGGGCAGTAAAGGTACACGCCCCCACTCTATCAAGGATAGAAATCTGATGCCCTTTAATTTTAAATGTTCCCCCTCCCAAAACATTTTGGGACTTTGGTTTGATTTTTGTGTTTCAATTTTTGAGCAAAATGTAAAGAAATGTAAAACATGTCTCCAAAATACAGCCTGACTTACTGCTGTCAGCCTGGCATTTGGGGAACCACTGAGAAACAACAATTTTATAAAAAGAAGGGAAAAAATAAAAAGCATGGGAAAAGCTCACATTTTTTTTCAGTTTTATTGTACCAAAACTTCAAGGAATTTGTTTTTATTATACTAATAAAAACAGGGTGGACCCTGGAAGACTTGGAGGAGAGAGGTGGAATAATGAATGAGATCAAAGTACATTGTATGAAACTCTCAAAAATTAATTTAAATTATATTTTAAAAACTCATTACTACCCCACACCACAGAAGTAAGGAGGGAGGTAAGGAAGGAGGGAGTTGGGGTAAAATTTGCCATACAACAAAGACATCTTTGTTAATTGGTTCTTTCATGTAGACTATGCAAGCCTGATCTTAAACTCTCAGGCCTCCTGCCTCCACCTCTGGAGGACTTATCTTAATTTGCTTTTCTGTTACTGTGATAAAACATTCTGACCAAAAGCAATTTATGGTCATGATCCATCACAGAGGGAGTTTAGGGCAGGAACTTGAAGTAGAAACTACAGAGAAAGGGTACTTACTTACTGGTTTACTCCCTGGCCCACGCTCTGCTAGGTGATATATATCCCAGTCTCGCATGCCTAGGAATGGTGCCACCCATAGTGGGCCGGGACCTTCCACATCAATCATCAATCAAGACAGTTTCTCACAAGGATGACCTCAGGCCAATCCTCCAATTAAGGCTCCCTCGCCTAACTCTGGGCTGTGTCAGATTGACAGCTGAAGCTAACCAGGAGACAGAAGAATGCCAGGTTATGAGGTGCTGAGATCTAACACAGGGCCTCATGCATGTGAGGCAAATACCCTACCAACTAAGCCACATCCCCAGTTCTGAAGACTTAATTTTATTGCTTTGCTTGAGAACTATTGAACAAATCCAACAACCTAATTTTCCAGGTAATTAAAATAGTTTAAATGCCACTATTACAATCTCTGATATTTGGTGTGGGTCCTGACAGAGGTGATGACTTGTAGGGGAGGAATTGTTCCACCTCAAGCACCTGTTAGACGTCTCAGCATAAGGCTTTGATGTTCCTATACACACTTGAATCAATCTGTGTGCTGGACAGACACTGCTACCACCTTGCTTCATCCCCCGTGTCTTGCAGAATCTCCTGGCAATGCCTCCCTTGTTTCTGTTCTGCATGGTAGGGCTGATGATCTTTGTTAATTGAAGTTCCAGGGTTACCAATATGGGGTAGCTAGGACACTATGTCTTTCCTGGGGGTGCATATCCTGTGCTGTGGCTCAGTCACACTCTAAAGAAAGCTGTGGAGAAATGGCTGAGTAGTTAAGAGCATTAGCTGCTCTTCCAGGGGACCTGGGTTTAATTTTCAGCACCCACATGGTGGCTCACAGCCATTTGTATCTCCAGTTCTAGGGGGTTTCTTGCCTTTTTTTTTTTTTTTTTGCCTCTGCTGACACTGCATGAATGTAGTACACAGGCATACAGGAAGGCAAAACACCAATACATTAGTAAAAACAAAAATGTCTAAGTGGAAAGTAATTAAGGGGACTCCAGTGTCAACTTCTGTCCTCCATACATGTACACCCACATGCACATGCATACAACACACACACACACACACACACACACACACACACACACACACACACGTTAGAACAACAATAACAATACCCTTCACTGATCTCTCACTGAGCTTCTGCTTCTGGCTCAATACTAAGAAGCAGTGCACAGTTGTTACAGCATAGAGCCAGTCAACCTAGTTCCAATCCCCAGTTGACAGGCCTGCAGCCTCTGACCGATTGCTTAGCCTCTCTGTTCCTCATTCAATAAAGCATAATGGCACTTCATTTCTTTAGGTTATTTTGAAATTAAATGAGCTACAGGCCAGTAAACATCAGCCTTACATAGTCAGTACCTCACCTTGTCTATTCAGTGAGTGTTAACTGTTCACTAGCTTGCTCATTCTTACATGAGGGGCTTATTCCAGCTTCATTGTACAGTCCTGTCTCACGCTGTCCAATCTACTTAGACCTCACTATTTCTTTCTTTTTGTTTGTTTCTGTTTTTGTTTTTTGAGACAGGGTTTCTCTGTGGCTTTGGAGGCTGTCTTGGAACTAGCTCTTGTAGATCAGGCTAGTCTCGAACTCACAGAGATCCGCCTGCCTCTGCCTTAGACCTCCCTATTTCAAATGATGCCCTCGAGACGCCTCATCACTGTGCATGATACAACTCACAGCAACTGCACACACCAAGATCTATCTTCATCCTGCCTCATGTTCATCCACATCTGTCCCGGAGCACCCATCCATGCCCCGCCCTGCCCGATTTCCAACAGAGCATTACACTACAGGTCCAGCCTAGGTGAGGAGCCCACTCCTGGCCCCTCATAGGTAATGTTCACCTGCTGTCATACTAGACCGGCATAATGGAGCCGTGATAAAATGTGAATCCACAGAGGCACTCGAAACAGCATCCCTAGGTTACATGGGAATTTGTGATTGTGTCCATCTGTCTGATCCACACCAACCAGCTGCCTCCCACTTGGGCTCCAGCTAGCTCTGAACTATCCTACTCTTTGCTTGCCATCCTTCCCTTCTTCACCACACAGCAGTCAAAGACAGTGTTAGTGCAAAAGAAAGTGCAACTTATCTCAGCGCCGCCAAGCATCTTTATTCTTGGAGAAAAATCCAGATCCTTTGCCTCTGGCCCATAGCTCTCCACATTAGATCACCTAGCAACTTAACTCTGCCTTGGTACCTTGAGCCTTCCTCCCCTCACTGCAGTCCAAAGCACCATCAATTCTTTGTCCCTTGATTAAATCTAGCTGTGATGGCCCCAGGGCCATGGCATGGCCTGGTACTCATTCTGTACCCACTTTCAATTCTAGGTCTATGCAGCACAAATGTTCTCGATATACCAGAACTTCCTTTGGGAAATCAAAAGCAGGACTTGTCTCTCCCTCCCTGCTGCCTGGTTAAATATTCTTATTTCCAGTTCTTTGTAACCATTTTGGATAGCATCAATGATTTACTTTGTCTGCTCAACTAGCACGTAGCTTATTCCATTTACAAGCATGGCATAGCATATTATCCCAAAGCTCATGGCATGAAGCAATCATTTGTTCCCTCATGAGGTCACAGGGAGTCCAGACAGAGCTTGAGACTGAGACTTATATCCAAAGGCCTTTACCAGAAGGTCTGGCACTGGGGCAGGAACAACTGGGGCTTTCCAGAAGCATCCTCTGTCTCCATGTGAACACAGCAGGCTTACTGAACTTCTTCCATTCATCCACTTAGGGCTTTCTAAGCACATACCTTGAAGGAGGAGCAGAAAGAGTGCAGTCTCACCCATTGTAATATTGCCTTAAAAGCGATCAAGTGTCAACCCCAGAGAAGCTTGAACTCCTCCATAAACAGATGGAAGCAGATGCAGAAATCCACAACTAACCAGTGGTCTAAGTTCCTGGAGTACAATCAAAGTGAGGGAGGATTGATAATATAAACAAAGGAGTCAAGACCATGATGGGGAAACCAACAGGATCTATTGACCTGAGCTAGTGAGAGATCACTGACTCAGGTCTGACAAATGGGGAACCTGTATAACTGAACTAGACTCCCTTAATATAGGTAACAATGATATAAGAGGCCACTGGCAGTGCGTCCAAAGCAAGGACAGACCCATGGTGTTCAATAACATCTGTTGATTCACTCAAAGGCCAGTAGTGTGAAGATGTCATCTATATGTCACAAAACTGATTTGAGGCTCTATAACTGGCCCATGTGGAGACCCAAGTGTGTCTCCTAAGGTATTCCACTCCCTTTCCCAGGGTGAAGCCAGAGTTAAAGAAATTAAAGGAGTGAATGGCTGTGGCTGTATAACTTACCGTTGGGACACAATGTTGAGTCTAGCACTCAGATCCCATCAAGTCTCTAACTCAATTTCCAGATTTGTATTAATTGGGTACAGCCTAGAATTTCAATTATAATATATTATATATATATATATATATATTATATATATATTGCTAGTGAGCATATATATTTATATTGCTCACTAGAGCATCTGCCACTCCAGACAAGTGTTGTGGAATATTCCTTTATACTGTGTGAAGATATTTCACTGTGATTGGTTTAAAAAAAGCTAAATGGCCAATAGCTAGGCAGATTTTTCAGGGCAGAGAGAATGCTGGGAAGAAGAGTTGAGTCTGGAAGAGTCACCAGCCAGACAAAGAGAAAGCAGGAAAGCAGTGTGGGCAGAGTAAAGGCAATAAAACCACGAGGCAGAAACATTAGTAGATTGGGTTAACCTAAGTTATAAGAGCTAGTTAGAAACAAGCCTAAGTTACTGGCCTAGCTTTCATAAATAATAAGAATTTTTATTGTGGTTATTTGGGAGCTGGCAGGTGGGAAGAATATTCTATCTATAGACATGTGTCACTAATGCTCAACCTTGGTGTCTAGCAAAAATCCATTGTCACAAAAATGACTCTGGTCTTAGGACAGTTGATATTGCTGCTTCCATGGAGGAAAGTGGGGGAGAGATTATTTCCTGGTGAAGGAAAAGATATTTGGACTTATTTATTTTCCTTTTGCTCATTTTAATATATTAGTATGTAATCACTTCATACAGTTATTAGGTTTCATAAGGACACTTCATACAAGTGTGAAATGTACTTTGACCCTGTTCCCCCAACACCTCCCATCTGGCCCTTTCTTTCCCCTCCCACTCTTGTTAGCTCCCTTGTCCACTACACAGCTTGCTGCTACTTTCATGTCATATGTTCATATGTGATTTGGTGCACCTATACAAAGTCTAATTTCACAAATGAGCAAAAGCATGAGTTTGTCTTTCTGAGACTGGCTTAAGTTATTTACTATAATGATCTCCAGTTGCATCCATTTTCCTGCACAATGACACAGTTTCATTCCTCTCTATGTCTGAAAAATAAATCCCACTGTGCATGCATATGTACCATATGTTCTTTCTCCATTCCTGTGTTGTTCAACACTTTGGTGGGTTCCATGACTTAGTTGTTGTGACCAGGGCTACAGGAAACATTGATGTGCAAATGCCTCTGTGGTTTGTGGACTTGGTGTCTTTCAGATAAATCCCAGGAGTGGTACAGCTGGATTATGTGGTCGTTGTGTTTTTAATTTTTGAAAAACCTCTGTGCTGATCCCCATAGTGACTGCATAATTTGTATTCCCACCAGGGATGGAAATGATTTTCTTTTGTCTGCATCCCCATCAGCATTTTTTTGTTGTTGTTTTCTTAATGATTGCCATTCTGACTGAACAAAATGAGCAACACTGGAGGTATCACCATAACCAATCTCCAGTTATACTACGAAGTAATTAAAAGCATGACATTGGCTCAAAAACAGCCAGGCAGATCAATGCAATAGGAGAAGATGACACAGATGTAAAGCCAGCTGCAGTTATCTGATTTTGACAAATGGTGTTTCTTCGAGCCACTTCCTCGAAGATTGGCCAACATATCTTGAGGTGTCTCAAGAGAAGAGTGCTACCTCTTGCCGACTTGTTCTATATCCAACACTACAGTTGCACTCAGCTCTTCCTCTCAGGGTCCAAAAGAGTAGGTTCTAAGCAGAATAATAGAACCTGGGTCTTGATCCAGGAAGTAACACTGAGACAATGGACTCTGAGTACCTGGATTACAGGAAAGGCCAATGGGGTTCAGTGAAGCAGCGAGGTAATGGTGGTGGGGAGTTGTTCCCAAATACAGCTTGCAGTTTTTCTAGCAAGCATCTTCACTAAATGTAACTTGACTACATCATCCACCTCTCCATTCCAGCAAAGCCATAACTAAGTTAGTATGGTGGTTTGAATATGAATGGCCCCCATAGGCTCATATATTTGCATACTTAGTCATTAGGTAGTAGCGCTACTTGAGAAGGATTAGGAGGTGTGGCCTTGTTGGACAGGTGTGGCCTTGTTGGAGGAAGTGTGTCACTAGGGGTGGGCTTTGAGGCTTCAGAAGCCCAATCCAGGCCGTGTCTCTTTCTGCTGCTTGCCATCTCAGCTACCTCTCCAGCAAGCACCATGTCTGCTGTGTGCCACCATGTTTACTACCATGACAATAATGGAGTAAACCTCTGAAACTGTAATCAAATCCCAATTAAATGTTTTCCTTTATAAGAGTTGCCATGCTCGTGGTGTTTTTTCACAGCAATAGAACATTGACAAAGACAGTTACTATGTTCAGTGTGGTGCCTTCCTTAACATTGTCATGAGTTCATGAGAAATTCCAGTTTATGACATAAGACAAGAGAAATGTTTCCACTAAATCTGCTGTGAATGACTGCACCTTCTCATGTTACAGAATATTCCAAGCTAGGTGCAGTGCCAAACTGGTTAACCAAATGGTACAAACATGTCATCAAAGATAAGAAAAGGAAAGTTCAGGCACATGTAGTGATGGCCCTGAGCAGGAGAAATTCATAGGTATTTCAGGCCTCACAATTCTTGTATCTGAAGCCAAGTGTGGTGGTGCACACTGTAATCCCAGCACTTGTGAGGCAGAGGTAGGAGGATCATCAAGTTCCAAACCATCCTGCTCTACTTAGGGAATGGAGTCCAGCTATGGTGGTCTCAAAAGATAATTTTAAAAATTCTTTTAAGAATCTGAAGCAGGTAATGTTAACTTATAGTTATAAATTTATATCAGTGATTGTCTGGGGCAAGGGGGTATGAGGGACTTGGCAGAGGTGCACTGAGAAATATATAGTGATGAAAGCTTTCCATAGATCTGAATAGGATTTGGATTACTCAGGTAAATATACTCATCTGAACCCAATGAGCCATTCAGTCAAGAACTCATAAGAGCCAGAGAACCAGATCATCTGCTTTAAGATTGTGTCTTCTATATGTCACAGGGTGTTGCATTCATGAAATTTTAACAATATGATCACCTAAATAAAACCTGCACAAGGACAACACCAGGTGACATGCCAATGTATATGGCAAAAATGTCACAAGCCCTCACCCCTTGTTGAAAACCTACCTGAAATTTAATGGCTGCTGAGAGAGGGAGAACTAGTCTTCTCCAGGGACCAGTCCCTGGTAGGCTATTCAGTCCAGTTGGTCACCCCTAAATACCTGTACACACAAACAACACTGCCTGCCTCCATGCTCTCTGCCATGGTGGCCTCGGAGTCTAACACACTGAAACTGTAAGCAAGCCTCCAATAAACTCTGTTTTCTATAAGTTTCCCTGGTCATGGTGTCTCTTCATAGCAATAGAAAAGAAACTAAGACACCTGGCTAAAGTGTGAGCAAACTTCTATGTTCTTGCAACACGTTGCAGGGGCTTATGGTGTGTGTGTGGGAGGAGCTGGGGGGCTAGACCCTTCTCTGAGCCAATTCACTCCCACGAGAAACCTTTCCCAAGGTAAGGAGTACTTGCAAGGAACTGCAGAGCCTGGAAATCACATCCCTCCTAGGTTCAGGGCTGAGCTGGAACCTGCTGATACTGTCCTCTAAAAGATGACACTCAGCTCACACCAGGTGCCCTGACAATTTTTATTGAATTTCCCTGCAATTTCATTATACCACACCAACAGACTCTGGAAGACAAAGTGAGCAAGGACCTTATGATGCCAGGTGAGCACACATCTTCCACATGCCTCCTCTCCGTTTTCTATTATTTCAAATGTCAAATGCACTTTGCCTCCAGCTTTCTTGGCCTTTAATTTTTAAATCCACATGTACTTAATTTATTTATTGGATTTCTGTGGGACTTGAGGGGAAATTTAATTCATATACTTCTGGTTCATTGCTGCCATGCTTGCTAGATGATTCAAACAGCATTGTTTGTTGGCTCTCTTAGAGAATGGGAAGAGATGGAGAGGGCGATGTAGATAGATAGACAGACAGACAGACAGACAGACAGACAGACAGACAGACAGACTGACTGTGTGTGTGTGTGTGTGTGTGTGTGTGTGTGTGTGAGAGAGAGAGAGAGAGAGAGAGAGAGAGAGAGAGAGAGAGAGGACATTGGGGATAGAGGATTCTCACTGGAGAAAATGTGCCAGCCTGAGAAGGTGATGGCTTTGGGGAGGGCAAGCTCCCAGGCATTCATTAAGACACTCTTGCTAGTCAAAGGTGGCAGAAAGGCCCTGCCAGTTGCCGAAGCCTTCTCTTTGCTTGGGTTTAATTAGTCTAATTTGGGAGATCACCTCCACCACAGGAGCTCAGGGGCAAATCACATTCGTAAATTTTCTTATTATAAAAATTAATTGATGACATCTATAACTCCCCAATTTTGTCTTTAATAAGATGAGGTAACTTAGTAGAGATAATTCTATCCCAAAGCATCGCAAACTTGGTAATTTCTTAAGTCATTTCAACCTAGCAGTGAGTTCTTAGATCATTCCCATTAAGCTTTTCTCTTTTCTTTCTTTTTTTTCTACCTCTTTTCTTACTGTGGAAAATTTCCAACATTCAGAAACTGGAAATTAGTTTATCGTGAAGACTCACACATATAACAACTTGCCAGCATATCCTTCACCCATAGGCTCTATACCTCATCAATCTGTCTCCCGAGTTTTCAAACTCTTTTCACCATGGGGTTGATGAAGCTACACCTCTCAATCCTTCCCAAACAGTTCCATCAAGTGGGGGCCAAGTACTCAAGCATATGAGCCCATTGTGACCCATTCTCACTCAATCACCATATCAGTTAATTTTCAGCCCCTAGGAATTTTGCCTAAGCAAGGAATTCTGAGATGTGGCCAAAGCCATTCACATAAATATATTCATAGGCCAGTGAGATGGTTCAGGAAGTAAAGACATTTCCTGATCAGCCTGATGATCTGGGTTAGATACCTGGGACCTACATGGTGGAGATAACTGACTTCTGCAAGTTGTCCTCTTGTCTCTACATGCACAAAATAGTGTGTGTGCACATGTGTGCACAAGCACACACATGCATTTAATAAATTGATTGATTAAAATGTAATTTAAAAATAAAACTAAAATTTATGAAAAAGATATTCATTAAAGTGTTATTTAAGACAGTAAAATATCTATAGCAGCCATATATCCAGCAGCAGCTGATTGCTTAAATAATTGTGTCAGAGGCTGCTAAACATAGCAATTGACACGGAGGTGCGTTTGGGGGTTGGGATGCACACTAACAGTGTGCTTGCTTGCTTGCTTGCTTGCTTGCTTGGCATGCACAAGGCTCTGGGTTAGGTTCAGCACTACAAAAAAAAATGAGTAAAAGACATGTCATAAGACTTGGTGGAGACTCGGATACTGGTGACCATCTTACCCTGTGTCGTGTATATCTCCTTGTGTTTCCACTTCTTCAGCCATTTGATGGACATATTATCAGTGTCTGATACCCAAACAAGAGATGAACTGAGATGATAGGAGGAAAGTCTTTCTCGATGCTCTATAGGCTGGCAGGGTTTCATGCTGTCCCCACAATTTCAATTACATAGCTCATAACACACACACATGTATATCCATACACACTCTGTGTAACCACTGCAGAGCATACTGTTCAAGAGATATTTAATGCCATTTAAAAGAAATGTTCCCAACATCTTACTAAGTAAAAGAAATGGAGGACACAATTAATTGAACATCAATTGCAACCATATTGAAGAATTAAGTCTTCCCCAGAGATGAACACCTATGTAGTTATCTAACCCCAAGACGATTGCTTGTAAGCACCATATGTACCATCCCAAGCCTCTACCCTGGCCCAGTCCCTTGAGAAGTTGCATGAGTCCTTGCCAGTCTCTCCCTCTGAAGGCACTCACAACTCCCCCTCATTCCAACACAGGCATTGTTGTGAGGTTTCCCCACCTTGTGTTGGTGACACCTACTGTGTAATCAAGTTAAACCACAGCACAGATCATGAAGTATGGATATGTTAGAATATAATTAGCATCCCCCCCAAAAAATAGATATTGAAAGTTATTTCAATTTTAATTTATTATATTATAACCAGAATGAATTATTTTGCTTTCCTTTAACTAAACCCAAAATAATTCAGCACAACTTTTAAATGAGGTATTTCAAGCTAAGGAAATTGAAGATCAGGAAGACACTGAGAAAGTAGTCCAAACAGCTGGCTGCTTCTGTAACAGTCCCTGAACTTAAGCAGAAGTTTCCAGTGAAAGTGATGTATGCTGTGACATTAACCTAAAGCACGTGGCACTGATTTAGTAGCTGGCTTTATTGTGGTTTGTATGAGAAATGTCACTCATAGGCTCATGTATCTGAACACTTAGTTCACCATTGGTGGCATTCACTGGGGAGGTTGTGGAATTTTTAGGAAATGGAGGCTTTCTGGAGGAAATATGTCACTGGGAATAGATTTCTGGAGTTTATTGGTTTGCCTCATTTCCAGTTGACTCTCTGATTCCAGTCTGTGGCTGAAATGTGATTTCTCAGTTTCCTGCTCCTACTGTCATTCACTGACTGTCATTATGAAAATCTAGCCCTATGAAACACTAAGCCAAAACAAACTCTACTTTAAGATGCTTTGGGTCATAGTGTTTTGTCACAGAAACAGAACATTAACTAATACAGCCTTCTAAGAAATCACAGGTGTTGGTCACTTCGAGTCTTCCTGGGATCAGCTTCCTAGTGCTGAGTTGAATGATGCTGAGTGACAAACAGCAAACAGAGGGATTTTAGGGAGCTGTAAGGATGAAGCCCATGCTAGGCAGCAGCAAAAAAGGCAGAATCAAAGAAATCAATTAGACAAGAACACATTCTGTGTAGGAAAGCACTTAAGCCATAGTTACTGTTCATAGAACTGACTGGAGGCATGTTGCTCAAAAACCTAAGACTGGGAGGTATTAATGACAATGTTGCCAAAGAAACCATAAGCTGGAATTTTTCTCTGTCCTTAAATCAAAGGCTAGGGTGATTTTGCTTCTCAGAGCTACTTGGTGATGTCTAGACTCTTGATTGTCACATCATTGCCTCTAATCAATGTTGTCTAGTAGAGAGAAGAGAGGACAGGTCCAGTACCAAAGAATTCTCTGGCCTAAATTTTGTTAAAAGTGAGACTGGGAGACCCTGCCTTAAACCACCTACCAGGAACTCCAATTTCCTAAAGCTTTCCAGCTCTCTAGGAGAAGGGATCCAGGAAAACAAATTAGATGAAGGAATCCAAGTCTACAGAAGAAAGTATTCCTGCAGGCAGCAGCAACTACGGTGACATTCAGTAGGACCTGAGACTGCAGTGAGAATTGTGTTTCACCCTTTCCTGACTCACATTTGGAGACATGAAGGATGTGGCAGATAACTTGACTCTGGGGTTTACAGGTCAACAGACATTACATACTGCAACTGGACTAAGAAGTTTGCTGTTCCCCAGAGGTTTGGGACATAGAGCACAGCACAGGAACCAGACTAGGATTCTGAGTTGTATTCATGGAGGAGGGGTATGTATGTGTGGGATGAAGGGTGTAAAATTTACTTCATGATCAAAAAGACAATACCACAGAGTCCCCAAACCCAGCCCAGAACATATTTCTCAACCTCACAAGTAGTTTGGTATGGCTACAGACTGACCTCTAGCCTGTTCAATATGTGCCAGGCTCACATCTACCTGGCCTGGCCCATACAAACCTCTATCCTCTATCGTCACCATCATTGGGTTGATGATGATAATTTTAAGGGATTTGGTTGCCAAGTGCTAGAGAATACAGTGACACAATGTGAAAAGAACCTGGGACCATGACATACTGCTTTGAGGAGAGCTAACTGTTCTTCAAGGCTACATACGGGAAGGCAAATTGCCTTTGATGTTAGCCACTACTATTTAAGGTTTATCTGTTAATATTCGAATTATTTGAACTAGTACTCCAACAGAAGGGATTGTAGTTCAACTGGTTGAATTTTTCCTCCTACGGGTGAAAACATATCTCTAGCCTCCCTGACATGACTAACCAGTGTGGGTCCTAGGTGGGTGAGTTCATTATTCCTCAAATCCAACCATGATTCACTAAGGTCAGTTCTGCTTGGAACTGCTCAGAGAGCTTGAGGGACCATTTGCAAAGAGACTAGAATTCCTCTCCTGTGAGGGTGTCCCAGAGGATCTAGAAAGTGAAGCTGGGTGTCTGGCCTCTGGCTCACTCTCCCAGGTGACCCTCCCACTCCACCCTTATGAAATGCAATCCCAGCTGACTTGAGGTTGGATCCAACATGGCCCCCAAACTCTAACCAAATTGCTTGCTTGATCTCATCCCAGCTGGGGAAGCAAAGAAGTGAGAGGGGAGACAAATATCTTTCCAGGGCCAGGGCCAGACCCTTCTCAGGGATCTCTTTCTGGTGAAGCAGAGTACAAGACAGTGTCTAAAACACCCTCAATGTGACACTTCCCCACAAACACAGGGTCAAACACAACCTTGGCTTGCAGAACAATGGATTCATTGAAGGACAAGCTGAAGAAGGAAATACTAGCTCAAATAATTTGTGATTTTAAGTACATACATTGGTAAGACTAATCAGTGTTCCCTTTCAGCTTGTGCTGCCTGAGTACAAAGAGTTTATTCTAGCCCTCTCTGTGTTCTAGAGACCAGTCAGTCTGCCTGATTAGTGTTCAGCATTCTTGTGGGATCGAATCTAATTAGCCTAGATATACAGCCAGAAAGATGGAGTTTGGGAGATCAGGATGATCTCCACAATACAGCTTTCTCATTGTATGGGTTCCTTCCTCTGCCAGAACAATAATGTGCTTTTGAAATATTGCAACATGCACTCTTCCCCTGTAACATGCCTATGCATGTTTGAGTGTTGTTGGGACTCTGGACTTCAAAAACCAACATTTGGAAGCCAGAGCCATGGCTGAGTGATTAGAATACCTACTAATCTTGTAGAGGACCCAGCTTTGGTTCCAAGCACCCATTTGGTGGCACACAACCATCCTTAACTCAAATTCCAGGTGTCTGATGCCCTCTTCTCACCTCCATGGACACACATGGTGCACAGACATACACACACTCAAAGCACTCATACAGCAAAACAAAAATGAATAAACCTTAAACAAACAACAATCCCTATATGCTGCTTTACTGACCCGAGGCTGGTCACCAGCCCATATTCTCAAGATCCACAAAAGAGGATGATAATGATAATGTGACTTTGCTCTAGTGTGGGGTTTCTGGTGCCTCAGGAGGCAGAACCTCTTCTTGGTCTATCAAGAACTTGGATTGTTAAAATCCACCAGTGTAATTACATTATTTGCTCACAATTGCCTTGGGCATGGGCATGGACATAGGATTCATGGCCAATGTGGCACTTATGAAGCTTTCTGAGAGGGTGTGATTGGAAAGTTATCTTTGCATCTATACACATGGATGAGACATTGATGTGTAAAGATAAGATCCCTGGAACTGTGGAGACCATTCTATTATAATGAGGATAAATGGTCTGGTACAAAATGAAGAAATTGAGGCAGGCATGGATATGGAAAACAGCTACTCAAGACACCACTTGTCTTAAGCTACACACACACACACCTCTCCTGACAATGCACTTAACAACAATTGAGCATGCACCTGCATGGAGATATATGTACACCCACTGAAAACAATTACGGTAAGTCAGCTCCTCCCTAACAACCCTTCAATGACTTCCTGTGTCCATGCAAACAGGTCTCAGAATATATCTGAGAACTAGAAGAAAGGTGTTCATCTAGCCTCAATTGGTTTTTGGTACAAGCCCAATGAGACAAACTGTCTTCTGAGTGAATTTTTAAGGAAAAACTCCTATTTACAATCTTGTGCCTATGCATGATAAGGCAAGCATGTGACTGAAACCAGATACATCCCAGGAAAGGACACACACAATGAAGAAAGGCTTGTCAACTCAAGCCTGTCAATTAAAACAGAAAACCACCCATACCCAACCCCTAGCAACTGACTGTGTCAGTTTCTAGATTAGGTTAATTGAAGTAGGAATATCCATTTAAATGTGGGTTAGTGCCATTCCAAGGACAAGTGTCCTAGTCTGAAAAAAAAAAGGGGGAGGAGAAAGTAAGAGCTGAGCACAGGGAATCTATTTCTCTGCTTCCTAACTGTAGATGCAATGTGATCAGCTGTCTACTATGCGAGCTGCCATGTCTTTCACAGTGATAGACTGTATCAGCTGCCTCCTACACCCACCAACCATGTCTTTCTCACCATGATGGACTGTATCTGCTGCCTCCTATGCCCACCATCTTGTCTTTCTTACCACAATGGACTGTATCCACTCAAACTCTAAGCCAAGTAAACTCTTCCATCCTTAAGGTGTTTTGTGTCAGATATTTGATCATAACAATGGGAGAAGTAACTAATGTGGTACACTTGAGGGTCACATGACAGCTTTCCTGAACATCCTTTCTACTTGCCATAGGTACTCAAAGTGACTGACACACACATACACAAATCCAATACACTGCTCTCCACAACCTGATGCAGAAGCAGTGTTCAGCGAGAGAATGGGAATGAGCCCCTTTGCTTGCTTTGTGGGAACCAGATATTCCTGAATATTATCAGTGCACCCAAGTTCCTATCCATTATTTCACAGAGAAGGACCTAGGGCAAAGGCAGGGAAACTGTACAAGTTCTTGTCCATGGTAATCCCAGACAGAGGCTTCTGTCTCATCAGAGTTGCCAGTCCATCAAGACACCTGGTCAGGTGTGAGTCAGGTGTGGTGGCTTACATCTTTAACCCCAGCACTCAATGGACAGACAGAAGCAGGAAAATCACTGTGAATGACCAAGCCAACCTGGTCTACCTATCAAGTCCCAGGTTAACTTGAAACCCTGTCTCAAAACAAACTAACAAAAAATATTCCTAAAATAATTAGGCCTAAGCAGCCTAAAGCAGTCAGCTAAGCATTTCTCACATTATCTGAAGGACATCTTTATCATTTGGAAATAGCTCAAATAACAGCAGCAAACTGAACCAGAGGTGGGGATAGAGGTGAGATGCATGCGTGGGCTGTGCACGTGTATATGTGCCCACATGCAAAGTGAAGCCATCAGTCCTGGAGGCAGTGTGTGCTGCCAGCACCAGGCTTGCTGGTCACAGCAGCTGCGCTTCACAGAACTCCCCTCCTGTCCTGCCACCAACAAATTGCACTGATCTGCAAAACAGACAACTCTGCAATTGCCTGCATGCATTTAATCTTTTCAAATTAAGCCAACTTCACTTTGAGCACAGCATATGGAATTTTCCGGTGTGTTTATAAACACGGATACACTCAAACCCTCGTCCACTCTGCTTAAACTGAACCAGAAATAACACCAAGAGCAAAGCCATCTGGACTGAAGGGATGATCTGCCACCAAGCCACATGCTCTCAGAGGTGGGAAGGACATCTATAAGTAGAGGTAGCTGAGGCAGAGACTCTGCTCTAGTGGACACAGACTGTGTTCCCACATAAATGTGTAAAGTTTGACTCATTTTACATTTCTGGGGGAAAATTCAAGAATTGAGGCCTGGAAAGAGGGCTCAGCAGTTAAGAGCACTGGCTGCTTTTGGAGAGGATCCAGGTTTAGTTCCCAGAACCCCCATGGTACTCATAACCACTTAGAACCACCTGTGGGGGATCTGGTGCCCTCTTCTGGTCTCTGGGGACACTATACACACAGTGCACATACACTCAAGACACTCATGCACATAAAACAAACCTTTTTAAAAAACTCAACTCACAGAAAAACTCCTGAAACTTAAAAAAAAAGGAATTTACATAAAAGTCCAGACTTCCTGAATGTTTTGAAAATAGGTGAACTGTGATCTCACCATGTTCTTACCTGCCATGGTGGCTGGTAACTCTGCCTTTTCTATTCACTGTAATTTCTCCTGTAATGGGCACCTGTCTTAGTTAGGTTTTGTATTGCTGTAAAGAGACACCATGACCATGGCAACTCTTAAATGAAAACATTTAATTGAGAGAGCTTGCTTACGGTTTCAGCAGTTCAGTCTATTATCATCAATTTAGTTTCAGAGCTTCAGTCCATGGTCATCAATTTACAGTTTCAGAGTTCAGCTCATTATCATCATGTGGGGAACATGGCGGTGTGCAGGCAGATGTGGTGCTGAAGCTGAGAGTCCTACATCTTGACTCAGAGGCTACAAGAAGTCAACCGACCATCTTACTGAGTAAAGCTTGAGAAAAAGACCTCAAAGCCTACTCCCACAGTGACACACTTCCTCTAACAAGGCCACACCTCCTAATAGTGCCACTCCCTTTGGGGGCCATTTTCTTTCAAACCACCACAGCACCTGAAAAATGCTTTTGTTAAAAAGCACCAACCCCCTGGACACATGGGGAAGGGTCTAGACCTGGCCCAGGATGATGTGGTAGACTTTGGGGAGCCCCTTTTGAGGGCCTTACCCTGCCTGGGGAGTGGAGGGGGAATGGCTAGGGGCAGGTGGGATGTTGGGGGAGGGGGGAGAGGGAGAAGGGATTGACATGTGAAGCAAGCTTGTTCCTAATTTGAACTAATAAAAGAATAAGAATAATAAAAAAAAAGCACCAACCCATCACTTGGGCTTACAACATAAATACAATCAGGGGAAAGCCTGGCATCTCTGCCTGCACGTTACCTCTGTCTGTCTTACTTAGGTCCCCTGTTTGCCTCAAGAAACTTCTACCTAGAAATTAGTCACCTATCTTCTTCTCTTAAGACTGAACGTCTTGAGCAACTGAAGCAACTTAGGCCCAGCTTTTTACCATGTCCTATCCCCCCAAACCCTTTAAAGGTCCCAGTTTCCCTAAACCTACAGTCACTTTATGGTCCAGGATCAGCAGAACCTGGAAGGTCAGACCACCCTGAGATGAGGGTCATTACCCATGATGACAAGACTGGGGAACAGAAGCCCACCATCTTCCACAAACAACTTGTCCACCTAAGTAGTAAGACTTCTTTGGACCACTTTGCAGAATCAGAACTGAGACAATGATGAACCCAATCAGGAGCACTTAATTATGCATACCTCTTGCCCTTTTCACAAATCTCCCTGTTTAGACCTAACACTCACATCAGTACCCTAACGACACATGTGTGGGTCACTGGAGCCTTTATCTGTTCTTCCGAGTGTGTGCACTGACTTAGTCTCTCTCTGCCTTTCACCATTACTCATTTCTCAAACTGGCATATGGGACATACAGCAGCTGAGCCTAGCTTGTCAGGCTTCCAGAGCTAACACTTTTGCTATAAAACCACCATTACATCTCCACTCCTTAGCCCTCTAGTCACCTATCCATCACTCATTCTCAGTGCTGGCCTTGGCCTTATATATAATTATTTTTCCATCCTTATCTTATCTTTAACACGATATTCATTTTGTAGAGGGAGAAACAGGATCTGGGAACCCAAAGGCAACTTGTCCAAGGCCAGTGAGCAAGAGTTGGAGATCACATTTGTGTTGTGAGTGTGGTGAGAACATCAGGTGACACAGGGTTAGAAGGATAAGAACACAAGCTGTCCTCAACCCAGGAATTCCTTGATATTCTATGTGGGCTTTGAAATTATTTCTCAGTCAGTAGAATTCATTAGGATGATTAATTAAATTGGTTGTACTGTGAGTTATAGTTATATTTTAAGTTTTAATTACTATGTCATGGAGATCATTGAAAAATGTCTCTGATCTGCAAGCCCCTTGCCCAAGAATGATGGTTCCTGAAATGTTGGAGCCTATTGTTTATGGGAGAAAACAAGCCACATGTTTTCACTCCCCTAAACAAGTTTGTTGGCCGGACGTGCTTGATCACATGTGGGTGGGAAGTTCACAGGCAGGAAATACATCAGGATGTATGCTTACCCCTGATTGGACCTGATGGGAAATACTTAAGCCACTGCAAACTGTAGCTCATGGCCATTTTTCTGGGGAACAAGAAAGGGACTTAGCCAGAGCCCATCTACCTGGCCATCATTTAACTAAAGCTTGCTTCACATTTGGCTTTAAGCTGTGGTAGTGGTCTTATTCTCAATCAGCCCCCCTGTTTTGATAGCCTGGGAGACCATAGGTGAGTGAAGATGAGGAGAAATTTGATTCTTGGAGTTTGCTAGCTGTAGATCTCATTCAATGTTCTTCTAGTCTCCAAACATTCACCATGTCCTGCCTTTCAAAACCTAGGTTCTTGGGAGACAAACATTTTAAGGCTTGGTTCTGATCCTGAAGGAGTTTCCAGCCCAGCAGAGGAAAACAGACATGTGAGAACATGGATTCTAGCAAATCTCTTCCTTCCTCTCCTCTAACTAGGTCTTAAGCAAAGGGCGGTACTGGCAGTAGTGAAGACTGCTGGCTAGTGGGCAGGTGTGGATTCAAATGCCACTGCTAATCCTGCTTACCTTGAGAAAGATGCTTCACCCTTCTATCAGTCTACAAGCTTGCCTAAAGTAATTGAATGATGACTTCAACATGTAAAGGCACTTACCACCAAGGTTGATGACCAGAGTTCAATTTCTGGGACCCACATGGTGGGAGGGAGAGAACCAACTTCCACAAATTGTCCTCAGCATGACCTCTCTCTCTCTCTCTCTCTCTCTCTCTCTCTCTCTCTCTCTCTCTCTCACACACACACACACACACACACACACACACACACACACTCATGAAGGTAATAAAAAGTTTTAATAATATAACTAATTGAACATCTGCCACACAGAGTTCTTCTAAGGAACCCTTTGACAGCTCCTTGTTCACAGTGAGCATTTAATAATTGGTTGAACAGTTTTCAAAACCTGTTCCTCAGTCTTTTCTTCTTTTGCCCTCTCCCATCTTCCTCTCCCTACTCCCTACCCTTTCTTCTCCTTCTCTCTCCCTCCTTCTTCACATCACTCTCTTCCTCCCACTTACTCCTTCCTCCCTCTTTCACCCCCCCAACTGTCTCCCTCTGTTCATGGCATTGATTGTTTTAAATGTTGAGATTCCCAAATACCCTCTGGCACCACAATTCCTCTGAGGGATGGGCAAGACTAACAATGGAAAGTGCTGGCACTTATTAAAATATGCCCTCGCTGCCTTGACTCACAAGTGATGAATTGTTTGTATTACTTCTTTGAAGGACAGAAAATTACTAAGAAATAAATCCTTAATTATTTGGTCTCATTTGCATGGAGTATCTTGGTTGACAGTCCTGCTCTGGGGTTCCCAAAATTCTTCTGGGCCTTAAACATTCCAGATTCAGAAGTAAAACAAAAGACCAAGAGCTAAAAAAAATTCTTAGATTTTTAAATCCCAGGACAGATGCTGGCTCCCTTGTTGGCCAAAAGCAAATTACCTCCCCTCCTCACTTTCCCCAACAGCAATGCAGAAATCAATTATTTCCTTGCCTCACTCGAGGGCTGAGAGACTTAATTAAGCTTTTGGAAGATGGTCGTTAGTTAACCTAATTCTCTTTGTAAACTAACAATCCTTTGCTCTTCCAATCACATATCCCAAACTTTTCATAAATTAGTTCCCCTTTCTTAAAGTCACAATGTAGATGGCTCTTCCTTTTTTTTTTTAACTGATACTCCACTTTTTTTCATGACATCTGGCTTCCCATAAACAGACCCAGGGTGGGTATATCTAAAAATATCAATTTAAAGATGACCAAGAGTTCAGTATGGCTGGAGAAGAGACCCTCTTCTCTCTCCAGAACAGAAGCCTTCTCTTTGTCCTTGACAATGGAAATGGCCTTGGACCCTCTGGTCACTTGGCAGCCTTAAGGAGAATTGTGAATTAGGTCAAGCTGCTTATTTTACAATGGTGTGGGAAAGAGTCCTTCAGACATAGCTTCAATTCTTGATTTGGGTAGGGGCAGGGGCAGATAACCTTGAACACTAAGCCTCTTCTTTTAAGAGATGCTGATAAGAGAATTTCCCTGAGTTCATCCTGAGGATGAAGTAAGGCCAAACAAGCTTCCTCTTCCTGATTGTTTGCAGAGAAATGCGTACCCAATTTCCTCAACTAGGTTATAATAAACTCCTTGAGAGCATCAATGCTGTCATGTATACCCAGTCTTTCTAAATAGGCATTTCTCAGGAGGATTAAACTATGGCAGATGATATGAGTTATTCCTTTCTCCCAAGAATGATATAAAATTAATCAATTTCTATTGCAGATTAAAATAATTTTATCTCTTATCTACTGTGGTCACTTTAGACCTTTAGACTCTTGTCCTGCAGCCTGGCTAGAAGACCCAGCAAAGTGACACTAATCACCGTAAAAGACAAACTCCAAACTCCCACTGGGTTAGGGTAAGTCTGTGTCTACTGGGTAGTCAACATTGGCAAGAGTAAATCCTTCATTGCTCTCAAGCTCCCCTTGCATATCTACCCTGAGAAGCTAGAAGAGGTTTTCCATTCTCATTCTGTTAGCTGCAACTCAGGCTCACGGGAGGCTGGGAAATGTAGTCCTTGAATGAGACAAGGCATGGAAGGGAGGGGGGTGGAGAAATAGCTGGTTAGTGTTTACCCAGAGTATTATTCCACTGTGTTCGGCTACTGTGCATCATCACATTGTGGGTGACAGTGTGTGACGAGTTTATTAAATAGATGAATGAATGAATGAATGAATGAATGAATTGCCCAATCAATTCACCTCTACACCTATTTAGTTAGTGTGTGTGTGTGTGTGTGTGTGTGTGTGTGTGTGTGTGTGTTTGTGTGTGTGTATGCATGTATGCATGCATGCATGTATGCACTCCTGTGTGTGATGACTGTGGACACAAGAAGTTGGCATCAGATGCCTTTCCTGATCACTCTCCACTTTTGTATTTATTTATTTACTATTAAGTCTCTCACTGAACCTGGAGCTCATCACTTTGGCTAGACTGGCTGGCCAATGGGCTTCAGGGGTCCTCTTGCTCTCTGCCTCCCCAGCAGTGGCATTACAGACATAAGACACACCACCTTGGGGTTTTTAAAGTAGGTTCTGGGAATCCAAACTCCTGTCCTCAATCTTGTGCACAGCAGATGCTTTACTGGTGGTGCTGTCTTCAAAGCACCCCCTCCTGTTTAGCTCATGTCCAATTTCCTTTGAGTCCTTCCTTCTGGACAACTGCCACCAAGAATGCAAAAATGGTGGGCTGTATTGCTCTGTAGAGTTAAACTCTGTGTCTGCAGAAAGCACTTGACCATGAATTCCGGAGCAGGGGACTTCAGTCTCAACTGCACTAATTACCAGGTGGGTGACCAAGACCCAGTTGCTTTTATCTACCATTACAGACTGGTTTTACCTGTTCCTTTGACCATAGTGCAAACAATGGCCTGTGGCCCATCCCCCGGTTTGAGAAGGCCACAGGATTTAATACAAATCACAATACTTTGGGAACTGCCTTGCAAACATAAATGCTATTCATATTAATCCTCTTTACATTATTAACTGGAAATGCTCAAGGCATTTCTCCTCAAAGGGCATCTGCCTCAGAGGAGAAAACCCTGAACAGATTTCTAGTTGTGAAATACCAGGAACTTGCAGCTAAGCCCTTGCTTTCTGCTCCCTGTCCCTTTGCCCTAGTAGTTGCATGTCAATAATTTCCATAAGAACCATCTCAGGGGAACCAGAGAACAGGGTGTGTGTGAATCTGTAATGACAGCAGGCTCCAGGATCAGGAGGAATATGCAAACATGAGCTGGTTATGTCAATGATATTCAAACCAATTCACAGACAGGGGAGGAAAGAAAAGGAAAGGGAGGGAGCAGCAGGGCAGGGTGCCACTCCACACCAGACAGAGGGTGTCTCTAGCAACACAAATGAACATTTACTGATCCAACTGGATTATTTCCTTCAGAGGAGAGGGTTAGACAGAACTGGGGGAAAGCAAAATAAAGAAAGTAAGTAATTTAAGGCTTATAGGCTCTTCCTTGGGGGCAATAGAAAAGTTCCTTTGTCATTTGCATGGGATCTAGGAGAATTCTGAAGTTAATGCTTACCCTCTGTGGAACCCTACTTTGAAGGGCACTCGTTGCCACATACACAGCTGTTACTCTTATGAGGGGAAGAAGTGCGGTATTATAGAAGGACCCCAGCCATAGAATGAACAGGGGGGCAAGAGGACCTGAATTTGGATTCCCCAGCATCCAGATGAAAACCCAAGCACAGCAGCCTGTAGTCTGAACTCTGGCAGGTGGAAACTAGAGATCTTGGAGGCTTGTTGGTCAGTGTAGACAACCAGTGAACTCCAGGTTCAGTGAGAGACTCCACCTCAAAAACTAAGGTGGAGCTGGAAAGATGGCTCGGTAAGAGTACCTGCTGCACAAGCATGAGGACCTGAGTTCAAGTCCTCAGCACTCATGTAAAAATCACACATATAACACACACACACATACGACAAAATGAAAATAAAAAATAAGGTGGAGAGTAATTGAAGAAGACATCTGACATCATTCTCCACACACCCACACAAGGGTGTACACACATGTGCATGTACATATGTGCATGGATACACACAACCCCTCTACACACACACACACACACACACACACACACACACACACACAAATAAGCCGTACAATAAGTCAAACTCTTTGCTGCTTGGATATTCCTTCCACCAGGTAGCCTAGCTCAGTACTCTTCAGTCCCACCTTTCAGAGATCCCTAAAATATGGTCATAAACCCACGACAAAGGTGGCCTTTCCTTAATACTCTGTTCCTCTGGCCCAGTGAGCTCTCATCAAAGTGACCTGACCTCTGCTCTCCAGAATTCTGCCAACATTCTGACCCCACCTCCTTAGGCAGTCTCTGAAGGAAACAAAAAATAAAAAAGCAAACAAAAAAAAATGCATCCTTGCCCTGTAGCTCTCTTCTGAGTCCTCACCAGGGTCACCCTAAACACTCTCTCATGGCAGTCTAGGCTCTTTCTAGTCTGTTCCTTCAAATTCCTCCACTTCTTCTGTCACCTAAGTTCCGAAGCCAATTCTACGCTTTCATGGCAACATCTGCACTTCTGTATATCAATTCTTCTACCATAAGTCATTTTTCTGATGTTGTAACAAATTGCCACAGGCTGGGTGATTTATAAATCAGAAGTTTATTTGGTTCTCAGTTCTGCAGGCTAAGGACCCCAGAAAACAGTACCAGCCTCTGGTGGAGGTCTTCATGCTGCATCTCATTGGAGTGGAAAGAAAAGAGAGGAAAGTGGATCTACTTCATCTTTTTTTTTTTTTTAATCAGCATCCTATTCTACCTCAGGGAACATTCAAACCCCAGCATCTGCATTTCCATTGCCCTAACTTGTCACCTCTGCTTCTTAGCATCAAAGGCTCTTTCTTAAAACACCTCTCTGGTGTTTACTTCTGATAAATTCATGATAGGGTGTGTGTTCCCATGCTTAGATTTTTGTCTTTGTTTCCAAACAAAATGTAAACTCCAAGAGGGCAAAGAGCTTGTCTATCTTGTTCCCAGTGGTTGTGGTGTGTGGCAGCCCCAGATGAGAGCGGTTTAAACACAGTAAACATTTTAACTCTGACAAGCCTGAATCCCGCACCGAGATCTGTGTCCTGAAATACAGGAGGCCCTGGGAGAGGCAGCAGTTGACTGAAATGTGTTGTGGCGTGGAAAGCACTCCTATGAGACACTCCCCGAGAAAGAGACTCTAGGGAGATAGGCTAGGAAGAAAGGGCAGAAAAGAAACTTGTCTGGTTGTCACCTGGGCAGGCAGGATTCAGATGCCTGTGGGGGTAGAGAAGCTGCCTTCCCAGACATAATCCGCCCCCACAAAAGCTAATTTGCTTGCATCACCATGACCTTGCCCTTGGTGTAGCATCCATCTTCCCTTTCATCAGGGTTGTGGGGCGAGGGAGGAAATACCTTTCAGGACCAGACATGAATCTTGCAGTAAACAAGCTCAACTCTACCTGGTGTGTGGGTTTTAACTCAGGGATCAGATAGATCATGCAGCTTCCATGCAGGGTTGAGGGAGATAAACAAATAATAAGGCATGGAAAGCTACCAAGAGCCTTCTTCAGAGAAGAGGCATGCAGAACTTGAGCTCTGTGTTTGCTAAACTGCCTTTGCCCTTCCATAATGCTTCCTTCTTCCCTTCCTCTCTGCCCTTCTCTCTCTTCTCATTATTCCTTCTTTCCTCAATTTTTCATTTTTCTCCCTTCCTTCTTCCTTTCTTTCTTTCTCTTCTGGTCTCTCCTCTCCCATACACTTGCAGAATTAGTGAGGATTCTAAGAGTTAAAAATATTAAGGTCTGGTGGATACCCACCACCACGTTCAAGTTCATGCATCCTAGAACAAGAAATTTCATGGGGACATTTTCTTAATTTGTTTTCTATTCCTGTGATAAAGACCACAACCAAAAGCAAGTTGGAGAGGAAAGAGTTTGTTTGGTTTACTCATCCAGATCACAGTCCATCATGAAGGGAAGTCAGGGCAGGAATCTGGAGGCAGGAATTAAAACAGAGGTCACAGAGAAACACTGCTTATTGGCTTGCTTTGTGGCTTGATCCACTTGCTATTTTGTATAATCCAGGATAACCTGTCCACGGATAGCACTAGCACCACCTACAGTGGCCTGAGCCCTCCCACATCAATCATGAACCAAGAAAATGTCCCGACACACTTGCTTACAGGCTGATCTGATGAAGACATTTTCTTAATTGAGGTTCCCTCTTCCCAGATGACTCTAGCTTGTACCACGCTGTCAACAAACAAACAAACAAAAAACCCACCAAGAAGACAAACAAAAAACTAACCAGCACAGATAAGCAAAAATGTTTTATTAAATAAAAAAGCATTCCAAGAATCAAAGCCAGCTAGAGCTAGGAGAAAGGTCAAAAGATCTATGCTGAGGGATTCAGATCTTTATAGGTTATTGTGGTAGTTTGAATGTAATTGGCCCTCATAAGCTTATAGAGAGTGGCACTGTTGGGGTGGGGGTGTTTTGAGGTCTCATATGTGCTCATCACACCCAATGTCTCAGACCACTTCCTTTTGACTTTGGGTCAAGACATAGGAATCTCAGCTCCTTCTCCAGCACCATGTCTGCCTGAATGTCACCATGATGATAATGGACTAAACCTCTAAGAATGTAAGCCACCCCAATTAAATGTTTTTCCTTTATAAGAGTTGTCATGTCATGGTGTCTCTTCACAATAATTGAAAGCCTAACTAAGACAGTTATTTGAATAGTGTGTGGGTAAGGGGGTTGTTTTTGCTCATACTGTGTCTATTACTTGTTGGTCTTAGTGGGGAGGAGGTTCTATTCTTCCTCTAGGCCAGAAGAAGGAAGATGCCTGCATGAACTGTGTGCCAGGCACTGTGCCCAGGTCATCTACCTCAACATACTATTTTTTTTCAAAGTCTAAATAGTTTATTCAGAAAAGGCCTCACTTGGCACCAGACTAAGAAAAAGAGGTCCCTCCCCCAAGACCCTTAGGGTTTGTTTGCAAACATTGGGCTCAGAGGGCAGTGGGGAGGACACAGTGAGGTAAAGAGGGTTCTGAAGGCCATGGTCTTCCCTGAGGGCAGGGCCTCAGTCCCTCTGGTAGCTGCTTCAGTGACCACCAGGGAGAGGCCAGCACTGTGGGGCACCTAGAAGAGCCAACAACAGGGCTCTGGGACTCAAGACAACCCCTGCAGTGGGCTGAATAGGACTGAGATGCACCTCTAAGGCTTTGGGGGTTCAGCAGAGGCCCCCATCCTTGACGATATCTCTGAGTCATCCACTGGGATTCCTGTAGTGTCAGGGTCAGGGTCCACCAGGCTCCCAGGGGCACCTTGCTCTGGCCCCACCTAGCTTTCTGGGTCCTCTTGCCCAATGGGCCTGCATGTCAGTGTGATGGTTACTGGCTACTTCAACACCCTCAGCCCTCTCCTCCATCTTCCTCCGTTTTCTTACCTCATCAGCCACTCTAGCCCCATGGGTAACAGGGCAGGGCTGTTCAGCCTCCCTGGGTTCCTGGCTGATAGAGCTGAGGGCACACCCCTCAAGGTTGAGGGCAGTTTTTTCTACATCTGACTCCCCTGGGACCTGATCCTGCCTGTTCCCCTCCAACTTCCTCTTCTTGCTCTTTGGGGCTCAGTGACTCAGCCTCATCCCCCTGGTCCTGGTCCTCATCCAGGGTTCCCGAATCCTGGGGCTTTGTGCTCAGCAATGAGGGATCCTCAGCTGTTCCACTGTCCCCTTCCAGATCCATAGGTCCGACCCTGGGTGCCAGCCTCTTGGAAGGGGTTCCCGGAGCCCTCATCCTTATCTGCCTGCCCTAGTACCATCAGTGGCCCGGGTATACCATGAGACCTGAACCTCCGCAGCTTGTCACGGGCCCCCAGACAAACTGGCATCGAGGTCTGAAGTGCTCCCATGCAAAGTACACAAGCTCCCGGCGCTGGTGTCTGCAACGCACTGCGAACATGATGTAGCCCAGGACACTCTGATGCACTCTGGGTAGTTGGTGCTGTACCAGTGTCTCCTCCAGGAAGAAGCGGACCAGCGGTGCCTGGTAGTGCTCTAAGCCCAGCTCTCCCAGCGACTTGAGGATGCGTGTAATAGCAGGTTGTTGTGCCTGTGACTGTTGATGTTGTGGAAGCATGGCTGGAAGTTCTGTGCACGGCAGACGGCACCGGTGTCCCGGTCCTCAAATTGGATCCCATAAAAGCCCAGCATGAGTTCATAGGCCCGGACAAGACGCTCTTTGACCTCCTCGGAGCTTTTAAATTCCTCAACCTCCTTAAGTGTGAGGGGCTTGGCATGCTGGTTCACTCCTGGTTCCCTCAGAGGAAACAGCTACTGGATATAGGAGTGATTCTCTTCAAGGAAGTCATAGTTGTCTTTGCAGTTGTGAAGAATTTCCTCAATGAAAAGACCGTTTGGCTGGAAGCAGATCTCATTTTTTAGAAACTCAGCTTAGACATGTCACCATTGCAGTCTTGATCTGCCAAATCCAGGTAGTCTTGCGTAGCTCGCCAGTTTCGGTACTGGGTCATCCAGGACTGGAACACGCCTGGCCGTGTCTCCTCCACGTCGCTGTTCTTGCCGCCCGTGTCCTCATCGCCCTTATCATATGCCTGTCCGTCCTGGCGGTCTTCCTTGCTCTCATCCTCCCAGGTGGAATCGCAGTCCCATCGTCCATGCTCCAGAGGCAGGACCGGCCTGGCTATCAGCAGGCTCTATCGTCTTCACAAGATCGCTGCTGTTGTTTTCTCCACATACTATTTTATTTAACTGCCCAGCCAGCTACATAGAAGTGGCTATCCCCTCCACCATAGACTCGATGTGAGGTTCAGCAGTTCATTTGCTTAAGATCACACAACTGTTGATCAGACATCTTTCAGGTTGTGCCTTGGAAAAACCAGGACTCTCTTTCATGGGTTCCTAGTCTTGTTAAAACAATTATAAATATGGGCGAGTGGGGATAGGATTGGGGGGGGCGGGCGTGAATACTGAAAGAAACAACTGGAAAAGAATTTCAGCATCAGGTAGAAACCTAGTGCAAGGAGAACTCCCAAGAATATACAAGGATGACCCCAGCTAAGACTCCTAGCAATCGCCATCTCCTGGAACAATGCAAGACTTCAAGTGGAAGGACTGGAACAGCAACCCAGCCACACAACCTTTGACCTACAATTTGTCTTGCCTAAAAGATGTGCTGGGGTATGTGGATGCTTTTTGAGCTTTTTATGGTATCCTTCTAACCATAGAAAGATATGGTATCCAGCTAACTAATGGATTCATTACACATGATTACAATTTACTAAGTTGATTTGGCAGAATGTCTTCCTGGCACCATTCTTCTCTCTACTAGTTTTCGTGGCTTGTCAGAATTGACAGTGACACAGTGCTTTCCTTGGAAATACTGTAGATATCATTCAGAACTTCTTTGAAAACTTGCATGGTTTATGTTCTCACTTTAAATTTTTGGGTTATATCATGTTTTGGAACCCAGTTGTTCGGGTTACTTTTCTGTTGCTATGACAAAACACCATGACCAAAAGCAATTTATGGAAGAAATAATTTATTTTGGCTTACAGTTCAGAGGGATGAGAGTCTATCATGATAGGGAGGCATGGCAGGTGTGGCAGTAGGCACAAGAAGCTGAAAATTCACATCTTCAAACATATGCAAGAATCAGAGGCTTCAAGCTCTCAAATTCCACCCCCAGTGACATATCTCCTCCTCCAGCAGACCACACCTTCTATACCAACCCAAACAGCACCACCAACTAGGGGCCAAGTCATCAAATGCTGGAGCCTGTGGGGAACATTTCTTATGTGAGCCACCACCAGTATACATCCTCCTGAAGATTAAAACAAAACAGAAACAGAAACCAAAAATACACACTTGGCCTGGTCTGGGGAGAGGGCTCAATCAATAAAGTGCCTGCTGCTGAAATACAGAGACATCAGTTCCCATCGCCAGCATCCACAGGTAGAGCCAAGTACAGTGGCATGAATCTGTAAAGTCAGAGCTGGGAAGGCAGAGACAGGAGAATCCCCAGAGTTCAGCTAAGCTTGCTTTAAGTTTCTTTTATGTGCATAAGTGTTTTGACTGCATCTATATATGTGCACTGTGTGTATGCAGGTGCCCACAGAGGCGAGAAGAGAGCATTGAATCTCCTTGAACTGAAGTCCTAGGCAACTGTGAGCCACTGTGTAGGTGCTGGAAATTGGTTATGAATCTTCTAGAAGAGCAACAAGTGTCCTTAACCACTAAACCATCTCTCCAACCCCACTTGCTGGATTTTGAGTCTCTGTGTCAAGAGACAAGGCTGGTGGGGGTGGGGGAGTGGGCAGTGAGGAATGCTAGAGAAAGATGCTCAACAATGCTATAGTAGCTTCAGGTTATTGAAGCTTTGGGTCCCACCTCCTGTTTCCCTGGCAACACTAGAAATGTAAATATCAGCTATATCACATTTTTATGATTTAAATTACCAAATTAGAAGGGAGGGACTATTATCCTGTTGTGAGATAATCTTTTTGCACACTGTGAAGATGTCTCTGCCTAAGGTGCCTTCTGGAAGGTTTAATAAAGAGCTGAATGGCCAATAGCTAGGCAGAAGAGAATAGGCGGGACTTCAGAATCTGAGGCTCAAGGAATTAAGCCAGTGAGATGAGATGTGGAGGGAGTTGGATTAGAATATGGGGGAGAGGTAATAAGCCTATGGCAGAACATAGACTAAAATTAATGGATTAATTTAAATTATGAGAGCTAGTTGAGAACAATCCTAAGCTAAGGCCAAGCTTTCATAATTAATAAGAAGTCTCCATGTCATTATATGGAAGCTGGCAGTCCAAAGAAAGTCCTGCTACTTTGTTCTTTTAATGAGATAATGTGCTTTTTCTTTCCAGGGATATTTCCTCAGTCTTCCAGAGACTTACAGCTGCTTCCATTGTGCAGTGCTATGGAGTGTCTACCATGTGCCTTATTAAGGACTCAGAAAAGCATGGCTTTTTGTTGTTGTTGTTGTTTGTTTGTTTCTTCATCCCTTTTGGGGGATAGGCATGCTTTCTCTGGCACTCTCAGCTTTTTGACTTTCTAAGCCTCCTTCTCCCTCCCCAGTGTGGCTGCTTGTTTAACTCCGTTGCAAACACCTCAGGTTTCTCTCTTCTTCAGAATTCTAGATCTCTCTGTTCGAAAAGAATAATCTTGGAGTTGCACAAAGGAATACAGGCACAAAGCAAAAGTTACTTGGCAAGGCAACTTATTTTTGTAAAAAGAGTGCATCCGAACCCAAACTAAACTATCAAAGATACATGGCCAAGATGGCCTCTCTTTTATCTCTAGCACAAGTGGTTACTGTGTCTCATCACAGTTGTGAGAGCTCAACTTCACAATCTGCTGTAGTTGGCTAATCAGAGTGATGGGAAAGGGAAAAGTTCAAGGAATATGGGCCCTTGTCAGGGAAACTACCTTGGATGGGGGTGGAGGTGGGGGGAGTGTTAGTGTTCTCATGTCCCTTCTAGCAGCTGCCAAGGTCACCCTGCTGTTTTTCTCTCATCAAGCTTCCTCTTGAGTCTATCTCTAATTCTTTTATTAAGAAGACTAAGAATCTCACACACAAAAAAAGGCAACCTCAGTTTCTCTGGTAACAACATCAACCTCTGACTTAAACAGATGTGTATTGTAAATACACATTAGACTACACACACACACAAACATACCTCTGACTTGCATTAACATACAAGTCTTATAAACACACATACACACATCTTCACATACCTCTGGCTTATATTAATACATAAGTATTATAAACAACACACACATTCAGATAGATCTATGGGCACAAATAGTGTGAGGTTTTTGCTCCTGAACACTATTGCTAGAGTCACCAAAGGAGCTGGGCTGGGATTTTTTTCCTTACCTGGCTTCAGTTAGCCGAATATTGTCAGACTCTCTGGTGGCAGTCTTACGAGCTTCACAGCCTCTTGGTACATACAAATCAATTAGATAGAGTTAGTGCTTTTCCAGTTTTGCAAAATGCTTTTGTTTTCAATGATATGTTTGCTTTGTTTCCAAAAGTAAACTCTTCAATAATCATTAATAGTGTGTGTGCCAGGTAATATTTTCCCCAGTCTTAAACAAATGTACAAGAACAAAGAATGTATATATCCATAGGTGTGTGGCACCTAAAGTAGTGCTTTGTTGTCCAATAAGGGTCTCACACTACAGCTCTGGTTGGCCTGGGACTTTCTATGCAATCCAGCTAGCCTCAAACTTCCTGCCTCAGTTCCCCTCAGCACTGGGATTATAGGTCTGAGTCATTATGCCTAGCTTCTTTATACCCTTACATATGCCACATATGTATGAAATCAAGTGAAAGTGAGAAGATCATGTCAGTTCCCTTGGAACTGGAGTTACAGGTGCTTATGAGCCACCTCTGCCTCCAGAATACCAGGAGAGATTAAGGTAGAGCCCCCACAACTGTCCAAATTTTATTTTATTTTTTATTTGTGTGTCTGTGTGCATGTGTGTGCACAACAGCCACCTGATATGGTTGAACCTGTTGTTTTGCTGCAGCTGTGGGCAATGAAACACGAACCACAAAACTCAACGAAACCCATGTGGAGTTTATTGGGGAAAGGGAACAAAGGGAGAGGTAGGTACTGGCCAACCAGGAACAGGAATGGAAGGGGAAAGGGGAAGAAGGGGAAAGAATGTGGAAGAGGGAAAGGGGAAGGGGGAACAGAGATGGAAGGGGGAGAAGGGGAAGGGGAGGGGGCAAAGGGGGAAGAAGGGGAAAAAGAAGGAACGAACAGGTGGGAGGTGCTTGATTAAAAAGGAAAGTTTGCACATACAAAAAGAGTCCTTACAAAACCAAGTAATGCATGACATAGTCAGTAAACACAGGGCCCTTTGAGCTGTCTAGTATCTGCCTGAATGCTGGTGTAGGTATCCTGCCCATTGTCAGGGAGTGGGCACAGCATAATGCCTGGATCCTTACAGAACCCAACTCTGATCTTCTGAACCAACTCTCAATCTCTGAACCATTTCTCCATCCCCACACCCAGCGTCTATACAGTTAAGTAATGTTTAACATGCAATTTCTTGGCTGTCGTAGCCTTATTACAAGGGCTCAATCACCCTGTTATGATTTGAATTTGAAATGACCCTCCCAGACTGACATTTTTTGAATGCTTAACCAATAGCCTATGGTGCTGTTTTGAAGACTGTGGAGAGTTTAGGAGGTGAACCCCAGTTAACAAAAGTAGGTCACTAGGTGTGGGTGTTCATACTTGCCATTGTTCCAGCAATGATTTCTTCTTCCTTCTCTGCCACCACTTGAGGAGTTTCTTCCATACACTCCTATAGTGGGAAATTACCAATACAGAGTCAGGTAGAAATATAAGAGTATTTAATAGGGAAAAGCCTTACTTACAGAGCGACCTAGCCAGCCGCCATGGCAGCAGTCTGTACAGCAAGTACCAAAGTGAAACCGAAAGAGCAAACGCAGTCACACTACGTCACTCTGACCACGCCCTCACAAGCGTCACTCTGACCACGCCCTCACAAGCGTGGTCAGGCACACCTGTAGTCAGCCCCTAAGAAGGCGTGGCTACAGCTTCCCCTACACACTCCTACCTCCATCAACTCCACCTCCATCAGCTCTCACTATGGTGGACTGAACTTCCTGCTGCTTAGTCTCGACTGTCATCTTGACAAAATGGAGAATTGACTGGGAGGTGGCCTCTGAACATGCCTGTGTGGGGTCATTGTGATTACATTAATTAATGTGGGATGATCTGTTGGACTTATGGGTGAGATCTGGGATGGATAAGCAGAGATGATGAGCTGAGCACTGACATGTATACATTCGTTGCTCTTTGTTCCTAATTATGGATATTATACAACCAGTTCCAACCAACATGCAATGCTGTGCGTTCCCTTGTATGATGGAGTGGAAACCAGACTGTGAGCTAAATAAATATTCCCTTTTCCTTTAAGTTGCTTGTGGTTTACACACACACACACACACACACACACACACACACACACACACCCTACAGTAACACACCTCTGATATCGTGAGCCAAAATTAGTCTGACCTCCTTTGTTTCTGTCAGGCATTTGGCCACAGTGATGCAAAAGTAGCCAATGCACATACACCCTGGTAGACACCAGATTGGACAGAGCAGTGGAGAACATTGTCAGCACTGCACAATGTCTGCTTAGTTCATTCTTTTGTTGGCATTGATTTATTTATTTTTGGTGCTGGGTATGAATCACAGGGCCTCATACAAGCTGAGAATATTGCCACTCAGCTGCACATGAACCCCAACTGCAGAACTTTTTTTTCTTTCTGTTGGACCTTACTTCTCTAGAGTTTAATATGGTTCTGTGGTGGTTTGATAGAAAATGGCCTCATAGGGAGTGATACTATTAATTAAGAGGTGTGGCCTTGTTAGAGTAGATTCGATGTTGTTGGAGGAAGTGTGTCATTGTGGATAGACTTTGAGGTCTCAGAAGCTCAAGCCAGGCCTAGTGGCTCACCGTCTCTTGTTGCTGCCTTCAGATCCAAATGTAGAACTCTCAACTACCTCTCCAGCACCTTGTATGCCTGAGTGTTGCCATGCTTCCCATCATGATGACAATGGACTGTAAGCCAGCACCAATCAAATGTTTTCCCATGTAAGAGTTGCCATGGTCATGGTGTCTCTTCATAGCAATGGAAACCCTAACCAAGACAGGGAAAAACCTGTAAACTCATGATTAAAACTCCTTCATAATATAAATGTTTACATTTAGACAACTGGAGTTAGTTGCGCAGAAGTCACAGTGCAAAAACTAGAGTGAAACAGGTCGTACAAGAATACACAATGGAACCGGGCGGTGGTGGTGCACACCTTTAATCCCAGCACTCGGGAGGCAGAGGCAGACAGATCTCTGTGAGTTCAAGGACAGTCTGTTCTCCAAAGCTACACGAAGAAACCCTGTATAGAAAAAAATACACCATGGGCACTGGTATTATGTTGCTACTGTGGACCAGGCCACCAAGAGCAATGGTCTTTAATATCTTCCCAGGTCCTGTGGCCTTGGTTGAGTGAGATATGCCTGTTAGGGGTCTCTATGTAGTGGCAGATAGCACCTGAGGTTGAGGTCTGCATAAAAAGCATCTTTATTTCCAGTGACTGGTGTAGCATCAGCAGAGTCCTCAGCTAGGAACATTCTGGAAGGAACAATAACCTCACATTCAGCATTCAGAGGGTCTGGCATCCATCCTATATCAAGAGGGCACCAGTGCCCCTCTTCCCCAAAGAGAAGGTTTGGAGACATCCTGCTTCTGTTGTTCTCAGGGATTGGCAAGGAGTGTGCATTAGAGTTCCTTCCCCCCTGGCAGCTGGTCTTAACTGCACATAGAGCATCAACAAGACTTTTTCCAGTCAAAGAAGTCTGTTTTTGTTTGTATGTTGTATGTTTGTATATTTGACTGGCTTCTTGACACAGGGTCTAACCATATATCCCCATCTAGCCTTGAACTTAGAATCCTTCTATATCAGCCTCCTGAATCCAAGAATTACAAATGCATGCCACCAAGCCCATCTAGAATTCTGTATCTTTATTGTGCCCTGGATCCTTGTGGCAATGTGGTAAAAACCTATGGTTCCTCAGAATAATGTTTCCCAGGGCAAAACAAGTAAAATATAGAATTACAAACAAAACCAGTTACGTGGTAACAGTTATCAAGCCATTTAGTTAAACTATGATTTGGAAATATCCAGCAGGCTCTAGCAGCAGGTCTTGTAAGTACTATAATTTCAAAGTTGTGAGGAGTATAAATATTTAAAGACATTCATCGTAACAATCATGATGTGTTATAAAGAGATTTGTGATTTCCATTGATGATGAATTCATAAATACTCCTAGTTCTGTTGTGGCTTGTTGCTTACATTCATACTGAAAGGAAATGTTAAAATTCAGTTAACAGCAGAAACAAAGATGTGGAGTTTTTCCGTGTGGTTTGTTTTTTACTCTAGGCTTATAAAATATTGCTGTCAATCTCAGAAGCCCCAAGTCCCTACTACCCTCCCGCCATGTCCCTCTTCTCAGAACAGCTATGCTCTGACCTTGGAATAGCAAGATGAGGTACAGGCTGGCCCAAGGTGGACTTCAGGGGGATTGAAACTAAAGTGTTATGGATATGAAAGTAACAAAGCTATAGATCTAGGACAAAGTTCTAGAAGGGAAGAAACCTAGAGACTAAGGTCAAACAAGTCTCAGATAATATATGGGGGGCTCCTTGTTGGAATGGCCAAGAAAACCTTACTATTCCACACTCACTACACCTCTTCCTCTCCACTGCCCCCACCCACTCTAATCCCCACTACTCCTACCACTACCCCCACTACTCTCACTCCACCCCCCACTCCAACACACACGCATCACCACCACCACCATCACTGTGACTCCTTATGCTTGATTTTTCTTTCTCATCCCCAGCCCATGGCCTGAAATGGCTCCTCGTTGCCTCACAGTGACCCACTCCATTTTCGCTGCCAATCTAGATTTCTATCCAGCAAATAAAAGCTGAGTTTTCTACCACAGCACCTGCTCTGAGCCAGTTGTCCCAGCCCCTCCTAGAGCACTGAGGGAACAAATTAACTCCATCACTCTCTGTGTGCCTGAATCCTAAACTGGATGAAAGAACTGTGTGTGAGGAGGTGGGTATCAAAATATCTGCTTTATTACAATTGAAATTTCCATTGGAGCACGTGGCTCAGATGTGGGTTTCTTATTCTTCCCTGCCCAGACCACCAGTACCCATCAGTGAAGCTGGGATCCTGCAGGAGAAAGTTGGTGTCTCTGGCACTAAGATAAGTATCTAGGTTTGCTGTCTGCATCTATCCAGGTAAGGATGGCAAAGCCAGAAGAAGCCAAGAGAGGCATGCACACACATACTTACCATTGGAGTTCTAGATAGACTTGGTCTAAGATCATGGATCAAGGTGGCCACTCACCAGCCAGATCCTCATCTTATCCACACTACAGGAAGAATAAGGAATGTGACAAGACCAGGAATGCTTACGGGAAATGGTGGAATCTCCAAATTCTTACTCAGATCTAAGCAATAAAGTTAGTTACTTGTTATTGCTAATATCAATAGTAATTATTGATGTATCAAGAAGAGGATTGAGAGGGTTCCCTCTCATAATCAGAGATTAAAAAATTAATATATAAGTTTCATTAGTCTTCACAACAACTCTCAGTTGTAGGTTAAACTCCATGAAATCATCACTGATTGGCCATTTTGACTTACAAAAATGGTGATGTCTAACCTTCAGCCAAATGGGGTTTTCATTTTACATATGAGATCACTGAGGTTTGGACAAGTCTTTCCATTTTCTAGTGACTTACTAGAGACCACATGGCCAGTAAGCCACCCATCTGCAGCTCACTTTGGGCAGACCTCATAGTCTGTGGTAAGAGCTACATGGTGAGATGAGCACAGCACAGCCAAACTCCAACTTGTCTCTTATCAAGAGTATATAGATAGATGATAGATAGATAGATAGATAGATAGATAGATAGATAGATAGATAGATATGGATGGATGGATGGGTAATGAATTGAAGAGATCAATGTAGTGGCATCCTGTTCTGCCAGTGAACTTGGGGTGGTGGCCACACCTTAGAATGTGGCTTTAGGTGTGCAGGCATGACCCCTCATAAGGAAGAGGAGGGGCTGGCTCGCCATCTTGGGTTGTGGTTGAAGCATCCTGAAAGGCAGAAACTGCATCTCCAGGAACAGGAAGACCACCCCAAGTCCACTGGCGGAACAAGATGCCACCAAAAGTAACATAAAAGATGGCCTCTGGTGCTATTTTTGTACAGTAAATGCTCAGTGGGTATGTTTGAAGTAGGTAAATCCCTCAGGCTCTGAGACTTCTTATATCCCGAACAAGAGGAAAACCAACTTGTGCCATCTCCAGCTTAGTGTCCAGTCTTTGCTGTTTAGGAGCTGATACACAAGAGAGCTCTGGGTTAGCCTGCTTTCTTGCTGAGCACCTGATCAAGGGCTGCAGCTGATGATGTTTTAGCCTGCTTTCTGAGGGCCCTACAATGCCACTGTTCAGAAGCAGACCAGTTTACAGCAGAAATCAACACAGGAGAGGGAGAATCCTTGGGCCAATTTAGAGAGATGTTAGAGATTAAGGGATGGGGCAATCTGAGCTTTCTTTTCTTCCTTCCTTCCTTCCTTCCTTCCTTCCTTCCTTCCTTCCTTTTCTTCCTTTTTGTTTTCTGAGCATGAATCCATCCTGGACTCTTATGCCCCACATCTCTAGGGTGAAGTTCTTCCATAAAGGACATCCTGACCAGTGAGTAATGGGACAATGGGATCTGTACCCTGGTAAGCTGGTTTTGCCTAGTTTTCAATATGAAGGTCTGGAGTGGTGTGCCCACTTGTGCTGTAGCCACAGGCCAGATTCAGGTGGCAATAATCTCTTCTGCACATTACTGATTTGTTAAGAACAAGATACCATTCTGGATTAAGTGTCTGAATCTGTTTTGGGTTGCTATGGCAAAATCTCCCAAGGCTAAGTAACTTTTATATGACCTCTTTCACTAACGGTACTAGTGACCGTAGGGTCTAAGCATTATAGTGCTGGCATCCTGGAGAGTGCTCCCTGGGTGCATCACAATAAGATCCAGAACCAGGAAGGGAACTGTGTGTGTGTCCAAAGAGGCCAAGGGTTCAGGCTAGCCTTTGTTACTCACATTAAGGAGACATCATTTATTCACATGTGAGGGTGGACTGTGTAACATCATTACTTTTCAGAAAGCCCTACTTCATGAAGGTTCTACCACCTTTTGTTGAGGGCAAACAACATCTAAATCATAGCATCAGGGTTACCTGGAAGCCCTACAGAAGTTAGCAAGGTCTCCCTGGGAGACTGGGGGTGGGGGGGGGGATGGAGACAGGTGTTACTTGCTCCAAAGACTCCAACTGCTGTGCTTTCTTTTTAAGCCATAACACTAAAGTCTGACTGAAAATAGATATATCTTTAAAGATAACATTGGTACTTTCCAAACTTATATTTAATATATAACTAAATCCAAGACACAAGGTTGCATTACATGAAAGCCCACACAACTATTTGCTGTGAGCATTAAGAATGTTCTCTAGAGCCTGGAGCTACATGTGCTGGAGATTTGTTGAAACCTGATGTAATAGTTCTAACGTAGAGATGCACTGTCAAAAATCCCAGGGCAATCCTGAGGGTCTCATCCATCACCCTTGATGTCACAGTACAAGAGAGACAATGTCAGTGAGATTGGGTCCCAAAACACCAAGAGTTCAGAGAAGATAATAAACATGCATTATGCACGTGTTCATAAAAGACTAGGGGATTACTTGAAATATGAAACTGAAACAAGAGACATCAATAAGTTTTAAAATACAGCATCAGGGCAAGGATGCTTGGGATGGGATGTTGTTTGGGGGGACTTATGGGGAAGGGACAATAGCTCGTTTCTGTTTTAGTTGTTTGTTTATTGATACATGGTCTTACTACTTACCCAGGCTGGCCTTGAATTTATGATCATCCTGCCTCAGTCTCTCAGGACAGGGATTACAGCTACCAAGCCTAGCTTAGAACATAGTTTGAAAAGTGAAAAGGACCTCTGGATTATGGAAGAGCTGGCAAGGTTAGCTGTTTTTTCTAGTGCCCAAGCAAAAAATCAATGTGACTAGAGATATTCACCATCAAGCCAAGAGCTGTGTCTTGGTCCTGCACAACTAAAAGATGATCTGTGTCTAGCAGTACCTCTGTTGACAAGGAAATCCCAGGTATCATGGAGACGGGTGGCATGGAGCCCCATTTTATCATGAGTAAAGGGATCTCCCATGCCTAAATCACGTCAGAAAAGCCTCAACCTATCCTGTCCTTACAGGTCAATCCCAAGGTTCTGAGAGGGATTTATCCACACAGCATTCACCAAGGCGTATTGTGTCCCAGTCCCTTTACTGCTTTGACAAACACTGGGGTGTGCTTTCCAAGTTTCCCTGAAGCATGGAAGAGCCTCTGGCTTCTAAGTGTGCTGCCTTGCAGCCAGCCCACCAGGATCAACCCAGTTTAGCAACCACCTGAGCTGAAAAGAGCTGCCTGGCCTAGGGTTCCTGGCATCTGATGGCTGTTGGCATTGGGTTTGTATGCTCCATCCCCTTATCTCAGCTTGGGGCAGGGTTGCAGGGATGTCCTACCTTCCTAACACATCACAGAGCTGGATGCAGACCACAGCTCCATGGAGACCACATCACAGCTCCCTCCTGCTCCCTTCCTGCCATGGTTACATGTCACCTTGATAGGTTGTAGAATCCCCTAGGGGACAAATCTGATCTTGTCAGTAAAGGAGTCTAGATAAGTTTAATTGGGGTTGTAAGATCCCCCTATGTATAGGCAGTACCATCCCACCATGGTATAGGGTCCCAGACTGTACAAAAAGGAGAAAGCAAGAATTCGTCTTTCTCTGCTTCCTCACCGCAGACACGATGTGAGCAACCACCTCACACTCCTGCTACTACACCTTCCCTATCATGATGGACTGTGCCCTTAATGGGGATCCAAGAACAAAACTTCCTTCTTTAAGTTGATTTTTCCAGGTATTTGGTCACAGCAATAAGAAACATAATTGATGCCATCCTTTCCTACAGGGTTGAATCCTAAAAGCCTTTCCCAATGAGCCGTAGCCATACTCTCAGAGCAAACTTATGGGAGAAAGAAAAGAGGTACTAGGTTATCCGGTACAGCCCTCCTATCCACCCTGTCTCTGTTACAGCAGGTATGAGGAGGAAGGATGCTTGCTTCTTAGTGTTCCAGAGACTGGGTAGTTCAGTGTGCAGCTTTTCCTCCTTATTTGCCTCCTATGGGAGTCCGGGGCTCTAGAGTTCCTTTCTCTTCTTTCATCAAAAACTTACCTTGGGGTGCTGAAGAGGTGGCTCAGTGGTTAAGAGCACTTTCTGCTCTTGCAGAGGACCTGAGTTCTATTCCCAGCACATGCATCAGGTGGCTCAAAACCACATATCACTCCAGCTACAAAGCTACCTTCTGACCTTGACTGGTACCCACACAACACAGCATACCACTCTCACAGACATATACACATAAATAAAATATTAAAATAAACCTTTAAATTCTGTTGCTATAGTTTAAAACTAACCTGGGACTGTTTCTTTTTAGTTAATGAGAGGGAAATGGACTCAGTGACTTGAAAGCATAGTAATTATAATCCGTAGAACATTCAAAGATACATAGTCATGTTCTTTTACATCTTAATCCACATTTTTCAGAGAGCCCCAATTTGTGTGAATGCAAACTAAAGGATGCCACAAAATATGGCTTGCATTTTCAATACACTGTATTTTAGTAAATATGTTTACATCACCACCATTGAACATTCAATAAGCATCTACCAGATGTACCCTATAGTACTTGAAAAATCAGCAGGATGGGACGTTGGCATGTTTAAATTTGGCTCAGATTACATGAAGCAAAGTGAGTGCATAACTTAGCTTAGAAATTGCATTCCTACTACATGGTGGTTGTTTCTTCTCCTTCCTTTTCTTCTGTAGCTGCCAGATGGTGTGCATCAAATTAGGCAGCCTGGATTTCTGCATATGAGTATCAGGGTCAGTGCAGATTTTTGTATAATCGTCCTACCAAGGACACAACACTCCACCACACCCCACACCCCCACCAGTCATGGTGCTGAGGAGTGATGGTGGATCCAGCAACAGAATTAAATGTCTACTGAGAATTTCTGGAATAAAACTTTGTTTTATGCATTTAAAAATTGGTCTTAAAAATTTAAATTTTAGGTGTGTGTGTGTGTGTGTGTGTGTGTGTGTGTGTGTGTGTGTGTTCTTGTTTGTTTTTTTCCAGACAGGGCCTCACTATGTATCTCTGGCTGCCTTGGATCTCACTAGCAGAGAAAACTAACTGGGAACGGCCTTGGCTTTTGAAACCTCAAAGCCCCATCCCCCAGTGCCACATCTCCTCCAATAAGGCCATACCTTTCTCAAACAGTTCTATCAACTGTTCCAGTATATGAGCCTATGTGGACCATTCCCCTTCAAACTAACATAATCGCCTTCATTATAGGACTGTAGTGAGGGGGGTGAGGAATGTAAAGAAATGAGTCAGACACACAGCAAACTCTCAGGCTCCCACCTATTAAATTGCAGATCTGAGCACAGGAAATGTCCTCTGATATCTCACTGTTGGGTCTTATATGGAAACCTCACCTTTGTGGAGCAGAAAATGTTGGTTGTCAATCACATTTAACCAGGAATGATTCTGAACATCTGGATTTGCACAGAGATGATTGTGTGTGTGTGTGTGTGTGTGTGTGTGTGTGTGTGTGTGTGCACGCGCGCGTGCGCGCGCGTGTGTCTGTTGCCTCACCAACACTGACAAACAGAAAACTGAAAAGTGTAGCTATCTATGTCCATATTTTTATACAAAGAAATACAATGTTGACAGTAGAAGATAGCTCAGGTTGCAGATAAGGAGAGCTCATCAAGATATACAAGGGGAAAAACAAGATGTAAAATATTATAATTTATGTAAAATTCATGGATCTGTATATATATGTTCATATATAGTCTATATATATGCCTATATGGACAAACATCTATATATGATATCTATACACATAAATATACACACTATAGAGATTAGATAGAGATATATGGCAAATGATAGATGATAAATAGGTACATAGATGATATAGGTGGGTGGGAGAAATGGAATAAATATGAAGATACAACATTCTATTTTTCTTAGTTTGAGTCACTCTAGAATCACACTGAACAAAGACACAGATGTCTATGTGTGACCACAGAACACTCCATAGGGAGTGGAATAGGCAAGAGAAGCCATTCAACTGGGGGCATTATCAACTACCAGGTTACCATTGATGGCATTGATGGCAACTGGGTTGCAACCTTGCAGGGGATGCCTAGAAAGCTGAGCTCCCCAACAGAGCTCACTCTCTGCCAGCCAGGCAGCTGGGTATTTGTTCCCTATGTTCCATGTCTTTGGTTGTGGTCCATTTCCAAAAGCACTGGTAATGCCCCAGAGGCCAACTGAATAGCCTGCAGGCAGGAAGGCCAGGTGTGCACAGGAAGCAGGATTCAGGGTGTTGTGGGGAAAGGCGAGAGATAGTAGATAGATGAGGAGCTGGTGTTGGTGGATGGGTACGTGGAAGGGTGCCTGAAAGAGCGGAAGCGTGTCTATTGCCTCTGGGAGCTCTATTGCACTTTGGAATGCTGTGCTGAAAACAGAAAATCTGATGACACCTGGGCACCTACAGTGGCCAGTGGCCAGAGCTAGGGGGCAGTGTCTGACTGTGAGGATGATGGGAACCTGATCACAGTGTTTAAAGTCAGAGATGAAGCTTTCTCTTGGAGCCATATGTCAGAGGGTAGAAGACCTAGAATGAGGCTGAGCAGTACCATGGTAGATCTGGACTTCTCTGTCATCTTCAGCATGTGCCATTTGCTCATCATGATCTCAAGATGGCTGCTACACATTCAGCTAAACGATTGGGATTCAGGCAAGAAATGGAGGCGAAGAGGACAAAAGACAAAATCTCTCCTAGCAAGACTCTGCCCTTGTATACATGAGAGAAAGTCTTGGGTCTTATCTTAAAGATCAGAAGTGAACCTCAGAGACAATGCTTTACTTCAGGTTGGTTCTCAGCTGATCACGTTCCCCTTTGGAGGTCACCTAAGACCATTGGAAAGCATATTTACACTACAATTCATAACAGTAGCAAAATTATAGTTATGAAATAACACAGAAAATAATTTTACGGTTGGAGGTCACCACAACACAAGGAACTGTATTAAAGGATCGCAGTATCAGGAAGGTTGAGAACCACTGCTCTAGGGGGTTGAGTACTTCCTTATTGCTTCCAAAACTGAGGAAAGAAGAGAGATAGAAAGGCTGAAGAATTCAGACTGAAATATCTCTGCTTACACAGATTCTTCCAAGTCAGAATTGTCATCTATCCATGATCCCAGCAAGTGTCTGGGCACACTCTTTCAGCCAGTGTGCACCAACCTGCTGCTATTCTCATCTGAGCCCCACATAACATTGAGGTATGCTTTTGGGTATCTCTCTTAGAGTAGAGTTCTTTTAGGTCAGATTGGGCCTCCGAGGCCCCCTGCTCCCAGCTAATCTGCTCCAGTCTTTGTCACCAGTTTCTGCTCACATCTAGGCTGGGCCAATTTACATCGTGTCCAAAGAAGTGATTGAAAGTCACTGATCCACCTATTTAAAATGACTTTGGAAGCTGGGGTTAGTAATGAATATGAGTTCAGCACTCAGAAAGACGAGGCAGGACACTCATGTGCTTGAAGCCAGCCTGAATTACATAGTGGGTACCCTGCCAGCCTGGACCACATGAGACCCTGCCCTTAGCCCCCAAAAACATCCAGAGATGAGGAGTGATATGAACTGCCATCTTCTGGACATGACAAGGCCATTGCACTCATGAACCACTGCAGCCATGACTACCTGCATAAAATTTGCATAGGATCCAACCATCCACATCTCCAGTAGGATGTTGGAAAGCAATTAAGGGAGGGAAGGTTATTTTTCTTCAAGGGGTGTAGTCAGACTTGAAAGTAGAAGGGGAATTTATTGGAAAGAAGAAGGGAACCAGAGGTAATAGGAAGAGTGTAATAGAAGGGAACTGGGGGTATGACAAAAATGCATTATATACATGTATGAATGTATCCACAAATAAATTTAAATTAATTCTTTAAAAAAAAAATCCTTGCTCATGCTGGCCATGTTGACATGGATCTGGTGAACAATAAGTACATCCTCTCACTGCTCCATTGTTCTGGTCTTCCTTGTGATTGACACTGATGTTCTCCTGCTGTGCTTAAAGGGAGGCTACTGAAGTTCCAAGAGGTGATCTTTACTTACTCCAGTGAAATTAGTGGTTTATAGAAAGTCAGAATCCCACCCCTCCCAACACCCCTTTTATCCCTCACTACCATTTCAACACAAAGTAAAGTATCCATGGCAGTTCAAAGGCTTTAAGGTGCAGCAAAACACACCACTTGTAAAATTCCCATAGCGACTGAAGGTGTGAGTATTCTTTACACAAACTAGGCAAGGGGAACTGTTGGGAAGCAGCCACCTTGACTGTGGCATATAACTCAAGTTGTTGTGGACCTGAGAGGACTGGCTATTTAATATCAATGTTCCTGAGAAATAGAAGAAAAACATCAGGTTCCACTAGAAAGCAGAAGGCAAAATTCAGGTCTCAGAAACACCATCCCTTGCCTCCTTTCTTCCTCTGGATTCCTCTCGGCTCAGGGTCATTCTCTGATTTCTTATCTTGTCTTCCTAGCTCCATCTCCCCACACCCGCCCTCCCCATCTACTAGTGTACTTCAGAAAGCCCTACTAATGGCTCAGCACATTTCTGAGGAAAGTCTTAATTTGGCTCCAACATAGACATTCAAATTTATGCAGGATGCGGGTGAAACTCCTTATTCAGATGCACTCCGTGTTGAGCTTGACATCAGCTTTCAAACCGGAAGCTTTGGAATGTGCAGAGCTGGGCAGAGCCCCTGGCAAGATTTGCCTCTCTTAATTTACATGCTCAAGGTAGTCTCTGCCATAGGGACTCTTGTAAAGAACAAAGGTCTCTCCAGCTAGCACAGTGACTCAGGTCGACTTGGCCGTTGAGTTGCATCTGCTTATACCATGTGACAGACTTTATTTTTGAGTTCCTCCAATAGTCAGGCATAGTACTAGACCCCAAAGATTCAAAGATTCCTTCAAATATGCTTAGCTCTCTGGAACTCAGTCCCTGAAGGAGGCTACTATCCCCTGCACAAGTAACTGAGCACCTGACGATCAGTTCTTGTGGGACCTGAGTGTGTGAATTCTCCGGGGTCCTGGGGAAAATGTCAGCTTCCGGGCAGTCCACATGGGGTGGGGTCCCAGAGTTTACAGATCTAACAAGTCCCCAGGTGAGCCTATGTCTCTGGCCTAGGGCCACACTTTGAGCAATGCAGTCCTTGGAGTGGGTGTCAGTCAGGAAGAGGAAACCCAGGGAAGGGGGCTAAGAGAAGCCCCAGAGAGCAATTAGTGTCTGCTTCCTCTGCAGAGCGGAAGCCCATGCTTCCACTACAGTTAAGTAGCATCAACAGACCTTTTCCAGGCTTTGCCCTCGAAATAGTTTACATACTACTGTGCTGGCACAAACCAGAGGAGCATTTTTTCAGTCGCAGGCAGAACCATCTCAGGAGATGCATGGTTAGAAAGGATGCATTACCTAGGCATGGAACCTGAGAGGCTCGATGGCTTTGTTCTTTGGACACTGGGTGGTGTTTATTGCCACCTTGACACAAACTACCGTCACCTGGGAAGAGGGACTCTCCGTGGAGGAACTGCCTAGAACGTATTGGCTTTATGAGTGTGTTTGTAACTGCTAATAGATGTAGGAAGTCCCAGTCCACTGTGGGCAGCACTATCCCTACGCAATACTAATGGACTATATAGGAAAGCCTCCTGAGCATGCACCAGAAGAACCTTTGCAGTAAGCAGCATTCTTCTATGACCTTTGCTTTAGCTTCTGCTTCCATGCTCCTACCATGACTTCCCTCAGTGATGGCCTCTGGCCTGAAGTGTAAGATGAAATGAACCCTTTCTTCCCCAGATTGTCATTGTTTACAGTGTCTATCCCAGCAATAGAAATTGAACTAGAACAGCCTTCCTTACTCTTTGCTGTTGTCACTGGGAAAATGTGTTTGTGTGTGCAACACACATTCTACTGTTCTCCATGGAGGCCTTCTCACCCCAACCTTTGGAGCACTGCTCAGAATTCTTAAGGATTCCACCACCAATGAAGGCTTCAACAGTGTTGAGCAGAAATCACATATTCTTTATTCTTTGACTTTTTTTTTTTTAATACGGTCTTATTTTGTAGCCCTGGCAGCTTTAGAACTCTGGAATTCACTATATAGACCAGGCTGGCTTCCAACTTCCAACCCACAGATATTCACCTGCCTCTCTGCACCTTGAATGCAGGGATTAAAGATCAATTAAAGGCTGGATCCACAGCACCCAGCTTATTCTTTTGACTTTTAAAACCTGAAGCCAGATTCTCGTAACAAGCTTCTATTTTCAAAACTCTCCTTGTCTTTCTCTGTATGCTCCTAGAGGTGGAACTCACACATGCTAAGAGCATGCTATGTCATTGAGCTACATTTTCAACCAATTTGAAAGAGGGGTTGTTTTCTCACTTTTAGACTTCGTTTCTCCCCCACCCTGTGTGTGTGTGTGTATGTGTGTGTGTGTGTGTGTGTGTGTGTGTTGCAGACCTAACTCAAAGTCTCCTGTGTGCTAAGCAAGCACCCTTCACTGTGCTGTTCCTCCAACCCTCTTGTTCCTTTTTTTTTTTTTTTTTTGGTTTTGTTTTGGGTTTTTTATTTTTTGTTTTTGTTTTTTTGTTTGTTTGTTTGTTTGTTTGTTTTTCGAGACAGGGTTTCTCTGAAGGTTTGGAAACTGTCCTGGAACTATCTTTGAAGACCAGGCTGGCCAGACTCACAGAGATCCTCCTGCCTCTGCTTCTGGAGTGCTGGGATTAAAGGCGTGAGGCATCACCACTGGGCTAAACAAGACCTTCTGTAATACTTAACTGCCCCTACATTTGTTGGTTGGCTCTGAGGTTCTGCTGCTATGGTCTGGTTCATATCTGGAGGTCATCTCCTTGTCATAAGAAGGATAGAAGAGGAGGAGTGAGGAAGACATAAAGGAGCAGGAAGGTTATGTAGGGGGAAAAACACAGGAGAGCAAAATTAGAGAGACTATCAGAGAGGGAGCCAATATAGGTTTAAAAAGAAATCAGGCACTAGGGAAATGTCCAGAGATCTGCAAGGACGACACCAACTAACCATCTAAGAAACAGTGGAGAGGCTACCTTAAATCCCCCCCATAATGAGATCAATGACTGACTTATATGCCATCCTATAGCCTTCATTCAGCAGCTGGTGGAAGTAGAAGCAGATACCCACAACTAAACACTGAACTGAAATCCAGTTGCCGAGAAGGAGTGATGAGCAAAGTAGACAAGACCAAACTGGTGAAACCCACAGAAACAGCTAACCTGAACAAGTGGGAGCTCTTGGCCCCCAGAATGATCACTGGGAAACCAGCTTAGAACTGATCCAGACCCCATGAACATGGGTGTCAGTGACGATGCCTCAGAAATCTATGGGGCCTCTTGTAGTAGTTCAGTACTTATCCCTAGCATAGGAATGTAATTTGGGAGCCCATTTCACATAGAGGGATATTCCCTCAGCCTAGACACATGGGGGAGGGCCTAGGCCCTATCCCAAAGGATATGACAGTCTCTGAAGACCCCCCCCATGGAAGGCCTCACTCTACCTAGGGAGCAGAAAGGGTATGGGATAGGTAGAGTGTTGGTGGGGGTTAGGGGAGGGTGTGAGGAAGAGGGACCTGGGATTGACATATATAACAATCTTGTTTCTAAGTTAAATATAAAAATAGAGGGGAAAAAAAAAGACTCAGGATGGTTCTGACTAGATACCTGGAGTGAATGGGCTCTGCTTTGTATGTCCCTTTTTAAGGCAAGCTGTCCCAGGCATATTCTCTTAGAAGTGGTAGAGACACATGCACACAAGCAGGAACACAGTGCTTATCCTCAAGCCTGGGTTCGCAATATGTCTTCTCTAATACAACCAAAGTCACATGGCTAGACCAGAGTCCAGGTGGAGGATACTGAGTGTTAGCATCCAGGCACACCTGGGGACATGGCAGAGTGTGTCATCCCTGTGCACAAGGCAGGCAGTACCCTGGCCTGCTGTGCAGTCCCTTTAAAAGGCAGAACTCCACCTACTCCTTCCTCTTCTTTCTCTGCCTTCCCCCTGTCTGTTCTCCCCCCCATGTATTCCCTCCCCTCCTCTCTCTCCCTTTTCTTCTCCCTCTCTCTCCCCTCTATCCCTTACCTTCCCTCACTCCCTTCCCTTCCCCCAGTAAAACTTCCCACTGTAAGCACTGTTTGTATGGCGGGTTTGTCTCTCATCCACCATGGGGCTTCCACCCAAGGTAATTCTAGTGCCATATTATGATGCTGAGGTTATATTGAAAAGAGTCTGGATTCAGGGAAGATAGAAAGTCTGGGCTGCTACGCAATCCATCCTCCTGGGCTTTCACATGCCAGAGAAGAACCTCAGTTACAGCTGAACTGATTCAAGCAACATCCCTGCACCCAGTACACAAATGTCCAACCTTCTCTGCTCCCAAAAAGGCAGAACAGCTGGGAGAAAGTCAGGAGAAAACAAAGGCATCCAAGAGGAGGGGGACCAGTAGGGTTTTTACTGACAATGCTCTATTCATAATCCATACTCAATTCGGGCTCAAAAGGATGAATTTACAATCTGCCAGACTTTAAAGTCCCCGCCCTTAAGTGAGGCTCTGCAGCAGCAGAAATACCAAGATTTCTGCCTGTTACAAAAGCAAGAGCCTGAGCTGTCAAGGTAAACAAAGGGAAAGGAAACAGCAAATGGCAGTATGGAGTGGTGGGGAGGTCTCTAGTGGTATGTGGTAGGATGTGATGCACTTTCATTCAACGTCTTCATTAATGATCTGGAAGAGGGCATGAACAACACACTGATTATCCTCAGTGTGATGCTAAATTGGGAGCTGTGGTTTGCATCTAAGGGTCTTCGAGAGGACCAGGCAGGAAGTACAACCAGCTTGGAGAAAGCCAAAAGCACCTAGGAAAAGCATACAGCACCTATCAGGGAGGGATCCAACTGTTTACATCCTGCTCAGAGCTACCCAAGGTATTCACAATCAACCAGAAGGACAAACCTTTCCACCAAGAATGTGTCCCAAGAAGTTAGATACAGGCAAGCCATGCCAGGAGAAGAAAGTGATCAGACAAAGGATGCAATGAGAGGAGAGGACTGACAACTTTTCCTTCATAGCCCCCTTCCCCCTAGGAAGCAAGCTCATGAGAACATAACCTGTGATTTGTGTTGATTCATTTTCAGCTGTGTGCCCAGCACCTGGAATTATATGCATGCAACAGAACCATCCCTTGATAAGTATTTGTTAAATAAATTCAAGCCAGAAGGAAGGAAGGAAGGAAGGCAGGTCATTGGGGAAGGGAAGCAGGGAAGGTCTGTCGGAGAGTGCGGGGGCACAAGACAGGTTGACAAGGGGGTAAATAGAATCAAAGTATATTGTGTACATGTATGAAAATGTCATAATGAGACAGTTATTGTGTGTAATTAATATATGCTAATAAAAAACATTTTGGAACTGGCAAGATAAAAGCACGTGCCATTAATCCTGAGGACGGGAGTTTGATGCCTGGAACCCACGCAGTGAAAGAATCAACTTTGCAAATTGCCCCCTGACTTCCACATGTGCATCATGGTTTGCCCCCACAAATAAGTAAGTAAATAAATAAATATCTAAAAAAAAATTTAAAGCCAGGTGTGGTGGTACATGCCTTTAGTCCTAGCAGAGGCAGGCCAACCTGGTTTACAGAGTGAGTTGCAGGAAAGTCACGGCTACACTGAGAAACCCTGTCTTGAAAAACCAAGTAATAATAATAACAGTTATTATTATTATTTCTAAAAATCTGTAATAAATAAATAAACATCTAAAAGAAAAGAGAATGGGGTGAGGGTGGGGAGAAAGAAATGGAACATGACTTCTCAAGAAGGAATCAAAAGATGCTTTGTCTCCATAAGCAACAAACCAGCATGAAGATGGAGCAAAAAGAAAGCAAAGAAACAGAACAGAAGCTGGGCATGGAGAGTAGCAAAGCAAGGGAAGCCAGCCAAGTTCTCCTGAGAGCAGAGAGCCACTCAGTTTTGCAATAGAAATCCTACTGGTGGCAGTCACAGTGCTTACATGTGCCTAGCCTTGCTGTCGGGGTTTGGTGTGCACTCTTTGGACTACCATGCTCCCATTTTACATACGATGAACAGAGACTGAAGAAAAGGTCCCCAGATCTGTGGGAGGTGACAGAGGTCCATTAAGTCTATTCATTCTGACTTTGTGATTTTTTTCCCCCTACAGTCCTATTCAGCCTGTCACGAAGGATGGGGATGGGGAGAGTACAGGTCAGAGAGAGAGAGAGAGAGAGAGAGAGAGAGAGAGAGAGAGAGAGAGAGAATGGAAAGTAAATAACCAGGTTAAGATAGCACAAAAGACCTGAGCCTGCCTTCAGGGAGTCACACCCAGACTCCAAGAACCAGTCCAGGTTGAAGCCAATTACTGGCCTCTGATTTTTTGTACTCCTTGAGAGATTGTCTTAGGGCTTCTGTTGTTGTGATAAAACACCATGACCAAAAGCCACCTTGGGAAGGAAAGGGTTCCCATCATCTTGCAGCTTGCAGTCCATCATCCAAGGAAGTCAGTGCAGGAACTCAAGACAGGAACCTGGAGGCAGGAGTTGAAGCAGAAGCCAAGGCCCAGTGTTGCTTACCGGCTTGTTCAACCTGCTTCCTGGCAGTACTCAAGGCCACCAGTCCAAGGGTGACCCCCACACCCAGTGGACTGGGCCTTCCCACATCAATCACTCATTAAGAAAATGCATGGCATGTCTGCCCACTGGCAGCACAGAGCTGACCATGTGACATCTTGAGCACTAAACCTCAGAGGTTACAGAACCTTTCAAGAGTAACTTTGTACATCTTGACTCTAAAACAAACCCCACCATCTCGGGAAACCTTTTCATGACGCTACTGGTTCCTTGTCACTTTTTGCTTTGGGTGGATTTTAAAATAATTGTTTGTCTTGTCTGGTATTTATTGTATTATGAAATGAAGATCTCAGTCCGAGGCTGATTGCCTGACCAGAACTTCTGTGATTGTGGAGAGCTGGAATGTGGCAGGCCCAGAGCCTAATTATGTTGGGCTGTCTTTAGCTGCCTTAATAGTCATCCATTATCCAACTCTTTGTCTGATCAAGCAGTCTTGACTGTCCTTTAGGAATATTCTAACAGACCACTGACATCCACCAACCAGATGCCAAGCGTGTCATCAGGTGATATCTGAGGGCTATAGCAGAAGTTTCCCTACCTACCTGATGTCCTCCACCAATGTATTTGAAAAGATTCTTGATTTAGGACTTTCTTCTGTTCTGTCACTTTCCCACTGGGTGATCTACATTTATGTATGTGTTCCCAACTGAACCATCAATATTCTTCCCAACCTAGAAATAAGGTTTATTTCACTAGGTTCCTAAATCATGCGTTCTGGGGTGTTTTCCTTGCAGTTGCATATTACTGGCTGGAGGGAACAATTCCCTTTTATCTTTGATAACACCATCATGACCAGGGAGTGTATTCAATGCTTAATGGCCTTCCTTGCCATTAAGACATCTAGCTTTCTGGAATCATAAGCCAAAACAGGCTCTTCCTTAAGTTGCTGTGGTATTGCTGTTTCATCACAGCAACTGGAAAGCAGCAAGTACACTCCCCTGGGCATCATGGTGATATCAAAGATAAGAGGTACTTGACTTCTCCAGCCCCAGAGTATGGAGCTGTCAAAGAAAACATCCCAGGATACAATAAAATGAACCTCACTCCTGAATGGGAAGGAACCTTATTGGCTCATCTGGGAAGACATACACATACAAGTTGATCACCAGGGTCTTAAGTATTCTGCCTCTCCCCAGCCCACCCCATATTCCTGTCAGTGTGTAGGACAAACCTGAGACATGTGGACATGAAAACCCAGGGACATAGCACATAAAGCTGACCTGAAACAATCATCTCCTACCTAACATACAGAGCCTGCCATTTTCAGGAGAAAATAGAAAACAGAGATTGAAGGAAGAAGAAAATGTTGAGGGAAGCTGCCATTTGCTTCTCCAGCTGGTTTTACCTTTGGTGATTGTGTTAATTCAACTTGCAAGTATCTAGAAAAATGGACAGAGATAATTTAACTTTACATGGCCCTCTCAGTTGGAGTACATTTAATTCGAAAAAACAAATTCATGCTAACCCAGTTTCAGGCAGGAGAAATAAAATTCATGAATGGGCAGCCTACTATAGTTGGAATTTTAGAGCATTAGAAAAATGAAGGATAAACTCGCTAATTTATGAAAAAATAATGTTTTATAATCCATATCCAAATGTAAAAGGAGATGTTAAAAGTATTAAAAATCAATAAGATGATTCTAGAGGTTGCGGCAGAACTAGAGATAAATTCTGGGCTCTCCATGTTCTCAATTCCCTTCCTCCATCCTCCCTGTCTAACTTTTCCTCCCCCCTCTTCCAACTTTATCTCCAAGCAGAACAAAATTCTGTATCAAGGGAAAAGATCATTGTGGTCTATTTTAGATTAAATCCTAGAGGGAGGAGAGATCCTACATAAATATTTTATATATTTCATAGCTTCCATTTGTAGGGGCATCTGCCTGTGCTGATGAGCGTTTTTTGAAATATTCATTTTTATTAATTATTTTAATTATTTGTATGTGTATGTGAGTGTGTGTGTGTATAGGTGCCCATGGATGCCAGAAGAGGGCATCTGATCCCTCTGAGCTGAAGTTACAGGCATTTGTGAGCTACATGATGAGATGCCGGGATTCAAACAGACATTCTCATGACAGAGCAGCAAGTTCTTTTAACCACTGAGCCATCTCTCCAGCCCCCTGATTAGCTCTTAAACAGGGAAATTATAGTAACCTAAATCTGTATAACAAGCTTCATTTAATTTTCTTACTTTTGCTAGGTCTTCCTTACATCAAAAATGTACAGAGATATAAACTTCACATTTTTGTTTTAACTGAGATGCAAGCTCACTCTGAGTTAATGTAATTGTGTTACATGTGTTCAGGATAATTGTTTTTTATGCATCATCTTGAGTATAAAACAGCATGGGGCAAAACTCACTCTGCCCTTGAAATTCATGAAAATAACAGAATAGCAAAACATAAAGCCGCTTTGTTTCACATTTTATTGTTCACTAAAACTAAAATTCTCAGAATTACTAATTTAAGAGATATGTATGAAGGAGCTGGAGAGATGGCTCTGTGGTTAACAATAGGACTGGCTGCTCTTCCAGAGGACCTAGGTTCAAGTCCCAGCACCCACATGGCAGCTCACAACTGTCTGTAACTTTAGTTCCAGTGATCCAGCCCCTCAGACATACAGGCAAAACACTAATGCTCATATACCTCCTGCCTATGTACCTCTTGCCTACATGGTGATCAAGCCTATCCAGTGCAACTGGGTCAAACAAACTTGTTTAAGGGAGTGAAAATATGTGGCTTGTTATCCCCCATAAACCAATAGCCTCCAGCATTTCAGAAAGTACCTGTGCTTGGGCAAGCTACATGTTTTCACTTGTCTCAAAAGATAAATAAAAATAAATAAATAAATGAAATAAACAAATCTTGCTTCTTGAGTGAATAGTATTTGAGGCCAGTGAGGTGGCTTGGTGTGTAAAGGTACTGGTTGCCAGCCTGAGTTCAATCTAGGGACCCACTTGGTGGAAAAGAGAGAACCAAGTCCTGCAAGTTGTCCTCTGACCTCTCGGTATGCACCCACCCACAAACACACACCAAGTAGATCAATGTTTATTTACATTTTAATGAGTAGTTAAGGTGTTCTAGGATATGGTTGAGTAGGATTAAGAAAAATTAAACAACATTCACCTTTTGTCAATAAAAAATAAATGGACAACATTACAAAGTGACTTTCTAGAATCCCGTTCCCCTTTCTAAACATGAAATAAAAATGAAATTTGGCTATGTCCACAAAAACCTATAAAATCCTGATTTCTCCCAATTATGACTTTCTTTTTAAGATTTATTTTCACTTATTTATTTTTGGTTTTTCGAGACAGTGTTTCTCTACGTAGCCCTGGCTGTCCTGGGTCTTGCTCTATAGAAGAGGCTGACCTCAAACTCACAGAGATCTGTCTGTCTCTGCCTCCTGAGTACTGGGATTAAAGGTGTGTGCCACCACCGCCCAGCAATTTATTTTTATTTTATGTGTATGAATATTTCTCCTGCATGTATATCTGTATACCACTTTCATACCTGGAACTGGAGCTATAGATGATTGTAAGCCACCATGTGGGTGCTAGGAATCGAACTCTGGTCCTACAGAAGAGCCGTCAGTGCTCTCAACCTCTTGACCTTCCTTTTTTTAAAAAAAATCCCATCATTAATATTTGGTATTAAAGAAAAGATGTTCTTGTCTGAAGGAGCTTAAAATGGTACAGTATTGTTACCTGATTTCTTCCTTTTACTTCCCCAAATTCAAATCTAGTACAATTCTAAAGCAATAGGACAAATGAAATTATTAGCTCTTATTGAAGTTTACAATCATTTATATTTTGAAGAATAATCTTTCCTAGAGAAAATTGAAATTAGAAGGTATTTTAATTTTTTTAATTATCCAAATGTAAATAAAACACTGATACAGCACAAATCACTATAGACACAGAGAAACATAGTCAGTCTAGTTAAACAACAGAATTACTATTGGTTGAAAATACCTGCTTTCCTTCAGCTGCTTTCTTTTCTTCTGTAGGCCATGATGTGTTCTTGATTACTTTCCAATACTCCTGTATATTTAAATGTCACATGTAAATGTTAATTCAGATAATGAGGGCAGAGGAAAAACCAAACCCAGACCAGGATAGCTGATAATTTAATGTGATCCAGAGATTTCTTCCTTAATGTCTTTGCCAACTATTTCTCTTCTGAAGACTGGCTTCCTGCCTCCTGAACCTCATCTTTACCAGATCCTAGAGTTAAATATTCTTGGCATCATGGGACACAAATCAGTATTTGGCCTCCACTTGCATCAGATGTAATGCTTGGCCAGTGGAGGCAACTGTGAACTTAAGTTCCAAGGAAAATAATTAAGCTGGTATTAAAAATTCTACAAGGCTCTTGACTGAGTAGATCCATGATTGTGGGGCATTGGAATGTAGCAGGTCTGGCTCAAATCATCTATGAGCTATACTTCTTTTAAAGATTTATTTATCTATTATGTGTACAATGTTCTATCTGCATGTCGCCTGCAGGCCAGAGGAGGGCACCAGATCTCATTACAGATGGTTGAGAGCCACCATGTAGTTGCTGGGAATTGAACTCAGGACCTTTGGAAGAACAAGCACTGCTCGTAACCACTGAGCCATCTCTCCAGACCCCATCTTGACCTATTTTTATCTCCTTTAATAGACCATTTATTACCCCAAATTTTTTGACCTAATATCGCTGTGATTTTTGGAGCATGCTGATGGACCATTAGTTTCCACCAAAGCCAAAGTTAAGAATGTCATTGGAAACATCGGAGGTTTATAGCAGAGTTCCCCTGCTTAGCTATACCCATCTACCTGATATTTCCTCCACTTTAAAAATATCTTGAGTGATTAGAGAGATGGCTCAGAGGTTTAGAGCACTGGCTGTTCTTCTAGAGGTCCTGAGTTCAATTCCGAGCACCCCCATAGCAGTTCACAATTGTCGATAATGGGATCTGATGCCCTCTTCTGGTGTGCAGGCTTGCATGCAGACAAAGCACCCATATTCATAAAATACATAAATAAATATATCTTTTAAAAAGTGCCTTAATGTATGACTTTCTTTTATTCTGCTGATAAAAAAAAAACTTCAAGAAACTATTACCACACTGGAAGGAAGTATTTAAGGCATCCTGAATTCGTGTTCCTAGAACATGGTCACTCATATTTGACTCCAGAAGGAGCCATCTCTTACTCCCTTTGAAGTGCTGTATGTGTCTGCATGTGTATGTACATGTGCATACCCATGACATGTATGTGACAGGTATGCAGAAGTCAAAGGACAATTTTCTAGTGTTGGTTTTCTCTTTGTACCACATGGATCCTGGGGATTGAACTCAGATCATCAGGGTTGGCAGCAAGTGCCTTCATCTCTGAGCCATCTCATTTGCCTTTTCCTATTTTTTTAAAAAAAGAATTGTAGTATTGGTCCACAGAACTAGAGAGGCTAAGTAACAAGGATTGCTCAAGGGGAGGATGCATGAATCTCCTGGTAAGGGGAAATAGAATAGATTTTGAGGGTGGACTGGGAGCAAGTGGGTATGGAAACAGGAGGGATGAGGGATGGGAGGAACAGAGGGAAAAAGTATTGGTACAGATGACTGGAATTGGAGGACATATGAGGGTTGATACAGAAGCCTAATCCAGTGAAAACTCCCTGGAATCTATGAGAGTGACTCTAGTGAAGCCTCCTAGTAACAGGGGATACAGAGCCTGAACTGGCCATCTTCTGTAACCAGGCAAAGCTCCCAGTAGTGGGACTGGGACAGCAACCCAGCCACAAAAGACCTACAACCTTCCCTGCCTACAAGATGAGCTGGGATAATTTTGACGCAGAAGTTGTGGGAGTAGCCAACCACTGTCTGGTCCAACTTGAGGCCCACTCCTGACACTGCCTGAATGGCCAGAAACCAGAGGCTGGGTAGCCCACAGACCCAAGACAGAGCCAACACTGCTGTCAAAAAAGAAAAGAGAGTCAAGGAAATGATTACTAATGATATTCTGTCATACTCATAGATCAATGCCTTGCCCAGTTGTCATCAGAGAGGCATCATCCAGCTAGAGAATGCTTGGGCATTAAGCAGAGGAAGACCCAAGACTGGTTTTAAAAAGGCTGAAGATTGCTCTCCATAAATCCAGAAGGCAACAGAAAGGCATTTTCTAAAACCTTCCCCAAGTAGAATAGATAAGTTCAGAGTGTAGACAATGGACAAGATACAAAGCAGGACTTCCACCCTGGGCCAAATGCCCCTCAATGAGGAGGCCCCTTTGCCCCATTGGCTAAGAAACACCATTGCTGAATATTCTTTTTTTTTTTGAGAGCCACACACCCATTCTGTTAAAGGCTCTGAGTCTTCTAGTAAACAAACCGACTAACTGCCACTCAAGCTAGTACTTCCCAAGCAAATCCTAAAAGCTTTATTTTCAGCAACACTACCATCCCAGGGACTCTGTGGTCCAGAGCATAGACTTCTGAAAATGCCTACCATCAATATAACTAACTCAGCTGTAGGATGACTTGCTGCCTGCTTGAATGATCTGAGCCTTGAGGCCTCCAAACCAAAAATACCTTCCTCCCAATTTCCCCTTTGGCGGGGAGTTCTACAGTTTCCTGCTCTAAAGCCCTTCTAAGGGATATGCAGTTATAATGGGGTTAGGCATTATGTCAGCTAGAAGGAATAACTCATTAGCTAGCTAAACATTAGCAATAATTAGTTTATCTAAATAGCCACTTACCACCCATTGATTCTGAATGGAGAATGAGTCCCCCCGGAATGGCCTCCATGAGCAGAGTGGGATAAAAAGGGTCTTGGGCACAGAACACTGGCTTGGCCTGTGCAGTCGTTGAGTGGATTAATATGATTCCAACCTTTGCTCTACTAATGACCACTTGTCTTTCTTTGCTCCTTTGTATCCTCAGTTAAAAAACAAAACACACATTGTCTCCTTTGCTGGCTGGGAATATGGTTCAATGGGTAAGAGTACTTGTTGCTGCACAAGCATAGACCCAAGTTCAAATTCCCAGTGCCCACTAAAGAGACAGATATGACCACATATAACCCTGATGCTAGAGGAGGAGGAAGGGAAGCAGAGGCAGAAGGATTGCTGGGACTTGCTGTCCACCAACCTACCTCCAGGTCCAGTGAAAGATCCTGCCTTAACAGAATAAGGCAGAAACTAACAGAACAGAGCACCTGATGTCCTTCCTTTAGTCTCTGTACTAGTTCAGGTGTACATATATGTCAAACACACAAAGAAAGCATGGTCTCTCACACCCCAGCCATGCAGCTCCATTTGTAACTTTAGTAACTTTAGTCCCATCTGTGTCCTGACCCGTGTTTCATCATTATCATACAATTCTTCCCTCTACTCCAGCCACTGGCATTCTAGAAAGAGTCTCCATTATCTTCTAAAATTCTGTGTTTTTGTTCACAATGGTTAGCTTAAGAGTGGGTCCTGGACCAACTTCAGCCATCAGGAACTTTCCTGGAAGTTTCTGTATTGGCATTAGAGTGAGCAAGTCCAGTCCAGAACAAGGAGGGTAGTAAGAAGAGGTGGCTACCAAAGATGTTGGGTTTAAATCTGAAAGCTGCCAGCAGCCATTTGTCCAACCACAGGGAAAAGCTTTGATTGGAATGTGTTCCCTAAAGTTCATAGACTAGGAACATTATCCACAAAGGGCTTATATTAGTAGGTGGGAACTTGAGAGACACCTCACTTAGCATCAGATTGATGCCATTATTAAAAAGAGTGAGTGCCTCATTAAAAAAAAAAAAGATGGATTTGGGGGGGGGGCATGGCTGGAGAAATGGCTCAGTGGTTGAGAACACTGTCTGCTTTTCCAGAGAACCCAAGTTCAATTTCCAGCACTCACATGGAAGCTCAAAACTGCAACTCCAGTTCTAGGGTACCTGGCACCCTCACACAGACATACCATGTAGTGCTCTCTGTCTCTCTGTCTCTCTCTCTCTCTCTCTCTCTCTCTCTCTCTCTCTCTCTTTATCTTCAGCCATGGATTATCTTTTTCTGCAGATTTTATTTGAATTAGAAACAAGACTGTTTTACATGACAATCCCAGTTCCCTCTCGCTCCCCACCACCTCCCCACAACTAAAACTCTACCTATCACATATCCTTTCTGCTCCCCCTGGATGGTGAGGCCTTCCATAGGGTGTCACCAGAATCTATCATATCCTTAGAGATAGGGCCTAGGCCCACCCCCGTGTGTCTTGGCTCAGGGAGTATTCCTCTATGTGGAATGGGTTCCCAGAGCCCACACCTATGCTAGGGATAAGTACTGAACTACTACAGGAGGTCCCATAGATTTCCCAGGTTTCCTCATTGAAACCTATGTTCTTGGGGTCTGGATCAGTCCCATGCTGGTATTCCAGCTATCAGTCTGGGGAGCAAGAGCTACCCAATGTTCAGGTCAGCTGTTTCTATGGGTTTCACTAGCCTGGTCTGGACCCCTTTGCTTTTCACTCATCCTTCTCTGCAACTGGATTCCAGTTCAGTTCAGTGATTAGTTGTGGGTGTCTGCTTCTACTTCCACCAGCTGCTGGATGAGGGCTATCAGGTGGCATATAAGTCAGTCATCAATCTCATTATCAGGGGAGGGCATTTAAGGTAGCCTCTCCTCTGTTGCTTAGATTGTTAGCTGGTGTCATCTTTGTAGATCTCCAGACATTTCCCTAGTGCCTGATTTCTCTGTAAACCTAAAATGTCTCCCTCTATTATGGTATCTCCATTCTTGTTATCTTCTATTCTTCCGCTGACTCAACCTTTCTGCTCCCTCATGTCCTCCACACTCCCCTTCTCATTCTCCTACTTCCCTCCCCCTCCTTCCCATACTCCCAATTTGCTCAGGAGATCTTGGCCCTTTCCCCTTCTCCAGGGGACCATGTATGTCTCTCTTAGGGTCCTCCTTGTTTATTAGCCTCTCTGGCAGTGTGGATTGTAGGCTGGTAATCCTTTACTCTATGTCTAAAATCCACATATAAGTGAGTACATACCCTGTTTGTTTTTTTGTGATTGGGTTACCTCGCTCAGAATGGTTTCTTCTAGTTCCATCCATTTTCCTGCAAATTTCAAGATTAGCCATGGATTATCTTCTACCATTGAACAACACCACAAGAAGCAAGTAGGCTCTCGCCACATGCAGCCCTTCCTAACATCTGGAATATTATTCATCATGACTTCCTATTCTGTGGTATTATGCTACAACAGCATAAATCTTTGACCATGACTCTGGCATTTGAGGTGAGGTTGTTCTGTTCAGGGAGGCTGCACTGTGTCACATAGGATGGATAGTGTGTTAGTTTCTTTTCTATTGCTGTCATAAAACACCATGACCAAGACAACTACAGAAGGAAGATCTTGTGTGGGCTTATGATTCCAGAGGAATAAGAGTCTACCATAGCAGGAAAGCATGGCAGAAAACAGCATTGCAACCAGGGCAGGAAACTGAGAAATTACCATCTCAACCACCAATGGGAAGTAGAGAGAGTAAACTGGAAGTAGAGTATGGCTGTGAAATCCCATACATACACACCCCTCTCCAGGTGATGTACTCCTCCAGGAAGGCCATACCTCCTAAACCTCCCCAAGCACTACCACCAATTGGAGACTAAATGTGCAAATACATGAGCCTATGGGGTGGGGCATTTTTTTTTTTTTTTCATTTAAGTCACCACAGATTGTTAGCCTTGTCTTTGGCCTCTGTATGCTTGATGCCAATAACATCTTCCTCCTAGTTGTGTTAACCACAAATCTCTCCAAATGCTGTCAGTGCCCTGGAAAGGAGGCAAAAATCCCCCCCTCATCACCAGGTGAGGAGAGAGTGTCCTGGTGACATTTAAGGCCCTGATGCTAGTGGTCCCTGAGGCTCAGGACACTTCAGTGGATTGATTTCATGAGCCAATTAGCTCTACTGTTTTCCTCTAAACCGGTTAAAATTCTCAGTTGCTCACAAGAGTACTCTGTTAATCTATAATTTCCATTAGGATTTCTGATGAACTGCAAATAGCTCGCATCTGCTTGGCGCCTCCTCCCCTCCTCTTCCCCTCCCCTCCTCTCTCCCTCCCTCAGAAGGTCCATGACTACCTGTGTAGACCCTGTGAGTCAGTTCCCTGTCCTGCAAGACACCAAGAACCATGATGCTTGAATGGAGACTGGGGAAGCTGAACTAAATCCTGAGAGCTGTCTAGTGAGTGGGCTCACCCTGCCCATCCTCCACCAGGGCAAACCACAAGCCACTGCTTTTCCTGCCAAGCGTTGGAAGCTGATGGTGTACAGACTGGTGTTGTCTGGTTTTGTTTTACTTTTTTCCCTAATAGTCTTTATTTTAATTTTTGAAGACAAATTCTTACTATGTAGCCCAGACTGGCTCCATACTTAATATGTAACCTAGGATGGCCTTGAATTCTGAATCCTCCCAATCTGTGTTGTCAGTGGCCTGAGATCACAGCTGTGTACTGTTCCTGACTGAAGGGTATGTGGGGGTAACTGAAAGAAGGGAAAATATTTTCTTTTAATGGTGGTAACAGTCTAAGGAATAAATGGAAGAAACAGAAAATTGTTGTTTCAATGTCACAAGAAGACTACTTGAAGATATATATGTATATCTCACACACACACACAGAGAGGGAGAGAGAGAGAGAGAGAGAGAGAGAGAGAGAGAGAGAGCAGTGCTCAGTACCTTACCAGAAGAGCTTTCCTAGCTTCTTCAGAGCTCTAGAGTTGAAGCTGAGGGCCTAGGACAGGGCTCACTGGATATTCTAGGGCAGTGGTGAGGTTAACAGCAAAACTAGGATACTTCCATGCCAGCAGGTGAGTAGGCTCAGGAGAGCCCTGTTGAGGGGCCTTTGCTAAGCCATCTCCTTTGTACACCACCCTGGAGAGCCTGATGCCCCAGAAACTAAAGGGTTAATGCTTTATACCAGGCAGCCCAAGAACCCTGCTTCAGAGCAAGCAAGCTGCTGCTTTTCTGACCTTCAGTTCAGTATCTGAAGAAGCCAACTCTGGGGGAGGATGGGGAGAGTATCAAGGACTAGGCTGATTTAATCCTGCTCTGGAGTGGTTCTGCCTTGCTACCAATTCTTTTTGGGTACATTCATTCTAGAAGCTCTTTGAATATGTACTCCGCAGTGAAGCAGTCTGGACTCCTGCAGGAGAGAAAGGTGTGTGATCAGAGCCACAGGTGATGGAGATCTGCTCCCACCAGGAGGCTGGAACTCAGTTGTCCTTTCCTGTGGAAGTAAGGCAATGGCTTTGTAGTTTTTCCAGGGAGTTAGGATGGATTGGTCAGTCTGTAGCGATACCCTTTTGGTGCCTCTTGGACACCCATGGAAGTCCTCCATCAGGATGATGGCTTATTTCCTGCCTTAGAGGAAGCTCACCCAACTTCTTGTCCACATGCAGGCTTTGCTGTGACTCACTGGGCCACCAAGGCCACATGTGTACCAGGGGACTCATGCAATCAAGTACAGCTAAATTTAGAACAGAGAGGGGGTGTTATAGCTATTTCCTCGCATTGCTCTTACTCTGCCTAATTTAGGCAAAGCAGAGCTGTGCCAGCATCCCTCCTTAATTCAATGGATGTTCAGGTCAAGGAGAAATGAACCAAGCATTTTAAATCCACTGCTCTTGAGAAGGCAAAGGAGGTGGCTGTGGATAATGGTGAGCAAAGTTCACTTGGACCAAAATAGAAGACAGACCAGAAAATGACCCTTCCATAAATACTTTCTCTCCTTCCCGAATCTTCCACACTATGGCCCTGTCCCTCTGCTGTCCTGTGCTCTATTAAAGCAGGATCTTGTGTTCATTTCACAGTCAACCATTAGCAGATAAGGCTTAACAACTCCCAGTAGGTATTTGCATTTTAATAGAGAATTGTTGAGAACTAAAAAGCTTGCAGGGCCAGCAAGAACAAAGCAAAGAATTGGAGGCTATAGGGTGATGTTTTGGGGAGCAGGTCATTCTAAAGTTTTACCATGTTTATTTCATTCCCTCTCCCAGGGTCACCAGTTGCCTGGACCCTCTGACATTCTGCCTCTTGTATCCGGGCTCCATCCCCTTTCACAGGAGGCATATGTTGGCTATGACTCATTTGCACATTTGCAGAAGGAGATAGTTTACTTTGATCAGGATTTTGATCAGGTTGAAAGGGTGAATTGGGAAATATATGGATGAAGAGTTCAAGTTGGGATATGGCAACCCAAATAGAAAAGGTAAGAACCAAAAAGGGGGAAAAAAAATAGACACATGGAGAAGATAGAAATGGCTAAGTAAGAAAGGTCAATTGACTTTTAAAATAGGAATGTTGTTCTAGTTTGCTTTTCTGTTGCTGTGATAAACACCATGACCAAAAGCAACTTGGAGAGGAAAGAGTTTATTTGGCTTACACATCCAGGTCAAAATCCATCACTGAGGAAAGTCTGGGTATGGACTAGGAGACAGGAACCATGGAGGGAATCCTACTTGCTGGCTTGCTCTCTGCCTCACATTCATGCTAGCTTTCTTATATAGCTCAGGCTTTCCTGCCTAAGTATAGTGCTACCCACAGTGGGCTGGGCTTCCCACATCAGTCGTTAATGATGACAGTCACAGACATGGCCACCAATTGAAGCAATTTCCAATTGTGACTTCTTCTTCTCAGATGACTCGAGGTTGCATCAATTGAAAATGAAAATTAACGAGCATAGACATTCAATTTTAAGTTGGGATGTATATAGTTTGCTAAGTTCAAAATCACTCACTGCTACCAATTGGGTGCAGTTGTTCCCTACACTTTCACACATTGGAGAATTATCCTCAATGTGGTGATATGAGAAGAGGTGATCTAGAGCTAGAGATGGTTCAATGGTTAAGAGCTCTGGAGTTCAGTTCCCATCATCTACATCAGATGGCTCACCTGTAACTCCAGCTCCAGGAGATCTGACCATCTCTTCTGGACATGTGGTAAGCACACACATGCTATAGAATATTAGTCTAAGATGTGTTATATTTGTTTATGCTGTGGAATATTGGTTTAATGATGCAAAGATGAGTTGCATCCTTTTATGTTTCATTTATTTAACTCCGTAAATCTGTGTTACTTTGTCTAAAACACCTGATTGATCTAATAAAGAGCTGAACGGTCAATAGCTAGGCAGAGGAAAGATAGGTGGGTCTTCCAGGCAGAGAGAATAAACAGAAGGAGAAAAAGAGAAGAGGAAGAAATGAGGAGCAAGAAAAGGAGGAAAGGAGGATATTGGGGACCAGCCAACCAGCCATGGAGTACGGAGGAAAGAAAGGTATATAGAATAGAGAAAGGCAAAAGCCCAGAGGCAAAACATAGAAGAAGAGAAATGGGTTAATGTAAGTTAATAAAGCTAGCCAGAAATAAGCCAAACTAAGGCTAGGCATTCAGAAGTAGGAAAAGTCTCCATGTATTTATTTGGGAGCTGGGTGGCAGGCTCCCAAAGAGTAAAGAGTAAAGAAAAAAGAAAAAAAAAAAAACACTACACACACATACACATATTCAAAAGTAATACGACAACTCTCTTTTTAAAAAAAAAAAAAAAGGTGGAATCTAGTAAGAGGTGACTGGGTCATTAAGAATGCTACCTTTAAGAGGGATTTAATGGACTTCTCATGGGACACCCAATTTTCTCCCTCAAACATAGATTGATTATATATATATATATATATATATATATATATATATAATATATATATATGAATGAACAGGAATAGCCCTTTTCTGTCTCCTTTTTACCATGGCAAAATCTGTATGTTGAAACCCAACCAGTGGTCTTAAGAGAATCTAGTTTGACTGGGTCACTTAAACTTGGCCAAATAAGCCTCTTTTCTTTATAAAGTACTAGCTTTGACTATTTTGTTATAGCAACAGAAAATGGATTAATACTTTCCACTTGCTCTAAAATCTCAGTGATTTAAACCTTTTCCAAGATCTGAGATAAATATCTGTTATCAGGCTGACTCTAGGTATTAACATGAGGAATGCTGTGGCTGAAAGCCTGTGGAACGAAATTCAAACTTAACAGGAAGTATTATCACACCTGCATAGTGTTATCCGCACAAAGTAAATTTAGAAACAAACTTCAAAATGTCCAAAAAAAAATTCTTCTACCATGAACACCTTACTAGCCTTCTTCTGCTTGACCACTAGCTTATCCATACTCTAGGGTTCATAGTTTGACTTCTTTTTTTCAAGCCAGGGTTTCTCTGTGTAGCCTTGACTGTCCTGGAACTCACTCTGTAGACCAGGCTGGCCTCGACTCACAGACATCTGCCTGCCTCTGCCTCCCAAGTGCTGGCATTAAAGGCATGTGCCACCATGGCCCGGCCATAGTTTGACTCATATAGAGACAGACCCAAGACGAGGGCTTGAATGTAGGCTGTTTAGCTGAATGACAAGACAATAAAGAGTGATGCATGACGTTAACGAGCAGTTGCTCCTGAGAGTGATCTGTGCACTCAGTTCCTTTGTGCATGGTCCAAGGAAATTTGCAAGATGTGTTATGGAACTGCCACACCTTGCAATGGAAAAGCTGGGGCAATGAGTCAGCAGCACCTGTACCACCTTAGCTGGGGGCTCCTATGGGGGCACTACATCTGATGTTTGAAGGTTGTTAGTGCAAGGAGTGCATCCTGGCACTAGGGACAGCCTCGAGCAGAAGAGCAGAATCCTTTGGGGGAAGATGACAGCACATGGGAACTGTCAGTTGCATCAGTGATTTTAGAGGTGGCCCACAGTACCTTTTGGGACAAGGCAGCTTGGCCTCTGCAGCAGTACTGCAGTGCAAGCTCATCTCTAAGCTAAAATGGGGTTCAAATCTTGTAAAAGAATCCATCTTCCCTTTGTTGGTAATGCTATACCCCTTTCGTCTGTATTGTCATTATTTTCTGTGTGCCCCTGGGTCTTGATTCTATCATCGGCAGAACAGGGATAGTAATCGAGCCCACACAAGTTCTAAGAAGTGGCTGCAATTTCTAATCCTTCTGGAATCCATACCCTTCACAGCGAAAGTCTTGGAACTCCCTCCCTCCCCTCCCAATCCCTTCAAGAATCAAAATCTGTCTCTGCATTCCCTCAGTCTGGGCTCCCCTTGGAAACTTTCCTTGGCCAAAATGCAAATGCATCAGAAATGGGTGTGCCGGATCAGTATACCTCAGCCCCCAGAGGTTCGAATATGGCTTCTATTGGCTTTCTTGGCCCCGCCCCTGCCAGGAGGACAGTCGGAGCTAACGCGCTGCAGGAGGCCCAATTCTAAGACAGAAGTAAATTGTTTTGGCCAGAGACCTTTCCAGCACAGCCAGTCCCCAGCACCCTAGAGATCCCGCTGAGATGCCTCAGCCAACAGCCAGCTACCCTGGAAGCCGGCGAGTCCAGCCTATCACGAACGAGGGAGCAAAAAGAAATGCTGGCTGCTGAGCTTTTATGGCTATTACCCAACCTTAGTATAATGCATAACCAATACAGAAACACTTTCACTGCAGACTAAAGCATATAAATGAGCAGGGCTGGTCCCTGTGCCAAGACCACTATCCACCCTCCTTAAATGTTTCTTGTTATTGTTGTCACTATGGCACGGTCAGAGCATGCCCTGGAGTCTGATTGTTTATACATCTGTCAGGTTCTCCTACATAAGTAGCAGCTCCTGGGTGATGGGAAACCTGATTCCATTCATCCTGGATGATCTATTTCCCTATATTCAGGAGCTCATAATTCAGCAAGAAGATGGACAGCTACATAAAGCCTGCAGCAGGGGCTAGAGATAGCAAGCGTCCAAGACCGCTGAGCCCAGAGCTAGCAGAAAGTCGATGTACAGTACTGATAGAGCTGATGATGGACAGCAAACATCCCCTGTATCGGGGCATTTGTGAGCAAGCAAGATGGACTAGAACAGGGCCAGGCTTCTTCTGTGCCAGGCAGAAACATGGTCAGGGCAGTGAAGGGCTGTTCCGGCTGTTTTATAGCCTAACTGTGGCTCCGGCTTTCCGTCTCCCTTTCTCTCAGGAGGCTAACCGCCATATGATGCAAAAACTAATTAGAGCAAGTGTGGTGCCCAGAATAAGCGGCCTATTAAGAGAATGTGAGCCAAACGAATGCAAAGGACATCTATTGTAAATCTGCTCTTAACAAGTATTTATTTTTGTTCTTTCTGAACTTTCCTAGGGGAATTTATTGTTTGAGAAAAGGTAAAAACAAAACTGTTTTCACAATGTCCCTCCTGGTCCCCACAGAAATCCTCTCTGGGGTAGACAGCTGCGTGGAGCCAGCTCCCCTTAGAAACACTCAGGCAGCAAGGTTAACAGAGATTCGGGCAAATTCATCTTCATTTCATGTCTTCGACAGCCTCTCCACTTAGGTCAAGTCCAAGGAAAAGCAAGTGATTTTTATTAGTGGTAGGGAGAGGTGGGGGGAGCACGTGCATTCAGGATTCATTCCCATCCAGGATCTGAAAGCATGGAGACCTTGACCTAGCTCCTTCATTTCTCTGAGTCTTTAGTCCCTCATCTGTGAACAATGGATAATAATAAGTGCCCTTGCGGGGCATGGTGGTCCATACCTTTAATCCCAGCACTTGGGTGATGGAGGCAGGAAGATCCCAGAGTTCAGTGTCAGCCTCTGCTATATAGCATATTTAAAGGCAACTTCAAGTTCAAAGCAAGTTAATAAAACAGACAACAAACAAACACACAAACATGGAGAAGATGAAGAGGAGGGGAGGAGGAACTGGTAAGAAAGTCAAAGAAAAGGTGCCAGGCATGTGGGTCACAGTGGTGAGAGTATAAAGTGGGGTAGTCTGGTGGTTGAGGATCAGGTTTAGAAGTCAGATGGGCTGTTTAGGTTCCAGCTCTGACTCTTGCTAGCTAGCCATCTTACCTCTGTGCCTCAGATCCTGCAAAATCTTCAAAATGGGAAAAACCAGTGCTAGCTCTGAGGTGACCATGAGGATAGAATGTGTTAGCATATGTCATAGCAAGCCTGCTAGGGTTGATATTTAAGTCGAATTATTAATAGAAGTCTCTGATGACCAGAGAGACCTTCTAATCATCTCACTTGAGTCCAGATATCAGCTGCAGAGTAGCAGCGCATAGGCACAAATGGCGAGTGTGGATTGCAGCAAATCATAACTCGGTGAGTCACCATTCCAGCTTGAAAGCAAAGCATTCAATTTTTATAGGCAGCTGGGCTGCTAATTAAGAAGGCTTTAATCACACCACCTGACACAGAAGCCCTGTCCCTTCCCTGTTGCCTGCACATTCCTCACTTCTCCCTTGGTCTATCACCATTTCTCCATTTGCTCCTATGTCCATTTGAGGACACATCAGTTGTCATAAGACCCAAAGAACACTACTGCCTGGATCTGGAACTCATGTGCCGCAGTGAATACTGGGAAAATAATACATAGGCCCCCATATTGGTGAGTTTGAGGATGATAACCTACATGGGAGCCTCAAGAGTTGGGGAAGCAAAGAAAACGATCCATAGAATTTACCCAAGGAAACAAAAACCTTAGTTTATATAAAACTTTGTATGTAGGTATGTGTAGGAACTTTGCTCATGATTGCTCTTAACTAGAAGCAATCCTAACACCCTGTAACTGGTGAATGACTAAACAATCCATGGTGCTTTCCCACACTGGAATAGTATTTAGCAACAGAAAGCACAAACTAATCCCTTAATGATGAGGATACATTCTGAGAAACACATTCTAGAAAGTTTTGCCATCGTGCCAACAATACAAAGTATTTTTATGGGATGGAGAGATTGCTCAGTGGTTCAGAGCACTGACTGTTCTTCCCAAGAACCAGGGTTCAATTCCCAGCACCCATATGACAGCTCACAACTGTCTATAAATTCAGTTCCAAGAGAGCCAACACCTTCACACAGAATACATACAGGCAAAACACCAGCACACATCAAATAAAAATAAATAAATAAATCTTTAAAAAAGTATCTTTATACAAATATGGATGGCACAGGTTAATCACTCCATACAGCCTCTGAAGGCCATGGAGAGAGACAGCTAAGACAAGACTCATGAGTCCACTACTCATCTGTTGGCATACTGTATCACAGTCAGCCTTTTCTTTTATAAGTAGAAGAAACACACCTTAAAACAATGGCAAAATGTGCATGAAACCCACATAGCTAAGGTGGGAGGGTTAAAATTTTGAAGGCCAACTTATGCTACATGATGAGTTTAAGGCCAGCCTCAGCTCATGTAATGAGACCCCCATCCATTTAGGTATCAAAACAAAAAGTATAGTAGATATACAACCCAGTCATCCAGTTGTTTCTTGTCATTAGCAAGGATTCTGCACTGTGGGTAACTGCGTGCTAGACTGTCTTATGAATGGCAGGGCTGTGGTATGTTTCCCTCACCTTCATCACAAGTATGAGACACTATGGCTTTACAAAGACTATGCTGTCATGCCATTATATACGTAATGTGTCATGATCTAGAAAAGTGGTTCTCAAGCCCTTTGGGAGTTGCATATCATATACCCTGCATATTAGATGTTTACATTACAATTCATAACAGTAGCAAATTACAATTATGAAGTAGCAATGAAAATAATTTTATGGTTGGGGTGTCACCACAAAATGAGAAACTGTGTTGTAGGGTTGCAGCATTAGGAAGGTTGAGAACCACGAACCTAGAATATGGTTATTTAGGTGCTCTGAGTTAACACAAACACAGTGTGGGTATGTCTCAAATGTCTTAATTTAAGCAAAAGAAGGCAGACTCAAAAGGATACATGTTATATGATGTCACCATGCAACTCCTCTGGAAAAGGCACTTTCTAGGGATGGGAAGCTGTTGTGGAATAATCTTTTTGTATACTGTGAAGATGTGTCTTTGCCAAGGTGCCTTCTGATTGGTTTAATAAAGACCTGAATGGCCAATAGCTAGACAGGAAGAGGTTAGGCAGGACTTTCAGGGAGAAGAAGAGAAGATGAATCTAGACATGGGAGAAATGCCAGAGGACATGGAGAGGAAGCAGGAGGTGCAAGATGGAAGAGAGGTAAAAATCCATGAGGCAAAACATAGACTAATATAAATGGGTTAATTTAAATTATGAGAGCTAGTGGGACAAGCCGAGGCTATAGGCCAAGCTTTTATAATTAATAATAAGTCTCCATGTTGTTTTTTATGAGCTGAGGGCCAAAGAAAAATCAGTCTACAGGAAGCATGTCAGTGGTTGTCAAAGCCAGGGCTAGAGAACCTGGCTGGCTATACAGAGTCCTGAGAAACTTGAGGAAGGCTTACAGATGTTCTGTATATGGACTGTGTTGACACATATGTTTGTTAAAGCTGATACTAAAATAGATAAATGTTGCTGCATGTGAGTTGTACCTCAACGCACCCAACTTGAAAATTAACTCTTTCATGGGAGCCTTGGAGAAGCAAACACAACAAAAAGAGACCTTAATACCTCCCAAAGTCAGACAACCTCAAAAAAAATAGCAAAAGCCCTTTATGCTGTTTGTTCTCTTGCTTAATGTGTGTGGTATCTATGCACACATGGGGCAAAAGAGTTCAGAGGTCAGGCATCCTACTCTGTCAGGGCCACTCATTGAGCCTGCAGTTAGGGACAGGCTTTAGAAAGTTATCCCAGACCCTGTGTCAGGTGCTACTCTGTCTGCTCCTTGATCTGTGGCTGTGGGAACAGATACTCTCTTCTCCCACTGCCACAGACAGGGCCACCTCTGACCTGTGCCTTCCTCACCCCACAGATTGAAAGCTCTTTGAAACTGTGAGCCAGGGTGTTTCTGTCAGCTGTGCTGCTGGTTATACTATGCAAAAGCAATTCAAATCCCACCAAAAAAAAAAAAAAAAAAAAAAAAAAAAACAAAAAAAAAACAAGTTCACAGCCTTTCCCCAAATCAGATGTTGGATGTCATGGAAGGCCTCATTTCAAATTAAGAAGAAGAGGGAATAGGGACACCCCCTGTGCCTTGGCTAGGCTATTCATGGTGACCTAGGAAAAATGTTGCCAAACTGTTTCCACAAAACTAAGGCAAAGTTGAATAGACCCCAACACTAGGTGGGAAGTCCAGAATAGAAACTGTCCAAGAGGACAGCCAACATGGATAACTCCATTTAGAATCCTCCCAAACTTCTCAGGATCTGACCGTGCAAAACAGACCTGCTTTTCACATACCTGCTTTTCACATAGGGATGCACAAGTGAGGACAAATTGTTATGAGTTATCCCGCCCCTACTTTCCAATTAAAACCATTTCTTCACTCAAAGCACACTTTACTGATGAGGATGACAGCTCCACAAAGTCAGTTGACAGTTAAATAATCCAAGGCTGGGTGAATAAAAGGAGAACACCAGCAACATGAGCCAGCAAGGATTATGCCGAGTGCAGGGGTGTGTGCATGAGCGTGTGTGAGTGTCCTCTTTGAATCCCACCTTAGCCAAATAGGAACATGTTATCACCACAGTACAGACAGGAGACTAAGGCTTTGGGAGGTGATGCCATCTGCTCTTAAGCATTTTATATCTTCAAATGCAAATGCTCTGTGAGCCTGTGCTACATAGAAATGGTGATTCCTGGATTAAATTTAGACAGGTTGCAGAAGGCAAGAGAGAAAATAAAATCATAAAGGAGTGGGCAGTGGTAGGTGGGTAGGTATTTAAGAGCCAGTGCTGGCACCGGGGAGGGGGGTGGCGGCTTATACAATAAGTAAATATTCCAGCTGGTGACCACTTTCAAATGATCCTCCTGAAGCTTGCAGACTTCCCACTGGTTTCACAATCAGCTCTCTGGAAAGATTCAAGTAGGGAGGGGTGTGTGTGTGTGTGTGTGTGTGTGTGTGTGTGTGTGTGTGTGTGTAAATACTGATTCAAAAAAAGTGTAAGAAGCTCCTCAGTAGAGCAGACAGTAGTGGGGAGAGGAGCAGGGTAACTGAGAGAAATCAAAGTTGAAAGATATTGGAAATGATAGAAAAGACATAAGCCGGGGATGGATTTGAGGTCTCCTCGTGCTAGATGAGGACCTTGCTGGAAGTTTAAAAAAAAAAAAAAAAAAAAAAAAAAAAGAATCTCAGATATTTGCATCTGTGCCCCCACCTCCAAAATGAAGTGGTGGTGGATGTTTCTGGAATCCAGAATGAAAGAGCATTAAAGAATTGGGCTTTAATTTGATGGGATGTACTGGTTACACGAGAAGGGATGTACTGGTCATTTTTTATCAACTTGACATAAACTAGAGTCACCAATTGAAGAATTGCCTCTATCAGATTGACATGTAGGCCTGTCTACGAGTATTTTCTTGATTAATAATTGATGGGGGAGGGCCCAGCCCACTATGGGTGGTACCACCTATGGGCAGGTTTTCTTAGGTCACATAAGAAAGCAGATTGATGCCGGGCAGTGGTGGCACATGCCACCCAGCACTCGGGAGGCAGAGGCAGGTGGATCTATGTGAGTTTGAGACTAGCCTGGTCTACAAGAGCTAGTTCCTGGGCGGCCTCCAAAGCCACAGAGAAACTCTATCTAAAAAAAAACAAAAAAAGAAAAAAGAAAAGAAAAAAGAAAGAAAGCAAATTGAGCAAGCAATGGAGAGCAAGCCAGTAAGCAGCATTTGTTCATGTTCTCTGCTTCAGTTCCTGCCTCCAAACTCCTGCCTTGAGCTTCTGCCCTGACTTCTCTTGATGATGGGCTGTGATCTGTAAGTTGAAGCAAATCCCTTCCTCCCCTAAATTCTGTTTGGTCAGTTTTACCACAGCAACAGACCATGAAGTAAGACACTAGGAATGGAGGGGGAAAAATTCCAGAGGAAACCAAATTTACAAGGGCCAAGCTGGTCATCCATCAGTTTTGAAGGACCAATGAGTGTATGAGTAGGAGAATGGGAAGCAAAGGATGAGAAGGTCTGCTGGTGTGAGAGATTGGGAGATAGCCAAACCTGGAGGATGGGGAGAGATCTGTGGTTAGGGGTGCATTCACTAGTGTATATGAGCGGTGATGTCAACCATCGAATGAGCTGACACCGTGGCATGGTTGCCCTTTTTAACAGTTACTTTTTCTCTTGTTGGGACAAAAGAACTGACAGAGTAACTTCAAGGAGAATGTTTTATTTGGGCTCACAGTTTAAGGGCTCCATCCTTGCTGGTGGGGAAGGCAAGCATCAAGAGTGGCCATAGATGCAGGAGATGCAGCAGCTGGTCACATGGCCTGCAGTCAGGAAGCAGAGAGAGATTAATACAGACATCTGACTGGCCTTCTCTTTTGTATACAGTCTAGGCCCCCAGTCCATGGAATGATACTGCCCATATTCAGGGTGTGTCTTCACACCTCAGTTAATCTTATCTGGAAGCATCATTATAGACAGAGAAGTGTCCCCCTAGGTGATCTTAAAAGCTGTTAAGTTGACAGGTGGTCTCAAACTCATAGAGATCCTCCTGTCTCTGCCTCCCAAGTGGCATATGGATTAAGGCATGTGCCACCACTGCCTGGCTCTCTTTTTTTATAAGATGTATTTATTCCAATTTTAAGTCAAGTAGTGATAGTGTAAGCATTTGATTCCAGCACTTGGGAGGCAGAGGCAGGCAGATCTCTGAATTTGAGGCCACCCTGTTCTACAGAGGTATTCCAGGACAACCAAGGCTACAGAGAAACCCTTTCTTGGAGGGAAAAAAAAGATTTAATTTAAATCTTGTATTTTGGTGGAACCACTTGAATGCAACACCCATGGAGACAAGAAGTCACCAGATCCTCTGTAATTGGTGTTATAGGTGATTGTGAGCCGCTATTTGAGTGCTGAAAACCCAACGCAACCCAGTTCTTCTGGAAAAACAACTAGTACTCTTCAACCAGCCCACTGCCACAGTTCTTAAAAGACACGTCTGTTGAAGAAATGGCCAGGGACACAATGGTTACTGAGTATGGTTTAGAATATGGTCCAAGGATTACCTCTTCATGAGTATATTAGCCACTCACAAAGTTTGAAAGAAAATGGCCCCCATAGGGAGTAGCAGTTCTAGGAGCTATGGTTTTGTTAGAGTAGGTGTAGCCTTGTTGGAGGAAGTGTGTCACTGTGGGGTGGGCTTTAAGGTCTCTTTTGCTCAAGCTATGCACAATGTGCCACACAGTTACTTCTGCTGCCTGAGGATCAAGATGTAGAACTCTCAACTCCTTCCCCTGCATCATGTCTGCCTGCATGACACCATGATGATAATGGACTAAACCTCTGAAACTGTAAGCCAGTCCCAATTAAATGTTTTCCTTTATAAGAGTTGTCATAGTCATGGTGTCTCTTTATAGCAATAGAAACCCTAACTAAGACAGCCACTTAGCTGTGTGTGTGTGTGTGTGTGTGTGTGTGTGTGTGTGTGTGTATTTGATGCTTAAAAGGCCAGAAGAGGGAACCTGATCCCCTAGAACTGGAATTACAGACAGTTGTAAGTTGCCATGTAGGTGCTGGAAATGTAATCTGTGTCCTCTGGAAGAGCATTTTTAAAATTTTTATTTATTATTTTGAGACTGGCTGGCCTGGAATCCACTGTGTAGACCAAGCTGGACAGAGATCTGGATGCCTCTGCCTCCCCAGTGTTGGGATTAAAGGCATGTGCATTGGAGTGCCCAGAAGCTAGACAATGCAAAAAGAATGATGCTGAAGCATAGTTCTTGCACTCCATCTTCTAAGATGACTATTTCTGAGAGGGGATGTAGCTGAAAGACAATTCCGAACCCAAGTGACTCCTATACAAGGCAATGGACCATGTTATAAATATAGATAGGGTCACAGAGTTTGGAGAAGAGCTTACATTGCTAAGGGTTTATTGGGGGGGGGCTTCCCAAACAGAGACCTGTTTTTAACTAGATTTTGGGGAAAAGAAATAATTACCAATAAGACCTACTGAAGACTTGATGCGTCCAAAAAGATTGTTTTAATTAAAAATGCAACACACACACACACACACACACACACACACACACACACACACACACACACACACACGAGCCTTAGCTGTGCTACATAATGCAAATACTTTTCCAGCTAGGGCTATTAATTTCTATAGCACAGAAGCACAAAATTTTACAGTTAAATTTGTCACTTCCTGTTTAATTTCTCCCATTGTTTTGATCTTTCAAAAGCTACCATCTCTACAAAGATCTTGTCAATAGACTCTCATTTTGGCCACATTTTAACAGTCACGTGGAATTTCTGAACAGCATCCAAAACATGACAAGGAATGAAAAATAGGTTTCTCTTTTTCACAAATAAAAGTGAAATTAGAATGGATTAAAGAGAGAACTTTTACATTGTCCCTGAAAATAATACAGAAGAAATGAGCAATAATCATCCACATCCCCTCATTTGGATGAAGAGGGAAAGTGTGAAGAATAAATATTCAAAAAGGTTTCAATGAGCATAAGGAAGAACTTACTTATGATGGTAGTATTAGACTAATGGGATAAACTCCAAACAAAGATGGGCTCTACCTCACACATCTATTCTTAATGATATATGCCAATGCTCTATGAACAGTTTAGAACTGAGGTAGAAGGAGTTCTTTGGAGTATCTTGTCGATACTCCTAGCTGTAATCTGAGCACTCCTACAGAGAGAAGGAATTCTTTGGAGTATCCTGCAGCAATAAGTAACAGAAGAAGGCAGGACTCAGCTCAGGCCATGGGTCTATTGCCAAGCATGGAGATCTGGAGAAACTAGTCAGTCCTGTCCTGTGTTCTCAAGTCATGTCCCCACTCTGCGGAGAACTCAGGATCTCTTCCCAGCATAGCTTGACATCAGTAATCAAAGTGCAATGAGTTTCTTAAAAATTACAATTTCAGTTGTCTGGCATGATGGATGGACAAGAAGAAGCATTAGCCATGAATGCCTGATGAGCTGAGGTCCAGTCCAAGACCCCACATATAGAGAGAACTGACTTGACAAAGCTGTGCTATGGCTTCCACATATGTGCCATGGCCCCCACCCTCACAATAATAATGAATAAGAGACATTAAAATAATTAATAATAATAAAGAATTTCTGGGATTGTGTGATTGTTTAATGGATGGAAACCTGTGAACCTGAATTCAATTCCCAGAACCCATATACAAAGTCAAATGTGATGGCAATGTGTCTGCAATCTAAGCACTCTTACAGAGGGATAGCACTCCTACAGTAAAGACAAGAGAATTGCCCAAAGTTTGCAGGTCTGACTAGAGTACTCATTGTGGCAAAACAACATGAGGAGGGCTAGAGAGATGGCTCAGTGGTTAAGAGCACATACTGGTCTTGAAGAGGACCTGAGTTCAGTTCCTAGTACCCACATTGGGCAGTTTGTAATTGGTTATAACTCCAGTTCCAGGGGATCTATTGATCCCCTCTTCCAGCCTCCAAGGGCACCTGCACTTACAGCACATACCCACACATACCCATAATTAAAAATAGAAATAAAATGTTTTTAAATGTAAAACAAACAATAAAAGCAATCCTACCTAAAAATAAGGTGGAAGAAGACAACCAATTCTGAAAGTTGTCATCTGACCTCTACATGTACCCCATTGCGTGTATACATCTACATTTACACACACACACACATAAGATTTTATATACATATAACCTTATATATGCTATGCATACTGGTATATGGTATAAACATATAACCTAATATATTTTCAAGACAGGGTTTCTCTGTGTATATTTGGAGCCTGTCCTGAAACTTGCTTTGTAGACCAGGTTGGCCTCAAACTCACAGAGATCCACCTGCCTCTGCCTCCTGAGTGCTGGGATCAAAGGCATGCGCTACCACTGCCCAACATATGTGCTTATTTAAGAAAAAAATGACTAAAAGTTCTGAGCTAGGCCTGTTGGCACAGGTCTGTACTCTGAGTCCAAGACTGAGGGAGAAGGGTTGAAAGCTTTGGGCCTTCTGAGCTACAGGAAAGTTCAAAAGTGGTCTAGTCAACTAAGAGAGCTGCTGACTCAGTGCATAATAATAACAATAATAGACTGACTAAGAGGAAGCTCAACGACAGAGCATTTAGCCAGTATGCACGAGGCCTTGGGTTACACACACACACACACACACACACACACACACACACACACAGAGAGAGAGAGAGAGAGAAGAAAGGAAATAAGAAAGCTAGAGGCTAGATATGGTTCAGTGACTAATAGCACTGGCTGCTTTTCACAGCTTCTAGGTTCAATTCCCAGCACCCACATGGTGGCTCACTTCAGTCTGTAACTCCACTTGCAGGGGATCTGATGTCTGCTCTCAGAAGGCACAGGCCTGTATGTAGTACACAGACACAGATGCAGGCAGAACACACATATACATTAAATAAAAATGAAATAGATAGATAATCCCAATTTGGGTGACTGTGTGACTTTGTGATCTTTACTAGTTCGTATTTGGCCTTGGACAAATGAGTGAACAGAGGGCAGTTTGTCCCTCAAATCCAACATGTCACAGAATTATATCAAACAACCAGAAGCATTGAAAATCTCATTTATTGAAAGGAGAGAATTTTTTAAAGCATGTTTTCCTGTGGCTGAGAAATACTATGTGGAAAGGAAATGCTATGCTAAGGTTAGTTAGATAAAAATAATTTAACATATGCTCAACTCTCAGCATAGACGTCAATGGTCAAAAGCTGGTCTTTTAGCGATTTTGAAAACAGGCGTGAAGTGGATATTTGAATTTAGAAACGTCTTTAATTTGACTACTAGAGCCATGGTAAAAGGAGATTAAAAAGGTTTTCAGCTGCCTGAGATTTTCAATGAGTTCCCTAAGGACTGGGTGACTATCTTTGATTTCACGATTGAGCCGATTAGTAAGAAGGAAACATAGTGTCAGGCATTAGAAACACATTTTTATTATCTCACATTTGTGCCATTCATTTCCTCTCTGCATCTGAAGCATACTTCATAATATCTTGGTTAATATGGGTGAGGGTATATTTAATGGACTGCAGCTGTGCGTAGAGAGAGTGGGTGGCTGGCAGCTCAGGCAGGCTGCACAAAACTACCTTGTAAAAGGAAGGGTGGTCACCAAGGCCAAAAGTGCAGGAACTTCAATTCGCCAGATTTATGCAGATTTGAGGACAACTGACTCCCATGAACAAGCACTTGACTTTCTGAGGCCAAGATAAAAGGTTGAGTGATGGGCAAGAGAGACTTGCAACTGCCAAATCCTAGGAAAGTGCCAAAGAGTTACTTTTGGGGAGAATCTGTCTGCCACAGTGAAGGGAAAACAACAGAAAGCTTCAACAGAGAGCTGCAAACATGGAATAATTCTTAGGAGAGAGAAAGCACCAGGATTTAAAGTCAAGAGCAGAAAGCATCTTACAAAAAACCACTTAAAGCACATAGGAGTGGGGCCAGTGAGATGGCTAAGCAGGAAAGGGCACCAGGTGACATCTGATTTCATTCACAGGGACAAACATGGTGGAAGGTGAGAATCAACTCCCTTACCTCTGTGTGTGTGTGTGTGGTGCATAATATAGTGAAATAACAAATGAAAAATTAAAACACTCAGGAGGACTGGTTTAGCTCAGAGTTCCATGTGTAGAGCTAATGCGATGCACTAACTCATTCTTTTATTGTTATTGAGGCAGGGGGAGTTGTATGTCTACATATGGAAGACGGATGAAAACTTAGCAGTCATTCCTTAAGTACTGTCTATCTTGGAATTTTGGTTTATTTATTTAATTTTTACATGTATGGGTGTTTAGTCTATATGTATGTCTGCACCGTGTACAAGCACTACCTTAAGAGGACAAAAGTGGACATAGAATCCCCTAGAACTAGAATTACAAACAGTTATGAGCTGCCAGGTGGTGCTGGGAATTGAACCAGGGTCCTTTGGAAAAGCAGCAAATGCTCTTCACCATAGAGCACCACGGTCTTGCAGCCCCTTCTCTTTTTTAAAAGTGTATATATTATTTGTCTTATGTATATGGGTGTTTTGTCTGTGGGCTTCATGCAGTGCCTGGTGTCCGCAGAGGCCAGGAGAGGGGCATCAGTGTCCCCAGAACTGAAGTTAAACCACCAAGTAGGTACTGAGAATTGAAGCCAGGCCCTCTGGAAGAGCAGCAAGTGCTTCTAACCATTGAGCAATCTCTCCAGCCCCTGTCTATCTTGGGTTTTGTGTGTGTGTGTGTGTGATAGGGTCTCTCACTAATGCAAAACTTAACAAACACACTAGGCTGGCTCGACAGCGAGCTCCAGGAATCTGTCTGTCTTCCCAGCATTGCAAAACAATGTGTCACCAAGCCGAGGTTTTGTTGTGTGAGTTCTAGGGACACAACTCAGGTCCTCATGCTTGTATGGCTGAGCCATCTCCCCAAACCTTAAGTACCTTTCATGTTCCAGACATCTGAATAATAAAATCAATGATTAGAATGACTTGCTTGCCTCTACTATCATCTCTCTCTCTCTCTCTCTCTCTTTCTCTCTCTCTCTCTCTCTCTCTCTCTCTGTGTGTGTGTGTGTGTGTGTGTGTGTGTGTGTGTGTGTGTAGAGACAGTCTCACTATGCAGCCCTGTTTGTCCTAGATCTTACTCTGTAGACTAGGTTGACTTGGAATTCACAGAGATCTGCCTACCTCTGGTTCCCAAGTACAGGGATTAAAGGCTTAAAACATCATGCCAGGCCTCTCTGAGCTTTCTTATATAAACAACAAAAGAAAAATTTAGTGTCACATATCTCACACCTGTAATCCCAGCACTTGGGGGGCAGAACAGTTCTTCATAGCAGGTATAAGACCATCTTATTTTACATTAGACTTCACCTAAAGGGAAAAAAAAAAACACAAAGAAACATTTTGGTTTATCAGAAAAGGGTGAGGGATATGGAAAATGCACAAGTACCTAATGCCAGAGAGGCTTGTGGCAGGATGGGCGAGTGGGTGCTGAAGTCAGGTTTCTGGGAGGATTGAAGAGAGTTCCCTGGAGCACCATTCTGGGGAATGAGCATTCTGAGAAAAGGAGAAAGTAATCCACAGGGGTGGGTGAAAAGATTCCTAGCAGGTTGGAAGAACTGCAGAGAGGCCACAGTGGCCTGGAAGAATGACTTAGGAGAACTGAAGGGCTGAGGCTGATGGTCACAGGGATTGAAAATGTGAAGATATTCCGGTTTTGACTTTGGGGATGATCTTAACAGTAATAAAGGCAAGAACAGGAAGTATGGGAGAGAGGAGAGAGAGTTCTGAGTCCTAAGTGAAGGAGGGATGGCACCTAATACATACTCAAGGTTGACTCTGTTGAGAACTAACTATAAGAGGGTCAAGAATAAACACAAGGAAACCAGTGATCCAGGGAAGGAGGGTAGTTTCGCTGGTCAAGGTATGTGCTGGCTGGTTTTGTGTGTCGATTTGATACAAGCTAGAGTCATCAGAGGGAAGAGCCTCAACTGAGATCTGAGAGATCTCATCACCCTGACATCCAGCTGTAAAGCATTTTCTCAATTAGTGATCAATGGGGGAGGGCCCAGCCCATGGTGGGTGTTGTCATCCCTGGGCTGATGGTCCTGTGTTCTATAAGAAAGCAGGCTGAGCAAGCCACAGGGAGCAAGCCAGTAAGTAGCACCCCTTCATGGCCTTTACATCATCAGCTCCTGCCTCCAGGATCAAGTCCTGCTTGAGTTCCTGCCCTGACTTCCTTCAATAATGAATAGCAATATGGAAGTATAAGCCTAATAAACCCTTTACTCCCCAACTTGGTTTTTGGTCATGGTGTTTCTTCTCAGCAATAGAAATATTAACTAAAAGATGGTGGGGGAAGGTCAGTGATAAAAGTGGCCTGTTAAGAATACTTTTTGGCCAGTCGGTAGTGATGGTACACTCCTTTAATCCCAGCACTCCAGAGGCAGAGGCAGGTGGATCTCTGTGAGTTCCAGGCCATCGTGGTCTACAGAGCAAATTCCAGGACAGCCAGAGCTGTTACACAGGGAAACCTTGTCTCAAAAAACAAAACAAAACAAGCAAACAAAGAATATTTTTTTAAAGTAGAAGGAACAGAATTTCCCAAGAAAATGTCTGGCCTCACAAACTCAATAATTGGAGTTGCCCTGATTGGCAATAGAACCCCTCTGAAGCCATGTAAGGTTTGGAGAAAATCAGAAGACAGGGAAAGCTGTTGATCTAAAGTCCTATTGCAGGTCCTACTGAGTTTGGTTCAAATAGATGTTCAAATACAGCTGTCAATAGTAAGGAAGCCAGTGTTGGGAGCCAGAAGAGCCAGGAGGAGAGATCCAGACTTGGGGATTGCTAATACTTAAAGGTCTGAGACTGGATAAGGCAACCACATAGGAGAGCACATGTAAGGAACAGGATAACAGTTAAGAAAGGAGAGCAACTGGATGACTGTCTTGGGAGATGCCAAAAAAAATGTGATAAAACCTCATTCTTGACTTAAAAAGAGGAGGCTGGAGGGACCAAGAAACTATTTAGGGAGGGGGGAAAATGAAGACTCTTATAAAGAGTTGAAACTACTATGTCCTTTGGTGAAAGAATATATTTTTATTTATTATTTCAAATTAGAAAGCATTCAGACTGATTCAACAAGTGTGGTGGTTTGAAAGAAAATGGCCCCCAAAGGGAGTGGCACTACTAGAAGGTGTGGCCTTGTTGAAGGAAATTTGTCATTGTTTGCGGCGTCCACCCTTGACCAGCAAGAACGACGCCACACCGAGGAATCTTCGTCGACACAGTTTAATCGGGAACCTCTTTGCTTTTACAGTATATAATGGCGGCGGCCCCGGGTCGAGGGAGACGGGGCCTGATATAGTCTACATCTACCAATCACCTAACCCTACGTGGCGGGCCAGGATAGGTTGTCTCCAAGCAGAATTAAGAGGATACATGACCTTTACCAAATTTGGAGTTGTTTACCACAGAGAGCACTCGCTGTCGGGCTGGCGGAGGGCGGAAACCGGCGCCATCTTTTGGGTGCGGTATTCTGCAGCTCCCTACAATTGTTGTGTGGGCTTTGAGGTCTTTTTTTCAAGCTTCATTCAGTATGATAGTCAGTCAATTTCCAAGTGTCTTCTGATCAAGATGTAGCACTCTCAGCTCCAGCACTATGTCTGCCTGCATGCCTCCATGCTTCCTTTCATGAAGATAATGGACTGAATGAACGTCCGAAACCATAAGCAGGCCACCCCAATTAAATGTTTTTTTCATAGGAGTTGCTGTGGTCATGGTGTCTGTTCACAGCAATAGAAACCCTAACTAGGACAGAAGTTGGTACCAGGTACTGGGGTATTGCAGTGATAGGCCTGACCATGGTTTGTTTGCAGTAATATGGACTTTAGTTCGTTGGGTTAGGAAAGCAGTGGACATGCTTAGTGGGCATACTAATAGGAGCATGGAAGACAATGGTGCTGATAATGATTTGAAATGTCAGGACCTGGCTCAAGAGGTTTCAGAGGAGAATTTTACTATGTTGCCTAGAAATCATTCTTGTGATGTTTTGGTAAAGGAATTAGCTGCCTTATGTCCTTACCCAAAGAGTCTGCCTGAGGCTAAAGTGAAGAATTTTTTTAATTCATTCCATTGGCAGAAGAAATCTCAAAACAGCCTAGTATAGACTCTGTCATATGGATATTAGTGGTAACCATAAAGAAGGTTTATAATGAAAAGAGCAAGCTGAGCAACAAAAATATTTGAGGAGAAAAAGGGCAACAGGAAGTGAATGGATCTAAATCCTATATTTTAGGAGATAAACAGATTAAGAAATGAAATAAAGCCAAATGGTGGTGGCACACACCTTTAATCTCAGCACTTGGAAGGCAGAGGCAGGTGGATCTCTGTAAATTTAAGTCCAGCATGGTCTATAGAGCTAATTCCAGGACAACCAGGGCTATACAGAGAAACCCTATCTCAAAACACAAAACAAAACAAACACCCCCACTGCCCCCACACACACACACAAAGAAATGAAATAAAGAGAGTAGTAACCTCAGGGCAAGATCCCATCCATGTAAATTTCTAACTTGTGAAAAAGTACTGAAGAAGAACTTGGAGATGGGTGTGGTAGGGCACACCTTTAATCCCAGCACTGGGAAGTCAGAGGCTGGCAGATCTCTGAGTTCCAGACCAGGCTAGTCTACAGAGAAAGTTCCAGGACAGCCAAGCTTAGGAAATGAAAGACAGGAAACTGGTAAAGACAGAATTGAATGAGGGGGCCATATTCCAGCCCCAGCAAGCAGCAGAACTTGGCAGCTTCGGCCATGTGGTTCTGGCTTTCAAATTAAGGATGGAAAAAAGGAGTTATGGAATAAAGCCACTGAGGCCAGGCATGTGTCAGGGGTGTCCCTGAATGGAGGCCTAGTAGAGAGTTCATTGCATGAAACTGTGAAGTTTAAGCCTGGATTGCCTTGAAGAACCAAAGATGTTAACAACCTGGCATTTGTCCCTTCCTATCTTTTACATGGCTCAGTAGTATATGCATTTATATAGGTCAGCTCTGTAGACCCTCTTGCATATACTTTGCTTTGACAAAAAAAATCATCACATATTTTAAAATTTAATAGCGTATCAATCACATCCCCCAAAATACTTAGGTATTATTAATGTCACTTTGTTCCATTGATATAATGTATATTATGCTATGTATATGCACATGAAGTATACACACACAATGTTTAAACATATTATTGTGGTCTGGATACAAAGTCTCTTCTACAGGTGCAAGTGTTTGAACATTTGGTCTCCAGCTAGTAATACTATTTGTGGAAGTAGTGGACCATTGAGAAGGAAGTGGGCCTCCCAGAGAGGTCTTAAAGATTATAGTTCATCCCCCTTCCTGTCTCCTCTCTGCTTTGTGCTCTCCCCAGATGTGAACTAGCAGCTTTGAGCTCCTGTCATCATCACAGCTGAAAGCTGTTTCTGCAGTAATGGCTTCCCTGCCATAGAAGCCCCTATCCCAAAGTGTGAGTCTAAACAAACCCTTCCTTAAGTTGCTTCTTGTCAGGTATTTTTGCTCACAGAAACAAGAAAAGTGAAAAATAAACACATTAAGATATGGATACAGTAATCCACATACAGAGTTTTTTAAAACTCTGAAATTCTCAGCAAATTTTCCATCAGTGTCGTCTTCCACCATCCTCATTTCAGCCTCTACACAAATCTTATCCCTGTTCAGCAGAGCTGCTGATAACCCCCAAGGAGTCCATGCCTTACAATGTCCTTAAGCTCATGTAATCACAAACCGATAGGAGTCTGCATACAAACAAACACAAGCACAGTGTAGATCAGTCTACCTCCAGGCACCATAAGAGTGTGGATTGACATTCTCCCTCAACACTTGTGAGAATCCTAGTTCCCAAGAGTTCTAATGCCACCTTGAAAGTCAAAACCCAGGATTTTGTGAAGCAGGGATACCATTCAGCCAGTCTGGAAATTCAGCAAAATAGGGATTTATTAAACACCTCCCTAATGGATGTGTTCACTTGGTTTTGAATTTTTTGTTACTATAACTTTGCATAAAGCCTTCCATATTGGTTTGTTGTTAATTATTTCTACATGCCCAGGGGTTGAATCACCAGGTCAAAGGTTATATGTATTCTTTATTTTAATAGACATTAATAGGCTATTTTCTTTGAAAAGGCAGTAACAGTTCACAGTTTCACAAACAATGAGTGAGATTGCAGCAGTTATAGTCTTTTGAAAGTTTTCAGTCTGTGGATGTAAATTAACGCAGCATAATTAGTAAGGATATTTTTATTTTGTGTTTTTAGGCAGGGTCTCATGTAGCCCTGGATGACCTCAAACTCACCATGTAGTTGAGGATGGCCTTGTTCTTCCCGCCTCTACCTTCTGAGTGTGAGATTATAGGCCTATGCTGCCACACCTGGCTAGACATCTCATTATTACCCTAATTTACAATACCTAAGATGCTGGTGAGTTTAAAGACCTTTAACGTGTTTATTAGTCACTTGGATTTGTTAGTCTGTGAATTCTCTGTCGGCACATTTTGCCCCTTTAAAAAATGGAAAGCTTTATCTTTTCCTTATCAGTTTCTATGAATTTGCTGTGTGGGAGAAATATTTACCCTTTATGTGTTATCTGTGTTCCACATGCTTTCTTAAACAAGTTTTGACATGATTTGTTTTGGTGTCTTTTGCCATTTAAACATTTTAAATTTTGTTATCATACATTTCACATTTCCTAAGTTTCTGATTTTAGTTTCTAGAATGTGTTCTCTCTCCCCTACATTCCGTGTAACTACCTAAATGTTTTTCTAAGGCTTATTGCTTACACTTAAGTTTTTAATTCATTCAGGAATTCATTTTTAGACTTGTGAAATGGAGATCCAAGTTCATTTTGTTCTAGATGAATAACCAGTCACACCGGCACTATTTATTAAATAAACCATCCTCTCACAGAATTGAAATACTGCCTTTGTCACATATTAAATTATGATATATGCTGAGATCTATTTTTGGATTCAGTCTTCGGTTCCCCTGATTTGTCTGCCCTGATGCCGATACCATGTTGATTGTGTTACCTCGGTTTTTATCAGTGCAGCTTTCAGTTGAAGACAGGCCTCTCATTATTTATCTTCTACATAACTTTTCTTTGCAATTCAGGCATCATGTATTTGTGTGTGGATTCTTAAATGATCCTGTCCAACTTTCTCCCCTTTGCAAAAGGGAGAACCACCAGGGTAGCAACTCGGATTCTACCGGTAACTTAAGAAGAGTGTCACTGTGTATCAAAAGACATGAAAAGTTCAGTGCCTTTTTTTTTTAATCAATGCATTTTTTCTTTATGTGTATGAGTATTTTTCCCATGTGATATGTACGTGCACCACATGCATGCAGTGCCCATGGCATTGGATCCCCGAAATATGAGGTACAGGCAGCTGTGATCCACCTTGCAGGTGCTGGAAACTGAACCCTGATCCTCTACAAGAGCAGCAAGTGCTTTTAACCATTTAGCCACCTTTCCAGCCCATTTTCATATATTTAAAATTAAGTGATTCTTGACATGAGGATCTATCTAGTCACTGTTCTAATTCCCCTGATATTTCATGGCTTATTTTACTAAGGTAGGTAAGGCTGTCATTGGGGTGGATGGAGTTAAGTGTTTAGGTAATTTTAATCCACAGAACCCTTCCCCTTCCCCCATCCTTTGCTAAAAAAAGAGATTGTTTTCTAAGAAGATTTCCGTAGCCTGAGTTTTGGTACTTGCACCTCTGTAGTGTCATCTAATATAGTCCTCTGTCCCTGTAGTTCCCATGCATTAGTGGTTTGATATACAGGTTTGATTAGACTCAGGTCAAATTTCTGGCCAACATTCATCTAGAAGATAGCCCAGAAGGTCTAATTGTTGCTGTAGTCAGAATTCCATCCATTGATCTATTAGGACCTCCGCAAAGCTGAAAGTGGCCCATCAGTTTCATCATCGTTAACTGTAGAAGTCTCTTCTGTAAAAGCCAGCATCTTCTCCAACCACCTAGTGCCTAGGAACGTAGAAGAAAACAGGACTGTTTTAGGGGAGTTGGCCTCCTCAAGCCACTAAAGACTATGTTTTGTTTTACTTCCTTTCAAACTGCCAAATATAAGCATAGCGTATAGACATGGTTTCAGAATAGCATAATTGTTAGTGTTATTTCAATTCACTACTTAGTGGGAGCTTTTTTCAGGTGGCTCTTGAGTCTTTGGATACCAAAAGGAAAAAGAAGAAAAGAAAATCAAATGCTTAGGTCGGGTGCATTTCCTGCCCGGACCCCTCAAGGCTGCCACCCAGGGGGTCCTGCTGTCTCACAGGGGGAACTGCGTTTGGAAGCCCTGTCTATGGACTTGATGATATTTGCTAAGTCATTATTGGGGGACAGAGTGGAAGATGCTGTTTGTTTAAAAATTTGCGTGTTTTGAATTTATAGTGATGGTTCAGATTCAATTACAGGATTTCCCCATGACTTGCTCATGTGCTTTCGCCCATGCCAAAGATCTGCAGTTGTTGGTAATCCCAACAGAACATCTGCCGAATTTATGCCAAGATTTCTTAAATATTTTCCATTTGCCACCCATTTTCACTTAAGATTTTTTCCAATACTGATGATCAAACCCCTTTATGTATGCAAATACTCTATCACTGAGCTACAACCTTAGCCCCGCCTCAGAAATGTGTATGTGTGTGTGTGTTTAAGACAGATACACAAATAAAACCCTTGCTTGTAATAAACCATAAAGAAATTTACTTTAAACAATTATTTTAAAACTTTTTATTTTTTTTAAAAAGGGTTTCTCTATGTAGCCCTGGCTGTCTTGGAACTTGCTCTGTAGACTAGGCTAGCCTCAAACTCAGAGATCCACCTACCTCTGCCTCTAGGGTACTGAGATCAAAGACATGCACTACCATGCTGGGATGATAAATTTTAGTGTATGCATACACAGGCCACAGAGCATGTGTGGAGGTCAAAGGGTAACTTGCAGGAGTCAATTCTGTCTTTCTACCACGCCGATCCTAAGGACCAAACTCAGGTCGTCAGGCTTGGCACCAAGTACCTCTATGTACTGAGCCATCTCATGGACCTGGTGTTCTGGCTAAATGTTATGTTATTTTGACACAGGCTAGAGTCATTTGAGAAGATAGAACCCCAGTTGAGAAAATGCTTCTGTATGATTGGGCTGTAAGCAAGCCTGTAGAGCATTTTCTTAATTAGTGATTGATGTGGGTGGGGTCACCTGCTAGTGGTTCTAGGTTCTGTAAGAAGGCAGGTTCATCAAGCCTTGGGGAACAATCCAGAAAGCAGTACCCCTCCATGGCTTCTGCATCAACTCCTGCCTCCAGGTTCCTGTCCTGTCCTAACTACCTTTGATGATGAACAGTGATATAGAAGTATAAGCCAAATAAACCCTTTTCTCCACTAGTTGCTTTGGTCATGGTGTTTGATCACAGCAATAGTAACTCTAACCAAGACACCTGGTATAAAAATAATTTTAGCATTCATTAGAGAATAAATCAAATTTGCATATTAATTAGATGGATGTGTATTGTGGTTTGAATGTGAAAGTCTCCAACAGGTTCATGTGTTTGAACACTTGTCCTTTAATGGTGGTGCTGTTTCAGAAGGTTTTGGAGCCTTTGCTGAAGAATGTGGGTCAAACACGTCAGCCTTTGGGGGGTATAAATGAGTGTAGCGCCATCCACTGGGCATGGGCAGTGTCCCAGTGGCCACACTCCTAAAGAAAAATTAATTTCCTCTCTCCATATCCATAAAGTACCAATAGCTCCTCAGCTCATGGTAAGACCCTGTGAGCTTCTTGCTCGTCGATGCTGGAATGTTGATTGACTTGATCAATATAGGTCTTGTGCAGGAAACCATAACTCATAAGTACAACAGGGTTCCTTGTCCAGAAGACAGACTCCACTATACTCCATTCTATGCTAAGACTGTTACATTCTTTCTGCACCCTCTTTGAGATGTTCCTTGAGCCTTAGGGATAATTGATAAAGATGTCTTTTTTTAGGACTGAACATTCAACAGTCCACATATTTTCATCAGTTTCATCAGTTATGAGTCTACATTAATCACCACCCACAGCAAAAAGAAGTTTCTCTGGCTAAGATTAAGAGCACAAATCTACAGGTACAGATGTAAATATTCAGAAAATAGTTTGCCAACATGTCTATTTAGTAAAATCACAGTATTTGATTTCCCCTCTAGGTCCTATGACCTCCTGAAGCAATAGACTTTTACAAGCATGCATTTCCTACTGTAGAGCAGGCTTCAAATCCAATCAGAAAGTTGTAAATTATCCCTTTAAAGCTCATGCAATTATTGTTAACAGTGGATACCTCTTGCCTACCAGGTATATTTAATTCTTTTTTTTTCCTCCTCAAGACAAGAGTCTCATTATGTAGCTCTGGCTGACCTGGAACTCCTTATGTAGATCAAGTTGGCCTCAAATCGAGATCTACCTGACTCTGCCTCCCAATTGCTGGGATTAAAGACATACACCACTACACTTGGCTTTTAATTCTCTATGTAAAAATAAATAAGCACATCTACCTCCTTATATGTGTATTTCATTTTTAATATATGCTAAAATTACATGTATGCCAAGGAATTATTTTAAGATATATCCCTTTATTATTATCAGTAAATGTTTGATGTGTATGCCTACTTTATATACCCATATACTAGTGTTGCACAAAAATTTCTTGGACAAAAAGGAATTGAGAGTGAAAAATTTTAAGAAGCCTCTAAGTAGATGATTTCAGGAAACCACTTTAGGACAAACAAAAGGGAAGCTTTTAGCCCATGCCCTCACTTTGCAGGGTCAAGGAAGGAAATAAAACATCTGCACACAAATTCTATGGGAGATAATATGATATGTAGAGCCATTGTATCCACAGAAAAGATACAGGCAGGCATGGTGATTCACACTTTTAATCCCAGCACTCAGGAGGCAGAGGCAGGAGGATCTCTGTGAATCTAAGGCCCTCCTCGTCTACATAGCAACAGACAGGACAGACAGGACTGCATAGAGAGACTCTATCTCAAAAAAAAAAAAAAACAAGAGAGAGAGAGAGAGAGAAAGAGAGAACAAAAGAAAAGGAAGAGAAGGAAAAGAAAGAAAGATGGAAAGAAGGAAAAGAAGAAGTGTAAAAGAGTCTCAGAATCTCTAGGCAAGTTAGAAAGGTGAAGATTTCTTTTTAAAGTTAATAAGAGTGTAAAAGGCCTAGCAGAACGAAGGTATTTTCAAGAGATTCTTGTGCCTCTCAATCTATCAGGGTATTCAAACAATGGACTCCCAAGAAAAGTCAGTTTCTTCAGGAATCTCATGCTTGGAGAAAGGAAAGGCAACAGCCAGAGAGGGAGCTGGTCCCCTAAAAGAAGTTTTCACACAGTTCTAACAACTCTTCAAACCACCTTACAGGATGAGAATGAATAGTTAAAGATGTCTGGAACCACACCTCGAATGAGCGTTCTTAGATGTGCAAATCTTTGGCCTTCTATTAAATTAAATAGCACTTTAGGACCGCAGAGACAGACAGGATCTCTTTGTCCTTCTTTCTAATGTATTTATATTAAGTTATATTAAGCCCAGCTTACTTTGGCTTTTTAAATTGGCTTATTGATGACAGGTAGCCAGACCTGTCTTGAGGCACAAGTCGTTACTTCCAAGTTCCATAAAAAGACTACAGTAGTTGACTATTTCTTCAAATAAAAAAGGAAAAATACACATATTTGAGGAGCATTTTAAGGAAAAACACTATTAAGGACACTGATTTTCTAGAAACTGATTCAGAGAAATGAACACCTATGGATTGCCTGATAAGGAATACAAAATAATTGTGCTTGAAGGGAGTCCAGTAAGCTACAAAATAAAATAATGACTAGAGGTATAGGTCTGTAAGTCTAGTGTATGAATGACAATTTCTGGGAGGAAGCTGTGTCTCCAGAGACTGCTGGGTTGATTACAACTGCAGTTCTGTGGAAAGGTTAGAATGTTGCAAGTCCAGGGTCTAGTTATCTTATGTTGGACTAGTTCTAGCCCTAAGGACAGCCAATCCTTGCCTACCTCTGTGTTTGAACTAACATCTTGTGACTAATAGAAATGCTGAGAAAGAGTCAATTCTAGAGGCAGAAGTAGAATGATGGTTGCCAAGAGCTGAGGTGGAATGAGGGGTCGGTTAATGTTAACATGGTAATTAATGGATATAGAGGTTTGGTTTACAAGATGAGAAAGCTTCTGGAAATAGGTGTGTAAATGAACTGAATTTTCCTGCATGGCACACATTAAGAATGGGGCCAGGATGATCTGGAGATACGGTTCAGTGGCTGAAAGTACATACTACTCTTGCCAAGGATCCCAGATCAGTTCCCAGAGTCCACATGGCAGCTTACAACCATCTTTAACTCCTATCTCAGGGAACTCACCCTCTCCTGGCTTCCTCAGGCACTAGACACACATGTGGTACATAGACATACATTCAGACAAAACACTGACACCATAAAAACAAACAAACAAACAAATGTGCAGGGGTGGTGGTACATGACTTCAATTCCAGCACATGGGAGGCAGGGACAAGCAGATCTCTGGCCTACATAGTAAGGTCCAGGGTATCCAGAGCTACACAGAGAGACCTGGTCTCAAAAAACAAAACAAAACAAACAAAACCAAAAATTTTTAGAATCATTAACTTAGCAAACCACTAGCTTCCACTAAACCAAAACCTGCAAATGTCATTAGATAACATCTTGGGCCTATAGAAAAGCTTTTCCCCATCTCATTGTAACTGCCTAAAGTAAACCCCAGTGAGTTTTAAATTGCCTTGATTTATGACAGTCTCTGAGCCTCTGTTCTGTAAAGCTATCAAACATCATGAAACTGCTCCCATACTAGAACATGAAATTTGGGATTGTTTAAATCTGCATTCTTGGGCCATAGTTACATGGTGTCAAACAGTGGTTGCATGAGATTCTGAGGTCAGTCCTGTAGCACCAGAAAAGCAAGACTAGAAGGTAGATTTGTGGTTCGACCAAATATGGAAACAACATGTGTCCTAAACAAGCAACATGGAGGTAAGAGTCTAAACTAACTGAATGGATATTCTGGAGCCAAAGCACACATGAACAAAAGGAAAATGCAGTAAGTAATGTCAATAGAAGACCCAGTCAAGAACAACAACAACAGAAGGATGGATGTCAGTTTATTTGAAATTCTCCAGTTTAAGAGTAAAACTGATGAATAAGTGAAAAAAGAATAAAAGACCATCCTGGGGACTCACAGGACACCATCACGAAACTGCTGTTACAAATTATAAGCAGCCTTGTAAGAGAAGTGCGGAAGGCAGAACTTATTTAAAGAAGTAATAACTGGCTGAAGAGTTGGATCAGTGGTTAAGAGTATTCGTTGCTCTTTCTGAGAAGCCTGGTTCATTCCCAGCATCCACATGGCCATTAACAAACATCTGCAACTCCATTTCAAGGTGAGGAGGCCTAACTTAAACATCAGTACAGCTATGACAGGCTACAGGCTACCAATACTGGAACTAGGCCTCACCTATATGATGGCTAGAGTCCAGAGACCAATCAGAATTGAGACAAACAAGTACCAGACGTTCCAGAACATTAAAGATAGCTGACATAACTTGTGTATAAGTTGCCAGTTTTCATGCAGCAACACCAGCACCAATCCCTGTTGGACAAGACTCCTGTTGCCCTAATCCTGCCCAATCAGTTCAACCCCCATCTGAATCCAGAATTCCCTTCTCCTCCCTCTCATGCTTTACTCCTTAAGAACCCTGCCATAACTGAGCTCAATGCTCTCCCTGATCCAGCCGCTGTGTGGGAGCAGACTGAGAACCCAAACTTGAGCTTGCAATAAAGGTTCTTTGCCTTTTCTTCAGAACTGGGACTCCCTTGGTCCTGCCTCAACAAGATGATGGGACAGGACTCATGACTTGGGCATAACACAAGGGAATATGATGACCTCTTTGGGTACCAGGCATGCATGTGGTACACATGCATACATGCAGGCAAAGTATTCATATGCCTAAAATCATAAAATCTAAAAAAAAGAATAACTAAAACCTTCTACAATATGGATATTATCTTTCTTATAAATGAAGTTCAAATACCCCCAAATATATTTAACGTAAAGACACATTGTGATCAAGCTGATGAAAATTGATACTGGAGAGATGGCTAGTGTTTGAGAGTACTTGTTGCTCTTGTAGAGGATCTGGGTTCAATTCCCAGCACCCACACGGTACTATACATAACTCTGGTCCCAGGGGATCCAATAGACATGCATGTAGTGCACATATATGTATACAGGCAGAACAATCATATGTATATATCCTGGTGGTGGTGCATGCATTTATTTCCGGCACTCAGAAGCAGACAGGCAGATCTCTGAGTTCCAGGCATGCCTCTAATCCTAGCACTTGGGAGGTAGAAGCATGCAGATCTCTGAGTTCAAGGCCAGCCTGGTCTACAGAGCAAGTTCCAGGACAGGCAGGACTACACAGAGAGACCCTGCCTCAAAAAAAAAAAAAATCCAAAAAACAAACACACAAAAATTGAAGACAGATTTTGAAAGCAACACAAGAGAACAGACTAGTCACACACTGGAGTGCAATCCTCCCTCTCCCCTTAAAGTGGCTACAGATTTCTCAGCAGAGTGCTTGTAAGTCAGGCAAGTTCAAAGTGCTGAAAGAAACTGCCAGCCAAGACTACTTAGCCCAATAAAGCTCCTCCTGAGAATTCCAGGACCAATAGATAAGATGTTCTCAAATACAAGCTGAGGGAGTGCCTCAGCTCCAAACCTGTTCTACAAGAACTGCAAGGGATCTTCAGGTTGAGCTGAAAAGATGATAATTGGCAGCGTGAGAGTATATGAAAGGATAAAACTCACTTGCAAAGTATGTTGGCAAATTAAATTCTCTAATACACTGGACAAGGTGGCGCATGCCTGCAATCGTAGTGCATGAGAAGCTGATGCAGGAGGACCACAAGTTCAGGGCCAAGCTGAGTTACATTTTGAGATCTTGTCTCAAAACCCCCCAACAAACAATAAAACAAGGCGGAAAAAGGTATTCTTTTTTTTTTTTTTTTTCTCTAGAGCAGTAGATATTTAATGTTCTTAAGCTTCCTCAACACCAACACCAAAACCAAACCAAAACAAAACAAAAACCCTGGGCAGTGGTGGCCCACACCTCTAATGCCGGCACTCAGGAGATGAGGATGGTGGATCTCTGTGAGTTCGAGGCCAGCCTGGTTACAGAGTGAGTCCTGGGACTGCCAGGGCTACACAGAGAAACTCTGTCTTGAAACAAACAAACAAACAAGCAAGCCCCAAAATAGAAAAATGTCAAAACTATGTGTGGTCAAGGGATGTAGCATAGTAGTAGAGTGCTTGCTGCCTAGCATGTAGGGGTCCTGGGTTCAATCCTCCCCACTACAAAGTTTGAGAAACTTGTAACAGACCTGACAGAAATTGAGATATTCTGAAGAGACACTTTCCTCTCCCATTCTAAAGAAATAAAAATGTGCTGGGGAATCTCATGCTGGGAGATGAAAAGGGTTTCAGAGTTGGTAACTTGTCTCCTGAAAAAGACCATACAATAAAGGGTCAGAGGTGGGTGAGACCAGCCCATGACTAGCTTACTTAGTTGTGTGTATCTCCGGCCCTCTATTTAAACTTTAATTTCAATTCGGAAGCCAAAGATAGAGTGGTGGGAGTGGGTGGGTTATTATGAGACCTCTTTGTCCCTCTCCTCAATGTGGCCACGCTGAATAAATCTCACCGTTCTGCTTTTTACTGTTATTTTTGCTGTTTTATTGGCTTGCGTGGGTGGCAGAACTTGACATCTTGGGAGACAAACTGTGACTCCTATGTTAGCACCAAGATGGTTCAGTCAATAAAGATGATGGCTACTAAGCCTGAAGACCTGCATTTGGTCCCTGAAACTACATAATGAAAAGAGAACTGAGCCTTGAAAGCTGTCCTCTGACCTCTACACACGTTCCATGAAGCATGTGCTCATCTCACACAATAAAGAAATATTAAAAAGCAAAACAAAGCAACAACAAATCAACTTTTTAAAAGGAAAATAAAAGAACTAAGTGAGTTGATTTGCATACTAATTGGCTTTAATTTTGTTAAAGATTATACAATGTTTATGTGTATAACTGATCAAAAATTGTATACATATGTACTGAAGTCTGTAAAACTATTAAGTAGAATTGGCAGGGATGCAGAGGGCAAATACTGTTCCCAAGCATATCCTGGGAATATAAGAGGGGAGAAAGACAATGGCAGCCATCTGTGGATATGCTGACTCACAAGAACAAGAACCAATAGGCAAGCCCACACAGTGCCTCATTAATCCCACTCAAGGGAAATATGGGGACCAAAGATGTCAGGCTGGTTCTGGGATGCTGAAATGATAACTCTTCCTGGGACCTCCTCAAGAGGAAGTTGTATCTGCAAAATGTATAAAAAGGCAGAGATGGATAGAGAAGCTGTGTCTAAGCATACTGTATACCTGAAGTTCTAGGCAGAATATGTGCCTAGAAGTTGGAAAGTTTAGTAATTTACATGTACAATTGAGGAAAATAAACTGTAAGAGAATCAGGAGCTCACCACACAGATAATTTTTTAGACTCTGGTGACCTGGGCAGACTGTGATATCCGCAAAGTAGAGAAGTTACCTATCTTGGAGCTCTCCTCACAGGAATGCAGTGATTGTCAAGAGAGCTTCTTCAGGCCCTGGAGGGAGTATATTCCTAGAATACTATTCTAGCTCTCTCTCTCTCTCTCCCTCTCTCTCTCTCTCTCTCTCTCTCTGACACACACACACACACACACACACACACACACACACACACACACACACACGACATAGAAAGGGGTCCAAGGCTTCAAGGAAAACAGGGATGTCCTGCATGGGAAAAAATGATGTATAGATTTAATGCAAACTACACTGGGAGAGTCACAGTGTAGATTCTGGATCAGAGCCATACCAACTGCAAAAGAGAATTATGTACCTTGACAACATAGCTTTTGCAGCAATGTGGTACCCAAACAGAAACAGAGAATTGGGAACGTTGGAAAGCAAAAGTTTACGTTCCATTATGGCTGGTTTCAAACTACCAGGATGACATCCACAGGCAGTGATTGTCAAGCGAGCTTGACACAGGCCCACAAAAAGTTCATAAAGGTACATATGGAAGTGTGTACAATGTAGAGATCTTTGTTTCACATGTTCATACCTATTAGTGAGCAGCCATTATGCAGAAGACACTAAAAAGCCATATACGATCCAATTCACATCAGCCAGACCCCATCACTATTGTGTCAGGAACGAGCCTAAGGGCTGCTGTTCATATAACATACTGCAGGACTGAGAGACCACAGTAGAGGCACTAGCTGGAGGGAAACATTACAAAGATGGCATACTACCCTTTAGAACACCATGTGCCTTTTGAATGAATAACCTCTAATGGAGCTAATTTTCTTAACAGGTAGAATACAAAGATCTGGGAATAAGAAATTGTTCCCAATGGTCCATCCTTAGTGTTCTCTCCTAATGGAGACTCTGGGCACCTAGTACTAAGAGCACATTGTGTGTGTGTGTGTGTGTGTGTGTGTGTGTGTGTGTGTGTGTGTGTGTCATTTGTTTGTTTTTATAATTTATTTATAGTTTTTCAGAACAGGGTTTCTCTGTGTAGCCCTGGCTGTCCTGTAACTTACTCTGTAGGTCAGGCTGGTCTCAAACTCAGAGATCTGTTTGCCTCTGCCTCCTGAGTGCTGGGATTAAAGGCATGTGCCACCACTGCCCAACTATTTATTCTTATTTTAGATGTACAAATATTTTACATAAACTCCAGTGCCTTTTTAATTTAATTGTTTCCAGTAGCTTTTTTACATAGAGGGTTTTACTACATAGCCCAGGCTGGCTCTGAACTCATAATTGAGTTCAGAGTTCATGGGCTCCTAAGTGCTCGTGCATGAGGAGAATGGAGGCCCAAGACCCAGATCTGCCTCCTTAAGGATACAGTTTAGGGACACTTAGCAGGTAAGGAAGCAGGTGACATAGGCACAGGGAAGTGTGTTTGGATATGAAGGAATCAGTATCTGTCCACATATTCTCATGGCTCACTTATGGATACTCATTCCCCAAATGATGGTGTTAGCATTGTCTGAGGGTATGATATCAGTCTCCAGACATCTAAGAGCTCATCCCCTGGACAGCCATGCAAGCTCAGAGTCAGTACTTGGAACCAAGATGCTGAAAGGTAAACCAGGCAACTGTCAGCAGAACACTTTTCAAAGGTGTTATCTACAGCCATGCTAGTGGGAGGCTGCTAATAGCCCAGTTGCATGGCCAACACAATTTTGACTTGTAAAATCAAGTAAAAGTAACTAAAGGCAAGTGAAGCTGGAGCTTCAGGTTTTCCCTCGTTTTAATATCATGGCTTAAGGGGAGAGCTTCATCTCTTTTGGACGTTCTCTATTTTGGCCTTCTCCTATTATGCTTAAGTCCTGGCACCTAGTCCTCTCCCTTCCCACAGCTCCTCAGAATAAGACTCTCTGGTCTTTGCACTTGCTCCAAATCAAACTGAAGGGATATTTGTTCTGTTATTTTATTTTATTTATTTATTTTTACATGCTGGGTATGGGGCCCAGTGCCTTGGGCATACTACAAATTGTATATTGACAAGGCACCCTGGCATATGCCTATAATCTCAGTAGTCCTGATGTGGGGGCCAGAAAATTAAGAGTTCAAGGTCTTACTTGATTAGCAGGTTGTGGGGAAGCCTAAGTTACATGGGTCCTTGTCTTAAAAATTAAAATATAATAAATATATAAAATTTAGAGTAATTGTTCTCCATAAATTCTTGTCATCACTGTTTCTCCCATATTTGAGAAGTGTGTATTTTCTTTTGCTGGACACCACAGGATCTTTCCAATGTTCTATTCTCCAATTCAGTGCAGATGAAAGATTCAGTGGATTACCCTATTCCCTGTGGTGGATATGTTTTAGTGAATGCCATTGATGACAGTAATAGATTACAAACTCTAAACCCAATCACCATACTGTGCTTTCTTGAATCGTTCCTGGGCTCAAATATTTGAGGTTGGGTTCCATGAAATGTACACTCCAAACCAAAGATGAATAATCAAGAAGTTTATAAAAGTGCATACTTAGGACTGTCAGTGAAGGAAGCAATGAAAGCAGCTGGGCATGGTAGTGCCTGCCTTTAATCCCAGCACTAAAGGGGCAGAGGCAGAGGCAGAGGCAGAGGCAGAGGCAGAGGCAGAGGCAGAGGCAGAGGCAGAGGCAGAGGCAGAGGCAGAGGCAGAGGCAGAGGCAGAGGCAGAGGCAGAGAGGGCAGGCAGAGCAGAGGCAGAGCAGAGGCAGAGGCAGAGGCAGAGGCAGAGGCAGAGGAGGCAGAGGAGGCAGAGGCAGAGGCAGAGGCAGAGGAGGCAGAGGCAGAGGCAGAGGAGGCAGGTGAATCACTTGAGTTCAAAGCCAGCCCGGTCTACACAGTGAGGTCCAAGACAGCCAGGGCTATGTAGAAAGATTGATCTGAAACACACACACACACACACACACACACACACACAAGACAGCCAGGGCTATGTAGAAAGATTGATCTGAACACACACACACACACACACACACACACACACACACACACACACACACGGAATTATAGTACTTACTTAGTGTGAGCAAAGCTCCAATATTGCAGGAAAAACATTCATATACTGAAGCTAACAAAACTTCCTGGCTTATGAGGATGGGGGTGTATAGCCAGGACATATGCCCTGAACCTATGAAGAAAGGGCCAGGGGTTCTGATTGTATCCCTTATGATGAAACCACAACCATGAGCATATTGCTTCCTTGAGTTCTGCAAGTCATTCTAACAAATTGTTAAACTGGTACTTGTAGCTGTTTGGACAGAGACCCAGGCAGTCTGAGGACAACTGAGTTTATTGATATCACCTAGGGAGAGGACATCTTCAGGGTTTTTGTTTGTTTATTAGGTTTATACATTTTATTTTATGTGTGTGGGCCATGGATTTGCCTGGTGCCTGTGGAGGTCAGAAGAGGGTGTTGGATCCCTAGGAACTGGAGTTGCAGATTGTCGTGATTTGCCATGTAGATGCTAGGAACTGAACTCAGCTCCCCTGCAAGAGCAAGGAGTGCTTTGAACCACTTTGCCATCATCTTTCCAGATAATTCAAAAGGGGAGATTGGTAGACTGATTGTGGCAAATCCCAAATATTGATCATTCTCCTGATTACATGCTCTGCTGCTGTTGTAGCCCTATTCTTAATAGGGCTCCCTGGGCTGTGCACACTTCCTTTTTTAGTATCTGTTGTTTTCTCTGAGGCCTACATATGTCTCTAAAGTTTTAGGACTTCTGTTTGAGATGCTTTCCTCCTTTTCTTCCTGTCTACTTTTTTGGTTGTGTTCTATTTTGTTTTTGGGAGACAAGATTTCCCTGTGTAGCTCTGGCTAACCTCCAGCTCAGAGATCTGCCTGCCTCCCCAGTACTGGGGTTAAAGATGTATGTCACCATGCACAGCTCTCCCTAGCTACTTTCTATTACCCTTTTATCTTTATCTACACGTCTGTTTTCTCAGATTTCTTCTTTCAACTCAATCTAGATCAAGACCATTTATAACATGTTCTCACAGCTTCAGTCCTCTGTAGATGGCATTTTTAGCACTTGTCACAGGCCCACCAAAGTCATTTTCCATGCATGTAACTGTTTATGCTGTTTCTCTTTCCAGTAAGTTCCATGAAGGCAGAAATCATGGCTGTCCTATTTTTTCCTGTTTCTCTAGCACTTAACTCAATGACTGACATTGGCTTAAAAATATCCATTGACTCTTGCTGGGCGTTGGTGGCACACGCCTTTAATCCCAGCACTTGGGAGGCAGAGGCAGGCGGATCGCTGTGAGTTCGAGGCCAGCCTGGTCTCCAGAGCGAGTGCCAGGATAGGCTCCAAAGCTACACAGAGAAACCCTGTCTCGAAAAACATATATATACATATGTATGTATATATATATATATATATATATATATATATATATATATATCCATTGAATGAAAAAAATAAAGATTGATGTGATGGATAATCTAGATTGTCAACTTGATACTTCTGAAATCAACTAAAACCCAAGTGGCTGGCATACCTATGAGAAACTTTCTTTTCTTCCTTTATTTTTTTTTCTTTTTTCTTTTTTTAAACAGGTCTCATGATGTAGCTCTGGCCATCCTGGAATTCACTAAGTAGAACAAGCTGGCCTTGAACTCACAGACATCTACTACTGCCTCTGCTTCCCAAGTGCTGGAATTACCTCCTCAGTGGCATCACATATGAAATGATGTGGCAGGATGACACTTTTGCTCTTTTTTTGATTGCCTGTTATGCCCGAGTCATGAGTCCCACCCCCCAGAGACTACCAGGAGTCCAAATTTGTATGCAAAAGCAAAGAGCCTTTATTGCAAGCTTGAGCTTGGACTCTCATTCTGCTCTGACACAGCTGTTGGATCAGGGAGAGCACTGAGCTCAGTTATGGCAGGGCTTTCAAGGAGTAAATGATAGGGTGGGGAGGGGAATTCTGGATTCAGATGGAGGTTGAACTTCTGATTGGGCAGGTATAAGGTAATAGAAGTCTTGTCAAACACGGATAGGTACTGGCGTTTGGCAACCTATATACAAGTTAGGTAAGCTATTCTTAAGGTTCTGGAGCATCTAGTACTTGTTTGTCTCAATTTTGATTGGTCCCCCTGCAGGGTAAAGTCTGTGGTTTTTTCCTAGTTACTGTAAGGGTGAGGTCTAATCCCAGTATTGTTAGCTTGAAGCCTTTCATGGCTGTACTGATGTTAAGTTAGGTATCTTCAGCCCTCATTTTCATCCATCTTGCTGCTGAGGTATTCCTTCCCTGAGGTATTCCTTCCCTATTTCTTTGGGACTCCAACGTAGACCAAAGACCATCTGAGACATCCAGCTTCACAGATTGAACAACTACAGGATTCTTGGCCTTTCTGTTGGGGGATAGCAACTAGCCAGAGAATAGTCTGTAAGTCACGATAATAAATTCATGTATATTTATGATATATAATTGCAAATGGTAATAATTTTATAGAGTAGCTGTCTCCTCTGACTTGGACATGACCATTATCATATAGAAACTGTGATGATAACTCACATGAGATCCTTCTAGGATCTAGTCCATTAACATACATCTTGGAGAGAAGAGGATGCTCATGGGGCTTTACAAGGCTCAAGAATCTGCATAAGAGGCCCGTTCTGTGCAGGAGATATGGAGGGAAACAACGGACTGTGGTGGGACTGACTTCCAACTCAGAGATCCGATTCCCTCTGCCCTCTGGAGTGCTGGGATTAAAGGTGTGTGCTAGCACACTGGCTTAATAGACTGTTAGTGTACATTTAGGATAGAAAGTTGTATTGGATATTGTGAAAGTAATAAAAAGATACTCATTTTTGCCTGGCAGTGGTGGTTCACACCTTTAATCCCAGCACTTAGGAGGCAGAGGGCTGTTACACAGAGAAATCCTGTCTCGAAAAACAAAAACAAACAAACCCACTCATTTTCTTTGTGTTGACTATTTGTTACAAAAATAGAAGTTGCCATCTTTGATTATTCTGTTGTAGTTTTGAGAATTTGCAAGGAACTAGAGCCAAGGGGCAGCCAAGGGGAGTCTTGACATCAAGCGATACCCTGTGTTTGGATGGGTCCTTAGACTTTTCTCCTGCGCTTCTGGGAATGAACGGAACTGACTAAGCACATAGGCTGCAATGTGGGAATTCTGCAATTTGGTCCAGTGACCAATTGGAGCGGGTTGTGTTTTTGTTTTTTTGCCTTAGGGGTGTGCTATCCGTGATCCCTTAAAAACAGTGGGGGAAGGATCCTATGCTCTCTTGGGTGATCAGACCAAGAGTGAGCCGCAGAGAAGCTGGATTGCAGTTTGGTTTCATCACCCTTGGGTGGAACTGCAGGACGGCTGGCGGCAGCGTCTCAGCTCTGTTCTGTGTCGTTGAGTGTATCTTATAGATTTCATTCCTTAATAAGTCTTACCTGGCCCCATACCTCAGCATCCCGCATTATCCGGCAGAAAGATCCACAAAACTCTTAAGGGTTACCTTTCCTCGCCAACTTGCCATTACAGTAGAGTCTTTTTTGTTTGTTTGTTTTTGTTTTTCTGTGTAGCGTTGGCGGTCCTGGAATGTAGACCAGTCTGGCCTCGAACTCGCAGAGATCCGCCTGCCTCTACCTCCCAGACGCTGGGATTGAAGGCGAGCGCCACCACTGCCCGGCTACAGAAGTGTCTTAAAGGCTGAGGCTAGCCTCCTGCTGAGTTTCAGGACAACCAGGGTTACACAGAGAGACCCAAGCCAAACCAAACCAAACCAGACCGGTAGAGCTAACACTGCCATAGACCTAATATGTACTCAAACGGAAGAAGACTAGGGTAGAGAGGCTTGGAGGCAAAAAAAAAAAAAAAAAAAAAAAAAGGTGCATAGTAAGATTACCGCCAATTTTCTGCACCCTATCCAAAACACCTACAGCTTGAATAAACAGATGTTATCTGCTCTGGGGGCAAATGGGCAAAATGAGTCGCGGCAAATTATCATTTTTCTCACCCTGTTGGGCATAGGGCGTAACAGTTGCAAATTCTGGTTCTGGAGTTACAAAATAGTTGTGCCCTGCTCTGCCACTTATCGTCCTTGTGATCTTCATTATTTTCCTAACCTTGCGGAGCTACAGACCCTAAAAGCAAAAATAAAGACACTGGCGGATAGATTTCCTAAATAGGATTAGGCTTTTTCAACTTTTGAGTGAACTCCAGACTGCAAGGAACAGCGAGAGGCGCGTCTCTGTCCCTCCTAGCCGCGGCTCCGAGAGGCGAACCACTCCGAGGCAGAGGGAGGAGCCCGCGGGGCGCCGAACCTTTCAGCCAATGGCACAGCGGAAGGGGCTGGAGTTCCCGCCTCCGGTCGGCGTGCGCGCGCACCACGCCGGCACGCCCGCGGCGGAGGCGCGCGCGCAGGCCCAGCCCTCGTCGCGGCCGCCATTTTAGCTCCTGGTTCGGGCCGCACGGAGCGGGCTGTGGTGGCGGGAGGGGTGGGGGTCCCCGCGAGTTGAGCAGCGGACCTTTTCTGTGTGGATCAGGCTGCTGGAGTCTCTCTTCTTCCTTCCTTCCTAAGCGTCCGCTCTAGGAGTTCGAGGATGTCCAAGCGGCATCGGTTGGACCTTGGGGAGGATTACCCCTCCGGCAAGAAGCGTGCGGGGACCGATGGGTAAGGCAGGCCGGGGCGCGCGGTCGCGGCCCAGGCTTTGTTGGCTTGTGGCGGGGAGCAGGCCCGGCAGCCGAGCCTTTGTCTAGCGCCGGCCGGCTAGGGGCGTGGGCTGAGTGTGTGCGGCTAGGGCGAGAGGCCTGTGGTGGCCACGAGGCCGCGGGCCGCGAGGCCTCGGTGCTCGCGTGAGGCCCGCAGCCGGGAAGAGCGTCCGGAACCCGGTGCCCAAGGACACCGGGCCGCGGGCGGCCCTGGACGATGGCGGGAGCAGTCTACTGGGCGCTAGAGGCGAACCGACTGCAGGGTGCACTGTTTGGCGGGAGACGACGGGCCTCCTTCCATTGAGGCACTTCAGGGGAGGCCGTTGCCAACTTCCGCCCTCCGCCTGCCCTCCCGCCATCTCCTTTATTTCCTGCTTTGCTTAAAAAATCAGTCTTGCTTAGCATCACTGGGGTTGGACTGTGGAAAGATGTATTTCCCCCCTCCGCTGCATAAGTTACTTTCTATCCCCTCCCCACTTTGGACTCACTTTTCAAAAAGTGTTGTTAAGCATGTATGAGCAAACAACCCACGTGCAGATTGAGAAATGCTTCCACCGATTCTTGATCCGGCAGTTTGGTTCCTTTTCTTAGATTTTCGCAAAGGGAAGAGGTATTTAGCATGCAAGCAGTTGTATTAAAACTATCATTTCCCAGTTTTCCTTTCCCAGTTCCCACTTAAAATGTACTTTGGTTTATATTCCTACTCCCCACTTTAGGCCGTTGAATGTTTTCACTTCGGCAGTATGGAGATCTGTTTGGTTAACTAAAAAACAAAATTCACAGAAGCCCGAATATCCAAATTTGTTGCATGGCTTTATCGTTTTCTTGTGCCCTGTGACACCGACTTATCTGTGGCCTTTGAGTTTTTATTCACGGACAGTCCTTTGGGCTTGATTTCTAATTATCAGTGTGACGTATTGGTCAGGGTAGGATGCGTTCTGATACTCTAATTAGATTGAAATGTTGAGCATGGTGTGCAGAATGTCACATTTTGATTGCGTTGATTTTTTTAAAAAAATTCTTGTAATACTAGGCATTGTGATAGCACAGCATCATAAGACAGCTTCTTAGGCCGTCCTCTCATGCAAAAATCCCAAATGCTAGTATATGAGCTGGTCATAGTACTTAGAAACACAGTGTATTCTCCAAGGGAGAGTAGGGTTACAATGAGCTTTTCTGTGCTTTATATAGTGGCATCTAGAACTCCACTTTTCTCAACATGAAACTTAGGAATGTAGTTAGACATTACCACCTGTCATAATGACATTTCTATTGAGTTGCAAAAGGTGGGGACGACATTTGGTTCTGAACTTCTGTGAAGCTAAAAGAATGTCACGTTTGGCTAAGATACAACTAATTTCCCTTGTCAGAGGTCACATTGGAATAAACGTTGGGAAATAGTTTTTTTGTGTGTATGTTCACCATTCAAAAAGCTTTTATTAGGATTAGGGCTTCCGTGTTACAAGTGTATATGGTGATTCCTTTTTCTTGCAAAACATAACCTTGGTAAAATGGACTTTTTGGGTGTATCATGGTAGCTTCATGTTTCCTCTGAATATTACATATTTGTTAGTATAGAAGAGTTAAGTTCATTTGTACAGTGATTCCTTAGTTTCTAGAGATTCTGGAGGGCAGTTGTTACACTGTTTCCTAAGTTTTTTGAGTGCCTTTTCTTATAGAACTGTTTTTCTGTAGTAATGAGTTTATACAGCATTTGTGCTTGATATCCTTCTCCCACCCCCTCACTTAGTTTAATGCACTTTTGACAGCCAGAGATCCTTTGCCCATCCCTTCCTCTCTCCCCTCCATTCTTGGTTAGTGTATTTGACAGCATAGGCCTTTTCAATTTGTGAACCCAGCTGTCACCAGACCCTGTCTTATCTTTTCAGTACACCTTTGTGTGTGTGAATTCATGCCACTGCTTGTGTGTAGCTTTCAGAAGAAAACATGGTACTCCGTTAACCACCTTCCACCAGATGGGCCTTAGGGGTCAACTTAGTGTTTCAGTCTTGGTGGCAAGTGGCTTTACTGGCTGAGCATCTCAACAGCTCTGGAAGAATCTGAAGAAAAGGACATTTTCATTCTAACAGTTTTTTTTTAATATTTCTGATCAGAACTTTTAATTACAGAAGAGGACCTGATACTGTTGTAGGTGCTTTGTATGTAGAAGTGTGTTTCGGTGCAACCCTGTGTAGTAGCTAAGATTAAATAATTAGGTGCAGTGGACAAGAAATGTTCTTATATAAAGGTATAAAGGAAAAGAAAGCAGGAAATTCCTCCAGATCTTCATTTCTTTCTTTGGAGAGCTTATTCATAAATGTGAACTGTAATACCAGTGAGCTCTTAGGATTTGTGTGGATGTATGCTATGATTTTTTTCACTCATAACCACACTGTTAGCCTTCCCATTGGTTGCATAGGTGCAGCTCCTGTCTTGCTCAATAATGTTAAGTAACTTCACAGGGTTTTGTTATTTTGTAGATGAAAAACATTAGCATCTGTGTGTATATGTATATATTAACACGTGCCTAGAAGTTCTGAAAGTGAGATTGTCAGAAAAAGCAGTGTTTATATAAAATACTCTGATGTAGATGACTAGTTTACATCTTTATTGGCAATATACTTGTGCCTGTTACTATTCCATGTACAATTTAAACTGAGCCATCAGCAGTAACCAGTATTCGTTGGTACAGTTCAGATAGGCCAGAGAACATTATCCCAGTATTAGCTTATTTAATGTTATTAGTTCTGTATCAATAGACAAAACTTGCATGTGAGCAAGGAAACACTGACTGTTCTTGATAAATGTCATAGTGTTGACTAAAGAACTATTTAGAGCTTGCTTTGTCTTTCTTCTGAGACAATGTTTCTCTACATCGCTCTGGTTATCCTAGAAACTCAACTGTGTAGACCAGAGATCAGCCTGCTGCCTCTGTCTCCCAAGTTTTGTGGTTAAAGATGTGTACTTCCACACCAGTATTGTTTTTATTTTCTTTAAAATTAAAAGTGTTATGCTTAACTAGCAAATTCTTATGAGAAAAACTTTTTGTAAGTGCCCTTTTTAAACAAGAAGCTGCATATGGACAAGTCTACCTATGCTTGGAGAGGGACTTAAAAACTTACCTTTGTCATTCAGAGTAGCTAGTGTGAACTGCAAAACTAGACCATTGAAGTAGTTTTCTGCATCCCAAATGTTTTCTTCATCACTTTGCTGAGTTTTAGGCCTTTTCTGTGGTTTTTCAACTGGTTGCCTTGCCCCTCTTTTTTGGGGGTGATGTTAAATTCTCACTTTATTCGTCATCGAATCCTTGTGTTTTGTATTCTATTTCTTTCTCTGATATAGTAATGAAGCTGTAGGTGAAATGTGTCCTGGAAAAGGTGTGTGTTAGTGTAGGTGTTAATTTTTCACATAACATTATGTGGATTGCTTTGTGTAGTATCTCTTCACCCAGGTTTGTAGTTTTGGAAAGGTTAGGTTTGTATCTTAACTGATTCCATACTCTTAAATATGGAAGATGCTTGTTCAGTTTCTTTTTGTACTTTATAACAAAATGATAGCTACAAATGTAAACCCTTTTTTAAACTTTTCTGTGTGTGTATATGTGCATGCGTGTGCTCATGCCTGCCCCTGTTGAATACATTGCCCAGTTAGTTGAGACACTGCTGATTGTGAAGCTGTTTTTTTTTTTTTTTTTTTTTTTTTTTTTTTTTCCTGAAGCTGACCGTTTTTTTTTTTTTTCAGCTAGGCTGGCCTGCAAACTCTGAAGATCCACCCTCACCAATGCTGGGTTACAGGCACCACAAGGCCATGCCTAATTTAACAGATTTGAACTCAGGTTTTCTTGCTTTCACAGCAAGTGCTTTTACCCACCAAATCACTAGGCCTGCAAAGGTATCCAGTCCTTGAGCTGTTTGAGTCTTTCTTTGCTTTATAAACTTACATTTTTGATTTGATATCAATGCCCAGTTAAAGAGCACTTAAATGAGAAGCAAAAGTAGCAATGAATGTGATATATTTCAAAGATAAGGCTCAAATTTGAAATTTTAAGACTTATATCCCTTCCTCTCTCCCTCCTTTGGGGGACTGTCTCTAGGCAGGTTCATCTGTGTAACAGTCCTAGCTGTCTAGGAATTCTCTTTGTAGGTCAGGCTGGCCTTGAACTCAGAACTTCCTCTGCCTTCAAGTGCTTGGATTAAAGGCGTGTACCACTATGGCCTGGTTGTTGTTGTTTTGTATTTCTTTTTTGTTTGTTTGTTTGTTTTTGTTTTTCAAGACAGGATTTCTCTGTGTAGCTTTGGAGCTTATCCTGGCACTCAACTCTGGAGACCAGGCTGGCCTCGAACTCAACAGAGATCTGCCTGCCTCCCAAGTGCTGGGATTAAAGGCGTGCGCCACCAATGCCCAGCTGTTTTGTAGTTCTTAAGTAATCTTTTACCTATATAGTTTTGATTTCTTTGGGTTTTGGGTGGCATGTGAGGATTTATTTCAGCTTTATGTTGTATTTTTCATAAATCTGTAGTGGGTAGTTAGGATGGGAGAAGTCACATTCTAATAGGGCTTTTCTTCCCTGCAAGTTTGTATGGAATAGAGTCCCATATTTTATGAACAGAATCAGATACAATTATCAACTTACCAGTGCTGTGGCTGAACGATTCTCATTCTGTGCTGTTTAGTAAGCATTTTAGTTGTATTCTGCTTAAGGTTTTTACTGTTTCTCCTCTAAAAGACTGTGGAGAGTGAATGCGCTTTCCTGCTGTACTGTACAGATACTTGTGTCACAGGAAATGAACTTTATGTGTTGTAAGTAAAGAGCAATGACAGATTTAGGGGTTTGTTTCTGTTGTCTCCACATTGCCTCATTGTTTTAGTCCAGGTCAGAAAACCTCTTGGCATTTTGTGATATATATATGAGTTGAATTTACTCCATTAGGATTATCTGTTGTAGATACCAGAAATGACTAAAATTATCCTTAGTTCAGTAGAAATTACTTAATTTTTACAACAGTTCTGTAGTCTGTGAACTTTGTTTTTAATTTGACTACATTTCATTTTGATTCATCAAGGTGTGTATAGATTTATAGTGAACGATCCACCTGCCTCTGCCTCCTGAGTGCCTGACTTGGTTTTTTTTTTTTTTTTTTTTAAGTTTTATTATATTACATCTTGTGTTGAGAGCTGAGAAGAGTTGGTCCTCTCCTATCACCATGTGGGTTCTGGGTATTGAATTCAGACTGTCAGGCTTAGGCTCAAACCTTTATCTGCTGAGCCATTTTGATGGTCTTCCTATCAGTTATTAAGGTTTTAGAAGGATGGAACTAGAGACCTTGTCTAGTAAAGAATTTTCTTGGTGGTGCATGAAAAATCCGATCATTTCTAATAATTCGTTGAGATGTTATACACATAATCACTCTGATTTTTAAATTTTTATATTTCCAGGAAAGACCGGGATAGAGACCGGGATAGAGAAGACCGATCTAAAGATCGTGACCGAGAACGCGATAGAGGAGATAGAGAACGGGAGAGGGAGAAAGAAAAGGAAAAAGAATTGAGAGCTTCCACCAACGCTATGCTTATCAGTGCTGGATTGCCTCCTCTAAAAGCTTCTCATTCAGCTCACTCAACCCACTCGGCTCATTCAACACATTCTACACATTCTGCCCATTCAACACACACTGGGCACGCAGGACACACATCACTTCCACAGTGCATTAATCCGTTTACTAACCTGCCCCATACGCCTCGATATTATGATATTCTAAAGAAACGGCTTCAGCTCCCTGTTTGGGAATACAAGGATAGGTTTACAGATATTCTTGTTAGACATCAGTCATTTGTACTGGTTGGTGAGACTGGGTCTGGTAAGACAACACAGGTGAGTTGTTAAATACTATGGTAAATATGTTATGCTAGTGTTTAAATTTAACTAAATGTGCTGGTTTGGTCATGATAGTCATTTTCTATTTCTCTGTTCATTTGCAATTGTATGTCGTGTAGAATATCCTGAAGAAGAGTTCTTTGGCGAACGCTTTTTAGTGACTTAGGGTGTTATTTTAGTAAAGAGGGTTGATTTCTTAGTCTATACAGGAAAATAACTGCTATCTTCTCATCTTGTTATTCTGAGTATAGCAGGAAAACTCTGGGACAGTAGAAATTAGGAGTACAAACTTTGTTTTCTAGTGCTTGAGTGGAGAGATCTGAAACATTGGGGTTGTTTTCTTTGTTAAAATATTTGAAATATAGCTGGGCATTGGTGGCGCATGCCTTTAATCCCAGCACTCGGGAGGCAGAGGCAGGTGGATCTCTGTCAGTTAGAGACCAGCCTGCGCTACAAGAGCTAGTTCCCAGGAAAACCTCCAAAGCCACAAAGAAACCCTGTCTCAAAAAACCAAAAAAAAAAAAAAAAAAAAAAAGAAAGAAAGAAAGAAAGAAAAGTGTCAAAAATTGAAGTTTCCAGTAATGCTAGCTCATACCTTTTGATTCCAGCATTTAGGAATCAGATAGACAGGTCTCTGAATTCAAGGCCACCCTTGTCTACATGATATCCCATCTTACAGAAAGAAAAAGATTAGAAATGCTACAAAGGTGCAAAGTCTCTAGTTGTGACCTGTAGCCACTTGCCTTCCCAGCCCCATATAGTACTAAACAAGGTTACAGATGTCTCATTAGTTGCCTGTAGTTTTTAAACTGAAGAAGCCATGACTTACTAGACCCTGTTGATAGATAATGTAGCCTGTTTTTGTTTTTTGTATTTTATTGCATCTATTCATATGTATATGTTGGGGTATGGGTGCGCCCAGGCCCTAGCACATGGGTGGTAATCAGGCTAACTTGGGCGAGTCCTCTTCATGACAACAGGTATTTAGGATTGAACTCAAGTTGTCAGGCTTGTTTACTTGCTGGGCATAGGCTTTGTTTGCTAGCTTTGGATTTATTATAGTTGTAATACATGTAAACAAATAGCCCTTCTTTCCTTAGGGAAGATATCAACTTACCTCTCCCCCCACCCCCATAGGCATCCATAAAATGTTGGGTTATATCCCCAAATTTAAATTCTCTTAATCTGATAGGTGAAAAGTAGTAGTACTTGTAGGGATTAATATGCATTTCCTATCTGGGTTGAGTGAAGTTTACTGCTTTTTGTGTGTTCTAAACTAAAAACTATCAGTTAAGAAGTCATTGGATGTGGCAGAAAATTATAAAATTCAGGAAAATGTTGGAATGAACTTAATAATTACTCATTGTGATATACAAAGATAATATACTACTAGATTCATTTTTCATTTTTATGAATATAGGTAAACATAATTGATCATGCTGCTAGGCAAGTGCTCTACCATTGATTTATATGCTTCCCCCCTGTTTGTTTTGTTTTTTGAAAAAAGATAAGTAGTCTGTGCTTAACTCTAGTTTGCCATCCTCCTGTCTAAACCTGTGGTTACAGACATGAAACATGTCTGGCTTGAGATTTATTCTTTTAATTTTTTAAAAATTGTGTTCTACAAGTCAGTTTGAATATTTCATGGAGACATTTTGATACTGTAGCAACCAAAAAATATTAAAAAGACTTGAGGGGCAACTTGATGTTAAGAACTCAAACTTTGAGGTGTGTGTAGTGACATCTTTAATCTCAGTACTTGGGAGGCAGAGGCATGACGGTAGAGTTTAAGGGCAGCCTGGTCTATAGAAAGAGGCCCTGTTACAAAAAAAAAGCCCTCAAACTTTAATGTGTTGAAATCTTAAAAAAAAATTCTTGAGATATTATAGTTCTAAATTTATTAATGTCATCAAATTTTAAATTATTTCAGATGTTTTACCAATATATTTATATAGTATTACCAGTGTTTGTTAAATTAGCACTTTGAGACAGTCAAGTGCTATGTATTTTTCATATTTATCCATTTTAAATTTTTTTATAGCTCTGCCTTGAAGTTAGTTTGCAGATTAGCATATACAGAGAAACTGTCTCAGGACAGACATTAAGATTAGGAATGTGAAAATATGTGCCCTACTAGAAAAGCTTTGTTTGAAAAATTATCTTTTGTAGAAAAAAAATGCAGGTTTACAGAAGATGGGTTTTTATTAGGAATTCATTGATAAATTACTGTTATCAATTAAGAGTACAAAGAACTCCCAATAGATTGAGATCTGCCAAATCAACCAAATTTTTATTTCTAAAATGAGGTTTAGTCATTTGTTCTATTAGAATGGATCTTTGTTTTTAAATCTGAACATTTTTAAGAATTAAGGATTAATTGTTCCTTTAATCTGCTAGTCAATGCTTTGAATTTCAGTTGCTTGGTCGCCACATTTTACTTTCTACTTTTGGAGGAGGGTTGGTGAAAAGGAAGGTACAGGAATGAAGCTTTCCTAGAAAAGTACCCAACTATGGGACTGCTGGTTTACCGAACTAGGGAGATAGTGTTATTTCAGTTTTCTTTATTTAAGTCCTTGAAAGGTACATACTGTTTTTGGAGAAACAACATGATTGTCTCCTCTTGAGTTATTTCTTTTTTACAGTAGTTAGCCTAATGACTAAAGGAATCTTAAATTATATAACAGTATACCAACTAACATTTTTCATCACATGGCATTCATGTAACTACTTTGATCTGCCCTGTGAGGGGTAGTGATGTAGGCCTTTAGTCCCAGCACTTGGGAAGCAGAGGCAGTCAGAACTATGTGAGTTTTAAGTCCAGCCTGTTCTGTGAGTGAATTCTAGGACAGGCTACAAAGCTACACATAGAAACCCTGTCTCGATCCCCCCCCCCAAGAAAAAACAAAAAACTTAGTTCCAAACCCTCTGCATTCTGTAGTATTATAACTTGTTAGGATTTCAGAAGCTTTGGTGGAGACAGATCCAGGTAATTTGTGGCAGAGGATTCTTAACTGCAGGTGGTGAATATCTGCATCTTACTCTTTCCAGTTAAATAACTAGAGACCCAAACAATGCGAGAACCCCTTCATGTCTACAAAGTGAACAGCTCACCATAATGACTACCTTGAGCTTGGAATATTCTTTTCCCTTTTTTCCTTGGCTACTGCTCTCAGTGCTGTTGAACTTGAAGGTGTCTATTTTAAGAACTTACTTCAAAGATGGTACCTAAGGTACTGTCATTGTATGTGCCATTCCTGGAGGAGGAGGAAGAGTGTTATCCTTTTGATGGATTGCAATTTATAGCCACAAGAGGATGTATGCTTGTGCCTACACTTTATAATTAAAAATATGTAATTTTCAGAACTATAATATATTTTGCTTTTGAGACTTAGAATTTTTTAAAGGGTACAATTTAAATTGGGTGTGTTTTTCCATTGTTTAAAAAATAGTGATGTACTGTTGAGCATAGTGAGTAGCGTCTGAGTGGACCTTGCCCACTGAATAGTATAATTATATTACATCAGTGTTACCTATGAATCCTTCTGGCTTAGAGAGCTCATGTTATTTTACCTATGTCATAAATAGCTTGTTTGCATAATTGAATTTTGTTCTAAATTGATGATGCATATTGTATTCAGGCAAAGTATAAAAAGATTTAAATGTGAAATTATTTCATAGATACCACAGTGGTGTGTGGAGTATATGCGATCATTGCCAGGACCCAAAAGAGGAGTTGCCTGTACACAGCCCAGAAGAGTGGCTGCAATGAGTGTGGCTCAAAGAGTCGCTGATGAGATGGATGTAATGTTAGGCCAGGAAGTTGGATACTCCATTCGATTTGAAGACTGCAGTAGTGCAAAAACCATTCTTAAGTAAGTAATCTATCTTTAAAATGGATGCTTCTCTGATTGTAGTTTTCTACTACTAGTTAGAGAGTTTTGCTAGTGGAGTTACCAGTTTTAGAATAGTATGAAGTACTATTCTAAAGTCTTAGACATGCCAGATGATTTCTTAATATTCTGAATCAGTTTCTTCAGTAGAAGTTGTTTCGAAGATTAGTTATGTGGTGCTACATCTGTGAAATGTTTCTAATAGCATAAAATGTGAGGTTTTAGTATATTGTTCAGTTAAATATGATAAAGACTAAAAATGTCTGTTAGAGAAAAAGTTACTTTTAGAACAAATGATGTGGGTGGGATATGATTTATTTTTGGTAAGGAAAATTAATAGTACAGTTCTTGTTGTGCATGAGTTCATAGAAGAATCTTCTGTAATGTGTTTCTCATACCTCCTTAACATCCTGCTTGTTTATAGCTGGTATGCTCATCATTATATTGAGACTTATAACTTACACTTGCCTAGTTTTCTGTGTCTTAGAGTTACATTCTGGATAAGTAGATATATATATTGTTCAACAAATCTTTCTCCTGTTGCTGTTATTTATCTGCATTTGTAGGACATTTTGCCAGTTTTAGAAATAACTGGGTTATGGTATGGTTTTCAGTTGCATTGTAAACATAACTTGGAACACATGTTAAGTGGTCAGTGATATGAACCTGTGGTGTGAATATACATTGTAATGAGATAAATGAGACGTTATTGGATCAGGAAAACTTGTATAGTGTATAAAATTTCAAATGTCTGCACAAGTAGAACAATATGAGATTCTGTATATTTACCATCTTTTGTTTCATCCATATTCGAGAATTTTCACTCTTACTACTTAAATCAGATCTTAATTACATATTTTTGTTATTAAATACTTAGTATGTTCCTTAAAACGTATAACTTAAAAGATTCTTTAATCAGAACATCCAGCTACATTTTAGCTATTACTTTACTTTTTTCTAGTTCTTGGATGTGTTTCATTTCATTAGAACTTCATAATTTCATAATAGATTTTCCTCAACTCTAAAAGAAATATTTTTTTCAACATTTGATTACATACAGTTAAGGGGAAAAATAGTTTGGAATTTTAGGAAGTTACAAGCCATATGAATAGTGTATGTGGCAGAAAGTAGAGGAAGAGTAGATTTTCAGAAGATACAGCTTTGTGAAAGACTGGTTCAGGTTAAAAGAGTAACAAACAGGTGCAATAGTTCAAAGTGAAAGCATTTTTGGTATCATATCTTATTAAGCAATTCTCAGAAATTGTAATTAAGCTTTAGAAAAATTATTCCAATAAGGTAAGCTTAATTGGTTTTTACAATCTGTTCAGTAGTTAAAACTGACCTGGCATTGTTAACAGTCTCAGAAATGGGTATATGGGTATATTTTTTTCATTACCTTTAAGGAAAGAAAAATTGTAATTGTAACTATTATTTAATGGGAATATTGCTAGTGGTAATTTTAATTGACAGGACTACTTCACTAAACATTGTTGTAAAAGTACCTAGATATGTTTGCTCTAGCAGTATATTAACTCACTGAAAACTCATGTATTAAAAATAGCTAAAGCTTTAATAAATTGAAGGTCAGTTGTATAATTAATTGAGTAGGAAGAGTGCTTGGGTAGGACGGTTCTTTACACTGGAGCTATTTTCCTATCTAGAAATTAAAGTCCTCATATATTCATCAAGTAGTCAAGTGAATTAATACAAAAAGAATAGTAAAGAAGACTGATTTTTTAAAAAATATTTTATTTATTTATTATGTATACAACATTCTGCTTCCATGTATATCTGCACACCAGAAGAGGGCACAAGATCTCATAACAGATAGCTGTGAGCCACCATGTGGTTGGTTGCTGGGAACCGAACTCAGGACCTCTGGAAGAGCAGTCAGTGCTCTTAACCTCTGAGCCATCTCTCCAGCCCAAGAAGACTGATTTTTAAAGATTTTTCTTAGCAGTGCGGTGGTGGCATGCACCTTTAATGCCAGCACTTGGGAGGGTGAGGTAGGCAGATCTCTGAGTTTGAGGCCAGCTAGATATACAGAGTAAGTTCCAAGACAGCTAGGGCTGCACAGAGAAACCCTGTCTCAGAAAAGAAAAGGGGGAAAAAAGATTTTTCTTGAATGTCTCAGAATTTAGACAGTTTGAGGTTATATTTGTATGTCTTTAAAATTGGTCCTATATAGTATCCATAATATGTTGTTTCCAAAGGTTGAGATGCATTAAGTATTATATAGGGTACTGCTGTTTGCAGATAATTTGATCGAGTACAAATCAGTTGACATATTCTAGGCTTAAATGGCTACCAGGACAAGGTTTTTGTATTTGATTAGATGATTGCTAGGTGTCTTGGGGCCTCAAACTTATTTCTCTGTTGTAGTCTTGGGATGGAAATTATGAAAAAGAAAATCAAAGAACAAAAAACTGGACATAGCTTCAAGGAAGCCAAAGAAACAGTCCAGTCTGTGAAAGCTAGTGGGTTAGGAATGAATGCCATTGTGACTGTTATTCATCGTGATGTGTGGAAGAAGACATTGACCCGTAATATCTTTGCAAGATTGAAGAACTTTGTAGTATGAATTATAATAGATATAGGGAATTTCTCAGTTATTTTCAGGGAGCAGATAACTTGTGAAAGGGAACAGTTTGATATTCTTTCCTTTAGAAAAATATTTTGGACTTTATGGCTAAGGCAGTTAAGGTGATAAAATTTAAGGTGATGAATTTTTTTCCCAGCTGCACAATTAAAAGAAGCTTGCAATTGAGGGAATCCAGGATTTACCAAGAAATATTTAACAGTTTAGTTATTTAACAGTTCTTTATGTGTTAGACTTTGCAGTAGAAAGAAATTAATCTGGTCCATGTCTATCAGAAGTAAATGCAAATACAAGGTTTCATATATCTGAAGCAGAACATGGTGTTTATATGGAAGAATAACTTGAGGATTCAATTTAGATGAGAAATTGGGTTGTTTTGGTGTTGATGTGGAGTCTAACCCAGGATCTTGTGCTCACTAGTCAAGTGCTTTTCCAATGAACTGTATCTTAGTTTGAAAGATTACTATTTGAAGTTTAAGACCCAGTTGAAGCTAATAGAAGGTTTTAGGTATAAGGATGAAAGAATTTCAGGCGTAAGGAAGAGAATGTTTTTCTTTTTCTTTGTTCCCTTAAGGGAAAGGTTAGTTTTCAAGCCTTTAAATATATAAAATTTGTGTGTGGGTTTGAGCATGGACCATCATGACTCATGTGTTGAGTATATAACAGAGCAACTTGTGGTTCTCTCTACCGTGTAGATTCCAGTAGATGAAAACTCCTATTATCAGGTGTAGAAGTGCTTTTACTTGCTGAGACATCATTCTGTGGTAATCACAACTCTTTGTGTGTGCTTGAGGCAGGGTGTCTGTAGCCCTAGCTCTCCCGTACTTTGCTTGCTCTCTCTCTCTCTCTCTCTCTCTCTCTCTCTCTCTCTCTCTCTGTCTGTCTGTCTGTCTATCTATCTATCTATCTATCTATCTATCTATCTATCTATCTATCTATCTATCTGGATGATCTAGAACTGATTTCTGCCTGTCTCTGCTTTCTGAGTGTTGGTTTAAAGACATGTGCTACCATGTGGAGCAGTTAACTTTTTTACTCTAGAAAATACTAGTTACTTCATTTATAATAAAAAATAGTAATACATTGAACAAACTTGTATATGCATTTTCATGCCAGATTGCTTTTATGATATTAAAGAACTAGGTTATTATGGACACAGTATAAGATCAGAGATAGAATTTTTATTTTTATTTTTTTTGTTTTTTTGAGACAGGGTTTCTCTGTGTAGCTTTGGAGCCTATCCTGGCACTCGCTCTGGAGACCAGGCTGGCCACGAACTCACAGAGATCCGCCTGCCTCTGCCTCCCAAGTGCTGGGATTAAAGGCGTGAGCCACCAACGCCTGGCCAGAGATAAGAATTTTTAATGTCTTGTCTAGTTGAGCCATACTATTCTTTGAGACAGGGTTTATGTTTCTGTTTTCCTATACTTGCCTTGTATGGAACTTTTGTGGGTTCTCCCTTAAAGATTCTGTTAGTGAAGTAGGAGACAGGTATAGAGTGATTTATGTAATTTCCTTTCCATTCTGAAAATGTTTTGGTTATCTGAGTAACTTTGGTTTTGGAATTTTAAAATAGACTCAGTCTGGAGACAGTATATAAAATAAAGTATAATTTTTTGGAGGGCATGAGTTTTGTTTTTTTTTCCCTGTCATTATTCTGATAGTCTACTGAGAATTTTTTCTAGTGTATAATTTGAGGGTAAGGTGCCAGAAAGCCAAGAAAAGTTAAAAGTCAAGAGGATGTGGTTGACATATGAGAGAAGGAAAAATGAATGGCCATCTTGGGTTTCATACGGTAAACTGCCCCATGTAAGCTTGAAGAGATAAATTTTTAACAAAAGTATTTTTATACCATCTAGATGATAACATTTGTATATTTGTTTTAATCTTAAAGGTAGGCAAGAAGGTGAAAGAAACCAAAAGGTCCTACCAAGCAAAATACAAATCCTACTCAGTAAGAAACTTGGTGGTACAGAACATTTAAGATTCACACTCAGTGGATTATGAGCTATTAGTGGCAGATTGAGTACTAAAATTCTAACTGTATAAGAATTCACTGGCCAACAGGACACAGTGGTCTTAGCAGATGGGGAATTTGAGAACCAAGATGTTTCTTCTATCCTAGGATCTTGAGTTGGTACTAGTCCTGATATTTGATAATTAGTTACAAGTTTTCAGAAGATGAAGACACCTCAAGAATTATTCTAAATATGTTGGTCTTTATTACAACGCTAATTACTGACACTCAGATTAGCAGTGTGAGGTCAACATGGCTAACGGTTGCTGCTGGAGGTAGTGGCAGTACATTATTGGCTTGATGACTTAAATCTTACTAACCAGGTGTGGTTTGAGTGAGAATAGCCCTTATAGACTCAAATACTTGAATCTTGGGATCCCAGTTGTACTGTTTGGGAAAGACTTCTAAGGAAATGTGGCTTTGTGGAGAAGGTATGGTTTTGTTTGAGGAAGTGTGTCACTAGGGGTGGGTCACAGTTTGTCTTTCTCCCTCCAGCTCTGAGCTACTGCTCCAGTGAAATGCCTTTTTGCTCCCATCCTCCTTGCCATAATGGTCTTGAATTCAGACTTTGAAAGTTACCTTGACTGGGTGTCACCTCACAATAATAGAAAAGTAACCAGTTAAGATACCAGTTAAACTAATTAAAATGGGTCTTAAGAACACAACATAATAAAGTTCTATGTAGCACAATAATTGAGTTACAGTTGAGGAAGTTAGCATGAATTAAAATTTGATGTTTGTTATTATGGAATGATTGTAGGCAAATACCTTTAGGGCTTGAGGTAAGAGGTAATAACGGTCTGCTGCTTTAAGGCCACAGTTGTACAATTTAAAAGTAACTCAATAGCACTTTTAAGCTAAATGGTTTATTTTAGTTTGACCTTGGAGAATAAATAGTTGACTCTTTAAGTGACCTTTTTTCTGAGACAGGATTTCTCTGTGTAGTACTGATTTTCTTCGGACTAGCTTTGTAGACCAGGCTGACCTTGAAATACTTGCCTCTGCCTCCCAAATGCTGGGATTAAAGGCATGCGCCACCACTGCCCAGCAGATTCTTTATTTTTTAAAGGTAGGGTGTGTGTGTCTGTGTGTCTGTGTGTAGTATGTATAGAAAACTTGTGCTTCACAACTTGTGGAGGTTTGAAGTTGGTTTTTCTAATCATTACACTGAACTCAGGTCCTTGGTTTACAAGGGAAATGATTTTTGACCCAGAAAATAGAATACTATTGATTTTATCTGTGTAAACTAATTTGATTTTCTAATTATATTTCTAATATTAATTTATGTATTTGCAAAAGATTGATTGTAGAAAGGCTTGCTTTGTTCACACGTTACCGATGTTTTAGGAAATATTGCATAGAAATCACAACCATTGTAGCTATCTCTCATGCTTTTCTGGGTTAAACCAATTTAGAATTGTAGGGATTGGGAAAGTATTTAAAAATGACTATTGTTTTGTTTTCAGTTGTTAAATTTAGGGTTTTTCTTGTAGGTGTCTTAATTCTGAAACAGACTGAATATACTAAATCTACGTTCCATAGCAAAGCTGTGTATTCAGTCTGTTGAGGTATCTGGGCTAAGAATGAATATATATGTATCACAGAGGAGGTTTGATACTTCCTGGATTTTGCTTTGTTTGCTTTATTAGAACATTAAGGTATTTTAAATAAATTTCTTTTAGATGATCATATACATATACATTGTAGCCCACTGATTCTCAACCTGTGGGTTATGACCCCTTTAGGGGGTCTCTCATCATATATTCTCCATATCAGATATTTATATTACAATTCATAACATTAGCAAAGTTACAGTTATGAAATAGTCACAAAAATAATTTTATGGCTACATTAAAGGATTGCAGCATAAGGAAGGTTGAGAACTACTGCTGTAGCCATTAACGTGATATACTGTTGTGTTTTTCAACCATGCCAGATTGATCTTGTGAAAATTATCAAGAAATATTTGTTGATATCCTGAGCTATCTTGAATTAGTAGTGATGTTAATTTTTACATTGTTAGGATGAAAACTTGCTTCTATAACAAGTTATTTAGGAGATTTTCATAAATTTTAAAATCATTTTGGGTGACCTGTTGATAACAGAAGTAGTTGTTTAATTTATTGACTGTGAGTATATATGCAGACACTGAGATTTATCTATCTAAACTCAGCTTGTTGGAATGCCTATAACAGCCAGGGATTATAATAGGCTGTTTGTAAAGAGATCTTAATATTAGACAACAGTCTTATCTTTTTGTAAAACTGTTTATTCATATTGGCTAAACTTGTTTGAAGTTTTTATTTGATGGTATAAGTGTTTGAGTTAGCACAGCAGAAGTCTATGTTTTTAATATAGATAATCTTAGGGTAAAGTTGAACTGTCTGTTTGGGACAATCTCTATTATGGAACTGTTTTCCGTTAATGAAGCCATTTTTTCTTTGTTCTCTGTGTTACTGTTATCACCCAGAAATTCTATAGCTAAAGGTGGTATGGTAAGGAATATAAAAGAAATTGACACGCTTTTGCATTTGTGAAAATTGAAAATAATCCAGAAAAAAAATTGTTATCTGTATTAAACTTGGACACTTGCTTGCCATTCCTTAAAGAATACAACTTTATGTAACATTTGCATTCTATTATGTGTTGTATATCTAGAAAATAAAATATAGGAAAGTATTCAGAGGTTATATGTAAATCTAGGCTAATTTATATAAGACTTCAAAATCCATAGCTTTTGGTGTCTGCTTAGTATTCTAAAACCAATATTCCAAGGTTACCATATTCAAAAGATCATGTCTTTCAGAAATGTTGATTCTTTATAAATTTAAATAAATTGCTTTCTAGAAGCTTGTTTAAGTAGGCATATTAATTTGGGTGTATTCCTTTTCTTTGCCTTGTCCACATACCAGACAACATAAACGAGAAAGCTTATTTTGCCTTACCTTTTAAGAAGGGATGGGGATCATCATGAAGAGTGTTTGGTAGTCAGAAGTGTGAGACAGTTCTATCTGTGGTGAAGAAGTACAAGTAAAGTTCAGGTGGTGTTTCGATTACAGGACATGAGCCTGTGGCATAATGACACCAACATCTAGAGTGAATCTTTCCCTCTCACTTTAAAGTTTCTAGAAACACCTTTAAAGAAACATACAGACGTTTTTCCATTAGCACTCATTAGTTTGGGGTAACTTAAATACAGTTTATTGGTCACTCTCCTATGCTATTTGTATATATTAATTGAAAATTACTTAAGCCAGGTCAGTATTCTTGGCACTGGCTTTTTGTTTATTTTACTTGGTTTTAATTTATTAAATAATTATGATTGGAATACTGTACAAGTTAGAGATTTAATAATATGCCTGTTTTGTAACTTCCTTATAAATTGAGGTACATTTTAGTATTAGTTGAAGTCTTGAAATTGGTAGTTTAGAAGTTGTCATTTCCCGAATATTTGATACTGATCTAGTTTTGTATATTGTAACTTCAAATACACTAAATTTTTGGAAATAACAGACTGAATTAATCTAATAATTAAAGTGATTTCAGAAATATAGGGTTTCCTATTGAAAGACTAGCAACTGATAGTTTACAAAGGCGTAGAAGCAGCACTGAGGTATTATAAGTAGGTATTTATTTGAACAAATATTGTTGAGACAAGAACTAGTGCTTTCAAGTTCCCCTAAAAGTTAAAACTAGAATTTTGTTGCATCTAAGGTACTTAATCACAATTACTTGGTCACTGAATGGCCTGGCTCATGTCAGTAACTCAACTGAAAACAACAATTGACAAATGCCCTCAAAGAGATGAAAAATTTCTGGACATCTAGGAACCAGTGTGGCTTATTAGGTGCTGTGCTAGATTGTTATGACATCCACTGTTTGACAGTGATTTTTCTTTCATGTACTTAAAAGTAAATTCTTGGTAGTTGATTCCAGAACTGGTGGTGGTTTATTTTTAAAAGAACATTAAAGAAACACAAACTATATAAATAGGGACCAGGTGTTGACTCTTGCCAGCACTCAAGAGGCCCAGGCAAGCCAGTGCTATATAGGAAGTCCTTGTATGAAATTTGACTCACATGTATGTAGTGAACGTGTACTTCTTTGCTGCCAAATATTTTTAATACATTTAGAATTCCTCTTAGATGAAATAAAGAGAGGGGTTCACTAATTAGGTTTTAGCATTTGTATGGGTCATTCATTGTATGTCACAATCAGCAGTTGTGTTCTGTTTCTCAGTATATTATAGTATTGTGTAAGATTTTATGATAGTTAACTTTCATGTACTCATAAAACTGTTCTTGAAGCTTAATTTTTGCAGTTGTTAACTTAGGTTAGGATGGTTAGTTTTAAAATAACATAGCTGAAACTTCATCAATGCTGTCTTTATCATTATAGGTATATGACTGACGGTATGCTGCTGCGTGAAGCTATGAACGATCCCCTTCTGGAGCGTTATGGTGTAATAATTCTTGATGAGGCTCATGAAAGAACATTGGCTACAGATATTCTCATGGGTGTTTTGAAGGAAGTTGTAAGACAGAGATCAGATTTAAAGGTGAAGAAGTGATTTTCTTTTTTTCTTTTTTTTTTTGGGGGGGGTTGTTTTTGTGTGCCTGCATGCCTGTAGGAATGTGTACATGAGTGCAAGGCCAAAGGTATTGGATTCCCTAATATAATAGGGTGGGAGTAACTACAGGGCCATCAGGCCCTAAGAAACAGTTTTTATGTTGAGTGTTGTGGCATCTTCATGTAATCCCCAGGCCAGGGAAGTGGATATGGGAAGATTGTGGGCCTTGGTGGCCAGCCAGCCTGAAGACTTCTATGTACTTTAGATTTTCAAAATAGGCTGTGCTCATTAAAAATAATGTAGGACAAATAAGCAAAATTTTATCTGGTCTTACTGGGTTTTGGGTGTGTCTTACCCCCTTACGTAGATAGGATTTATGAGAAGATATCGATTACTTGCCAGATAGTCATATATTTTAAAATATAAATAGGTAACAGTTTATTCCTTTCTGTATTTTATCATCTTTTTTTTTGTTTGTTTGGTTTTTTTTGTTTGTTTGAGACAGTTTATTGCTTTGGAGCCAGTGTAGATCATGTTGGTTTCAAACTCACAAGAGATCCATCCACCTGCCTCTGCCTCCCAAATGCTGGGATTAAAGGTGTATGCCACCAACACCCTCCTAGTTGTTGTTTTTGAGGTACAGCTGTCTTTTTGTTTCCCGGTCTTGTCCTGGAATTGGCTCTGTATATAGACCAGACTGTTCTTGAACTCACAGAGATCCGCCTGCCTCTGCTTCCCGAGTCCTGCTTATTTTTTTTAAAAGCAGGGTTTCACTATAAACCCTGGCTGTCTCTGAACCCACACAGTGATCTATCTACCTTCTTCAGTGTCTTGAGTGTTAGGATGTAAGGTGTGTGCTGAATGTTTTCTTTATCTTTAAGGACTGTCTTTTGGGGAGGTGGTGGGTAGGTAGGTGAGACAGAATCTTCTATATTATTGGCTGTCTGGAATTTACTATGTAGACCAGGTTGGCCTCAACTCCACAGATAAGCCTGCTCATGTCTCCTTAGTGCTGGGATTAAAGATGGCATATACCACCACACCCAGCCTTAAAGGCTGGCTGTCTTTAAAGTAATGACTTTTTTCCCTTTGAGATTATGTAAAAATCTTTAAAGATAAAACTTCAAAAGTAATTTGCTGTTTTTCTCTTACAGGTTATAGTTATGAGTGCTACCCTAGATGCTGGGAAATTCCAGATTTACTTTGATAATTGCCCTCTCTTAACTATTCCTGGCCGAACACATCCTGTTGAGATTTTTTATACTCCAGAACCAGAGAGAGATTATCTTGAAGCAGCCATTCGAACTGTTATCCAGATACATATGTGTGAAGAGGAAGAAGGAGACCTTCTCCTTTTTTTGACTGGTCAAGAGGTATCATCATTTGCTTTATATAGTTTTTGTTCAGAAATTTCTATTAGCCAGCAACTCTAAACTTACATGTCAAAGGCTGGCCATATTTTTCCCACCGTACAACGTAATTGAGTGTATACCATGTTTAACCACCCTTTTCTGTATACTTATATTTAAAGGGTTGCTTATTGAAGAAAAATATACAATTGAAATGGTAGTTGATTGTACTTTAAATATTTGGGTGCCTTTTACAGTTAAAGGTTTGAGTCTTGTTCTAGAAATGTCTTTCTCAAGTATGATCAGTAGATTTCTGGTCTGGAGGAAGAGAATTTGTTTATGAAGTTCTTGTTTCTGTTCAGTGTTTTTTGAAATAAGTGAAGTTTGAGGAGGAAATACAAGAGTTTGCATTGCCTTTCAAGCTCTTGAGGTCATTTAAGAGGAGTGCTTATAGTTCCAAAAGATCCCTACTAAGATATACAATGACAACTAAACAGGTTGTGGAAAATTGTTCTAGTTTTATGCTGCACCAAAACATTTTTATTGTGTCCAGATCCTATAGAACTATTAGCCAGATATTTTAGCAAATGCCAAATTCAGTTGAGAGTTGTAAATTTTTGATGATTTTTTTTTTAAATCCTGTAATTGTCTATATGATTTGTGCCTTTGAAGTATGACTTTTCATCCTAAATACTATTTTATGTTGTGAGTTGGAAAATTTGTGTTAGTGCCTGTGCATTGTAGGACATTTATCAGCATCTCAGCCTTTCCTTATTAGGTCCATGCAGCTATACTTTGTGAGGGGTAGCCAGCAAAGACATATGTAGATGTTGCCAAATGTCTTGGGAAAGGGGGATTGTAAATTCTTTCCCTGTAGAGATTCACCCTTAATTCTTTTGTGAGCTAAGTTGTGTTGAAAGTGCAGTTGTCTGGGTAAAGTGTCCCTCTTTTGATACTACTCATCCTTTTTTATGCAGTTAAAGTGGAAATTTTCCATAAAGCTTCTGCAAAACTTACTGCTTTTCAAATGGCATGTAAACAGCTGTTGATGCTCATTTTGCCCCTTTGAGAAAGTGTAAGAATTGTGTCCACAGTTTCTCACTTCTGTTATGATAAATCTTTCCGCCAAAAACCGCCTGAGCCCCACCGCCACGTGTGAGCTTTACGCCAGCCACCTGCCTGAGTTAGGCCCAAATGAATACACATTGTATTAGGTACAATGCTGCTTGGCCAATGACTAGGATTCCTCATCTATTAACTCAGTCTTAATTATTATAAATCTATATATTTTGTAAGACTTATCTTATCGGACGCCTTATTGGCATCCCTCCTTTTCGGTGGATCACATTGTGCCGCTGGAGCAGGAGCTGAGGGGAAAATATAGATCCTTCCTGTTTCTCTTTCGCTTAAATATGAGTCTCCTTGCTATGTCACTTCCTGCCTTGATCACCACTTCGCTACTACATTTCCCAGAATCCTCTTCTACTTCTAGTCCCGTCTAACTTGCTCTCTCATTGGCCAGTATTTATCTAACAATCAATAAGATAAACATACACAGAAGTACATTCCCCATCACACTTCCTCTTGGCTTAAATATGCTCCAACAATTAGACCTGTTGAATACGTAGTATTGGAAGTTTCTGGTGGAAAGAACCAGAATGGGGAGAACTAGAAGGATCTTTTTCTGTGCAGTTCATTTCATTCATGGGGAAAGGAAAGCAGTAAGCCTTGTTTGTTTTCAGGTGTGTGCTGGCATATTATGAAATGAAGTTGTAGCTGCGAACTCTTGATATTTTGAAGACTTTGGCTGGTTTGTTTTGCATAGATTACATTTATTGTGTTTAGCCATGTCTTTTAATAGACGAGGTGTAGATGTTAGGAGGTTGATTACTAATTATTTATTTTCTAAGATTTTTATTTATTATGTATACATCATTCTGCTTCCATGTATATTTGCACACCAGAAAAGGACACCAGATCTCATAACGGATGGTTGTGAGCCACCATGTAGTTACTGGGAATTTAACTCAGGACCTCTGGAAGAGCAGTCAGTGCTCTTAACCTCTGAGCCATCTCTCCAGCCCTAAAGCTCTTTGGTTTTTCGAGACAGGGTTTCTCTGTGTAGCTTTGGAGCCTATCCTGGCACTTGCTCTGGAGACCAGGCTGGCCTCGAACTCACAGAGACCCGTCTGCCTCTGCCTCATGAGTGCTGGGATTAAAAGCGTGTGCCACCAAGGCCCGGCTTTTGATGACTTCTTTTTTAATTGTGTTGCTGACATTAACAAATCTGAAATGTTGGGAGTCTAATTTATTTAAAGTCTTTTCACTTTGGTAGAGGTCTTAATTCTGTTTTTACATGCCAGCAGGGGCATTCCGATTTAGATAGAGCACTTATTTAAGTTTTTTTATTTTTTTTTCAATAGAGGTATCTGATTTCATTTTCTAGAAACTTGAGGTCTCAATAATTTTTTATTTTTTAATAATTTTTAATAGTAATTTTCTTGTGTCAAACAACCTTGTGATAGCTAAGAAAATTGGTATTTTGTAGTAGGCAAAAAGGTTTTGTTTTATTGTCTGTAAGGATTATATATTTTTAAAGATCTATTTTAACTTGGTGTGTATGCATGTTTGCCTGCATGTGTTGTGTATTTTGTGGAGGCCAGAACAGAGCACCAAAGTACAGTAGAAGTAGAGTTACATAGTTGTGAGCCTATGTACGGGTGCCCGGGACCAAACTAAAGTCCTTTGGAATAATAGCCAGTGGTGCACTTAGCTTCTGATCCAGCCCAAAATTTTACATTCTTTAATTTAGAAACAGTTACAAGTTGGTTTAGATCATTTTTAGGAAGCCTAGTTTGGTACTCAGCTTAACTGAAATTCCTTTTTTCTCTTCATGGTATTCTTAAATAAATAGTTTAGTGGTTAGAATAGCTGACTGCCTCGTTAAATACATGACAGACTGTTTAATAAATTAATGTACTTCCAAGTTTAATTGCTTCAGGAAAACATTTGTCCACCAGTCTTCCCTTTATAAGCTATTTGCCTCTCTAGAGTTACTGCGCCTCTCCCAAATGCATTTATTATCTCTTTCTTTAAATTTGTATTTGAATACGAATGCATTAGTTTGCCCTGTAATGCCTTTGTGAGCAAAATTCTGAAGCAGCTCTAAGGCATTTGTGTATCAGTCTACTTTTGAAATTATCTATGTTGATACTGTAAAGGTACTTGTTCTCATTAGGTACAGTGGAGCAATTCTTCCATAAAATTACATTAGTGATATGTGACATTAAAGCCTAATTGGCTTATTTTAAATATCTAACACATCAGTTTCTTTTAGATTGTGAAAATTGAAAAGGTTATGAGTGCAGTTAAATATTCCTGGGTGAGAAATTTCAATTTTAATACAATTTGTTGAGAATTAATTAGGACATCTGAGTCATCAAGAAAAGGGGCATGGAATCCAAATACACAGTTACATATTTGGCTCAATACAGAGATCAAAATTTTGTTGGTTATTTCAAAATCACACTGAAATTTCTTTAATTTTGGTTGCAAAATTTAAAATAGATTATCCATTAAATGATAGGCATGGATTATTGATGTGAAAATGAAGGCAGATTATTGATATGTCAAATGAAATACATACTATGAGGGTTATGTTGAATACTTTATATTCCACAATTTTGTTTTCATCCTCAATGTTTTTGTTTTATAGGAAATTGATGAGGCCTGTAAGAGAATAAAGCGTGAGGTTGATGATTTGGGCCCTGAAGTTGGAGATATTAAAATCATTCCATTGTATTCTACACTTCCACCCCAGCAGCAGCAACGCATTTTTGAGCCTCCACCTCCAAAAAAACAGAATGGAGCAATTGGAAGAAAGGTAATATTAAATATTCTTGCAGTTGTTGATAATAGAAGTTATGAGACCAAATATGAAATGATGATAAGTTGGGTGATTACAGAAGTTCTGTCCATCCCAGTCCCTCCACCCTTCAGTCCCAAATAAACACCCAGAGGCTTATATTAATTATGAACTGTTTGGTTCTCTTAATTATTAACACATAACTATTTATGTATTTCCACATGGCCTTATCTTACTGGAGAATGCTCTGGCATCTCTATCATCTATTACTCCCACCTTTCCTCTTTAACAGAATTCATAGCCTGGTAATCCCACCTATACTTCCTACCTGGCTACTGGCTAGTCAGCATTTATTCATCAACCAATAAGAGAAACATATTCACAGCATACAGAAGGACACCCCCATCAGTTGGGTGTCATGGTGTGTTTCTCCTCTTGCAGAGGAGGCAGGATAATGAAGAATTTAAAATCAGCCTGGGTTGTGAATAAAATGTCTAGGGAAAAAAAAAAGAACAAATTCAAGGCCAGTCTTGCTTGGTCTGCATAGTGAGACCCTGTCTCCAAAAGAAAAAGAACAATCAGACCCAAAGTTATGGATAAGTGATTACACACAACAAAATAATCTGCATTTCAGAAGTTAATGGTCAAGGTGAACTACAGTTTTTGGGGCACAGGGTTTCTTGTATAAGAACATGAAACGAGGGTGGTGGCAGTGCACACCTTTAATCCCACAACTCAGAAAACAGGCAGGTGGTTCTGTTTCAGTTTGAAGCTAGCCTGGTCTGCAGTGAGTTCCAGGGCTGTTACACAGAGAGACTGTGTCTCGAAAAACAAAGAAAACAATTTTTTTCTCCCACATAGACAGTTTGTTCTTAGCAGATGGAAGAGTATTTACAGGAAAGAGGGGAGATGATGTCCAAGTACTGTCTTTGTCCTATTAGATGTTCAACAATAATACACTAACACTTTTAATTCAGTGCTTTGGCCCCTTCCTAGAATTTTTTTGTAAGAAAATGGGATTTTCAGTTAATAAGTGTTAAATGTTGACTCTCTACAGACTCTAAAGCATTAATCACTCTGTAAATACATAGATTCTTTGAAGGCAGGAACCAGATTAACATTCTTTTGGTAGAGGGACATGTAATTGGCTAGGTAAGGGAACAAGGGTACTCCTCTAAGGCACTGTGCTAAGATGTTAAGATTTTAGGTGGTTTTTTTTGGGGGGGGGCTGGGGTTAGGGGGAGGGCAGATGTACAGTTTTGAGACAGAGTCTCCCTGTGTAATAGCCCTGGCTGTCCTGGAACTCACTCCGTAGACCAGGCTGGTCTCAAACTCACAGAGGTCCACTTGCCTCTGCCTCCAGATTAAAGGCATGTGCCACTACAGCCCAGCAAGATTTTGGTCTTTAATAGTCTTGAAAATAAGACTGCATTGTTGAAAAATGCTAGAGTAGTGAATTCAACTTGTAATTGTTCCTACTAATTTCTTGATTCATTGAGTTGAAGTTCCCTTATTAGAAGATGTTAATGTGTTCTCTAGGACATGATAAAGCATTTCTGTGGTAGTTAGTATGCCATCAAGGAAGAGCCCAAAGGACTGCATTTGTTGTGAAAATACTTGCATTTTGTATGCCTACAGTTTCAAAATACTGATTTATTTGAAGTATGTCACTGAGCTCAAAGATGGAGCAGGATTAAGGAGACAAGAGAGGTTTATTCTAATTCAGTCTGATCTCAAGAGTCATTCTACTTTTGTCTCCTTAATGTTGGAATATCAAGCATAAAACACTATTCAGGAAAAAATAGCTAGCTCTTTTCCGTGCTTAACCTATTAGCTTACTAATTACAGAGCTTCAAAATATGGATTGTTGAAGTAAAAAGGATGGCCCTTGTGGAGATGATTCCATGGTTTTGATCCATTATTTGACAATAGTTAACTGCACTAGCTAATAAATGACCTTGAATTGGAGCGGTACACTCAAGTTCTGGTGGCTTAAAATGCAAATTAGCTTAATTTAAATAGATTATTGTGACCAAACAGTATTCAAGCAGCACAATCCAAGCACCCCAAGTTCTAGTTGAAGAACAGTTAGTGAACTGAATATTGGTTCTATTTAGAGGCTAATTGTTGGGGATAACTCATAAATTTTAGGACTGGTGCCAACTGAGTATTGTGGGTAGACTTGAAGGACTCAGTGAATACATTGTGTGATTTGATTTTTGACTAGCAACAGGCACTTAAGTAATGACATAATTTGCTGAATTAACATAAATCCTCTTAAATACTTGGAGGGTCACGTGTATATATACATAATTTTTTTGGCAGAAAAAATATGTATACATGTGTGGTTTTCAAGACAGGGTTTCTTGAAGCCTTGGTTTTCTTGGAACTAGTTCTGTAGAACAGACTGGATGACCTTTAACTCACAGAAATCTGCCTGCCTCCTGTGTACTGACTGGGATTAAAGGTGTGCACCAACTCCTGGCTTCTTTTAATCGAAGCAAGGAACCCATCTCTATAGTTCTTGCTTTCCTTGGAGTTAGTTACTTGTGGATATCATAGTGTTTTAATAATGGAAATTTTAGGAAAAAATATAATGTCCATGTCTTAGATTCTTAATGACTTTAGCAACTTTTATAAAGAAATACATTTAGTTGGGGCTGGCTTACAATTCAGAGGTTTATTAGTCCATTAACATGGCTGAAAGCATGGTGGCACACAGGCAGACATGGTGTTGGGGAGGTAGCTGAGAGTTCTACGTCTGTATCCTTAGGTAGCAAGAAGTGACAAGTGACTCACTGGCCAGGCTTGAGCTTCTGAGACCTCAAAGCCCATTCTTAGTGACACACCTCCTCCATCAAAGCCACACCTACTCCATTAGGGCCACAGAATAGCTGTCTTCCTTGACTGTCTCAAATGTATTGAGAACTATGATCTTTTGATGAAGAAGTCAAAAGAGTACATAATGACTTTTGGTAGTTTATGTGGTATTTAAAGTATCAGATCTCTAATTTTGTTCCTCACAACTCTGTGTTAACTAGTCTAATATGTAGAGTTCTAAAAGTAGTTTGACACTTAGGGATATTAATACTTTTGACACTATTCTGGTTTGATTTCTAGCTCTGACATCTTGTACAGTCTCAGTAAAAACTTGACTTTCTACAAGAACAGTGCAGCAGGGTTGTTCTTTTTTCCCTTTTAGTACTATATATTTTATTTCATTTCTAATTATTGATTATGTAAATGTGTGATGTAAGATTTAAAGATGATGGTGGTGCATGCCTTTAACCTCAATACTCAGGAGGCAGAGGCAGTCAGATCTCTGAGTCTATAGAAATAGTTCCAGGACAGGCTACAAGGAGAAACCCTGTCTCGAAAAACAAGGGGGAAAATAAATAGAAAAGAAAAGAAAGCCCATAGCTAAGCTGACCCTTTTGTGGCTCTGCTTTTCTGAGAAGTTTTGTGTTAACTTTCAAGTCCTGTGCTACATAAAGCTATTTTATCATTTAATCTCAAATCATTTCTTTGTCATTTGTACCTTCTATGTCTATAATCTCACCTTCCAAATTATAAACTAGTAGGAACATACTTTGGTGTGTATCTGTGTCAACTTCTTGCATACATGTCTCCAAAAGCTAGCATTACCAGCAAGAAACATCTTTTGTTTTTGTAGATAAAAAGTTTAACACCATTTCCCAGGTCAAACCAGTTGTTTTCTTTTTTCTCTTTGACCAAACATGGTTTCTTGGACTTGCTAGTCAAGCACTCTCAAACTAATTTCTGAAGACATAAAAATCTAGGAAAAACATGCAAATTTGGAAAAAGACTGTCATAATAGTATGTGAATGCATCAGGTATTACTGTTAGAATATTTTCTTTATTGCCAAGCAGTGCTTTGAATGCAGTAGACAACGCGCACTGTCTTGTAAAACTTTCAAGTTTCATTGTGAGAATATGCCAGTTGTTACGGCATTGTGACTTTTCTCTGCCAAAAAAAAAAAAAAAGAAAGAAAAAAAAAAACTATTGGTGAGTTTAACTATGCTTATTTTTCATTACTTTCCTTTTGATGGTACATTTCTATTTAGATAGTTAATGTGATTGATAATCAAGTTGTTGATGAAACTTGTTTGTGGGATAAGTTGAAATGGTAAATATTGCGCATTTAGTTTGTTCTTTAAGGCCTTAGTTGTTGAAGAGAAATACTTGTCGTAGCTTTAAGTCATGGTAATTTGCTTGCTTCCTGACTAGGTGGTTGTGTCAACTAACATTGCAGAGACCTCTTTGACAATAGATGGTGTGGTGTTTGTGATTGACCCTGGATTTGCAAAGCAAAAGGTAACTATCCTGTAGCTTACTTCATAGAGTGTGAGGCTGGGGGTGCTAATAGATTGCTCATCTTGTGGTTAAAATAATTTTTAGGATTATTTCTCTAAAAATCAAATTTCTGACATCCTTGTGTTATGTCTGGCTTTCAGAAATTAAAACTGTGATCAATAGTAAATCCCAACATGATGCTTAGGCATATGGTCTCACGTAGGGAGAAAAGTGATAGTAATAGGAAATCCTGGATCACAGACTTCAGATTAGCCACTCATTTAGAATTAGTTTCTATTCTGTATACTGGGCATACTTTTGGAATAATTTAATCTTCTAGGGTAAGAACGAAGAATACTACCAGTTCTCAGTGAATAGTTGTTAAAGTGTTCTGTGTTTCATCAAATATATTTTAATAATTTAGCATAATATAATTTGTAGGCATATATATTATTAACAGAAAACTTTTCCATTAAAGTGAATGCATATAACTTAACTAAGTTACTGTCCATTCTTAACAACAGATGTTAAATTGCTATCCTTTCTTGGGGTAGGGAACAGGCAAAATTCTTCCTTCACTAAAGAATATGACTAAGTTTAAGTTAAGAGAAACAGATGTTTGCCATCTGTATATTAGAAATCTTTAGCTTCAGTCTTTTGGAGTGGTACCCAGAATGCCTGAAAGAAAGGTAGACCATGAAATGAGCAATTTTCATTGTGGGAGCATATCATGGTAGCAAAACTGCCTTTTGTTTTGGCATTAATCATGGCCTGTGTGTAATTGTACTGGGTTCAGTTTTGTGTTTTCCTGAAGAAAGAATCATTAATTGTTCCCATTCCAATAGGTATATAATCCTAGAATCAGAGTTGAGTCTCTTTTGGTGACAGCAATTAGTAAAGCTTCAGCTCAGCAAAGAGCTGGGCGAGCTGGACGTACCAGACCCGGGAAATGCTTCCGGCTTTACACAGAGAAAGCTTACAAAACAGAAATGCAGGTAAGGAGTGGTGCCATACCTTGTTTATTTTGAAGAATAAATGTAATGTTCTAGTTGAAGGAAAGGAACTTTCTTTATTTCAGCCAACACTTTAGAGCCTAAGCTCCTTACCTTTATCCTGAATAAGTTAATGGTATAACCTCTTGATTTATCTGTTTAATTCTTACCATTTCCAATTGAAGTGGCCAGTTCTATACACATTATAGAAGTAGTTGCAAGGAGTGGCCCGATTTTTTTTTTTTTTTCTTTTAAGTATAATTCTCAAGTTGTTTTTCCCCATGAGATAGTTAGGTAATGCCAAAACAAGAGGTTAAGAGGAGGGAGGCAGGGACCAAGGGTATTATTACCATAACACATGTTTTTCTTTTATTAGGATAATACCTATCCTGAGATTTTACGCTCTAATTTAGGATCGGTTGTATTGCAATTGAAGAAGCTTGGTATTGACGATTTGGTACATTTTGATTTTATGGACCCACCAGGTATGTCTTAAAACAGGACCTTTGTCAGGTCTATTGACCAGACGTTTTTTTCTATCTATCCCGTAGAGCATATATGTATTAAATACATTTTACTTTTTGCCTCCATCATTCATTAAGATTGGTCTTACAGAGTAGCATTAAAACTATTTATTTATTTATTTATTTAGACTTTTTAAAAGGTGGCAATTATATGACTGAATAAGCCCCTCTAGATGTTAGTCTTGGCCTTAAGTTAACTGAATTATTCCTGGGGCATGGAAATGTAAAATTGTAATATTTCTAATTATTTATGAAAAATAATTTTCTGCTGGCCTCAGTCTTACTAAAGACATCCTTCAACTGATTATCCTGGCTTCTAAATGCAGGAGTTACAGGTATTTGCCACCATGTCTGGCTTGAAAGTCATTTTAGTGTCGTGTTGCTGTATCTATATTTCTGAATTTGATGACAATTTCAGTTCTGAATTGGGTTCAATATAGAGTGAAAAATGAGTTTGCTTATAATAGTTTGCACTTTGTCATATTTTTGCTTACTTAAGACAACTTGTCTAATAGATTGCCTTTTCCCTTAGCTCCTGAAACTCTGATGAGAGCTCTAGAACTTTTGAATTATTTGGCTGCTTTAAATGATGATGGAGACCTGACTGAATTGGGATCCATGATGGCAGAGTTTCCTCTAGATCCACAGCTCGCTAAAATGGTTATTGCAAGTTGTGACTACAACTGTTCTAATGAGGTCCTATCTATTACTGCTATGTTGTCAGGTAATAGAGGGAGAGGGACCAAACACCCAGCTCTTCAGAGTTTGGGTGGACAATCCTTTTGTTGGTTTTTATTATTATTATCACCATTATTCAGCATGCTAGTAGATTTTATAGATGGTTTTAAGGAACTTAAGTTCATTTCCTAAATACCTTGTAAATAGCGTTATAAAAATCTTTACAAAAGGTTTTTTGTTCACAAAATATAGTAAAACATTGGCTCTATTGAGTACAAATAGAAATTGCAATAAGAATACATTTGAATGCAATTGTAACTGCATTTTTCTTTAAATTCTTTAGTGCTACTTTAAAGGTTTATTGAAAGTACAAAACCTTGGTTAGTATCCGACACACTATTCAGTGAGCCTTTGTTACATTTAAATTGAGCCCTTCCTGTATGTATTGTGTATTCGATGACAAACATGAGTTTCTGATTTAGTGTCACATAGAAGTTATAATGTATAATTTGGGACTTAAAAATCAAAATCTGACTTTGATATTCTTTTACAATGGCAGAAAAACACTTGGTTAAAGAAATACAACTTCTTGATAATTTTAAAAAGTTAGATATTACATTGAGAAAATAGTGCTGTTTCTTAGTGGCAATGAAACTTAATCTAATTTGGAAATTAGATTTCCAGAAAGGAGAAGAAATATTGAAAAAATGGATTTTCTTTTAAAGCTAAAAATAGAAAGTAAAAATACTGATAATCAAAACACTGTATACTACTAGTTTTAGTACTAGAGAGAACTGACTTCTAATTGCAGAGTGGTTTATTGGTCCTGATTACATAATGCCATAAATTCAAAACCTATGGAATTAAAGAATAATTAAGCTTTCTAAATATAAAATTATGGTGTAGTTCAGATGTATGGTATATTCTAAAGGTGTGACTTTTATTTAAGAAGTAGCTAAATGTTTTCTTGCAGAGTTATGACTGATCAGACTCAGAGCAGATGGGCAGGGCAGTATCAATGTTTTAAATAAATTGTCTCATTTGCAGAGGTGGTGGTAGGTTGTTGTCTGCCTTGCTTATGTTTCGTATATTTTCCCAGTTGTATATCTCCCAAGATTGTAGTTTTTAGAGGAAAGTTGGGACAAGAATTATTGGTGTGCTTGTCTGTTATCTGCCAGTATTTTTTTTTTTTCTGTAGGTTCTCATATCAGACATAGTAAACAGTACTGTTGTATTTAGAATATTAGTCCTTTAGAGTTGGTCATTGTGGTGAGAGTGAACTTACCCAGCTAGATCTTAGTCTTATGTGTAGTAGGAATTAGGGAAAACAGTTTGCTGGTGGTTGTCTTTAGACTATTGAGATTGACCATACAGTGGTTTTTAAGCAGGCCATTTCTGGACAGTGTTAAAATTTCCTTGAGGGAGAAGTCATGCCAAAAAGCAGTTACAGCTTGTGAAGCTTTGTCAGTTAGTTTGAGGTCCTGAGTTAGAAACCAGAGGCCTGTGGGACTCTGTGTATTCCCATTCAACTCTGGAGGCTATTTCATGTTAGTGTTTAGAGCTGTGAGATGCTTCTGTACTTAGGAGTTACCTTGCTTCAGTTATATTAAGCAAGACCTTTAATGTTTACTGTGATTACATTGATGTCTTTATTTGGCTACTTTGGCATCTTTAAAGGGGAAAATGGTATGGGAAAGAGTAATTTGTTACTGTATTTGATCTCATTGTTGATTATTCCCATTATCTTCTATCTGAACTGATAACTCATTTTTATTGGTAAGGTTATAAAAGCTTCAAAATATACTGAAAAGTCCCAAGCTTGTTAATTTATTTTGATACTGCTTTTTATAATAATGGAATTGCTAAAGTGAATTAAGGAAGCTTGTATTTCAAAAAATGTAGTGCATACTTTTAACAACTTAAAAGCTTGTGAATTAATCTTGAGGCGCTAAACAACTACTGTAGTTCAATATTTTGATGACCCTTGAAATATTGACTGTTTCAGACTAATTGTCAACTCTTTAATATTGGATTTACTTTTATATTGAGGGTTTGATTCAATTTTTTTTTAACTTGGGGCTATTTACTGATTTTTTAAAAAAATAAAAACACTGCAAACATTAAATTATTTATCCCAGCCTTGAAATTTCTTAATTCTAAGGCGGTTTAACCTTCCACCACTACTGCTATCATCAAACCCAAGATTTCTTGAATCTTTTTCTTTTTCCTTTTTTTTTTTTGTTTGTTTTTTTATGTTTACATATGCTTTGCTCACCGGTGCTAATAGTGATACCCACCAGTTGGTAATAGCCACAGATTTAGGAAAACAATTTTGATAGAAATGTGGCAGTAGAATGGTTGCAAAGTTGTTTTAGTTACTCAGTGGGCATGTACAGCTTCCTAACTACAGCCTTTCAGTGGGTTGAATGGATTGGTTTTTGAAAAATTAGTTAACTAAAAGGCTATTGACACCATATTTCTGGTTATTGGTAGAGCTATCAGCACTGGTTTTTGAAATAAGTTGAGCTTTCTAGTAATTGATGGCCTTCAGAATAGCTGTTTTGATGCCTACTTTTAGATCTAGTTAAAATAATCAGGTACTCTGTAGCTTTGAAACCCTCTTGTCTTACAGATGTGGTTAGGTGATGTACCAAATCAAGGTAGTAAACAGTCCAAGATGCAGTTGGAGGCCATCCTGCCCTGCCCTATGCTCTGTGAACTGACCTAGCTAGGCCTTGTTCCTCTATCTGTGAATGCGTGACTCATCGATATGGGCGTTTGTGTTGGGCCCATACCAACCTTGTTTAGTCCCACAGTGTTTTGTTCGCCCCACGGAGGCCAAGAAAGCTGCAGATGAGGCCAAGATGAGATTTGCCCACATAGATGGAGATCATCTGACACTGCTGAATGTCTACCATGCTTTTAAACAAAGTGAGTAAAATTAGATTGAAGGCATTCTTTTGTCTAAATGTCACTTGCAACATAGAAGATGTTTCATCTTTCTTTAATTTATTATCTGTGACAACTTTACATTAGAAACCCAGAGGGTTGTTAGAAAAACTCCTGACTAGCATTTAAAATAGAATTGCCGATCTTTTCCAAAATTGTTTACCTTTATAATAAGGTAAAGATGAGCAATGACAGAACACTTTCTCAATACAGTAATAAAAATGGGACCTGCTAACAGAATTTACTGCCAACAAAAAAAAAATTGTGATGTTTCATGTTTTCTATGTATTGTGTATTTTTCAATAATTTTGTATTATACAATAACTACTAACAGTTTCATAATAAAAACAACAAATTAGAATGAAATAGGTTTGAGTTACTATTCTCAGTCAAACTGCAAGTCGTCTTGTAAATGTGAAGGGGAAAATTCACCTGCATTTTTTCTCACTAAAACTGGAAAACATTAGCCAAGTAGTAGTGGCACATGCCTTTAGTCCCAGCTCTTGGGGGGAGCAGAGACAGGTGCCTCTTTAAGAGTTCAAGACAGGCAGGGCCACATAGAGAAACCCTGTCTCAAAAAAACAAACAAAAAAAATGCCCATTTACCCTTGGTTGTTTTTTAGGCCTGTTAGAATACTTTGTGTCTTTGTGTTGTAGGGAACACTCCCTTTCTGACTAGCTAGACAACATGCCTGTTTAACCACACCCTGATCTTGTTAGTCTTTGATATTTGATTTCTAAATGAGAAACGTTAAATGCATTCTTAGGGTATGCAAATCAACAGCACCTTAGTTTAGAGATGTTCATTGCCCAACTTTTGGTAATACTCTTTTAATATGAAGATGTGTTTGCTTATTACTCTTTATTCTGCAATGGCAGTGTGTTTTGTAATAATGAACCTATCATTTGCGTTAAAGACAAAGTTGCACATTACAGTTGCTTGAATCCCAGCACCAAGGACAAAAAAACGATATGCCACAGATGTTATAGTAGCTGAGGAAGGTCCACATGGCCTAGTTTTTAATGCTTTTTTTCCTTCATACCTTTTCTACTTAACAACCCTTTCAGTTTTATTTATCAATGTCAAAGGCTTTGTGAATCTGATGATGATTCTTTCATGACTGCCATTTAAAAACAGGCAGCTTTGAGCTGAGTAATACTGGGTTCTTGAAAGTTTTTCAAGAAATTATTAGTAGAGAAATATCTTTTTTATCATAGGTGTAGTTAAATTATTAATACTTGACATACTTATTCATAGGCCTTGGAGGACACAGATGACAACAGCTTGCTTGTAAATTGCTGAGGCAGGTGTGTCACAGTCTAGCATCTCAGTTCAGGCACAAATAGAAAACATCATGCTAGTTATTTGAAGTTCACTTCATTACTTAATATTGTATTTGATTTTCTTTAGTTAAGGCTGTGATTTCTTTGAAAATGAGCAAAATCTGGCATTTTACCAAGTTCTCTGAATCTACCAGTGTCTAATAATCCTTTGTTGGAAACAGCCAGGTGGCTGTTAATAGGTAAATAACTCTTTGCTAAGAACCATTGATTCAAAATCGTTTTGCTATCTGTTAGTCAGAAACCTTTGAATTCATTTGAATTAGCCTTATTGTTTGTTTTTAAGAAAAGTTGGTAATACACAATTTGTTAAGAGAAAATAATATATTAAGCTGTTTATGCTTTTTATTAAAGATTTTTTTTGTATGTGTGTGTCTTTGTGTCTGTCTGTCTGTCTGTCTGTCTGTGGGTGAATGCAAGTGCCCTAGGAAATTAGAGGCTTCAGATCCCCTGGAGCTGGAGCTTCCGGTGTCCCCGTGTGAGCTGCCCAATATGGGTGCTAGGAACCAACATCTTGTCCTCTGTTAAGGCACTCCACACTCTTAACCACTTAGCTATCTCTGTAGCCCTGAAGCCTATTTTTTATTTAAAAAAAAAAAAAATTGCCTTCCAGAATTTTCTGCTGTGTAGATGATTCATGGTTCCTTTTTTTTTCTTTCCCTTCAAATTTTAGATCATGAATCTGTTCAGTGGTGTTATGACAACTTCATTAACTACCGGTCCCTGATGTCTGCAGACAATGTACGCCAGCAGCTATCAAGAATTATGGACAGATTTAATTTGCCTCGTCGAAGTACTGATTTCACAAGCAGGGACTATTATATTAATATAAGAAAAGCATTGGTTACTGGGTATTTTATGCAGGTAAGTAGTTAGATCAGGATTCCATAATTAAGCATTCGTGTAGTATTTACTTTTTAGTAAGCTTACTAGTTTGGTTTGAATTGAAGAGTATGCATAAAAATTGGTTCTACGAAGGGCATTGGTGGTGCACAACTTTAATCCCAGCACTCGGGAGGCTGAGGCAGGTGGATCTCTGTGAGTTTTAGGCCAGACTAGAGCGAGTTCTAGCACAGCCTTCAAAGCCACAGAGAAATCCTGTCTCGGAAAAAAAAAAAAAAAAACAAACAAAAAAATTGGTTCTAAGCTGGGTGGTGATGGCGCATGCCTTTGATCCCAGCACTTGGGAGGCAGAGACAGATCTCTGTGAGTTTGAGAATAGCCTGGTCTACAAAGTGAGTTCTAGGAGAAACTCTGTCTCTAAAACAAAACAAAACAAAAAAATTGGTTGTACTTGGTTTTGTACTCAAGTCTTTGTTATAATGAATGGATACTTTGGCCATTTTCAGGTATAAATATCAGTTTCAGCCTTTAACTTTGGATAAATGTTTTAAGGTTTCTCAAAATCTTGGTCTTAGTTGGAAGTGTATTATCATAAGACCATCAAAATGAAACTGTTAAATGCATGAATCCATAAATCTACTTTCCTAAGTACCCACATTTAATGTTTTATATGTGACTATTTTGCCTGAGTGTGTGTATGTGTGTGTGGGTAGGTATGTGTATGTATACATACTCAGGCAAAATAGTCACATATGTTTGTACCTGTATATATGTATACATATATATTTATTATGTACAAATATGTATGTATATTTAAATATATGCATATCATGTGGATGCTGGGAAATCCGAGCCCAGTTTCTCTGTAAGCTAGTTCTCTTAACTATTGAGCCATCTCACTAGTGCCTGTGTCTCCACATCTAAATAACTACATTTATTTTGTATTTCTACACAGTGCCCATTGCTATTTATGACTTAACTTGGGGCACTGCAAAATCCAAGTGTCTTTTGATTTAAGCCATTTTTAATTTTTCCTGCTTTTAAGTTATTTAATTTAAATGTACTGTATTAAAAGTGTTTGGAAGTGGAATTAAAAAAAAACCCAGATGAATATCTAAGTGCAGCCTCAAAGCCATCTGTGTTCAGTAGCTAGAAGGAATTTAGATGCATTTGGTTTTATAATCTAAAACAAAAGGAAATTCTGTGAAGTATCTGCCTTTGAATTAAAGTATCAAGAAAAAGTAGGCTGGTGGTTTTGTGAGAAAGGGTCTTATAAAAGGTGATTTTGAACATCTGTATATCCTTTGCTTTTATCTTTGCCTTTACCTCACAAGTGCTGGGATTGCAGATGTGTATGGTCTCTAACTTGGAAGAAATGTTTATTGTAGTATAAGGTGAATAATATAGCCAGGAATTAATACTTTTTCTCCAGACATAATTATATTCTCAATATTTAATATACAGCTAGCCTTTCCTTGGTATTTCTTAATTTTGCTTTTGTTATCTCTCACACACACAGAGCTGTGCTTAAGAACTATAGTATCAGGCTGGAGAGATGGCTCAGTGGTTAAGAGCACTGGCTGCTCTTTCAGAGGTCTTGAGTTCAATTCCCAGCAATCACATGGTGGCTCATAACCATCTGTAGTTGGATTTGATGCCCTCTTCTGGTGTAAAAGTATGCATGCAGATAAAAAGTACTCGTATGTATGTATACATCTTAAAAAAAAAAAAAAAAGATCTGTAGTGTTTCAGCTACTATTCTAGGAAGCACTAACAAATGTTACCTGACACCTACTAGTATTTATTTAGTGTCAATATTTGCCAAATAACATTAATGATTGACATTAAGCAGAGTTCTAGAATTGGAAAGGCAAACATTCTTGACATGTGTTATTTGGTAGATGTTACATATCACCAGTATAAGTGTGTTATTGGCAAATAATAATAGGAAAGAATTATGTAACCTTTTGGCTATGTTTCCATGCCTTTTTCTTGCCATTTCCTTTTCTTTGTAGTTTGCTGTTTTCTGTTAGCTTAGGTTTCTTTTCTTCCTCTTAGTTATGAGTGTGGTGATACTTGCCTACTCTTTAGCTGGTATGTGGTGTTAAAGAGCCCTGTCCAGACATGTATGAGATAGGAAGGAACAGAGAGTAGAGAATAAATAGGCTGTGTATATTCACCAGATCTGTCACAACCTCTTAGTTCTGCTTGCCCTGGTAACATGATAGCAGCCATAAAATGGGTATGCCTATGTTCAGTAAGTTTTAGGAATACTGAAAATTGAATTTTATTGTACTAGTCATTGTTTTACAAAATACCTTTTTGTAAATAACCTGTGAATAAAAGTAAGTATGAGGCTTGAGGGATGGCTCAGTGGTTAAGAGTACTGACTACTCATCCAGAGGACTGGGGTTCAATTCTTAGCGCCCAGATAACAGCTAAAAACAATCTGTAACTCCAGTTTCAATGGGATCCAGCATCCTCTTCTGGCATCCTTAGGCAGCCACACATGTGGTACACAGACATGCTGACAAAACGTGCAAGTGTGTACAAAATCTAAAAAACAATGCTTTTAAGCTTGAGTCTGCTTATTTTCTTGTAAATATCATACTGTTTTGTAACTGTCTCACTAGAAGCACTGTTACAGTTACTGTTTTGGTTTCAGGTGGCACATTTAGAACGAACAGGGCATTACTTAACTGTGAAAGATAACCAGGTGGTCCAGTTGCATCCCTCTACTGTGCTTGATCACAAGCCTGAATGGGTGCTTTATAATGAGTTTGTGCTGACAACAAAGAATTATATCCGGACATGTACAGATATTAAGCCAGAATGGTGAGCATATTTTTGTTTACAATTTCAATTTTAGTATTTTGCTGTGGATAGACTGTGACTCTGTTTGTAATAGATAACATCATTCTCTGCTTATTGCATAGATTGATCCTCTCAGCTAGATGTGTATATTCCTATGTAGAGATCTGGGATTTATGTATGATGCGTTTGTACATAGTATGATGGAGTTTTAGTCTTGGGGGGTTAGAACAGACTGAATTTTGGTGTGGGCAGAGACTTTGGAGTTTCTTTGCTGCCATTTTGTATAGTCTGGTTACAGATGTTTGTCATGTTTTTTATTACTATTTTAAGTATTCTATTTGTCCTTAATTATTAAATGTTGGCATTTTTGGACCTAGCAAAGATAAAAATTACATCAACTTGTATCTTAGCTAGCATATTAGTTTCTACAAATTGTAATTATGACTGACTTCACTTTTTAGCAGAGTGTTGCCTTGTGACACCCTCCCATCCCCCCATCCCCCCAGCATTTTACAAGTTTTGGAGATGTCAGCCCAGAGTGGACTGGAGGGCATTTGTGTTAGGTGCTGTCCCTTAGTAGTTTGCAGCTTCCATCCAGCACTGATGATGACTTTTACTCTTAATTGTGTTTTACTATGTTTTGCTGTGGGGAGAAATGTATAGTTAGTCTTTATTGTAGTTTTTAAAACATTGAGAATGAGAAGCTGAAGTCATTTAACTATCAAAATAGTTTGTGGAATATGCTCACATTTCTAAAACCTTTAAAATATGGATTAAAGTAGTATGGTCAAATAAAATGCTCAGCTTTATTATTTTTCATATTATGTAATAATGTAAATGTAAATAAATATTTTGAAAATTCTGATTCTTTTTTCAAGTTGATAAATTCAACGGAAAATTTGCATTTTTACTCAGCTGACACTTTTAGAAAAAGTTTTTTGAAATGTGGGCTTATATTTCTTATCATTGATTTGTTTTTGAACATAAGCCTTTATTTAGCTTGTTAGCAACTCTTGTACTTACTTAAAATCTTAATTTCACAACTTTTTCCCCCCCCCTTTTGGACAGGTTGGTGAAAATTGCCCCTCAATATTATGATATGAGCAATTTCCCACAGTGTGAGGCAAAGAGACAGTTGGACCGCATTATTGCCAAGCTTCAATCCAAGGAATATTCACAGTACTGAATTCAATGCTTAGAACTGAAGTTATTCAGAGGACAGCTTTAAAAGATGAATGAAGTCAAGTTCAAGTTGTGCTCTTCATGTTGGTTCAATAATGGCCTTTATTTGAAAGCTTTTTAATTTTTTCTTTACAGTAAATATTCCATTCTGATTTCATAAATTAAACATTTATGGCTCCCTTTTGTGTTGACACTGTAGCTCATACTGGAAAAGTCGATCAATGTTTTGCAGTTTATTGAAAGTAGTTCTATATATAACAATGTTACAAGCATTTCTTTAGAAATGGTTGAAAATGCTTCTAAAATGTGATTATCGACCATGGTATGCATGATCGTTGTAATTGTTGACATTCCTTTTAGAAGTTGTGAAATGTTACAACTTGTGCTTATGTAGACACAATCTTCTGTCTCCGTACAGAGGCACTGACTTCAATAAAGTCTATTTATACTAATCTTGGCCCAAGTCTTTTGGTATCTTTTATTCTAGTCTCTAAGTATAGCAGCTGCTTTCCCATGGGTTGGGACTTTTCTTTTCTTATAATTATACTGTTATTACATATTTAGCATTTTTCGAAAGGAGTGCTCCTTTGGTACAGTAGTCATTAAAGCCAGGTTTTAAGGAGCATAATGTAGCACTTTGTTAGGTTAATCGGTATGTGATCTAATGGGATAAAGTGTGTAATAGTTTTTGAAATTGGATCCCCAGAGACAGAATAATGGAAGAATGGCTTTCTCCTCATTCTTCTTAAAGTTCATTTCATAAGGCTGGTAATTTATTACCTTGTTAAATGCATTTTTGTCAGATCTTATTATACTCGGATGAACAGTTTAAGCACTTCAGCCCCTAGCACATGTTTATTTGTATTGGATAGGAGGGAACAGTATTGTGGATCACCATTAGTTTACTAAATATTTAATGTGGTAGGCTTTTTATAGTGCAATTTGTATAGTGTGTTAAAATAGACCCTTCTATTATCAGGCAGCAGACAAACTAAAATCCTTTTGAAACCAAAAATGAGATGTTTGATGTGGCCAGTCAAAGGTACTGCAATAAATTTTTTCACTTACAGACTATTATTAGTGTTATTAAAATTGGATGTCCCTTTCTCTTTTTGTTTTGAGACAGGATCTTACTATGAATTCCTGGCTGCATCTCATTGTGTAGACCAGGTTGGCCTCAGAAATCACAGTGGTTCTCCTGCCTCTGCCTCAATGTTTTAAATATGAAAGACAAATGTATAGTTGTGTTCTGTGATGTGTCGGTTTCAGTCGATTTGATTCTTTTTTAGTGTGCCTGGTGACTCAGGGTATCTAGAAACTATATCACAAGAGATAAGGGGAAAACAAAACTGGTTCTTTGGCCTTAACAGTAAGAAAGAATAAGAGTTATCTGCATAGAACTACCTTAACTGTTAATCCTTTCTTAAGAAAAAAACAGGACCAGGGGGTTAGAAAATCCCAATCCAGCATTTCTAGCAGAACCTACTAAGGAGGCTATGAAAAGTACTCGGGTGTACCTAACAACACTAGAATTCTCATACTGGCTCATTCACTTCATAGAGAAGCTGATTAGAATTCCTTTTGATTCTGGCGTATGCACTCTTTTGTTCATCAGTTTTTTGTTACTCCTATTATGGTCCTCCTATCATGTGGGTTCTTGGGACTGACCTCAGATTCTTAGGTTTGTTGGCAAGTGTCACTGGTGTAAAATAACATTTAATCCATATGAAATGTAGAACCGGCAAGCTCAGTAGATGCTTACTGATTATACTTTGCATATACTACAAATTAGAGGAATTGGAAAGGGAGTCACTTTTAGATTTTTGTTATTGTTGCTGCTGGTCCCCCACAAAATTTGGGTTTAAAGACCTATGAGTATAAAGCTCCACAAGCAGCCATTGCACAAGGGTAAGTATTTAGTCTTGCCTGCAGTAAGACAAGCATAATTACAGGTTATGGAAACTTGAGTTTTTCCTACTGTGAATTGTCTCAGGGCATTTGAACTCAGCCTAGCAAAAGTATTCTTTGATGGTCTCATTTTTATTTGATAAGCTGAGCTTAAATCTGGATGTTAGGCAAGTGTTCTACACTTTGTTTTTAAATAACTTGTTTTTTCTCTCTTCAAAATTCTTACAGACTCATTCATAATTAACAGATGGTAGTCACAGCGTTGGTAGAGTATTGTTGACTGAATCGAGGACCTACTGCACCATTAAGTTTCATAACCAGACTGAGACTAGAATAGATTGAACCTGATTAGAACTTAGAAAGAAATATAGGAAGAACACATGTCCAACTTTTTAAGTTTTAGATTTGTAAGAAAGAGGAGAGAGGGAATGAGAAAATATGTGTGAATGTATTGGCCAGATGCCAATGTCAGAGATCTTCCTCATTATGTTTTGAGACAGTCTCACTGAACTTGGGGAGCCCACTGATTAACTAGACTTTTTGGTCAGTGAGCTGTGGATATCCATTTGTCAGTTCATCTTCTTTCTCTGCCCTTATGTGGCTAGGGTTGCAGATGAGTACCGCTATACTCTGTTTTGATGTGATTTTGAACATATGAATCAGGTCTTCATCCTTGATTGACAAGTACTTGGCTGACTAGTGCAATTCTTTTTATTAGTGCTCTATACCATTGCTAGCTCCAGGAGGCATTGTGTGAAGCTATTTCTAAAAGTAGACTGGTACTGTCTGGGACCATCTCAATATAATATGATACTAGGTGCAAGAAACATGGTAAGAAATGGATAACCAAGGCAGTATAATGAAGATTAGACAAGTGGGCTGGAGAGATGGCTCAGAGCATTGGTCGAGGTCCCCAGTTCAATTCCCAGCAACCACAAGATGGCTCACAACTATGTGTAATGGCATCTGGTGCCCTCTTCTGGCAAGCAGGTATACATATATACGGGTAGAACACGATACATGAGGGCAGGAGAGGAGGGAGGGGAACTGGGATTGGAATGTAAAAATAATAAAATCTTTATAAAGTAAAAAATAAGTACATGAAATTTTTTAAAGACAAAGTATTAGAGTCACAGGAGAGTGAAGCTAGTAAGCGCTGGAGTAAGTTAAATATTAAGTATGAACCTTTGGGGTCAGCCACCTCTTCATAAGGTCTCCCTTAAGGAATTTTTAATATGTTTTACATTCCTAAATGATTAGTAGCGTTCTGACTAACATGGTTTTTAAAGTTCTGCTTTATTGAAATACAATTTAAATACATGAAACTGCCTTACATAGTTCGATAGTTAGGCAAACACAGTAGTGACTTTAATATACAGCAATTTTTCATCGCCCCTCCAAATTGTTGTCTCTTCCCATTGTTCTCCTCAACCATCGTACTTTTCTGTTTTTGGTTTTGCCCTTTTAACAGGATCATAAGTGGAATTACACTGTTTTATATCTTATTTTTTAAGTCTCAAAATGTGTGTTTCAGTGTTATTGTTATGTACCATATTTATATATTTGCTAGTTAGAAGTTGAGTCTATGTTTGGGTTTCTAATGATGTTAGGTATTCATGGGTTTTTATGTGGACATCCTCCTCATTCCTCTTGAGTTAAACTTAATTTAGGTTGTTGGATTATATAATAAGTCATGTGTAACTTTGAAAACTGCTATTTTCAGATGTTACTCATTTTGCTACAGGTTTGTCAAATCTCATAATTACCCATTTTTCTCAAATTTGTGTAGGTGAAAACAAAAAGTAAAACATTTTGGCAAACGTTTGCCATCACAGTGCAAACTACCATGGTTTAAGGCTGTGAATTTAGAAGGGCTTTGAACTTAAATATTTGGTTTTTAGCTAGCCAGCTAATTTAGGTTTGAGATAGAGGCGATAGGCAGGTAGTCAATGGGGGCAGATGCAGACTGCCGTGTGTATGGGTGACTTTCATGAGGTATGTTTAGACAAGTCATTTGAACATCCAGGAGGGAGCTCACGTTTTTCTAAACATGCACATGTTTATGATCTTATCTCTATGTAGTCCAGCATGTAAGTTTGGGCCCATGCCTGATCTTGTATAGTGACATGATACCTCATTTTTTTCAGTTTGCATAGCATTCCTTGAATACTGTCATCAATTATCTGACCTGTTGGGTTTGCAAGATAAGTTTCTTCAAACCTGCAAACGTTAATTTTTAAAAATTGGGTATGCATGTTTGGATATGTATATGTGTGTCAGATTCCTTAGGGCAGACTTTATGTTCATTTTTAAACTATCAAGGGTGCTGGGAACATAACTCATGTCCTCTGCAAGAATAGTATTGGTTCTTACCATCTCCAGCTCCCGGTAGGCTTTAAAAGAGCTATATGAGTTAACATTGAGACTAAGACGTGAACACTTTTCTGAGGAAAAAAAAACTTACTGATGTTTCTGGAAAGCACTTTGTTGAAGTCACACTTGAGAGAGGTAGAACCGAGACCAAACCTGATGGGCTTGAATAGCCACACTTAGATCATGGCAAAGAAGGTGTATGTAAATATGAATGAGCTATGTAGCCTGGGACCTGAAAGCAATGTGATGGCCAGCTCATGTGAAATGAATTTAGAGTTTAATAATATATTCATTGTCCTCAGATGTGTGTGGCTTCTATAGTACATAGATTTTCTGTATCCCTTGTGGTTTTTGTGATGCTTGACTGGGGGCATTCAGGTTAGTATTGCTGATATTGACTTGTGGATTTGCCGCCTGCAGAACTAATTGGGCATCTTAAAAGAGAAATTTTGTTTTACCCAAATCTGAAAAGAGCATAGTGAATAAAAGATGTGGCTACTTTAGGGGATGCCTGAGACCACCAGTGAATGGTAGTTTAATGCTTAGTGTTAGCTGCATGTCAGTTTAGATTGAACAACTGTTGCCAAGGCAAGGCACCAGAAAATATTTAAGTCTTTGGGTATCACTGTTCAGTGTCTTAACAAGGAACCTCATATTTCATCCAGGGCACAATTGACTAGGTGCTTAAAAAAAAAAAAAAAAAAGAAAACACACGTTCTCAGAGAAACATTCATCTTTGTGCAGTTACTTTTAGAGAATGGTTAAGATTTTTCTTTTAACCTCTGGTTCTTGATGGTGAGAATACAGTTACTTTTAATATTCTTTTCCATGTATAATCTAAACACACACACACACACACATACACACACTGATTACTTGGACAAAATAAAATTCTTAACTATATTTTGGTGTTTTATGTAACTTAGTTCCTAAGCTTAATTATATTCTCGTGAAACTGTACTTCATACTGGTTTACAATTCATTTTTTCCCTTTATTTTTTTTACACCTATAAAGAGCTGACTTTCAAGGCACTCACTAAGCTTTAATTGGGTCACCTGTGCCTTCTAGTGGGATTTTATTTTCTTAGTGTATTAGGAGGTTTTACAAAGAGCTGGCTGCTTTGACAGTGTCTCCAGTGAATTGGTAAAAGTGTGATGGAGATGGGAAGTCTTTGAAATCCCAACTTCCCACACAGTTGTCTTCTTAACAGAGATGTGCTGACAGATTGGTGTTTTTGGTAGAGTACAATACAGGTTGCATTTGAATAAGCAGATTTTATCAGCATACAGGATTGCAGGTTGTAGAGAAAAGTAGCATAGTGGGAGGAAAGAAAGCAATCAAGTAGTGATGATTGTTGCTAGGACTTAGCATTTCAGATCAGAATTGAGTGGCTCACACAGCCCCAGGGCAGATGACTTTTTCCCCTGATTTTGGAAGAAATGGAACTAAGACCATCAGTGCTCAGTCATGCCTGGTCTGTACAGCTTGGTGTTGTTGACCTGGGTTATAAAGTACCAAGCCTTGAGCTGCCAGCTTCTAGGTTGTGGTGCTCGCTAACAGTTTTGGAGGATAGATCTAGTAGTGTTTGGGCAGTTCTATAGGCTTGGCTTTGTAACTTCAGCTGGTCCCTAACTTGTAAGCACTCCTGCTGCTGGGATTATAGTTTTCCCACTTTGCTCATCTCCCAAGTCTACTTTTCAATTCTGGCAGACTAGACCCAAGAAGTGAACATGAAAGAGCAGATCCTGGGTCCTTCACTGCAAAGGTTGGATGAAGTAGGGTTTTTGTTTTGAGATTTAAAATTTTTCATGTGTATGAGTGTTTGCACATGTGCACTATGCCTGGTGCTCTCAAGAGTTAGGGCTGGTTTTGAGCTACCACTTTTGTGCTGGAAACTGACCACAGGTCCTCTGGAAGAGCAGCCAATGTTCTAACTAATGAGCCATCTTTCCAGTCCCAAGTTGGGTTGTGTAAAGCCAGTGGCTGCCTTCCTTATTCTAGTAAGTTCCAGTACTGACACTCTTGATGGTGCTAGTGGACAGTGCTGTGTTTATCTGAGCATGCTTGCTCCCAAGATGTTGTCGGCTAGAAACCTTGCATGGTATACTTACCTTCTGCTTGTTCACACCAAACTGCCTTGCCTTGAGACTGGGAGCTGCCCTGGTGATGCATTCATTTATCTTTTCCATCTCTGGACTTGGAGATTTGAAATTCAGCACTTTCCCTCTGCTAGCCTGTGAGAGCCATATTTTAAGTATGTCCTTGGTATAGCACCAAACCCAGCATGCTGTAATTTTTCAGCAATGTTTTTATTTTTTACCTTTAATGTTTTAGATGAACACATGCAGAAATGGGCTGCATAGCTTTTAAAAGTTGGTGTGTGTGCGCATCCATTCCAATGTCACAGTTCTACTGTATGGGTCTTAGAGATCAGACTCAGGTTGTTATATCTTTGCTTCAAGAGCTTGGGCCCACCAAGACATCTGGCAGATCCTCATTGTGACTTTTTTTATGCATTGTAATTTTTTTCTAATTTATTTGCTTTTCCCCATGCCCTCTGGGGTCCCCCCCCAATAGATCTATTAAAATGAAACTGTTATGACTTTGTTGTATGGCTGGTTCTCTTTTCCTTTTGTGGTGATGAAACTGCCTTCTATATCCACTTTCATCTACTAATCTAAAAATCGGGCTGAGCACTGAGGTAGAATGAGGTAGGTAATCTGAAGAGATAGAGCATCCCAAATAGACAAAAGTAGCTTTAAATTAGCCCCATGTTCTTTTGACAGTGATCCGGACAATAGATGGTCTTGTGACTTTCTAGAAACATTTCCTCATTTACACAAGGAAGGACTGGTTACTTAGGTATCTGACCAACCCTAACTGACAGTTTTTTTTTTTTTCACCATTGCAGATGGAACTAAAGAAGCAGTATTTGTGTAGTGTAAGTGAAGCCTAGACTTGGAAACGTTTTTTGTGGTTTGTCAGAAGTCACAGTAAGCCCCAACTCTTAGGGCTCTTAGCTGAAGTCTTCCATGGTAGATGTATCACCTTATGATTGGAGGCTTCCAATGAGTGTGAGAACCACTAGCCACATGGAGAAACCACACTTTTTTATTGACTTTATTTATAGTGTTTATGATAATGCCTGTCATAGACTTTGTTTCTTTAATATATTTGTTTAATTTAGAAACGATCTTATTTACATTTCAATCTCAGTTCTCCCTCCCATCCTCCCATGACCTCCACCAACCTCCTCATCCCACCCCCCATCCACTCCCCAGGAAGGGTGAGGCCTTCCATGGGGGAATCATGAAAGTCTGTCATAGATTTTGTTTCAGTGAGTCTGACTATCTATAAAGTAAATGGCCCAAGTGTGTGTGTGTATGTGTATGTGTAAAAGGGAACCCAGGGTGTACTGTTTGTGTGTGTGTGTGTGTATGTGTGTGTGTGTATGTGTATGTGTAAAAGGGAACCCAGGGTGTACTGTTAGTTAGGTTTGCAGAGAAAGAGACTACTTGTTCTAACTTGCCCTGTCAGTCTCCTGAAGGTGTTTGATTTAGTACCCTGCACAGACAGAAGATATGTACCCTCTGAGATACAGCATTTAGTAGTATTCCCCACCCCCACCCCAGTCCCCACTTCCAGAACAAAAGGATTAAATACATAACCCAAGTGACACAAGTGAGGTGCTTAGCCTGCTGCACTTCCTATTAGAAAAAACAAAACAACAGCTCTTCTGGAGGGAGGGAGGTGTGCTGTGTTTCTGGCCAGATTTTATCTACTTAGTAATTGGGAGTAGTGTCAGCCTTCTGTTCATATTGCTTTATTTCTGACCACTAGTAGTGCTCTGAAATCTTCTCAAAGCCACTGGGTTTCCTGTAGAATCTCTGAGGTCTGTTCCAGTTCTTTTTGTGGTTGGTTAACTGTTTTAACTTGAGCTGTTCATTAGAATAATTTAAAAGTGAAAGTGAAATGTCATTTCATCACTGTTCCTTTTTTATCCAAGTAATTATCTGGTTTCTGGCTACAGCATTGCCACTCAGACTTTTACAGTTGATACATTAAAGCATTTGTGATAAGCCCTTACGATTGAGGAAAGCCTAGGCTTTTTGGTAGTGGGGGGGGTGGGTAAAGGAAATAGGATGACAGGCTATGAAATGGTGTTGTCATAACTTATCAGTGGGTGATAAACAGGGTAGTTGCCTTCTGACACCATTTGAGTGAAGGTAGTTTAATTGCCTGGGTTGTCTTCAGATAAGCCCTTGGGATCCACAGTCAGATGTGTGAATTCTACAGTTAGAGTATTTTTATTTAAGATTTGATTTCCCCATAAGTTCCACTTTACATCAAAAGTTTCTTGGAAAGTGTCTCACTGTATCCATTTCTGGGAAATTTAAACTTAGAATTGTCAGGAAATCCAGTGATTATAAAAGTTGGGGATGTGAAAAATACAGTTGGTGGTTTACTCTGATATGACTCCTAATGCTGTTAAAACAAGCAGGCAATTTATATTATGAGTTTGTAGGGTTTTTAATCTGTTACTTCTTGGAGACATGCCCTAGTGACTGACAGTTCAGCTTCTGAACATATCATATTCACACTTCCAGCCTTATTGCTTCTGTAGCATAAGCAATAGTCAAACCCCTAAGCATTTTCTGAGATACTCAGAAAGGCTGCAGCCATTTGGCCTAATTTTTGCATGGTTTGTCAACTCAGATTTTTCTACTAGGTTAAAAATCCATTTTGGTTTTTATCAATGGTGAGTTTTATCCTCTGAGTCAACCTTTCTGCTGTTTAAAACTGGTTTTAACTTCTGTAGTCATGTGACACAAGACTCTGGCGCAGTGACTTTGAAGATGATATTGTGTGTTTTCTTTTTGTGGAATGGAAGGGCCACATCAGTGGGGAACACCTATGCAATTAAGATTAACTGTCCTAGAATTGTTCAAGAGTCATTGACTTCAAACCTTCATTTTCCTCTTAAAAAACAAGTCCTAGAGATAAAAGTTGTGTTCAATCAAGGTTATTCAGATTGTTATTTATCTCTTCATTCCAAAGGAGGGCAGGCTCTCTGTACATAGCACATTCCCGATGCCTTTTTACTTTTAAATCCTATGTGATCTCCCCAGTTTACCCAAAGTTTTTTTTTTTTTTTTATTAGTTTCTTTATCTTATGTGTATTTTGCTTTCATGTGTATCAAGTGCATGCTTGGTACCTGCAGAGGCTGGAAGAGGGCATTGAATCCCCTGCAACTAGAGATACAGGAAACCACTATGTGGGTGTTGGGAATCGAACTTAGGTCCTCTACAAGACCAACAAGGGCTCATTGCTGATGAGCTATCTCTCAAGCCCATAAAAATTATTCTTGAGCTGGGTGTGCTTGTGCAAGTCTTTAATGCCAGCAGAGGCCTGTGTCTCTCTGAATTAAAAGTCAACCTGATCTTCAGAGACCCAGCTGCACCCCCCCCCCCCAATTTTGAACTATACAATTGACATGAAGGTAAAATATGTAAAGTGTGGTACCATTTTAATGATTTTTTTCAAGATTTTTATTTATTACATATACAATCTTCTGCTTGCATGACAGGAGAAGGCACCAGATCTCATTCAAGGTGTTTGTGAGCCACCATGTGGTTGCCGGGAATTGAACTCAGGACCTCTGGTCTTCCAGAGGTCAGTGCTCTTAACCACTGAGCCATCTCTCCAGCCCCCCATTTTAATGATTTAACTGGTGACAGTATAAGCCTTTGGTAATTGTAGATTGTCACTTTCTAATTATGAGATTAGCTTCTGATAAGGCTGTAACATCTTGGTTCTTTACAACTAGACACAAAATTTGCATATTTTTCTTTAATTTGCAGGTAGGTAATAACCGTATAGTGATTATCTTAAGGGAAAGTGTGATCTCTGGGAGATAAGTTTGCAGTTTGGTTGGACCCCTTCTATTTGAACACTTAGTGTGGTATGGATGCTATGCTAAACACTTACCACTTGCTGTTCTTTATAGCCCAGACAAGACAAGAGAACACTGCGAAGGTATGTTATGAGCCCATGATGTAGTACTCTTGGGAGCACTCTAGGGTTCACAATGCCATCAACTTAATCTGTACATGATGCTGTGTCCCATGGTTGACCCTTACCAGTGCAGACAGACACGAATGTTTTAATAAGCCTGTGCTTCCAGCACCATATCTGTATGCTTTCTCTCCTTCCCCCTTTCTCTGCCTGCCTGTTGGTAGATGTCAGAAGATACCAGTGCTTACTGTTGGGACTTCAGTCACCAGTCAGCTCCATTGTGCACAGCTCCACTGTGCAGCTCCAGGTGTTTTGGTGCAAGGATCCTTTCAGGTTGTCTTCTAAGTTGGTGACAGTCATTGGCCATTCCTACTTCATCTTTAAATCACGAGACAGGATTGAGGTCATAGCACTCTGTTGTCTAATGAATTATTTGTACAGATTAGGACAGATAAATATTGATGTGTTCAGATGAGTGAAAGTTTAGTAAGCTTCCCCTGACATAACTGACATACTTGGGCAGATTGATTTTCAGTCCTTTGGCAAATCTCACATGAGTTCTGTGGGCATAAATAAGTGGGGTGATAACCACTTCTTTATTTTCCTTCCCCTGGTGACTGACACCCAGTGCTCAGGCATTCAGATCAGAAAAGTGAAAACAAATTCTCAGCCTCCTGTTTCAATCTCCACTGAAGAAGTGGCTAAAGCACTGGGCCGGGGGCCAACTGGGGAGGGTGTGGTGGGCTTGGCTGCATTTGAGCTGGCCCCTACAGCCTGGCACAGGACATGGATAACTGCCAGGCACACTCTCTCCCGTTTGTTATAGAAAACATTCACATCTCATCCCGACTTGCAGAAGTAAGCATGGCACCCAGATTTGGCTCCACTGGAGAGGCAGGGGAGATACACACTAGATTTTTTGAGGAATGTTTTTTTGAAATGGCCACATTTTCCTCCAGCCATTCACAGAACAGCCTTTGAACTGAGAAATGATATGCTTGTCTTTTGCTCAGGTGTGTGCATATAAAAGAAACGTGTCAAAAACTAGTCCATGGAGGAGACTAGGAGAATCAAGAGGTGGGCCAGGCTTGAAAAGAGCCTTGGCCTGGGTGTTCACAGTGGGCAGAGTTGCTCAGAACTGTTCCGTTGGGTTTTCAGGTTGGATCCACCTGTGTGTACCTAATCCAGTTATGAATTAATTTCTATCTTGGTACTGTGAGGATTGTGATGAATGTGCAAGTTTCCCCCTGTGATAGATAGGCTTTGTTCCTCTCTAGGTATTTCTGGGTTAAAGACTAGTTCTGACTAAGAGGACTGACCTGAGAACTCACCTAGAGGGACAATCCATCAAGCTTCCCCCACTATGGCAGTGTTTCAGAAAAGGCACCAGAGAGAACTCCAAGCCCACCCAAGATGGAGGTGAGCATCAAATAGACTGAGCTGGTGGGAACAGTGGAGACCTGAGAGCTATTGTTACCTTGTAACTTAGCAGGTCTTGAGGACTACATTATACACACAGGTCTTACCAGATACAGTCAAAGAAGTGTATGGTGAGGACAGAATTGTCCCTTGTGAGTTTTTTGTTTGTTTGTTTGAGATAGGGTCTCTACATAGCCCAGACTATTCTGGAACTTAGTATGTAGACCAGGCTGGCCTTGAACATGGAGGTCCACCTGTCTGCTTCTGAAGTGCTGTGGGTTTTGTACAAGGTGAAAGATATAGCTCTGAGCAGCATTCCAAACTTATGGCTTATCATTACGTATTATGAATCCTCCATTTACTTTGATGAATTTCTATGTATGAGTGGGAAGTAAAAGGTTTGCTAGTGTTTTAGGAACTACTCCTCAGTGTGGTTCAAACTGGTTCTCACTTCAGAAGTTTGTGGCCAGAGCTTGGTATGCCAAAAAGAGTACACAGTTGAGAACCATGGAGTGAAGTTATGGGCTTGGATTCAAATTATGTATCCACTGGGGAGATCGCCTGACATCTTGTAGAGTTATACTTTGCTGAGGTTTGTATTAAGCAAGAAAGTACTCAGTAGCATAACCCCTAGCCCCCATCAAGTGTTTGGTAAGTTTCTGTGACTTTAAATGAGTTTTAAATGAGTTAGAGCAGAAAGAAATGCCTCTAATTTTGCCATTTTGTTCTTGTTTCCTCTCCTTTTCTTTGCTTTTGGTGCAGTGTTTGGGGATCAAACATGGAGCTTTGAACATGCTAGGTAAGCCGTCTGTCCCTTATCTGTATCCTGGGTCAATGTTTGTTTGAGTGACAAAGACCCAGCAATGACAAGGTTTGAGATGGTTTGCCTGGGTTCTCAAGTCTATACTGCAATCTTTCCTTTTCTCGAATCCAGATTTCCTAGCCATCTTTCCAAAAATATCCCCTCTTTAAATTTCAGCTTCCAAGTGACATCCAGGGCTTAATAGCTAACAGGAAAGACCTGGACCTCTTTGGAGGGAGTATGAACTAACAAGGAGCTGCCTGAGAGCCTGCACAGCCCAGGTTCCAGCTGCTTCCTGTCTGCAGTTCCCTACTAAGTGGCTGCTAGGTGGTGATGCTCAGTTGAGGAAAGGTCTTCTCTATGTGTGGCTCTTCCCACTGGAGTCAGAGTGCCAGTCTCCAGTCTTGGAAAGGTGGGCATCAGACAGCAGCGTTGAGCACAGGCCATGGCTCCACATGCCCAGATGAGAGTCTGTTTGCACATCCCAAGGTCCTTTTACATATCTGGTCAATGACGCTGCTGCCTACCTTTTATGGTAAGGGTGGATATACTGACTGCTTGTTGCTCAGTTGTATGACCTAAGGAATACTTTATTAGTCACAAATGGGGTGTCAAATAATAGCATCAATGGGCAAGGCCTGTGTTCTGATTTAGAAGCATTTACAACTGAAATATCTGCGCATGTGTTTGGTCAAAGTTGGCACCTCAATGACAGTAGCTATTCTCAAACCTTATGGGACTTTAATAACTTCCCAACCATCTGAAGTGACGTTACGTTCAAACTGCTCCGTCCTGAGAGCTGACAGACAGTAGCCATGAGGTTAGGCCTGTGCCATAGATCCCTTTATGAAAACCCAATTCCTTATATACTGGTGTTCTGCAGCCTTTCCAGGTTGGTCCCAGCATGTTTGGTCTGCAGCTTGCCTTCTGGTATTTGTCTTAACATGGAAAGTGTGAACTGAGCACATCTTGGTTGTGGGAGGATACATTCCTACTGCATTACCCCAACAGGAGCCTCTGACCATGGGAGCAGTGTCCAGTTCCCAGGACACTTGGAGGTGAATTGCCTCTGCAGTGGGTTGTACCTTGTTTTCCAGCTGTGAAGATGTTTAGGTCTGTCAGTATTGAAGACTCAGCTTCAAGTTTCTTCTATTTTTGTGTGTGTATGGGGGGTGGGAGGGATGCATGTGAAGTCAGAGGACAACTTGTAGGAGTCAGTTCTCTCCACCACATGGGTACCCAGCGTAGGAATTGGGTTGTCAGGCTTGGTGACAATGCTATTAGCTGCTGAGTCATCCCCCTAGCTCCTTTAGTCCTTTTAGACCCAGGTTCTGAAGCTAGTGTGAATCATACATGCTCTTTAGTGATTGACATCATGTGTTCAAATAAAGTTCTGTTTTACTTTCCCCCTCTCAACTCACTGCTCAAAGTATTGCAATGGGTATGTCTCATTTGTTGCTTCTTACCACCCCATGCTGGTTGAAACTACCATCCATCTTCAGCTGCCTCCCATTCTCTATGATGCTGCTGTGGGCACATGGTTTCATGGCACCAGAGTGGCTTACTCAAGCGACTGCACAGTGTTAGTATCCCCAGGGCTCCTCAGTGCACAGTGCCACCTACGCTGCTGCCAGCAGTTCATCTTGTCTTCTCATTTTCCCCAAGTTGACATCTTATTGTTTTCATTTCTATTCCTCTGCTAGTGAGTTTGCACAGCTCCTCGTGTGAATAGAGGACTTTACTTGTGTAGTAGAAAAGCCAAGCTCGTCCCGCAAGCTTCAGCTGACTTGTCTCCGGAGGGTTCTGATTTTCAATGAGACATTTCCAACCTGAACGGAAGGTTAGATATAATGCAGTGAAGTCCCATGCTTCCATCCCCCTGTGCCAACAGTTAACATTCTGTCCCCTTTGTTACAGCTCTTGCCTCGTAGCTTTAGTTGACACAGGCTTTAAAGCCAGTTTGAGACCACATGTCCTTACTTCAAAGTTGTATTTGCAGCTTTTGTTTTATCCTGGGGCTTTTTTAAAGCAGCAGGTAGGCTTTTAACCCCTAAACACAGTCGATAGTTCCACATCCAGATGGAAGTCATGGCCACAGGGCCCCCACATGACTCCCATCGTCCCATTTCAGCAGGAAGTAACCTAGAAGATGCTACGCCCCCGTTCCCCATTATTGTGTATTAGGGTAGTGTAAGTCTAGTTAAGAATGACCTTCTTATTGTTTAGAGTTGGGATTGGAAGAAGGTGTTCAAGTTAGACACTTTTTCCACATGACGTTAAGACTTAGCTAGAATAGACATAGGATGTACCATAGCAGATTATTGTATCTTCTTGTATTTCACCCTTATGATTGTTAGTTTTGGATATTTTACACTATTAAGTTTTAATCCTCTTTTAGACTAAAAGGGGAATTGTAGGGAGACACCCTAGCCCCGCCCAATGGTCCTGGGACAGGTACCAGGTGGACCCGGGACTCCCCATAAGGGCGTGGTGAAGGAAAGCCGGGGTGACGTAAGGGAGCTTCTTAAGGGGCTGCACGTGGGGACCCGGGCCCCCTTTTGTTCTGGCCGCGCTGGCTGGGTTCTATAACCTAGCTCTGGCCTGTGTTTTACCTTGGTGTCTTCTGGAATAAAGAGACTTTAATCCTACATTTATGTTTTGCTTCGTGGCTTTTTAACCTTTCATTTTGTATGTCTGACTCCCTCCATGTGTCCCTCCATGACTTCTGCTCACCTAGATTATCTCCTCCTACCTCCTCTCTCTGCCTGGAAGTCCTGCCTGTACCTCCTGCCTAGCTACTGGCCATTCAGCCTTTTATTTCACCAATCACACCAATACATTTTCACACAGTGTACAAATATCCCACAACAGGGGATATTTGGGGCCCTAGCATTTTGGCTGGTCCGAGGCTGGCAGTGTACTCAATGGTAGGATGAATAATGGATGTTCTAAGTTGTCAACACTCTAATCCTAAGTTTTTGAGTTGGGTACCATCTGCGCCAAAAGCGACTTTTCAGGTGTGACTAAGGAACTTAAAATGTGATGAATTAATCTGGATGCTTACCTGGACTCAAAGTAAATCACAAGCGTCCTTGGTAGAGGGAACAGAAGGGTCACAGTGATGCCTACGATGCATTCGAGGAGGTTACAGTGTGTGAGGAAGGGAGGAATGCCTGTAGCCCTGAAACCAGAGAGGGCAAGGAAACTTTACCTCCTAAAGCTTGTTTCATGAACAAATGCAGATCCGCTGACAGCCTCTAGTAATAAGCTTGTGTGGTTTTTCCCATCAATAAGCTTGTGGCACTTTGTCCTAGCAGCAATAGGAGACAATACTTTTGTAGAAGCTGTTGGTCACAGTTCCTTCTGGTTTTCTCTTCCTGAAATACCCCCTTGGCATACCCATGTTGCTTCCTTCCTACCCTTGCTCACTTCCTCAAGACTGGAGTGCACCTCCTCAGAGGTCTGCTTCAAATCATGCCTCAGTACGTGACTCACCTTATCTTTATCTTTTATCATATTATTCACTATAACATGACATTACTACAGGAGTGTCCCTTTTATGTTTAACTTTTTAACATTGTGTGTGTGTGTGTGTGTACGCGCGCTCGTATGTGTGTGTGCACATGCATGTGGCAGTCAGGATACCCTATGGAAGAGGTTTCCTTTCTTCTGTTATGTAGGTTGCAGGGACTGAATTCAGGTCACCAGGCTTGGCGACAAGTGCCTTTATGTGCTGAGCCATTTTGCCAGCCCAAAAAGCTTATATTTTTATTTCCATGTGAGAGCAGGAGCTTAGCACAACTTACATTTCCCTCACAGAGTGGGGGCCCATTAAGTCATTGTTGAAATTGGAAAGGAAGTAGGAAGGAGCTTGCTTCTTAAGTATCCTCTTGTTTAAGGGCTTCCTAAGTGATGATTCCACTTCACCTGTGTTCTCACAGTACAGTTCGTATAGTTTTTCCTAAAGTCTTCCACTAAAATGATGATACTGCTTCAGTTGTGGAATTCTTCAAACACTACAGATTGCCAGCAAGACATCTGAGTTCTTTTGAAACAGTATATGACAGAAATGACTGTCTAGACTGGGGCCTGCAGGTTTTAAAACCACAATTACAGGGATTTAAGCTGCCAGACCAACAGCAGAGGGGAGCAATGGTTCCTATTAGGCTCACCCTAAGTCATGTTGCCTGGTAGGTTGTCTCCTAATTCATCACCTAAGCTTAGCAGAGAAACTTAAGTTAAGTGAGAGTCTTGCCAGTGTGCACCAAAACCAGCAGCTAACTCGGCTGCTGGCCCCTGAACATCTCTTCCGTTCTCTTGGGAACTCTGGCTTTCCAGGCTTTTGCAACGGACCTAAAAGGCTTTGTGGTGTGGTTGGGGTAGAAATCCTGGCTCTCTGGGATCAGTGCAAAGGCAGGCAGGTAACTGGTGACTTTATGACCTTTTAGATGTGGTAATGCATGCAATCTCTGCCCCAGTCAAAGTTGCCTGAAGTTAATGGCCCCTGGAACAGCCTGGATCCACTGGGGGAGGAAGTACATGGTCTAGGACTTATTCAGCTGAGTTACCCAGTGTCCCCAACAGGCTGGAATCCCAGTTAGTGAAGCCCACTGGCTTCCAGGTGTCTCTCAGTGCCTGTTTGCTCACTGGGAAGAGAAACTGCAGTACCCACTATAGATCTGTGATGTGTCTTCCACCATTGAGGCTTCTCTAATAACACACCACAGCTTGGGTAGTCTATAAACAGCAGCATATTTCTCACAGTTCCAGAGGTAGGAACAGAGGTAGAAAGGATGCCCAAGATCAAGGCACTGGTAGACTCTGGTGGGGGCTCTTCTCTAGTTCACAGATGGCATTTTGTTGAGATGCTGTGACTTCAAGTGATAAAAAAGGCTAAGCAAGTTCTCTGGTCTTTTGGGGTACTAATCCTCTTAAGTGTTCCAGAGCTCCACCTAGTTCATGACTTAGTTTGTCTCCCAGGCTCCCTGCCTTCTGATACCGTCAACATGGAAGCCATAGTCAGACCACAGCACCTACAATCAGTCAGGAGTGCACTCGAAACATTGTCTCGCACACAGGACCCACTTAGTAAACATTTGCTTTTACTATAGTAAGCCCAGGAAATACTTTGCATACTGTAGAAGCTCTTTTCAACAGGACCAGGACCGGAAGTGGCTAGTTGGTTAAAGAAGTAACAAATCTTTTGTAATGTTCTATTCCATCCATACTTTAACTTAAAGCATACACACATCTGAAGGTGGCCGGGCAGGCCTGGAGTGGGGTGAAACAAGTAGGCAAGGCACTCATTGGGATAGACTGGAAGGGTGTGCTGGCTCAGTGTCTGCCTGCTTCAGAAAGTAAGGGCCTCTTGAAAACCTGCACCCCAGGCTCCCTGATGGCCTAGGTTCCTCTTGGTTATCTAGGTATGCCGATTGAAGCGCTCTGTCTTGTATAAGCTACACCCTCAAGTACTGCAGCAACTGTGGTCTCTAAGAGGAACCTAAACACACTTGCAGAACTGATCTGAGAATCTTACTTTAACCTCCAACACTTTTATGTTTTTCTGGCCCATGCCAAAGCCTACAGCATGTTCTTTTAAGCAACTTACATTTCTCTAATCAAGCCAGAATGTTCCACTCGGTTTTTATAGAAATGTGGACTTCTCACATTTGCTTTTAAATAGGTTTCATAATATGTAAAGCAAGTGTGAAAGCAAAGAAATGGAATAATGATGGGCGTCTTCTGTCTTGTTTTGTGTGTTTCCAGAATTGGAATTCGCATCTACTTCATAGGATTCAGGTGGCTGTTGTAGGACGGAGTAAACCAGCCTTGACGGCTTTCCTAAGCAGACATTAACTCACTAGGTGTCCATTTGGGAGCATACTCAAGTGGAGCTTCCAGCATGTCACCAGCTATGGGTGTCATCAAATGGTCCATGGGTAATAAATAAGCTGCTTAGTTGAGAAAACTACCACATTGTGTATAAAGAGCTAGGGGAAAGGCTCAAAATCAGCTGGCTTGTGTCTTTTGTAAGCCAGGGGCATGCCTTCACTAGAGGACAGGAAATGACAATGTGACAGGTGGCTGTTCCAGCAGGAGATGAGCACATAGAGTTGGGAAGGAACCTCCTTACCATGGTCACTGTGGATAAACCAGGCTACTGTGCCTGTGGCTCTCATAGCATTAGAGAAAGTCCAAATGGGAATAGAGGTTCCATGAAGGTAGGTCCAGATGATTGTCCATCATTCTGGATCAGTATCCTGAGGATGCTGAGCTAATTCTTTACATAAGCCTGTTGAGCTCAGATTTTACACATCTAGGGTAAACTCCACATCCTTGATGGTTTTCTTCAGCGTTAGTAAAATAAGCAAGAATAATTAAAAGCAACATTACCGAAACTAGCTGTGTCTTCGAGGCAGTGTGAGCTTTCAAATTGTCAACTCCTGATGCTCATACCCCAACTCATATTTTCTATGTGGTTTAGAAACTTCCAGGCTCTTGTCCCAGGTATTCCAGCTTTCTCCAGCCTTGTGAAGAAGGCACCTGCATCATTTTCAGATCTGGGTGGTGGGAAAATGGCCAAGTGGCTCGCTTTACTGTGTTGCCCTTTAGTTGCCTTGGCTCCATTCTGGGTCTGTTAAGGTCTTCTCACATTTCTCCAAAGTAAACAAAGTAAACCTGAAATTGACCAAAAGCCTCTTAAAAATAGATATTGCAAAATATAAACAGTCCTTCTTGGACCCTATGCATGGTTTTCCTAAAACACTCCAGAGTCACTAGCATTCTCCTGAGAGAAGTTCAGTGTCTCTGTTTCCCCAGGGTTTTTCACCTCTGCACTTGTTACTAGGCTTTCTTTTCCCAGGTTGCATGGTGGGTAGAGTCTCAAAAGGGTTAGTTTTATGTATGCAGTTGGCTAGACCACAGGACCCAACATGTGGAGGCATGTGCCGGGTATCTAGATTTGACGTTCAGTTCAGATGACTGAGTGAAAGTTGATTCTCAGCTGAAGGCTTTCCCGAGTAAGAGAAGTCATTCTACTGGAAGAACGCATTTAAGTCCAGCTTTTCCCTGGCTCTCCGGCCTTCTGATCCACACTCGAGTTTCGGTGACTGGTCTTTCTTATGCACATACACCAGCATACAGAGGCTGATTGCCTTCTCGATTTCCAGTGCATCCAGGTCTTTTGGACACCCCCTTTACAGCTAATTGACATTCTCTAGGCTCAGGACCCACCACTACATGGGTATGCAATGTTCATTCCACATGATATTGAAGTTCCCTCTGACAGCCCTTGAATGGATCACCATTGTGGGGGGTGCATAGTGGAAATGGACTCCAATCTAGTGGATGGGGGAGGAGGGATTTATCAGATATGTTTTGGAAACTTCTGTACTTAAGGCTCTGGGGAAATGGGACTCCATGTCCAGGAAGCACATTTGAAAGCGTGGATTTGGTCTGAGTGTGAAAATGTCATCAGTGCTGTTTGCAGCCTCTGAGCTGGGAGTTTGCTTTTTTGTTCGAATCTTGATTTCACTACAGACACACTTCCCAGCACTGGTTTGACAAAACCCTGACAGGAAGTTGTCTGTGTGGCACTGCCACCCTCAGATACCCACCTTCTGACAAAACAGACTCCCTGTTTCTCCAGGATCAAAGCCTGCTATTTCCTGATTGGTGTAGCTTTGGTCACATGCCTATGTCTAGCTGCAAGAGAGGCTGGAAGGTGCCTTTCACCTGGGGAGGAGAATGGCATGAATAGGAACTGAGTTGCTGGGTGTGACAATGGTGTTCCTGAGTATCAGACATTAGGGGAGCATCAAAATGTCCTAATGTGCCCACCAGGTAGCTTTCCCAGGCAGACACCTCTGCTTGAGTTCCACCTTCTTTGCCCCCAGCAAGGGAAGTGTTCTTGTTGAACTGGGTTCTAGGTTCTGGAACTCTCTGTCCTCCACTCACTTCAACCAGCCCAGGAAATGGGTTTGGCATGGTAGTGTGTTGAGCAAAGTGGGATTCAGGTCTCTGCTCCATTCTGGAGTTGTATGATTTTGTCCACTCTCTTGACTCACCCATGAAATTGGATAACAGGGTGCACCAGGTGAGGCTGGGGCAACAGTGAAAGAGATAGTACATGGAATGCCTCACAGAGCACTGAATACGTTAGTAGTAACTGATAGTGATGAGAGTGGACCCTTCACACTGAAGACACTGAAATCTGTCACAGCACTACAGACATGCTCCCATGCCCTTCTGCCCCCAGAGTTTTCTTACTCAAGAGAACATCAGTGACTGTTGGAGGCCTCCTTGGCCTGTATATGAGGCCCAAGGTGGGTCCTTCCTGCTCTTCTTGAGCCCTCTGTGAGCATTCTCTGAGCCAGGACGCTGGATTCTGGAGCATAACTTCCTGAATGTCCTCACATGCTCATTTGTTATTGGCTTCCCTCCTGCACTGCCCCCCACTTCATGCTGCCCAGCAGGTTCAATACTACCTATCCTCCTCCACCTGGAAACCTCTGTACCTTAGCTTCTGCCAACACATGGCATTCAATACTAAACGACTAACTAGACTTGGCTGTCTTTAATTTCTCCTTAACTAAGCCTTTGGAACTCCAGACGTTTCAATGTGTCCTTGACCTGCATTCCTACCCATCTGATTTTTCCTGTGCCATGCTCCTCTTCTCTTCCAGCTTACTTCTTTCAGCATCCTTCTATTACTCTTCGTGGGTACCACTTTTCAGGGTTGAAGGTGTGTTACCCACTGTTACATACACACATCATCTCACTTAATCTCCACAATTTTGTGGAAATAGCTAACATGATCCCCATTCAAAAAATTGATAATTCACAAACAAGAACCTGGTTATTCCAGAGGACTTAGCCTTTCTTAACCACTTCCTTGTGTGGCTTTGAACATATTTTATGAGTTATTTTTCATTTCAAATTTATGAGTGTTTTGCATGTGTATGTATGTCGGTGCACCATGTACATGTAATGCCCACAGAGGCCAGAAGAGGGTGGCAGATCCCCTGGAGCTGGCATTAGAAGCAGTGCTGGGAACTGAACTCAGGTCCTCTGTAAGAGTAGCAAGCCCTCTACACCACTGAGCCATCTCTCTCAGCCCCTTGATTACGTTTCCACTGTGTCCACTGTTGACTTGAGTAATCATTCTCAATAAATGTGCAACTAGATTATGGAGACACCAGGGTTTGAAAACCAGACACAGTGCTGCACCCAGGATGTGGATGTAACAAGAGCATTAGGATTTCAAGGTCACACTCCACTACACAGTAAGTTTGAAATCAACCTAGGATATGAGAAACCCTACCTCAAAACTGGGATTGGGGGGCAGAACACAAAGGATGTACTTTGGTGTCTTCCACACAGTAACGACACAGTTAAATGGTGAGTTATCTTTGCTATTTAATAAATCGCGTCAAATATAGCAGTGTAAAATAACCATTTTAACCTGGTGTGGTGTCACATACCGTAATCTTAGCACTTGGGCACTAGAGGCAGGAGGATCACTGCAAGTTTGACACCACCTTGAGATACATAATGAGTTCCAGACCAGCCAGGGCTACAGAGTGAAATTCTGTCTCAAACCCCCAAACTAAGTAAAACAAAAATAGAAAAGATGAGTGGACTGTAGCGCTGGGGCTGGGTTAGTGAGGTGGGGGTGTGGCTGGATGGCTTGCTGGCTTGGCAGGCTACTTCCAACAAGACTGAGGGAGATGGCTAGCAAGATGGTCCCCACTACAGCTCAGCCTCTGCTGTATGTGGCCTCATCAGGCTGCTTAACCTTTGTCACAGGCCAGCTTCTGAAACTCAGGGTTCCTGGAGATGGAAAGAAACTGCAACGCCTCTCATAAGCTAGCCTCTGAGAGCCCCTGGTGACACGTCGACGATTGCCCTGGAATTCCTAAGGGGAGTAAGACCCCATCTCCTGAGAGAAGGGGCCTGAGGGAGTTAAGCCTTCTTTAACCCAGGATGTAGTTTCCCTCTCGGTCATCCTGAGGTGAGGTCATGTAATCTGCCGGCTCCTCTGTGGATGGAGGCTCCTGGGATGACAGAGGGTCTCCTGAAGGTAAAGTCATGCCTTGAAGCTGCTGCAGCTGTCGGCCAGCTCTGGCTCCCTGCTTGTCCGATGGTCTCTGCAGAAACGAAGATGAGACTTCTGGAGTAGTTGTGGAGTGTGGATTGCGCGCACATTCGACATCATTCCATGCATGCATAGTGAGACCGTGATGACCATGACCATAGCAAAACCTTGTGAACCAAGCTGAGATACGGCTCTGAGCGTATTTCCAAGATCAAAAGCTCATAACACGTAGCTTGTGTGCCTGTGATGTGATACACCTGGTCATGGTGTGTTTGTTTTCTAGGTTCATTTCAAGAGCCCCCTGAGCACTGAAATGAGTCGTCTTAAAGACTTTATGATTCTGGGTCCGAGTTTGCTTGACAACCCAGATTTTTCAGGAGCATCTTGGTCGGGTTCTTCTTCCTCTGTCCTGGAGACAGCAATGCCCAGCTGTCATTCAAATGCACAATGCCCCACAGCCGTACTAGAAGCATATTCCTTACTTTGCCAAGCCATAGGTTCTCATACTGACCATTTATAACTCTTGTGTGTCTTATCAGGTTACCCAGTAGGCCAGGCCCATGCTGGGCAGCTTCGGCGCAGGCCAGCACACCCACTTCTTGCAGGGCCTTCTTATGACTGTATCCTTTGTGTTTTCGAGAGGTTACCGCTGCCACACCTCACTAGCTTCTAAGACCCGAGAAGCTTCTCACAGAGCACCTCCAAACGTCCGTGTTCTTAGGGGTACACTAGGTAACAGCCCCACACCCCTGCCTGTTTGAGGTTCTCACATCACTTCCCTTCTTGCAGGCAAAATCCCCGGGCTGCTCTTTCCTGGGTCCTGGAGACTACCTGGCAGAGCAAGAGGCCCATTTTCCATCACCGTTTCTCCTCTTAGCTCCAAGATCCTGGGTGAGTTAACTAATCCCGCTAGCCTCAGATTTATTAGGCTTAATATGTAGAAAATTCAGCCTTGAGCTGAGTGGGGGGACTGCCTGTGGTGGAGCACACAGATGAGCCCCAAAGGTTCCCACATCGCCCTCCCTCCCCAGTACGGGGCCTGACAAGAGCGCATGCGCCCCCTAGTGGACACTTCTGTCGCTGCCACCCGAGCAGAGGAGAGAGCATGTGGCTTGATTGCTGTTCCCAACCGGTGAGTAGACAGTTGTCTTAGACTAAAAAGGCAAGAAATTATTCCAACGAAGGCGATGGATTTGAGAACAGGGATTGTGGGTTCAACCAACATTTTTTGGATAGTGATCTTGAGGTCACACAAAAGTCACATGACAGCATTGGGATGGATGGGTGGATCATTTCCATACACCTGAATGCCAGAGCCAAGATTTTATTATCTTCACCATGTGTAATTCTTAGTTGTGAGGGAACAAGAGAATTGTAAGAATCATTTTGCTTTTGTATGTCAAGGACATAGCTAATATCTAAATTCCTTCCAAAGAGTACTCAAAAAACACAAGTTCTTTATTTACTTATTATGCTGGGTTTTGAACCCAGAGCCTTTGCACATGCCAGGCAAAGTGCTCTACAACTGAGATACATCCCCAGAACAAAGGTTACTGGTTATGGAGAACTTGCTTAGCCAGGTTTATGTGCTTCAGATACTTAATCCACCCTCCAAGATGGGAGAAAGGAATTCTCATTTTGCAGCAGGAGTGGAAGCACAGAGCATTTGAGGCGGTTGCTTAAGGTCACACAGCTAACATAAGAGTCGGAGCTGAAACCCTCACAGCTGATGCCAGAGCTGAAACCGGCACTGCCTGATTTTACACTCCTGTGCTTAAGCAGCATCCAGCCTGCCTCACAGGAAGCTACCTGTTGGCCACATGGATTAGCCAATGAGTATTTCTGATGTTCCTGCAGGGTGCCCACCTGTGTGCTGGAACTGTGCAGAATACAAAAGATTCATGAGACTATTTGGTATATATGATTGCTCCAAAATTGGTTTTGACTTCTTAATAAACGGTAAAATCCCCCAGGAAATACTGTATGATGAAATTTAAAAAAGTGAGTTTTTCAAAGTAGGAAGAAACTGGTTAATAGCAGGCTGAAGGGCAAACATCTTTTAAAAAAGCAACCTAGGGAGAAATCAACACTGTATTAGTGGCACGTATGATTTGTATGCCTGTGAGCAGAAAAATGCAAAAGGGTGTGTGTCTGTGTGTGTGTGTGTGTGTGTGTGTGTGTGTGTGTGTGTGTGTGTGTGCCATCTCCCCAAGTAGCTGAAGCATGGAAGTTCATTAGGGCTCTAAGGAAGTGTTAAGAGGAAGCCCACCCTTCAGAGCATCAAGGGACCGTAAGATAAATGATGTCAGATAGGTGCAAATTGGAAACTGCAGAAGCACAGGCATGATCTGAGGAATACATTTACAAAAATATCAGATAAATAATAAATTATTAAATATGTTAAAAGCTAAAAGGATCCTTGTGTCTGCAAGGCTCTTAAATTCAAGAGGGAAAAAATATATCAGGTCAGTTTGGCTCGACATGGTAGGGGGAGGAGACTGGAGACGGTCTGGCTAGATTAATTCTCTGAAGACACAAGGAACACCCCAGTAGAACACAGGAAATCATGGACCTATCATAGGATGGGAGACTCCCACAATCTATTTAAAACACATGTCCCAGTAACCAGAAGACCCTCTATGATGCCCTCCTCCTCCAAAAGTTCCATACCTTCCATAGACATCAAAATGGGGATTAGGCTAGGACCAAGCCTTCAACATGGCAGGCAGCACTTATGGTCCCCATGACAACACCCATTCACTGCTGTAGCTTCTAGCAAGCTTCTCCCACTTTGCCTGTGAGAAAGATCACATGGCCACTGCAGAACTGATTAAGCATGCTCAGGGTCCTCAGTCTCAGCCTAAAACAAGTCGGTAACCTTGGACCAGTGACTCAGTCTTGCTTATTGAATAAGAATGGCCATGCTGGTACTGCACCAATATTGACATATGTTTGTGTATTGCCTCCTCTGCCAAGTGAGCATAGGCCTGCCTGAGTGCAGGATTTCACACAGCTTGGGGAGAAATCCTGCTCCTCATGCACACATATCAAGTGCCATCCATGGGACACTTACCCCAGATCTTTGGTCACAGGATTTATTTCCTCATTGCAGCCATCCTGTGATGTAATCATGCCCACGATTATCATTTTACAGAGCAGGAAGCTGAGATGGGAAGGAGCTAAATACTTTGTTCCAAGTCACTTAAAGAGAGATGGCATTTGCTCCCAAACCCTTCACTCCCAAAAGCAGCATCTGGCATCTGGGCCTGTGCTCTAAACCCTACTGGACATGTGGATCCAGTGGAATAACTCCACAAGTGTACTTATGTTCAATAGGATGAAGGAGGAAGATGCAAAGCCCAGACAGAGCCCAAGGAAGTGACATAAACAGGTCTGAAGACAAGGTCCATCATCTATCGTGGAAAAAAGTGCTTAGCCCTGTGCCTACCATGGGCTCTGAGCCATTGTCAGTATTATTTATTGCCACAAAGGTAAAGAGTTGGAAAATTTCCCCTAAGGCCTCTTCCTCAACAGTGGCCCCACTAGAGAACCGAGAAGGTCAAAGGTGGCCCTGCATAGGTACTAGGTCTACCAGTTCATCACAGTAAGTGGATTAAATGACAAACTGAAGGAACTTAACTTGAATTTTCCAAGCTGCCTCAGTGGGGAAGCTTAGAAAATAATTGATCTTAAATATGATTTGATGCCATTGCTTTTATGTGTGTATTTTGTGACGTCTCAGCAATCTTTTTTATCCTATTACTGATTAAATCTGGTCTCTTAGTATCTAAGATTTGACCCTCTAAATGACAGCACAGTTGCACACAACTATATAGTAGACAGTTTTCTATTTCTATAATAAAATATCCAAGACTGGAAATTTTATGAAGAGAAGACATGTGTTGAGTTCCCAGTTCTGGAAGTTTTATGCTGCCTTCTTCTGTGCTTAGGTTAGAGGTTTGTGATGTCCTCAATGGTGGGAACACAAGTGGGAGTAAATGATCACATGTGACAGGATGCCAGGGAGTTGAAAGTCAGCCTATTTTACTTTAAAAAAAAAAAAAAAGTATTTGCAGGGCTGTGGGCGTGTGTATGGAGCCTAGACAAAGGCTCTACCATTAAGTTACATTCAAGCTCACATTCAACTCATTATCTAACCAAGGTTTCATGAAAGTTCCATAAGTCCCTTCAGAGGTCATACCTGCAATCACCTAACCACTTTTCATTAGAGCTTTTCTAAAGACCCCATCACATCTTATACTGTCACCTCAAGGCCAAACCTCCATTACACGAACCACTGGGGGACACACTCAAACATGTGTAAACCCTAGCATACAGCGGTCATGACAATAGAAGCAGAAGCATCCAGGGTCCTCGGTGGGCTGGGTACTTTGTGTGCTGAGTTCATGTCCTGCCGGCAGGTGTCACAGCCCATCTTGCAGAGGAGGTAGCTGATTCTGTTTAAGGCTGCCAGCATGGAGTCACCTGATACAATCAGCCTCTGACTCCAGATCCTGGCTGCTTGCTCTCTGCCCTGTCTATAAGGTTGCGTTGGGCAAGAGTTTCTGGTCATCATTCCCTGGAGCTGCTTTGTGAAGTGCTTGTTTTATGTGGTGATCTAAATAGATGTGACTCTAGATTACTGTGTTGTCACCTTCTCCCTGATATTTGCATAGCCCTTGGAACTTACCCCCCCCAACTAGTCTTTTGAGATGTCACTGTCACATCCACCATGTCCCAAGGACTTCTCTAGCTTGTATTCACATCTCCTATACCTTGTTTGTTGCTGTCCTTATTTATGTGTCTCTCAACCCATTAAGCCCCAAGTTTCCACAATAGGAGAACTATATTTGTCTTCCAGACTCCACTGAGACCAACAGGTATCCTGTACACAGTAGGTGCTTGGTGTCTCTTTGTAGTAAGCATTCTTGAGTGACAGCACCTGGGTTCCTAGACAAGCTGTGATCATTTCCTTCTTACTCTCTGCCAGTGACTTTGCATAGTTAAGCCATGCCTTTCTCACTTATAAAATAACAGGCAAGAATATTATGTACCAATGCATGGAATAGTATGGTTGGATGTTCACACTGCTGCAAGTAGAACGAAGGTCATGCTATAAGGCAGTGTATGAGAATTAATGCCTACACATACACACTCACAAAATAAATATGAATGTGACAAAAATAAAAAACAAAAAAAGAAGGGAGATAGAACATGGAGTTTAAGAAGAGAGTGAGTAGCACCACCAAGCTGTGTGCTTTCCAGCTTCAGACTCCTCCATGTGTTAGTTTCTGTGTGTCATTTTTCTCATTTATATGATAAGGATATGTTTGTGTCAAAGAGGCATTCAATTGACTGTTAAGGGACACTGGCACATGGTAAGAGCCCAGGAAGGCCAGCTACTGTTGTGGTGATTCCAACTGCTGTTATTGTTGAGATGTAGCCAGAGACAATACAAGATTATGAAATATTGTGTACAGTAGAAGTATATGTATAGATTGGAAATATATATGCCAAATGGTCCTTTTCTTCCATGCAGAAATGTTTTATCTGGTTCAGCAAGATAGCTCAAGATAGTTGGTAAATGTGATTGCTACCAACCAAGGAGCCCACATGGTGGCAAGAACCCACTTCTGAAAGTTGTCCTCTGACCTCCACATATGAGCTGTGGCATGCATTTGCCTACACATACACACAGAAAATAAATATAAGTGTAACAAAAATAAAATAAAATAATTATTTTTTTGCTTGCTTTTTCTTTTCTGTTCTCTTATTCTTTTCTTTGAGAGACAAGGTCTTACCTGATAACACAGGCTGACCTTGACCTTGGGATGCTGCTGCTTTTACTTACTGAACGTGCGCCACCATGCTAACTCTTGTCTCTTCTGGCTTAACCCCTCTAACTACTGTGCTGTCTTTTTCATAAATGTGGATTATTTTGTGTAATGAGAAAAAAAGGACCAAACATAGTCTAAATATTGGAAACTAAAATAATGAACTGAGCAAGCTACCATTTCCAGGGAGTAGGGAGGATGCTCAGGTCTTCATCCTGTCATGATGGATATTCCTCAGTATAAGAGACATTGGAACCATATTACATGAAGTCACACACTCATCAAGTGCCTTTGTGATGTGGCAGATGTTACACTAAACCCCTCACGACACAACTCAGTTGAATCCTTGGGGCAGACCTGTGTCATAGTTACCATCATCACCACACAATGAAGTCTCCAGATCAGGAGCATCAGGTAACTTGGCCAGAAGAACACAGCTTCTGAGACAGTGGCTCACAACCTCTCCTGTGTGATTCAGAGCTCGAAGTCTATAATTTTCTCCCTGGCAGGGCAAGTAACACTGGGAACTTTCTAGAAAATGCAGCCTCATAAGCTTCATACCAGCCCAGCCACACCACCATCTGTCTCCCAGAGATCCCTGGTAGCTTGTGTGCCCACTAGAGTGTGAGAAGGCCTGGTCCCTGACATCTGACTGTGGTACCTCCATCACTGTTTCCTAAGTGACAAATCCCCAACCCATCCTAGGATTTCCCCACTGCCTATCTTCTCCCCGAGTGATCCTGACATCATCTCTCTGAGGTCTCAATCTCCAGATCTCACCACAGATGAGTTGCAACAACTGGTCCCGTCACTGTAGAAACTATGTGCAGCTTCCAGACAAAGGTTGATTTAAAAAAAAAATGTTTGAATCCATAGACCCGTATGAGATTATCTGTGGAGTAGCTATATCCCGGTTATCCCTTTCCAAATACTGTGCAGTAAATGGGATATTTTTGTTATTTAAAGAAAAGTAAATACTGAAGGCTTCCAAACCAGAAGCCTCTGTGATCTATCTGTTTCAGAGCAGTTCAGGGGGCCCTGATTTAAGGGTCTAGTGACAGAGAGCAAAGGTAAATCCTCCCGCTGCAGTTATTCATACATGGTGATGGAATGCAAACAAACCTTGTTTGGCTCAGAAAGCAAAACAGGAGAAAGCTTCATCTAGGTATTAAACTATACAAGGCAGAGAGAAAATGGGCTGTTTCCTTGGTGGCTCAGTCCTGGAAACCCATAGGTCGCTGTATATGAAAGGCATTAAAATGTGTAAGAGGGAAGTGGGGCAGAACAGTTAGTAGAAGTTTGTTGTGTTTCTTGTTGTTTTCTTTGTTGCTAGGGCTGGTAGAGTTGTAATCCACAGAAGAAAAGTAAAAGTGGATAACATACTTAGTGTATACATGTGTATACACACACGCACACACAGAGAGCAATATACACATACAGACACATACATATACACACAGATGCACATACGCAGATGTACATAGACATATATGCAGAAATACAAACACATGCACAAACACACTTCATTGGGTACTTATGAGAGACCCAAAGATCTTATGTGGGAACTGGGAAGTTAGTTCAGTTGGTAAAGTGCTCGCCTTGCAAGCACAAGAACCTGAGTTCAACTCCCCAGATCCTATGTAAAGAAAAGCTGGGCATAGTGGCACACACTTGTAATTCTAGTGTTGAAGCAGACACAGGAGGCTCCTGGAGCTTTCTGGACAGTGAGCTTAGCCTACTCGGTGAGTTCCAGAACACTGTGCCATCCTGTCTTTGAAAAGGTAGCCCTCTCCTGAGGACTGGCAGGTTGACCTCTGGCCTCTTCCTGCCTGTATTTGCACACACACACATACACACACACACACATACACACACACACTCATGCACACACACACACACACACACACACACACACTCATGCACACACACACACACACACACACACACACACACACCACCACCACCACCACCACCACCACCATCATCCATGGCAACTTGATATTTAATTCTGCCTGGGGTAACAGTTACATTGGAAACAAATGCTTTCTCCCATATTGTCTGTATTTATAGACTACAAAACCAGATAAAAGTCAAGGTCCCAGGCCCAAGCTCTTGTTTTTGCCACTTTCTTATGAAATATCAGGGCTTTTACACTAGTGTTAGAGCCAACGCGGAGAACTAGAAAGATAAATGATTTAATTCAGCCTGTCAGATTCTGTTTGTTTGAAGCAAGGACTCACGAGGAGAAAAGCACATTAATTGAGGTCCCAAGGTGGTAGTAGAGCACATTTTCTTTATTGCTGCTCTCTGTGTAGGGGATTGCTTTTTTCCTTCTTGTTCTTTTAAAGGGTTATACAGTCTTTTCCAGTCAACTTGTATTGAGCAGGTCCTGAGCTAAATGCAGAAACCCAAGGTGTCGAGCTCAGCTTGCAGGAAATAGCACGGATGGGGAGATGTGTGACACAAGGGATGGCCTCTGGGCCCAGTATAAAGGCCTGTCCCCATGAAATTGGCTTCAGAGCTAGAGCCTGTGAAAGGGGTTTGCCAGGCTTTCGGGACAGAGTAGGAAGGGTGTTTCTGATAGAGCAAATACAAATATTGAGTCTTACCCCAGGAGAACATCATCACTGAGAATTTCAATGTGCTGGCTGTCCTCAGGCCACCTGGGGCTTGGGAGAAAGGGGAAAAAGTTCTTGAGATTGGATAGGCAAGTGGCAGGAATCCTATCCTAGGAGCCTTGCATTTCTTTAGGGAGCTGTGTAGAATTATGGGAAATCATATCTGTTCTGAGGTAGGGGACAGGCAGCTAAACTGAAGGAATTGGTGTCATTTATCAGATAAGAATTTTGATCCAAAGATCAATGAAAGTTTTTAAAGGGAAGCTGTGACTCCATGAGTGCTTGGGAAAGATGGCTCTCTTTGCATGGTGAAGAATGCACGGTAGGAGGCAAGCATGCGCAGAAAAGACTTGCTACCCTTGTAAGTCCAGGGTGGGAGGGAAAGGGGGCCTGCTCTATGTGGCTGAGTAGTTGTGGGGAAGCCTTGGATATAGATATTGAGGAGGCAGTGTCAAGACTTCCCTACAACACAGTCCACACTTCTGTTGTCAGTTTGGCCTCTATAACTTCTAGGTCTGGTCCAGGGTGGCTTCTGTGGCCATTTCATGCCTCTGTCATTTAGGTCCTCTCACATAGCAACTGTTGACAGGAAGTCAGGCTATCATTGTGACAGAGGATTGGATGTTAGGCCCCACCATTATCTTTCCATCAGTGGATGCCAGCAGTCTGCTCTACAATAATACTGCAAATTAATATACTCCTCTCCACTCCAGCACTCTCCCAATTAACTCCAAGGCATATAGAGGCCAGAAAGCTAAAATTCCACTTCTCAGATGCCTTTGCAGGTTAGATCATGTGACTAATCATTTTAGTTGAATTCTGTTGCTGTGACAAATACCACTATCAAAAACAGCTTGGGGAGGACAGGGTTTATTTCATCTTACTCTCAAATCACAGACTATCACTGAAGGAAGTCAAGGCTAGAACCCTAAGGTAGGACAGCTTATCAGTCCATCCAGCACTATATCCACTGAGGGAATTCACTCACAACTAAGGTACAGGAGGAGCCAGGTCTGATGCTGGTTGCTAGCTGGATGCTAGTTGCTAGCTGGCTGGCTCATAGGCCCATGCTTAATTAGCCTTCTTACATAACTCAAGACTAGCTGCCCAGGGAGCAAGACCTTCCTACATCAAGACAACTCCCTACAGACACAGACACAGTCACATACACAGACACAGGCTAACCAGATCTGGGCAGTCCTTCAGTTGAAACTCCTTTCTCAGGGGACTGTAGGATGTGTCAAGTAGGTGATTCTAGGATGTGGCAAATTGAGAGTCAAAGCCAACTACAACATCAAGGTACCCCCAAGAAAACCTACTGTCTTTAGAGACATAGGCAGAAGACATAGGCTGCTAAGTTCAGAACGATCTAATCTAATGGCAGACAAAATGGTCAGGCTTCCCTCCCTTCCAGGGCAGGGGATGGCAGAGGTGCTGGTGTCCGATCCTGTGTCACACAGTTTTTGTCTCTTGAAGCTTTGTTCCCATTTGCATCATTCATTTATCTGGTCCTTTCAGAAATTGCACAGATTCTCCAAGGCTTTCTGCTTAATGTATTCAAAGTGAATCTGTTGCCTGCTAATAGAAACCTGCAATTTATACCCAAGTCGTAGCTTCATTCTTTATTATTACACAATCCTTTTGTTTGCACATGCAGCAATACTTTTCTCTAAACATAGTCTGAGCTTCTTAAAGTCAGGAAAGGGGTCATGTGTCTGTGGTAATCTCAACCACTGTGTAGATGAATAATGGGTGTCCTGTGGATAGCTGCCATTTGTGTGTAAGGGTGCATATGTGTGTAGATGTACATGCATGCATTCCTGTGTGTGTGTGTGTGTGTGTGTGTGTGTGTGTGTGTGTGTGTGGTGGGGGGCAACCTGTAATGTCATTCCTCATGAGCTGCCTGCCTTGTTTTTTTTAAGACGAGGTCTCTCATTGGCCTGAAATTCACTAATTTGTCTTGGCTGGTTGACCAATAAGCAGTTGGGGCCCCTCCTATCTTTACCTCCCTAGTGCTGAGATTAAAGGGGCATGTCACCATGCCTGGGTTTTTAATGTGTGTTCTCAGGATGGAACTCACATCATTGGGCTTGGTCATAAACATATCTATCTGCTGAGCCATCTCACTTGCTCCTTCGAGCTCTCTCGGTAGCTCCAATCGGTGCCATGTTTTGCCTGTTTAGTATCTACTCATCTTTCTTATGGATTGAGATGAACATGTTTGTCCTAGTTTTCCTCTGGGAAATCCCACCTCTTCTCCAGCCTCAGTCATTTGATTTGGTGAGTCCAGTTATAGAGCCACATGGGACTCAGCCTGGCCAATCTGAGACTGTGTAGGTGTATATCAATGAAAGACACTTGAAACTTTAGGATTTGTCCCTGAATGAGTAAGGAGGGAGAGAGGAGGGGAAAGAGGGTGGGAGAGAGGAGGAGAGGGAGGAGGAGAAAAGTACTATTGGGGACCACTGATAGAAAAGAGGAGGTGAACCAGGCATTGTTGATGCTTGTCTGTCAAAGGCAAAGGAAAAAAATAAAGTGGAGAAATTGTGTTGTCAATGTGAGTTGAAATTTGTATACACCAGTCTTATCTGGGAACAGCTCAGTCCCTGGCTTCTTCAGTCAGGTGAGTCAACTTTGCTATTTATTTACTTGCATATTTATGGCCATAGCATTGGTGGGTTTTTTTTGTTTGTTTTTTATCTTTTGTTTTTTATTTTTAAATCACTTGTAGCTAAGGGTCCTGGCTAATACACAAACTGTTCATAAATATTCCTTGATAAGAACCAAAGGTCTTACTTAGTTCCCTATATTTAGGCCTATACACTAGCCCTCCTCCAGGGGATTAAGATTCAGCTACAAGTTTGATGATCTGATAGAAGGAACTGCTCAGATAAAGCTAAGAGGTAATTACTTTTGAGAAGGAAGAGGCTCCAAGTGAGGGACAGGCCACAGGAAGTGTGGTGTGGCTCTGGGCTGTCTTGTATGCAAATTGCCACTATAGACTTGGTTAAAAACATGGATTCTGGCCAACACAGAAGTTAGATTATGCAGGTTTGGATATTTGAATATTGCATCACACTCTCTAGATATGTGATGTTGGCCGAATTGCTTAATTCTATAGATTGGACTTAAGTTGGCTTAGAAAAGTTTTTTTTTTTTTCTTTTTCTTATGCACCTGGAAAGTCTAGGGAAGTGTCCAGCCTTGAGTTGGGCTGGATCAATTTCCTTAAACTCTGGCAGATATCAGCTCGTCTCATGAGAGTAAGTAATAGAGGAGCTCCAGGCTCCCTCTGCTCTCTTGGCAGAAGAAGAGTATCCTTTTCCGATGGCCTCTGCAAAATCCAAGGCAGAGGTTGTGTGGTCAGGTTGGGTTCCTAGCATACTCATGAAGGGAGGTAAATAGGGCTGATGATGGAGACTGAAGGCAAGAGCAGGGACCCAGTGCTAGGTGAGTAGAAACAGCAGACCTATTCCACACTGTTCTAGTGTATCTTTCTGGGAAAACTGGAGATGGGACCCTTCCCACTTCATCAGGCTTGTATAAGAAAACAACTTAATGCTTGGGCCAGATGTTGTTGCTACACCAGTCATATCCTCACAGCCTTAACATGCCCTCAATACTAGCACCTGCAGGTGATGGGCTGAGGACATTCGCTCTCCTGCCAGATCCTACCACTGTCCTGGCCACAGGCAGGATGTGCCAGGGAGGTAACAACACCTGGCAGTAGCTTTCTACCAGGGAACTGAGCATAATTACCCCAGACACCTCACCTTTGGAATAGGATAACAATGAGACACATACCACACCGCTCCTAGTGGGTCCAAATGGGACTGAAGCCTCCTAGCCTGGAGGTATACTGTATAACTTCTGTTTCTTTACCAGTTTCCTTTACTTCCCCAAATGATCAGCAGCATCTCTCTTTGTCTTAAGAAGCCCAGCATACCTGCTACATTATACCAGTGTGTTTTTCTGTGGCTAATAACACAATGTTATGTTTTAACGAAAAGGCTTATTTTGGCTTGCGGTTCTGGAGGTCCAAGGTGGATAGGCTTCGTGTGGTGATGAGAGACAGGGAACCTGTGACAGTATATTTCTTCTGGTCTCTCATCCTTTTCCTGTAGTCTCCAGTACTCAATGGTGGTGGCTTTGACTAATCCTGATCTCCCAACCTTCTTACCCTTAAACACCACAATCACTTTCCACCCTCTTAATGCCTCACTGTGGGGATTGTACTCCAAACGGAGTAAAAAATATTTGTATCTGGACAAGCTGTGTAGTTTACTTGGTGTCTATTTGTCATAGCACACACCACAAGACTTTAATAAATGCTATGATTACTGCCAAGGTGCTTTTGAGTTTATTTCTGCCTTGCTTTCTCTTGGTGTTAAGTGCTGTTTCCTTTGTCCTGTGTCCCATAAAGAGTATCTTTCTCCTTTGTTACACCCATCCTTCTATCCCATCACCATTCCACACCTTACTATGTCTTAGTTTGAATCTTTCCCCAGGGTAATGACAATTTTGATCAGAAGATTGAAGTACTTAAAACTATTAGAAACAAAAACTGGCAATGACCCCTCCCCCCAAAAAAAACCAAGCAAACAGTAGTTCAGACTTCTGTTGTCACTCTTAACTTCTTGGAGATAAGGATAAAACATTGGCTTTAATTTTGTCAAGAGTTGCCATAGCAAGCTAGAACTCTTTGGTTCAGACCCAGCGGTGCCACTTATAGCTGTATTTTGGTTGCTTTAAAGGAGGAGGAGAAAAAGAAGGAAGAGGAGGAGGAGAAGGAGGAGGAGGAGAAGGAGGAGGAGGAGGAGGAGGAGAAGAGGAGGAGGAGAAGAGGAGGAGGAGGAGGAGGAAGAAGGAGGAGAGAGAGAGGAGGAGGAGGAGGAGGAGGAGGAGGAGGAGGAGGAGGAGGAGAATTCAAGCCAGCAGACTTGATTATAATAAAGAATGGGAACTGAGTGGAACCCACTTCCTCTGTGCATTACATCTGCTTCCCATCTGCAGTTTTAGCCAAAAATGATTCCCCCCTTTTTAATACCCATATCCATAAGAATTTAGCCTCTTGCATTTGCAGAGCACAACAGCCAGTCATTAAATGACACCTTAGTGGTATGAGAGTGCTAATGCAACTCATTTATAAACAAGGAAACCACCCAGACATTATCTGGACTATTAACCAATTTCCACAGTGAGATTATTGCTAAACTTGTATCTGAGGGGGAAAGTGTTTGTGAATAAAGGTGGATGGTTCATTAGTGGGACCACAGCAAGTCAATACGTCATGCATTTGTGAGCGTGACAAGTCGTGACTTGGCAGTATGATAAAGGAATGCACACTGAAGAAGACTGGTTTGTCTTGGGAGAAACAGCCACCATGGGGCTGGTAATCAGACACTTTTCTGTTGTGGGTTTCCATCTTCAGACGTCTGCCTCCTCACACAGTGAGGAGCTGGCAAGGTGACTGGAGCTATCGTTTCTCAATGAGCTTGCTGCTCCCAGGGCTTCCCAAGGGGCCTCGCTCCATCTGTTCTGGTCCCTGGGGGCTGGAGGTGGGGGGGGATGGTTTGTTTTCATGTTGCTGAGAACTAGCAACCAAACCTTCACATTACTGTGCTTGTGCCAGTTGAGCAAACCTACTGAGGAAGGCAGAATTCTTTCGGGGTGGCGGGGCAGCCCCAGGAGAGGTCTATATGGGATGGAGGATGGAGGTAGTTTACCAAAAACTGACTCTGGTGGCCTTCTTTTGGATGTCCCTATTAAAAGCCCAGTGCTAGAGATTTGAGAAGAGCCAAAGGTTGATGGCTAGAGACCAAACTTCATGTGTTCAGATATTCTTCCATGTGTGCCAAGAAACTTCTTGTCACTGATGCCTCCCTGCTTCTCTCTGGATACTTCTGCAGGCCCTGGACCTGTTTTGTGGATTCACACATGTGTTTCCTGTTTGATTAGCAATGGGGGAGACCAACTTTCAGAGAAAGAGACGCATTAAGCCAAAATCTTTTGTCAAGACCCAATTGTATAGGTAGGAGTAGAAGGCAACAGTTTCCCACTGAGACTCATTTTACTCATCTATAAAACAAAATTAAATCCAGGTATGGTGCACACATACGTAATTGCAGTGCCTGAGGCAGGAGGATTGCTGTGAATTGCCCAGTCTACAAAGTGAATTTCAGATGATACAGAGTAAAGTTATGCATTATAAAGCCCAAACCAAGCACTCCTCCTACCCCCAATAGCCATCTAGCAGGGCCCAGGACAAATATCCACTTGTCATCAACTGGAGGCAATGACAAGACTGGGATTACAGTCTCCTTTTGTGACTGTACATGTGTGAAATAGCCAGGGCAGTGATGCACTCAGCTGTACCTGAGTGGGTGAGACAAACCTTGCATTTAATTACTCTCATGTACTAGTTGCATGACCCAGGACTTTTCTGAACCCATTTTTCCATCTGTGAATGGAGATAAATCCTTCTGGAGCTTTTTGGTGATGAATGTATCCATCCATTCAACAAGTAGGGGATCTGGTAACACAGACTGAAGTAGCTAGCTCCCATTGGCCTGGAAAGGGAATAGAAAGTAGGGCCCAATATTAACTCCAAGCTTTGTGCCCGACTATATTCTCTAGTTCCTTTGTATTTAATGTGTGTAGAGTGCAACCTCATCATAGAGAATGAAATGGGGGCAGGATGAAGAGTCCTTTCTTCATCTCAGCCAGAATACTGAAAAGGACCAGTGGAGGAGAAAGCCCTCTAGTCAACATGTGTGAGATCAGTCATGAATAACTGAATAGAATTCCCGTGGGTCTAATAACTTAAAAACTATAACTGAAATTTGAAGCTCAGTGAGTTAGCATTACTTAGTTCTGAAGTTACTACATTAAATCTCATTCTTAATGTTCTTTCCAGCATCTCTTTTTGTTTGCTTGTTTTTGAAGAACAATCCTTTTCCTCCTTATTAAGAATCTAAATAAATGGCCAGTACAGTTAGGGACCAGTGATTTGAAATATCATTCTTCATGGGCCTGGAAGACAAGATGTTGACCTATTTTTTTAAAAGGTCATTAGACATAGAAGTCAATCTCATAATAAGTCAGTCTCAAGGAGGAGGAGGAGGAGGAAGAGGAGGAGGAGGAGGAGGAAGAAGAAAACAGGCATTTAGCCAGAAATGTAGTATAAACCCAGAAACTAGAGAGCCATTCTGTTTGCAAGAAAAAAAAAAAAAAGGAGTTGTCTTTCTGGAGTGATCCTCTCTTTCTGGGTTTATTTCCCTTCTGCAATCATGAGCCCAAGGTTTGTGACATCACTGGGTTGCTGTGGAAATGTTTATTCCACAGAGGAGTTGGACCTCACGTGGGGAATTTAGAAGAGGAAGTGGGAACTCTGAGAAAAACAAAATTGGTTTCAGAAAGAGGAGAATCAGAAAGAAAACAATATTAACTGCTAAGAGGTTGTTTGCAAGTTTCCTTGGGAGGAATCAAGCACTGGGGAGAACACAGATACGCCTGTTTTTTTTTTATTGGAATTTTACTTTCTATAAATATCTACATAAAGAGTCAGGAGAAGTAAGGAAAGAATATCTTGTAGTGGGGAAAAAACGTTTAGCTGCTCAATTATTGAGACACAAAGGTTTGGTCTTGAAATACCTTGGTTAGGGGAGGGGAGTTGACTTAAGAGGATATCTTTCTTTAAAGAATTGTGACTCGAAGGGCCTGACTCTTAGTGCAGAAGCTACAAAATCGTTTTTCGTTTTGAACTGTTAAATAAACAGAACACCAGATCAGAGCCTTTCTTCCTGCTGGGGCAGTATTGTCCCCTAAATCCACTTTCCAGTCCTCTCAGCCTAGCCTAGTTTGATGTAGCATTTACTTCGCCTACTACAGCAACCGGCGAAATAAGTGGGTTTGCATTTAGAATGGTTGAGAAGGCAGCCACCAGAGTGTGTGTGTGTGTGTGTGTGTGTGTGTGTGTGTGTGTGTGGTGTGTGTGTGTGTGTGTGTATGTGTCTGTCTGTCTGTCTGTCCTATGTCTGTGTGGGTATGTGTGTGTGTGTGTGCGCGTGCGCGCGCGCGCGCGCGCAGCTGGGGTTGGGGAGGTCTAGTGGCACGGGACAGGAAGAAAATCGAGACGTAGCAACTGTGTGAACACAATATTTTTGTAGCTGGAAGAAGGGTTCCTGCCTAGGAAGGCAATTTTAGGAATTAAAATGCAAAAGATCTTTCAGCAGAGTAGGAAGAAGGCTCGAGTTGTAACGGGGTGCTGTGTATCTCCTAGGCATCCTCTCCCCTGGATTGGCTTGGGGCGGCCCCCTCTTCATCCACCCACCTGCCCGCCGCAGCACCTGCGCCCCCTGCTGTCCCGGGACGCACACAGCCGGGAGAGGAGGACCTGGAGGTCCGACCGGTGGCAGGGGCTGCAAAGGTCTGGTGGCGCGGGCTGATTTAGTGGCCAGGGCTGTAGTACAGGCTGTCCCCGGCAGCCGGCGGAGTCGGGGAGCCCACGTGATGGCCCCGGCTCTCCGGTGTGCTCCCCAAACAGACGCACACCCAGGCGCGCGCGCACACGCGAGCGCGCGCGCGCGCGCACACACACACACACACACACACACACACACACACACTCACACACGCACGCACGCACCCAGCCTCGCGCGCGCACACGCCCGCCCGCCGCCCGCCCGCTCTGCCTCTGCGCCCTGCATCCCGGCTCGCTCATTCTCTCGCCCTCTCGCCTCCCCTGCGGTCTCTCGCTCTGCGCGCACACACCGCACACACGCACACGCACACACACACACACACACGCGCGCATACACGCAGCCGGCACAGGCGGCGGCGGCGGCGGCGACGGCGGCGGCTGCCGGAGTCAGGACGAACCTCTCTAGGTACCGTCTTGAGAAGGCGGCAGCAACGGCGGCGACGGTGGCAGCCCGAGCATCCCTGCTCAGCCGGAGAGGGAGCAACGCCGAGAGTTCCCGTCCCCTCGGCCATTCCCTTCCCCCCTCCTTTTCTTTATTTGCGAGAGAATTTCAGCTGCCTTATTGATTTCGTTTGATTTGGAAACATTTTTGGTTGCTTTTGTGTGTGTGTCCTTTTTTTTTTTTCTTTCCTCGTTTTATTTGCATCCAGAGCATGGCGGGCTGCGGGCTGTCGGAAGACACCTTCCTCTCCTCCTTCTTTTACAACTACGGCTCCTTCTGGGAAACCCCTTCCAACCAGGTAAGGGGTGGCTCAGTGCCGGGCGGCATCTCCCTGTACCCCCCACTGCTCGCTCACTTGGCACCAGGCGGGTAGACAGAGGCTCGGGAGGGGGTGGGGAGGATGGGGGGCCAAGTGGGTCGCACTGTCTGGGTCAGCGCCAACCGGCGACAGAGGTGTTCCTCCTTCTCCATACCCCCACACACATAGCGCCAGCTCCAGGGGCTGTTCGTTTCCCTCCGGTGCCCATTCTGCCATGGACCCCTATCTACCCCCAAACCTCCCAGCCCAGGGGGAACCCGAGAAAGAGGCTGGAGCTGGCGCGTTACCCCGAACAACTCCAGGCAAAAGCAGGGAACTCGAGCGCAACCTTCACCAAGTCGCCGCGGGCGCCGCGCCCCTGTGCGCCCGCCGCCCGCCTGCCCTCCAGTTAAGCCCTGGGGCTGCCTAGCTGTAAGACCCCCAGCGACGTGTTGTCCCTCCCTCTACTCCCTGCGGGCCCAGAGCCACCTCTTTCCCTAAAATGGCTGCAATCTCAAGTAGACGCGTCCCCTGACCCGCGGGGATGGGGGGTGGTGGTGGTGGTAAGCAGAGTAGAGGCTCTACTCCTTCCGACCCCGTACCTCTCCAGGCGCGCACGAGCACCCCACAAACACACACTTAACTTTGATGACTGTGCAATGCAGTCCGGCTGCATCGTGTCCTGCACGCTCCCTGCTGCCGGCCTGTAGGTGTGTGGATCGGTGTGACTGGGGGGCCCCTGGAAACTGGAGGAGGATGAGGGAAGTGGGGGCGTGGAAGGAGACTCGTGTCCGCCGGCCACTGATTACCTGGAGAGAGATAGGCTTGTGTTTAGGGTCTGAGAGGGGGTGCCAAAGCTATTCCGGGAGCCAGAGCAAGAATTAGAGGAAAAAAAATGCCTTTTAATTAAATAACTGTTGTAGTCTGCTGCCCCCACTGCTTGTTTGGTGAAAGTCTACAGGCATCTGTCATCTTCAAACTACACGGCGAAGTGGAGCTGGGGTCCAGGGAGAGGAGGAGGAGGAGGAGGGGGAGGAGGAGGAGAGGGAGGGAGGGAGGATGGATGGATGAGAGAGGGAGGAAGGAGGGAGGAGGAGGAAGAGGAGAGAGAGAGAGAGAGAGAGAGAGAGAGAGAGAGAGAGAGAGAGAATATGTGTTTGTGAGTGTGTGTATGTGTATGTCTGTGCGCGCCTGCGTGCGTGTGTGTACGGTTTGGGAAAGTTGGGGCCAGAAGCTAGGTTGGAAGAGCAGCGAAGAAGGCGGCACCAACTCGGTGGGCCGGCCAGGGCTCCGGGAGTTCCTGGGCCCCGAGGAGCGCGCACCCGAGGGCGCGGGCCCGCGAGCCTGAGTGTGCCGAAGGGGACTGCTGGGTCCGGCACGACTCTCCAGGCTGCTGCGGCGTCTCTTTCCCTGAGCCGGTCCTCCGGCCTCTGGCCGCTTTCAGGGCTGCTCGCAGCGCTTACCCGCGCTGACGGGCTCCCTCCGGGGCCCAGATCTCAGCGCGCTCCGGCGAGCTCGCGTATAGGAAAAAAAATTAAAAATAAATAAATAAAATCAAAATCCAAAGCCCCAAAGCCAAACAACAGAAAAATGTGCTCCGCTGCACCCTTCCACCCTCCCTCCCTCTCATGTCTCCCAGACACAAATAGCTAAAGTAGTAGTGGCCAGGTGACGACCTCGCCTCTCCGGCGTGGGCTCTCCGGATCCCGCCGCTGCCGCGGGAGTGAATAATACATAAGCCGCCCGGGAGATCCGAAAGGCTCCCGCCGCCTCATCACTCCGGAGCGGGCCCCGAGCTCCCGCCAGCCGGCCGGCCGTCGCCGCGATAGGGCGCCGTGCCGCCCCTAGATCAGCTGGCCGGTCGCCGGGCTCAGGGCGGCGGGAGAAGGCAGGCCTGGCTGCTAGCCTAAACTTGGAGGAGCTGCCGAGGTGGTCGCGCTGGAGGTGGAGTTGGGGACCCTGGAGAGACACGGAATAGGATCAAGGGGGCGCCCTGGCTGCAGGTTGCTAGCTTCCAGAGGCTTTTCTCCTAGCCACCGCGCCCCGCAAAGCTTGCTCCGGGTGCTCTCTCTATGCTTGCCCAAGGCAGCTCGGGGTTGCCGAGAGCCACGGACCCCTCGGGTTTAGCCAACTCCAGTCTCCAGGAGCCTCGGTGCGTGCGCCTGGTGTGTGCGTGTGTGCGTGTGTGTGTGTGTGTGTGTGTGACGCGCGTGTGCCTGTCGATGAGTCAGAAACCAACCCCAGCTCGCCTTTGAGGACCAAGGAGCGGACCCAAGGCTTGAAGCACACACCTGCCACCAGCCCTGGGGGCTGTGGGGGATTCCTCGGTAGCGCCGCACCTCCCATTCCTGGACCTGAATGCTTTAGGCTAAGTTTCCGGGCGAGTGGCTCAGACCAGCACCGCAGGGAGCAAAAACTCGGCTGTTTGCTATTCCTCGGGAGGAAGAGAGAAGGGAGACCCGGTGGGTGTCGCCAGGCACACGGTTTCACCGCTCTGGAGCCACACAGCATCTTTAAGGAGATAGGAAACGAGTCTGTAGGAAAGCGGAGGGCCGGGCCCCTATTTTCAAGACGTGGCAATCACGTGCGAACTCCTTGGAAACCGGAGGTGGTGGGCGGCAGGGACAGAGGGGGTGTAGGCCAGGTTCGTAGGGGACAGGTCATGGAAAGATGAGCGCCTTGTAGAGGCAAAGCGTTGGCGTCTCTCTGGGTAAAGTTAGTTTAACTTGATTAGGAAAAGCATCTCCCCAACCTTTCTTCTATATAAGGCCACGCATGTTGCTAAGAAAATGTAAAGAATTTCTGATAAAACATCTGGGGCCGCTGTGGCGGATGATTAGCTCACGGGATGGTACTGGGGAGCAAGCTACCCTGAATGCAGAGGAATTGGACGGCGAGTGGGGAAAGCAGATGATTTGAAGTATTGATTTCCTTCTCCAGTGGTACAGTATGAACTTTAAGATAAAGTGCAGAAAAAAAAAAAGGCATGTAACATTAGGGGAAGGGGCAGTCACCACCCAATTGTCTGGTGGGAAGTTCTGACGAGCAGTATGTTACCAGGACTTGCCCTTTCCAGCTCAGCCACCATCACCATTTTCGGGGAAGGAGACTGACTATGCAGTCTATGCATTAGGCCTTGCTGATCTCCAGTTTGTCCTTTCAGCATCTGGGCATGGGCAAATGACTATGGAAAACTGCTCCCAACTGTTCCTGAGAAGAAGGAGAAAACAAAGGCAATAGTTTAAAATCCTATCCCAGGATTCAGGCAGAGCTGACATGGGGAGAGGCCTGGGCCAAATTTGAAAGAGTGAGACTTATTCATGATTTTACCTGAATTGCTGCCAAAAAAGCTCACAAATCCTTCATTCCCTAAAAATAGCAACGTTCTTCAGGTATAATTTGTTTACCTCAATTAAAAATAAATCCCTCTTCTTGGTGTTATAAAGTGCTTATGAAGGTAGGGATTGGCTGTACTAAAAAAATCAAGCTTTTTATTTCTAGATCAATATGATGCGCTCTCAACATCTTAATACCATGTAAAAGGAACCTTTTTACAACATCAATAGCAGGCAGCCATGTCTACTAAGAACCTCCTTTCCTGGAATCATGAGGCGTTTTGATTTCTTTCGTTTTCATGAGAAACATGATTATGACACCGCTCATTATAAACAAGAGAGTGAAAAATAGGATGAAGATGGAGACTGTCGATATATAGAGCTGGGAAGGAACAAGTCATTTATTCACTTCTAAAACCAGGCAAACAAAAACAAGCAAATAAACAGACATTAAAAATACTCCAGCTCCAGATCATTGTTGAAGGGAAGGATTCTAGTTATTCTGTGACATTTATTATAGCTGGGGTGGTGGTGATTTTTTTTCGAGAGAAAGAATCTAATGTGTATTAGAGCTGAAACTACATCTGTTACCATTTGAAAACTGGGAGATTCCATCCTGTTTCTGGGAGGCCAACCTGCAGGTATTTTGCATGGGCTTTCCAATGTGCAAAACAAACCACAAGTGTGTGTGGGCAGGAGTGGAGTGTGGGGGGAGCATTTGCTGAGGTGGAGTCTGCTTCAGTTAGAGTGAAGCCCCCAATTAAAGTGTGTCTGTGAGATGGATCTGCTTTGGCTCAGTGCAGCAGACAGCAGCCCGTTCTTTAATTTACAGTTTCACGCCTAGGGATGGCAGTAGAGCAAGCTTCTAACACTAGGAGCTTTCTCTTTTCACGTTGTGCCTTTCAGCCTGGGCTTCTCCCCTGGAGTTGGTTAAGCTTGCCAGCCCCATCTTCTGCAGTGGCCATTACCTGCTTGCATTTTGGACCTAGGTCACCTTATTAGTTGTCACTTTGTAAGCCCAGATCGAAACCGGCCTGGTCTGTATGATACAGAATCAATCAACTGAAAGTGAAAAATGGAGCCAATTAGCTGACTGCTTGGGTGTCCCAGAGGCCAGACATCTGACTTTCCTCACCTGTTTGGCCAGTTCTTTGGTTACCTGGTCATTTCCCGCCCAGTTTGTGAAAGAGACATCACTATCTGGGGTGACTATGCATTTTAACTCGCCTTTGCCTCCTGCATCATCAAACTCTAGGCTCGAAATATAAAATGGCTTCCATGGAAAAACAGCCATGCTGTATCTTTGCAGAGCAGGCAGTCTTCGTGTTGAATTCGGCCTCATACTTTTGCTACTCAGTGTGTGTGTGTCTCTTTGTACTCTATTTTGCCTAGCAAAGTAGAAGTTCTAATACAGATTCATTACAGGATGTAGGTAAGTTGTTGAGCACTTCCGGTCTGCCTTTTGTTTTTGGTAGGAGGAGTAAGGGAACCTTGGCACTGTTTCCAGGAATAGGGTTAGTCAAAGCAGGAAGCACCAGGTAGAACTGAATGTATGTATGTCTTCTTTCTAGCTATTGCACTCTTAAGGTGACAACAATGTTTAGATCCATAGAGTTTAACCAAGACTTGCAAGTGAGAGAAATCTACTTTCCTCTCTAGCACCTACATAAAAATGCCAGACATGATGGCATGCTAGGGAGACCGAGACAGGAAGATGCCTGGGGCTCACTAGACAGCCCATCCATCCGGGTTGGTGAACTGCAGCCCAGTGTCTCAAAGGAGATTGACAGAGCTCTTGAGAATGATACCTGAAGCTGTCTTCTGGCCTTCACATGTACACACGTGCACACTCATTCACACATGTGAATCTGCTCACATAGGCACGCTACAACACACGTTAATGAAAAGAATGACCTGTCACGACTTAAGGTTTGTTGTGGGACTTCCTGTAAGAGGAGATTCCTTCGGGTAGTAGCTTGAAAATATTCTGCACCTTCTGTAAATTTCTATAAACTTGGGATCAAAGGATATTGACGGTGGCTGCCATTTTTTTTTTAAATGATATTCTGAACACTTCACATGTATATGACTCTTTTAGTCTCTGTAACAACAGGGAAGTACGGCCTTGTTTTTGCTATTCCCATTTAACAGAGAATGAAAACCAGACATAATTAAGTGCTAGTTAGGAACAAGTTAGGGGTCTGATTAGGCAGCCTGAGACCAGCTTCCTCTTATTTTCCACACTTTGTTCACTCTTCTCTACAGCACAAAGACACTGTGAGGCTACACATCCATTTCTAGCCCTGTCTCTGATAATGTCATTTAGTTGCCTTTACAAACAGTGGGCATCTATCTCCTTTGCTTGCCCTCTCTTTTCCTTTTCACTTTTTTTTGTGTATAGGGTATGCATATGTACATGTTCATGTGTGCTTACACAAGTGTGTGTGTGGGTATGTACTCAAGCATGGGGAGGCCAGGGGTTGACATCAAGTCTTTTCCTAAGCTGATAACCATCTTAGACTTTTGAGACAGGGTTGCTCACTGAACTTGGAGCCCACCAATTCAGCTATCAGCCAGCAAGCCCCGGTGATCTTCTTGTTTGTATCTCCTAGTTTTGGGATTTTTATGTGGGTGCTGGGGATAGTGCTCGAGTAGCGGCACATCACTGACTTTACTGATTGGTCCATCTCTCCAGCCCTCTTTTTTCTTTCTTTTACATCACCAGATAGAATTCCCTTGGGTGAAGTTGTCTGTTTTGGTGGAGTCAACCGTAACCACCTGATGCTTTTTTCCCCTTGGCAATGGACCTTGCTAGGTACTTGAGTTTATCACACTCTTTGATTTGGTTAGTTGATCCAGCCAGATAAACAGATGGAGTCAAATGAAATGAATAATTTTATAATTACTCAGACACATAACTCTCTCTCTCTCTCTCTCTCTCTCTCTCTCTCTCTCTCTCTCTCTCACACACACACACACACACACACACACACTCACACACATTTATGCATGTATTCAAGTTCCCTTTACACAGGAGCTCATATCAGTTTGGGCTTGCAGTATTATTTATGTTTTCAATTCAGAACGAGAATTGTGTTTCTCATCACCCTCGTGTTTTTATAGGAGTCTTCTGTAAGGAATCGGACACCTAACCTTTCTGCCCATCATAACCAATGCTTTTTGTGATTGGGCTCTTATGTTCTTCCACAGTGTGGTTGTGGGAAGGGGAAGGAAGACATTGCTGTCAGCAGTGAGATAGTATACCAATTGGGTGTTTCTCAATGGCATCACTGTTCATGTGGCCCTAGTGGAAATATAAAAGTGCGGGGTTTGCACTGGAATGAGAATGGGGCCACCTCCCCTCTATAGTCATCATCAAGGAAGCAGAACTTCCTTCCAGAGAGACCATAGGAAATCAATGGTCACACTTTGCCAGCAAAGAGGTAAATGTGTGCAGCAGATGGCATTAAATCAAAGGGCAGCAGTGACGTGACTCATTATCTGAGGCAGTGTGGCTTTTTGGTCCCTTCAAAGAATTCACATTTTTGATATAATACTTGTATTTAAATCTTTCTTTTCTTTTGGACTGCTGTATTTAAAAATGAAGAAAAGAGGAAAATGCCATTACCTGATATCTCTCCCAAAGATAATTATTTAAACACAACCTGATGCCTTTTGGAATACGGTGCCAGATATGTTGCTATCCCCCCCAATTTTTTTGTTGTTGTTAATAAGAATCGCCCTGATTTATGGGAAGTAACTGGGCTTGTTGCATTTATTTATTTCTTTGGTGGATTCACATAAGCAGAAGGGGATCTTGCGCTGAGGGAAGGTTCCCTTTGGCCAGAAGGGGCTGCAGAGGGACCCTAATACAGAAGGAACCTGCTGCAGGGGAGGGCTGATGTGTAGGGAAATGTGGGAATGGAGACTTAATAAAATGTGGAGAAGCAGGTGTATGGCTCTAACATGTTTCCGTCTGTAGAGCGCACTTCCGATTGCTTTGTGAGCTCGTCCTCCTGTACATTTGAAATCGAGCTGCAGGTAATAGCTAGGGGTAAAGGGAATGTCTAGTCTCTACCGGAAGAAGGTAAGACACTCAAGAAATCTCTCAGGGGAAATAGTCTTAGAAATCCAACTGGCCAGAAAAAGCCAGGAAGGAAAAGGCAGGAGACACAGCAGCAACCTTAACCACATTTTATTCCAATTTATTATTTCCAGTAGCAGTTTGTCCCTAATGTTAACAATGAGTGATTATGATTCCGTAGTTTCATTTACAGCATAAATTAGCATTTTGTTTTCTGTTACAGCTTTTGAATGAGGAATTATAATGTATAATTTGCTGAAAATAGATGTTATCATCTCTTAGGAGGAGAACAACCACATAAACTTGAACAAATGATAAAAATGGAATCAATTACATTTCAAATGGAAGTAGTTTACAAACCTCCAAATACAAAGTGGCAGGAGTAGCTGGTTATTGTAACAAATAATTAGTTTTTTTAAAACAACGTTTATTGAATTCCATTGACAATTTGGTAATTGTTCCCACCCAGTTGGCTGTGGCGCTCCCTCTTCTGAGATGAAACTGGCACTGAATGACTGCATTTCGTAAGCTCCATTTTTGCCTTGTTAGTTCATGTTACACCCAGAATATATCCTTCATTTTGCTTGTAACCCTTTCTGAATCATAGGAAAGCACTGAGTTATGTCACCAAGCTTTGGTGATGTGTGACTGTACAAGGGCTGGCTGGTGACTGGGGGCATTGCCGGTTTCCAGCCGGGGAGGAGGAGATCAGAGTGATGATGGGTGTGTAAGAACACAGGCTGAAGGAAGACCATTTTACATGACCTATCAAACAGGTGAATCATATTTGATTTGATTTTCTTAGTCTCTCTGTTTTCCCCCTTTAACCTCTTCTCTCTTGATTCTAATTTCTTTCTTGTCCGTCATCACATGCTCTACTGAGGGATTGGTACCTCACCATGCCCAGCCTGCAGCAGACAGCATGACTGTGTTGGACACATGGTTCAGATAACAGAAAAACAACTTTTTTGCCATTGCGTGTGTCACTTTATCTCTCCATGTTCCATTGCTTGGGAAGATGAAGTCAATTCTGCAATGTCATTTTTTTTTTTTTTTGAAAATGGGAATCTGACTTGGAGAATAAATGAATTCTGTTTCTATTAACATGTCTCCAGGGAAGAGCATGGTTGGGTTACCATAGGCTCACTTAAACCTCTTAATTTTTAAAATGAAAAAGTATAAAGTATATGCTTAATACACTCAGAAAGTATGAGGGGGTAAGCGAGAATCAGGGGGATTACATTTCAACGCTCATTGGTAACTGCTGCACACTGAGTGGATCATTCATTTTTGATTATTTCTAAAAGATTAATCCATTTCTTTAAAGTTAATATGCAAAGAAATATGTTCACCATCTCTTTATTTTTAGATCCCACGATTTAGTCTGAAACAAATCAGTGGTGCATTATAAACACACAAGAATGTATCTAATGACGGGAGTTGGGATGAGCAGATGCTGGGGAAGATGCTCCCTGTGAAGTCGAGGGAGCTGCAGGAGGGAATGGAAAAAAGTCTCTAGATGTTGGAGGGCTTGTGAGGTGAATGCTGGGAGGCAGTCCCCCCACCAAGCTTGCACTGCACAGGGGCAGAGCAGAAGAGACAACACTCATCCTTAGCACCATTGATGAGGGTTTAGAGAGGCTGTGGACCTGGGATACCTGTGTTGTGGACTATAGAGGCCTGATTAAGATATGCTATCTCAGCTGCTAGATTTTCTATGTGGTACCTACTAGGGGAGAGTCTAGGACACAGTTTCTTCTCAGGAAATTATCTTGGCCTGTCACAGTAAGATCCATATAGTGAATATTGACTGTAACACTGAGAACCCATTAAAGTGACTTCTATGATGAAATCTTCAAAGCAGCCCTATAGGGGTGGCTACTGTTGCCAGTGTTATACATTATAAATGAAGTAGCTGAGAAACAGAGAGGTGAAATGACCTAACCAAGATCACACAGCTAGCAACTAGGAGAGCCAGGATTTGTAACTAAATGTGCCTGCTTTCAAAGTCAAAGTGTGAACTCTAATGTAGGCTACCGTCAGCTAGGTGATCAGATGGGTGAATGGATAGAGGGGCATCAAAGAGGAAGGGGGAATACCTACAACATGGATAGCCTCACCTGTGTTCAGAGTAATTAGGAAGTGAAAGTCCAAGAAAGGACTTTTGCCACTATGGCCGTATGGAGGAGGAACTGCCTTCTTGCTGGAGGAATTGTAGAGTTTCAGATCATGCCATAGGCCCTGGACTTTGAGGAACAGAGGAGACAGGCAAAGAGAATAGGTATGCAAACAGGGAAAAAGGGAACATTCCAGGCAGAAGGAAAGCACAAGAGGGATGTAGCTCAGAGGGGGATTGTTTGGATTATCTTTTTCATTTGATAAATGTATTGACCACTTTCCTTGTGCTTGTGGTATGTCTGCTCACAAGGATATATAATTTAGTAGGACACACACACACACATACACACTTTTGCTTATAATATGTATATGTGAGGTAGGCTCATAGGTAGATAGATGCTATCTGCATTATCTCTCTCTCTCTCTCTCTCTCTCTATATATATATATATATATATATATATATATATCATATAGATACATCTATCCAGACATAACATATGCATATATATTTGTCTATCATCCATTCATGTATATGTATCTACCCATCTGTCGTCTGGCTATCATATATCTACCTATCTATATAAGTACCTACCATCTAATTACCTCTCATCTGATCATCATGAACTAAGTGGACAGGGAGGCACTATTCTCTGTGAACCCAAGGGCTTCTTGGGGGTTATTGACTTATCTATCATCAGTCTCCCTGCTGCACTCTTGCTTAGCAAAGTGAAGGAGCCAGCACAGTTGGGGTCTTGTGAGCCAGTCTAGGGAGTTGTTTTACACATTGTCCTATCTCACACCAGCCAGCAAGCAAACAAGCTTTCCAACTTGGGGGAAACCTAAGATCTTGGCATCACTGAAATCTGCTTGGTTGACAACGTCAAAAGAACAGTTTAATTAGTAAGTCAAATGTAAAGTTTTATTTTGAGGTTTTATTGCACTTCAATGGATGGCTAAACTTTTTTTTTGAGATTAAAATTAGTCACCCAAGCTAGAGAGTGAAATAGTATAAGAAGCCGGGTACACACTCTGAGGCCCGTGCAGCCGTGCTAATGAAATCCTTGACGCCTTGCTTTGCATGATGTCAACCTAAAAGGGTTACAGGGCTTTGAAGAAAAGAGCCCAGAACATCACAAATGGGAATAGAACCATCTCTTCAATACTCGTCAAAGCCTTATGGATTTAAGAAGTAAGACTCCATTGCTAATTGATTTTTCTGACCCTGATAGTAACAGTTGCATTAAAAATAATTTAAAAATCATTTCCCCTGATTAATCTGGTCCTGAAGAACAAGTTGCCAAGGAACAACTGTTTGGCTCATTATTTACATGTATTATAAATAAATGTTTCTTTATTTTTCAAAAAAAGTTGGTCTTGTTTTTCTTTCACTACACCAGTATAATGAAATATGAAGACAGTTTGGGGAATGTAACTGTAAAGCGATCTCTTGTAGTCTTTTTCTTTTTTCTTTTCTTTCTTTCTTTCTTTTTTTTTTTTTGGTTTTTCGAGACAGGGTTTCTCTGTGTAGCTTTGGAGCCTATCCTGGCACTCACTCTGGAGACCAGGCTGGCCTCGAACTCACAGAGATCTGCCTGCCTCTGCCGCCCAAGTGCTGGGATTAAAGGCATGTGCCACCAATTTCTGGCTCTTGTAGTCTTTTTCATGGTGGAAGAAGAGTCCACCTGTGAAAAGAGGTACCGTTAACCTTGAATACAGACCCAGGAATGAAATAGATGTTAAAGAACCACATTGGCTACTTATTCAAGTTCTGTAGAATGCTTGTTTACAGTGACATTAAACACTTGCACCATGGGGCTGAGTCATAACTAACTACAGTACATTTCTTCACTGCTGGTAGAACCAATAGTGTTAAGATGAACTCTCTAAGCATCCCTTCCCGAAGCTTTTATTGAGGTCATCCCAGGCTAATGAGTCTTCCCCAAGCGTCACTTAGTTGTTTAAATAAAGTAATTAGAGATTGTTCTGTAATGTGAGATTCAAATATTCCATTCCCAGAGAATTTTGGGAAAATGCTTTCTCTTGCATATAGGAATAGACCATATTTAAGAAGGTTGCAAGGTAGGTGTGATGGATCAAACTTGTAATCCCAGGAGTTGGGAGGTAGAGGTAGGAGGATGACCACAAATTTGAAGGTCTTCACCTGGTCTAATAGCTGGGAGGCAGAGGCAGGAGGATGACCACAAGTTTGAAGGTCTTCACCTGGTCTAATAGCAAGTTCCAGACCAACCAGGGCTTCTTGGCAAGACCCTGTCTCAAAAATCCAAGACAAACGTATAAATATTAAGTACTTTTAATGTGAGTTGTTACTAGTTCTTTTATATCATTTGAATTTAAATAAAAATAGCTATAGATTTTTCCTCAAATGATTTTTAAATGTCTTGAACTTTTTGTATTTCTGTGTGTGTGTGTGTGTGTGTGTGTGTGTGTGTGTGGGTGTGTGTGTGTATTTTAGTGTGTCTCTGTGTTGACATCAGATATCACTTGAAACGTGAAATACAATGAAATGTATGGAATAGATGCTAACTAGTACCCTTACTGGTCATTTATGAAAGAAGTGATCTTGAACTCATTCTAGCAACTTAGAGACATAGTCATCTTGTTAATCACACAATTATGAACTAAAAAGACAGAGGGTTAGGAACATTCTTTTATGCACCTCCACATAAGGCCATTTTTCTGAAGAAGGTAGTTTTTCTCTTGGAATTAAGAGGACACTTTCTATTGATCTGCATTCTAATTTATAGGGAATATTGTCTCTATATTTTGCTGGCTAACTTAAAATATATTTAAACTTGGATTCTTAGGGTACTGTTGTTGACAACTAGTATATAGAAATCATATCCATAAAATGATTAAAAACACTTTTCTTGTTATAAGATGTATATCTTACATGACAACCTATTTGTTTTGGATTTTTCTTAGAAAATTTGAGAAAAATAGGAAAACCAAAACCATCCTTAATCTAAACACTTAAAGAGAACCACAGATCACGTTTTGATTGGTATCTTTCCAGCTTTTAAAATTGTTTATTTATTGTGTATGTGTGTGTGTGTGTGTGTGTGTGTGTGTGTGTGTGTGTGTGTGTGTGAATATATTCTATGGTGTGTATAGCTGTTGGAGGACAACTTGTGGGAGCTGGTTTTCTACTTTCATTATGTAGGTCCTGGGGAATTGAACTCAGGTCATCTGGCTTGGTGGCAAGCACCTTTACCTGACAAGCCATCTTATCAGCTCCAGCTTTTTCTCTAGGCATTACCTGTAAGTGTTTTTATAACCTAATTTTAGCCCGTTTTCCACCTGCTGCTTCGTGTCCCTCTGTGTCATATCATGTGGCTGTTCGATATTCTATTGTGTAATTATAGTACCATTTGTTTAATCTTTCTGTACCATTAGATATTTAGGTGTCATGAATTGATACTAGATGGTGCATAGTCTTTCTTTAGGACAATGCACAGTAGTAGAAATTCTTGGATAAAGAGCATACAAAAATTCAAGACGTTGGTTCACTGTCTTTCCATGAAGAAGAATCAGATGCACCCGTGGAAGCTGTGTGCCAGGGTACCAAATGATGGCTGTTATTGAAAACTCAAAAATAAAGCTTTTTAGTTGTCATATTAGTCCAAGGGTCACATTCATAGCAGAAAAGACCTTCCTTCACCATAGGTTCTGCAAAATCTTTTGATTACTGGAACAAAATGTGTGACATGAGATCTAAGCCAGTAGTGAGGAGTTAGACCCTGGTTCTCAGGCAGATGCTAGATTCTTCTGGTAGCTCTGCACATACCCAGCAGCTTACATTTTCTGCTGAGACATACAGAACAAGAAGTCAGTCTGGACTCTAGTCAGGATCTTAAGTTATTCCCAGGAAATTCTAAGACTGACATTGCAGAAGACTGCAATGCATCATGTTTCTGGTATGGACTATGTGGTGATATCTTGCTTGTACAAATAAAGCCTGTCTGAAGGTCAGAGAATGGAGCTTGCCACTAGCTAACCATAGAGGTCTGGAGGTCTGTACAGAGAGACAGGAAGGAGATGGCTGGGTAGAGGGAGGATATAAGTGGGCAGAAACAGGAACTCACTCTCTTGTCTGCTGAGATGCTAAGGAGGTAAGGTGTGGCTGTGGCTGGCTCCTTCTCTTTGACCTTCAGACAGGTTTTATTTGTACAAGTAAGAAACTTCTGTCTACAGACTGGGCCCCACCATGACAAACCATAAATATTTCTATGAAAATGAGATTCTTGAACAAAATAAAATGTGCCCACATATGGTACAGAGCTAGCCACTGTGGTAACTTTCCAGGTTGTTCCTCTTCCTTCCTCAGCTTGACAGTCACAGCTTTGTCGTCGGATCCTGTCTATTCAACATTAGCTCCTTGTCTCTACATCTTGTGTTTGCTACAATCTGATTTTTCTTTAGGAAAGTGTAGAGGCTGAGGGGGACAGGAACTGTTCATTTATCCACACTCTCTAGGCCTAGAGGAACTATGAAACCAGGTTCCAGAACAAAAAGCAGAATGACTGTCCATATATATATATATATATATATATATATATATATATATCTCGAATCTTACTTTCTTCCCAGCTGTTTGCTCATCTCCATGATACACCTCCTAATCCCAAGGGCTGAGTTATTTGCCTGTCTCTTCTACTCCATCACCCCAGATTCCACCACAATGGTGATCTTCAACATCCACACGTGAAAGACTATCTGGTGACGTAACTTCACAGGCGCAACACTTCACTCTGCTCTGTGCTCAGGCAGCCCAGCTGTGCACAATACCCTAGCACCACCCTTTGGAATGCTTTTGGAACCTTAGGCTCTAGTATAACCACACCTGGTGACAGCCTCACAGCCCTTCCATTTGCTTCCTTAAACTTCTTTACAAGCTCTCTGATCCTTCAACTTTTCTCCTTCTTTTGAATTGAAATCAACCATCCTCCTGCCCCTATCCCTTTTAATGAGTGAACAATCTCAGGATCCATCACTTTAAGCTGCTAACTTTCTTGTCCAAGCCTCAAAGAGCACAATCTCTTACCCTTCTACATCTATCCACAAAATCCCAGTCTTCCATCAGTCCAATCAACTGCCTTATTTGCTTCATCATGCAAGCCATGGGGTTGGATAAACACCAGTTATTCCAAAGAATGACATTGAAATTATATTGTCCTCGACCTCAGTACTATTCACTGTCTATCTGTGACTCCAAACACTGTCTGTTACCCTTAACTCCCTTGATCATCCTTGGGCTCCTTCCCAGATGAGGATTCCTGGTCATCCAATGTAAATTTTTCTGGCCTCTTGTCTCAAAACCACCACTTTAGCCTTCCTTCCACCAGGGCTGTGAACATAATAATCTCTTTTCATCTTCTAGACTATGATCCATCACTTAGGACTTCATGATTCAATGAAATTCAGAAAAAATACATCCAAATCTCTTATTTTTAAGAAATTCCTCTGTGAGCCTTTTACTTTCAGTCAAGGGTTGTCTTCCACCTTCTTCCCTTTACTGTGTGGAATGAAAGATTCAGCTTATACTGTAAACCATAACTTTTAATGACATCAATCTGTAGCTCATGGGTTTTTGGAGTGAGGGGCAGATAATGTGCAAGACAGAGTGATGAATCAGTGCTAGATTCAGCAAGAGAATTATATTCACTCAGGATCCTCAATCCCTTCCCTTCATTCACTAATTAGTGACCTCTAACACTTTTCTGGTCTTCTGCCAAATCTGTCCTGATTCATAAATGCTGGAATTATTTTCTTCTTAAATATTTGTGTGATGTGATGAGGTGTGTGTGTGTGTGTGTGTGTGTGTGTGTGTGTGTGTGAGAGAGAGAGAGAGAGAGAGAGAGAGAGAGAGAGAGAGACAGAGACAGAGACACAGAGAGACAGAGACACAGAGAGACAGACAGAGACAGAGACAGAGACAGAGAGGGGGTATGCCCATGCCATAGAATGCTTGTGGAGGTCAGGGGGCAACTTTCAGAAGTTAGTTCTCTGCATTCCACTTTAGCTGGAGGCAGAGTCTTTCTGTTTGTTGCTGCACAGTGTGTCCAGAACAGCTTGCCCCATCTCATTGTAAGAGAGCTAGAGGGTCAGATGCACAGGCACTAGATGTGTTTTTATTTTTAAAATGTAGGGTCCAGGGATCCAAAATCAGGTTATCAGGCTTCTATGGCAAGCTCTTTTGAGCCATTTTCTTGTCCACAATTGATGGAATTTTATCTCTCCCCCCTTTATATTTTTAGACAGGGTCTCACTGTGTAGCCTAGGCTGGCCTAGATCTTACAGAGCTCTACCCACTTCTGCCTCTTGAGGGTTGGGATTAAAGAAAAGAGGTACTATGTTTGGTTCAGTTCTATATTTTTTGAAATATCAACAATTTGACTCTGCCAAGAAAAGTCTGTTGTTTTCTATGGTACTTCTATCTATCTTCATGTCTCCTCTCCTTTCTTAACTTTCTTGCTTGGTCTGATCTGAAATGTTGATGGTCCCAAGATCTCACTATGAATTGATTTCCCTTTCATTTTACCCATACTCATTTATAGGAACCTCTCCATGAATGGAAATCAGCAACCTCACTGTCTTTCAGATTTGTGTTTCAGATAAGCCTTCTCTTGTGTGTGTGTGTGTGTGTGTGTGTGTGTGTTTCAGGGTTATATAACCAGCGAGACACTCAACAGTCTCATTGATAGTTGTAACACAGTATGTTGAAGAGACAATTTCCATCCAGATTGCTTTCTTCTTCAATTACTTATTTAGGTAGAAGGCAACAATATTTGTTCTACAGTGCTGTTACTTTTTGCCGTATAATATACTAGAAGTCACCCTAAGACTAAAACATCCATGTGTAAATGTGCAATTATATGCATCAAGAATGTGGGTTGAGGTCAGTTGGGTCATTCTTCTGCTGTATTCAGTTGGTCTACTTGTGTTTGCAGTCAGCCAGCAGCTGGCAATTTTGCCTGTGGTGGCAGATGACTGGCTACCGACAGGGGAGTGGGGCTGACTGAGCTGAGTCCAGTATCCACCATTCAGAAGTCAGCTCTAACTTACCCAATGGTAGCGATCATAGGATTCTAAGAAGAACAAGAAGAGGAAGGTCTCAGGAACCTTGGATTGGAGCTCATAGGAGATTGCTTCTAATTCATCTTACTGGTCAGAGAAAATTACAGATCGAACTTCAGGCTCAGATTTGGGGAGAGGGTAGGCACTCTAATTCTTAATGGGGAGTTTGTCTTTGGTATCGTCTTTAAAGGCATACCATAAGGAAGGTTCATGCCCGTGTGGCAAAGTGAGTAGCCACTTCATAGCTTACTGCATCAATAACACTAAATGACTCACGTCTCTCACATTTCCCCTTTTAATTATGGCCAGCCATCAAGTCAGGGTGATGCTGTCTTGATGGTGGCTCTCTCATTTGTCTACATCTACTGCTGCCCAACATGCTTCTCACACTTAATCTCTTATTAGTTTTCTAGGGCCAGTGTAGCAAAGTACCAGCAACTGTGTTTCCCAAACCATTAGTATTTGCCTTACTAGAGCCTGGAGGCTAGAGGTCTGAGATGTTGGTAGTTTGGGTTCTTTCCAGAAGGCTTCTCTCCTTTCCCTGAAGATGGCCAACTTTACCTGGTGTCTCATAGAATACTCCTTTTTATGCATTTCTGCCCAAGTTTCCCTTCTTATAAGGACACTGGTCATGTTAGACTAGGGGACACATAAATTTTTTTCCTATGCATATAATTATATCTGCAAGGACCCTTTCTTCACATCCTACCACATTCTAAAGACTTCAATATGAACTTAACCAAAGTAATGCTGTTAGTATAGCTAGAGTGATGGCTCAGTGGTTAAGAACCCTCTAGCTGCTCTTCCAAAGGACCTGGGTTCAATTTCCAGCACCCACGTGGTAGTTCACAACTGTCTGTAACTCTAGTTCCAGCAGATCTGGCAACCTCACGCGGACCTACATGCAGGGAAAACCTAATAAATAAATAAATAAATAAATAAATAAATAAATAAATCTTAAAAAAACTGGATATGTTTGTAATCTCTACTCTTTTATAGGGAGTTGGGAATAGAGATAGTAGTCCCCAGAAGCTATTGGGCCAGCTATCCTGGTGTACCTAGCAATAAACAAGAGAGCTTGTCTTAACTAACTTAGAAGGTGAGGACTAATACTTGAGGCTTTCTTCTGACCTTCATACATATGCCAGGGTGTACATGTGCCTGGAGTCACATACACAAACTTGAATGTGCACATACATAAAATAATGTTCTAGCGATGAGGCTGAAATCTCATGCCCTTTGTAAAATGATCGGTGTTAAGTGTTACTCTATTTTTTGGCCACTATTTTTATCTGCTATTCTAGACTCTAAGCTCTTTGCAGGTAGGACATTTGCCTTTGTATCTTTTAAGTCATGGAACAGCAGATTGCCTGATACACAGTGACTACCTTGAACAAAGCTTGAAAATTTTTTCTGCTTATGGAAAAAGAAAAATTAGCAACCCTGAAGACATGGTCTGCTAGAGATGTGATGATCTCAAGATTTATAATGTAAAGAAGAGAAGATAATGCAGGTTCTGTGCTTTTAGGCTGACCATCAATACAGGTGTGAAGAGATTTTGGTCTTCACTCATTCCCAGCAGGATTCTAACCAGTACAGAATGATAGAAGATTGACAGTGTGGAACTTTCCAGACATACTGTGCAATTGGTACAGGTTCTGTTAACTAAAGAAATGGGACACCTTGCAAATGACAGTGATGTTACATTTGTGTGAATCAGTCTGTATTCTAGAGAAAGACAAGATCTCTCTCTCCTATCTATCATCTATGTATGTATGTATGTATGTATGTATGTATGTATGTATCTATCTATCATCTATCTATCTCATCTTTTACTGGATCTCTTAGTAATTAATTGGCTCATGCCAATTAGAGAGACCTGGTAAGTTCAAAATCTGCAGGGTAGGCTGTCAGACTTGAGATGCAGGGAAGAGCCACAGCTTAAATTACAAGGAACTGTCATTCTGCCTTCATCAGACTGGGTAAGGTTTACCTATCTCAGAGAGGGTAATCTGCTTTGCTCAAATCCACTGATTTAAATGTTGGTCATCCAATTTAAACACCACCACAGAAATATCCAGAATAATTTTTAGTCAAACCTTTGGGCACTGTGGGCCAGTCAAGTGAACATGTACAATAAACTATAGCATAAAGTCCATTTTTGATGATCCCATGGCATGGAATGTAGTAGCCATATTGTAGGCAAGATCAGATAAAATTAATGTAGCCACTGATCTGTATACATGTGTAGAAGGGAATGACCTTGAAAGTGTCATTAAGATCTTGTGTGTTTTAAATGTCAGCCAGTGTTTAAAAAACTACTCAGTTGTTTAGAAAGAAATAACCACAGGACTTAGGGTAACTACAGTAGAAGACAGGAAAAGCCCTGAATGTTTAAGAAAACTTTAATATCCTTATTTGAGGGTCAATTAAATTCTGGTCAATAAGATACAACAGAAATATAGAAATAATATTCATTTTTATGCAAATATGAAATCAAAGTTCATGGTGTGTGCTTGGAATGGGTAAAACAGTAAAAATCAAGAAGTTGTGTGACTAGGAAGGCAGACTCAAGTGTTGATGGATTGGGTTCCCTTGTCATCCCCAACTACTACTCTATCTGTGGCTCTCATCAAATGCCTGATGCTTCCTGTCTTTAAGCAGACTCAGAAGGGTTCAGAGAAAAAGTCACTGTTTTCTTACACAGTTTTTGGTTTCTGTGAAAATCATCCATATCAGAAGTGGTATCTGTGAGTACTCATTCATGAGGCAGGAAGAGGCAGGTCACCACATTTTCATTGGGCCATAAAAACACTGGTAAAGGTAGGAACTTGGGACAAGCTATTTTCTTCAAATGGCCAGATATTCTGATGATGAAATACTTTCTTCCAAGATGACTGTAAGCACCTGGCTCAGATTTAATATGCAGTGTTTATAAAATCTAGGCGAGAGAGAAAGGTTACTTGTAGTGATAAATTCAACAAGGCTGTTATTAATGCTGCCATCATTTTTGCTAGTGAGTATTGTCCCTTCAATTTTACCAGGAAAAGACTCTTGGAAACATGTCTATCTTCCCAGGCAGGCTCGTAGAAGGATTCTGCATTGCTTTAATGTTGTAGCCTTCCCAATGTGAAATCCTCCCACAGGAAAGTTCTAGAGGGAATTTGACTAAATATGACAGTTGGTTCTACACATTACTAGCCCTGTTTTCTGATCTGTGAAATGGACCTGCAACATCTACTTTCTGACATTAGGAGTTAAGTGAGGTCATACTCATGATGGGCTTAGGAACATGTTTGGCATGGAGGGAGAAAATACAGGGAGTAGTGATGCCCGTGTTATACTGAGAGACAGAAGATGGGTCTGATAGAGAATAAATAATTATGGAATGCTCAGATATAGATGGGACATCTGTATCACTCCTAATACCCCAAGGCTAGGGGAACATTATGGAAGAAGGGACAGAAAGAGTGTAAGATTTGGAGGGGAAGGAGTGACATAGAATGCTTCCAGATGGCGTGATATGGCTGTTGTACCCTGGAAATCAGAGCAACTGTATCTGCACAAGATTTGCAAAATACTGGCCTATTAGCACCCTGTCAAGGAGAGGGAAAGAGCTTTTGGGGTCGCACCCTTCCTGTCATTTGTAGATAATGGTTGGTGTGGGACAGTGAGACATTTTCTTCAGTGGTATAGCCACCAGGAAGGTACACATTCTCCTGGAAACAAACTCTCACACAACTGCCAACAACCCTAAAGAAACTTAAACACACACACACACACACACACACACACACACACACACACACACACAATGCGAGTGAAAACCAAAGAGAGACTAGCTTTGAGGAAAAAGGAGGTTAATGGGAGTGGGAGGAGGACAAGAGGACGGGACATGATAGAATACATTGTGTACATATCTGAAAATGTCATAATGACCCATTATTATGTATAATTTATATGTTAGTAAGACATTAAAAACAAAAGAGACATAGGGATGATATATTAAATGATGTCACTTAGATATATGAGGCCATTTTGAAAAACCTTAGTCTACTTGATCTAGCCAGCCTGTTCTGAACTTATTCCCAGAGACTAGAGACTATGTTGATGGTGAGTTAAGTTTCAATAGGGTATTTTCCTTCATTTCTTTCTTTGTTCCTTTCTTTCTTTCTTTGTTCCTTTCTTTCTTTCTTTCTTTCTTTCTTTCTTTCTTTCTTTCTTTCTTTCTTTTTTTTGAGACAGGGTTTCTCTGTGCAGCTGTAACTGTCCTAGAACTCACTCTGCAGAAATCCACCTGCCTCTGTCTCCCTGAGTGCTGGGATTAAAAGTGTGTGTCACCACCACCAGGCCAATATTTTCTAAGAACACACATTGTTATTGCTTTCTTCAGAAGCCTTCTGCCCAAATGTATACAAGTCAGGTCATTTTTAGAGGTTTGTAGTCTTATTAAGATTTTAATATTTCCCCCCTGATTTCTGCATGCAAAAATGGAACAATTTGCCCATTTATTTGCAAGGAATAAAAACATATAATACCAAAGAAAATTAGAAGGCAAAATTCTAGAATAACATGATTCTTCAGAAAATACAATCCAATTATAGGAGACAGGTAATATCCAGTTCTTTTTTGGTTGACCTATAATAAATGCAGATTGTCTAAGTATTTAATATAGAATGGTATTTCAAAGCCAAATGGTGGCTATTATTTCTATTATTGGGGGAAAAGTAATATCAAGGTAGAAATTAGTACTCTGGGCTTAGAACTGGGGGATGTCTTAGGAACAAAAGTGTCTCAAAAACACCCATTCTTTGGAGCATAAGCTAGGGGGCTGTTCTTCCAAATAATCCTTTGGGAGTGCCTATGGCTTGGCAGGCACAATTCAAGGACCTGGGCATGGAGCAAGAGCAAAAATAATCATCTCTGGCATCACTGGACAGAATGACATCAACACATGATATTCTCTGAAAATGGCTGTGCCTGTTATAAAAACTGGCTACATGATGGAGCAGATGGTAACCTATGACAAGAATGGGTCACACATGAGATGTGAAAGGTCCAGTCTGGAAGTTGTCATGCAGAGGCTTCCTGGGGAGGTCTTGGTTGAGCCTTCACTCAGGGCAGGCCCCAGGGGAAATATTGTCCACTCAGCAAACTGTGTCTGGGGAATAGAGAGGGTATGGTCAGAGATAAGGTCAGGGGTCATATTGACCAGGTCCTGCTGGACTGCAGGCTACATGAGGAATTTAGAGTTGATTTCAGTGGCATTTGAAAACACGGCGAATGTTTTAAGCCAAAGAAGGACAAAGCCTGATTGATGCTCTCTGAAGATCAGTCTGGCTTCTTAACGGAGAAGGGGCCAGAATGAGGTCAGCTGGAGGTTCTTGTACAAGGCAGGTGCGAGGTGGCTGTGGTGGGGATTAAAGCAGGGAATTGCTAACTGTGTAGGCTGATGTTAACTGTCAACTCTGTACCTCTGGACATGCCAGTGGGGATTACCTTGAATGCATTAATCAAGGTGGGAAGAACCACTCACTGTGGGTGGCACCATTAACTGACTGGGACCCTGGACTGTAAAAATGGAGGAAGCAAGCTGGGCATTTACAGCTTTCTGCTTGTCGACTGCCGATGCGTGCTGACCAGCTCCCTCAGGGGCCTGCTGCCACCAGCTGACTTCCTGGTAACCTGGGATGGTGAGCCAAATACGCCTCCCCCCTAAATTGCTTTCATCCGGGTCTTTTATCACAACTGCAGGAGAAAAAAAGCTGAGACACTTATTTAAACCCAAAAGCATTTATGAAGCTGCCCCTGCTTGCCAGCATGCCGGCATCATGGGTATGCTTGGTAAGAAGACTAAAGGAATCTCGTCAATCTCTCAGACATCGACAGCAGACAAAGCCTCCAGTCCCAAGGTGTACTGACCCTGATGGCACAGGCAGTTAGGTTATTGTGAAGTGACCTAGAATGACCTACCCACCTACGTAAGAAAACTATGCTTGTTTGAGGGAGAGGCAAGGGAGTTTAGGCATGGCAGAAGCTAAGGAAAGGTGTTCAAGGTTCTCTGCTACAGTTGGGATTCCATGGCTGATGGGGATAGAGACAGGTTCTAGGTACTCTGCAGAGTTTTGTTTTGTTTTTAATTTATTCATTTTTATTTTATGTACATTGATATTTTGCCATGGGTGTTGTGTCCCCTGGAATTGGAGTCACAGACAGTTGTGAGCTGCCATGTGGATGCTGGGAATTGAACCCAGGTCCTCTGGAAGAGCAATCAGTGCTATTAACCACTGAGCAATCTCTCCAGCCCCTATTCTGCAGAGTTTTTAACACATGAATATTTTGGATGTTTACGAAAGCAGACAGCTGTTCTGTGGGTTAGGGAGCAGACCAGCTGGCCAGTTGGAAGGGCTCAGCCAGGACAACATTTCTGGAAGATGTGAGGCATTGCCTGCCATTGTCCTGTAGAAAAGACTGTCTCATGAGACTGTTTCAAGCCAACGTTTCTTTCTAATATTGAGGGGAACCTAAATGGGCAGGAATAGGTTGAATATATATATATAATATATATATAATATATATATATATATGAGAGAGAGGGAAGAACAAGCCAGGGACGCAGTAGAACCCAGGGACCTGGTCTTTATTCTTTGTTTTTGTTTGTTTGTTTGTTTGTTTTTTGTTTGGAAGAGTGGATAGCATAGCAAATACCCTGGAAGGACTCTGACATACTTTGCAATTCATGGTCAGGAATGAAATGAAGCTGTGTCTCCTGTAACATAAGGCCAGGCGGTTCTTAGAGCCCTTTTCTGTTCTGTCTCACCTGGCTCAGGTCAGCACAAGGGCTGCCGGCATGTTCTGATCCTGTACTCTCCCCATCCCAGAATCAGAGCCATCTCCATCACTTATATCTGCTTCACTTGACCCAATTTTGAAGAGGGCAGTTTAATGCTTTGTGGTCAGCCTTTGGAGTCACAGACCTCATCCTCATTTGTGACAGGAGGCTGGGGCCCTCTGGTTGGACAGGATGTCAGTAGAGCTGGGTAGGTGATGCTTGACATGCACTATTGTTTGGTGAAAAACCATCATCTGGTTTCTCCAAAGTCTAGCCATCATGCAGCAGGATAGCCAGGACAGAGAACATTTCTAGTCCTTGGAGAGGGCACTGCTGGTGCCTGTGGAGAGTTGTGGAATGTCTCTTAAGGGAGGTCAGGAGGAATATAGTGGCAAAGTGGCAAGTCAGATGAGAGGACCTGGAAAGGTACAAGAGAATATTATTGGAAAGGGGTGTGTGTGTGTGTGTGTGTGTGTGTGTGTGTGTGTGTGTGTGTGTGTGTGAACAATTTGCAGACTTTTTGCAAGAAAATGCAAGGATGTGAGACAGTTCTCTAGAAGATTCAGCTTCCCACATTCTCCACTGTGAGAGCCATACCTTTCGTCAGCACCGTCCATGTTGTTATTGCACAAATAGAGTGTCTCTTCATTTCTGTGATGGATTAAAATAGTGAAGAGTTTCTAGATTCAATAATGAAAATCCAATTGGGCTAAAGCAGATTTAGAAAAACAAATACCATATGTTTTCTCTGATATGTAAACCTAAATAGTGTGTGTGTGTGTGTGTGTGTGTGTGTGTGTGTGTGTGTGTGTGTGTGAATTTGTACAACATGAAACTAGAAGAGGGACCATAAGGGGAGTGGAGAAGATTTAAAAAAAAAAAGATTTGTTACTTTTACTTACGTATACTTACATGTGAGTGTGAGCACATGAGTGCAGGTTCTCACAGAGGCCAATGGAATCAGATTCCCCTGCAGCTGGAGTTACAGGCCTCTGTGAGCTGCTCTACATGGGTGCTGGGAATCAAACTTGGGTCCTCTGCAAGAGCAGTATATTCTCTTAACCACTGAGCCATGTCTTCTGCTTTGAAGGAGGAGATCTTTAGGGAGGTGGGAAACAGGAAGAGTAATGGGACTCCTCTGGTGGGAAAGTAAAAGGCAGTGTGGGGACTAAAAGGGGGAAGAGAGGGGAACTGGCTGGAGGGAGAGGAGACACTGATGAGGGAAGCAGGGGAGGAAACAAATGAGAAAAAGTATAAGGATACATAAACGATGATGCCACGATGAAATCCACTACTCTGAACCTTAACTGAAAAAACTAATTAAAAACTATAGGCCAAAGACCTGAATACAGTGTCACCAAAAAGAGACACAGAAGTGGCTGACTAGTTTAAAAGGAGGCCCAGTCACTAAACATCAGGGAAATGCCAATCAAAACTACAATTTGATGTTGTCACACAGCTGTGTGGTTATTTACTATATAAAAACAACAGCAACAACTATTGGTGAGGATCTGGAGAAAGACCATTGTCCACTGTCTCTTTCTGGCTTTGATGCATTCCAGGTTCCAGAGCAAGGTGCTGTTGGGCATTAGAAGCCTGTTGAGAAAGACCTGTTCTCCCACCAGGGTTTCAGTGGCATTGAACGAACGCATGCTTCCCAGAGATATACTCTGGATTCTCAGGATGCATGCATTTGCCCAATAAATGCAGAAGTTCCAAATGGGGAGATTATTCTGATTATTTTTACACATCTTTCCTGCCCTTCAGACCCTGGAGCTCCAACTGTGCTAAGGATTGTGTGCTCTTGACCCCTGAAATGCTTTACACCCAACCCGAGCTAACTCATTTCATCCTCTGCACGTAAAATCGTTATTATTGTATAATTATGATAAACCCCATTACTGGTACTTTGAAAGGAGCCTGTGTGAAATAGCAGGATACAACACTGACAGCCTGGTTGTGTCGTCAGAAGAGACAAAGAGGAATTGTCAGGGTATTGATTTTTGTCTCAACACAGCCTCACAGACACATGATTTAGAAAACACTTAAATGAAAAAGCAGTCAGGGAGGGATTATATGCCTTCAATAGAGCAAGACGATCAGTCTTGAGATCTTATTCAATGGTCACACCTGTGGATGCCACTGACCATAGGGTGTTGATTCTGGCTGATGTAGTGATTAAACACAGATTCGTGTTTGGAGTAGACCCGACTTTTCAGCATCCCAGTTTCAGTGGAAGATTCCCTAAGCTGACTTCAGGCCTCACAGGGTGAAGCATGGCTGCACTGCCAAGTCTGGGGTAAGCTTGTCTGAAGAGCCATCCTTTGCTCTCCTTTCTTCCAGGTAGAGGATAGATTTAGTTGCTCATAAGATACGTACTCAAGTCACCATTTCCAGGTAAGACACCAAGCTAGCTCATGGTTCCGGGCCACAGTCAAGCTGTTCTGTTTTATTGAACTAGTTTAATCTTCCAGTTGAGTAGGAGCTTCCCTGACGGTGAAAATTCTCAAATCCCAGTTTTTAAAACTTTGTTTTGTTTTGTTTTTTTGAGACAGGGTTTCTCTGTGTAGCCCCGGTTGTCCTGGAACCAGCTCTGTAGACTAGGTTGGCCTTGAACTCACAGAGATCTGCCTGCCTCTGCCTCCCGAGTGCTTGGATTAAAGCCATGTGCTACCAATGCCTGGTCTCAAATCCCATTTTTTCCCTCTTTGCTATAACTTTAGTTTATATGCTTGTCTTTATTTATTTTTGGCTTGGACAAGTTCTATAAACTATTAATTTGAACTGCCTGAAATCAATGTTACTAAGGCTGTGATAATTACTTAAAAATACTTTCCCAGGATGGCCAGACTGACTCCACACCTGTAATTCCAGCACTCAGGGGCTCAGGCAAGAGGACAGAGAACACCAGAGCAGTTTGGGCTACTTAAAAAGTTCTAGGCCAGCCTGGACTCTGGCTTGGTCAGTTGGTCATGTGTAAGCTTTGTGGTATCACCTTATTGCTTCATCACACTCCTTCCCTAGTGCCAGAGTGACAGGAGACCTTTTGTGGTGTTGATGTGTAACATAGCTCTCATGCCACTGAGTCTTGGCTCTCATGGTTCTCTTTGCCCAAATCTTCCCCCTCAGCTCTGATGCTTCTGTTAAAAACAACAACAACAACCATGATTTGAAGTGAAATAGTGATATTAAAACTGAAGAAAGAGAGGTAAAGGATATATGAAACAATGAAGATTGTTTGCTCAGCCAGAAAAATAGGTATTTTGTGCAGGTTAAAAAAGCATATTAATAACTTCATGAGGCTAACCAATTTAGGACTCAATTAGGAATGTGATCCCAGGAACTACATACAAATTATTGTAATTATGGTGACAGGAAATGGGACTCCTAGGAAATGGTAGGAGGCAGAGATTTAAAAGGGGGAATATATTATTTAAAAGTCAGGTGGTTTGTCTTGGTGTCCCTAAGAGTTGAATTGGGAAAATTAAAGAGCTCAGATCATAAACTAGCAGCAGAAGTAAGCCCTAAGCTATTCACTCAGCAGAAAGCAGCACTGCAACTGGAAATACAGGCTTGTGGTTACTTAATGGAAGTGAGTGTTTAATCGTGTCAGGGCCACTGTGTGCCATAGATTTAACATACCATCACGAACATATTTTGCAACTTGGACAATTGATTCCACACCTGTACTGTGCTGTATCCAGCTTTATAAAACATGTCATCCCCATAAAAATAAATGTACGTGGCAAATAGCCCTCTCTGTGTTTGCCAAAAAAACAGATTACTATCAGGAAGGCCGAATTATCACCTGCTGTCAACAAATGGATTACCCAAGTTAAGGTCATTATTGTTGCTGTCATTATGGTGCATATTAAAACTGGCATGTATGAGTACAGGGCCTAGATAGATGGGCCAGGATCTAGCCAGGGCTACTATTAGACCTTTGTGAACTTCATTGTGCATGCTTGCAAAATGATGAATTAAATCTATCCATGTAGCCCTACGGTTTTTTTTTTTTTTTTTTTTTTTTAAGAAACTGCTTCTTTAAATGAATATTTTTCTTTATTGCTAAAGGAATTTTAGATTAACTCAGCATGCATGAACCTTTTACTGTTGTCATCTCCTGACATTTTTCCTTCTGGATTTAAAAAAATATAATACAAGATAAAAATACACTTGGAGTTGAAACAGCAAGAAGTCGAGATAACAATATTTATTTAGTTTACTTGTCAGCTTTTATTTTCTTCCCTTTTTATTTATAGAATTTATATTTCCATCCCCCTTAAAAACACCTCTAAAGAAAGTCTTTTGCAGTTAACTTTGATTTCCATGTTTCTATCTTATTTAATTAAACTTTTTGAAGACATTTTTTCACCCCATTTAAATGAAACATGACTGAGGAGGAGATGAATATAAACATCTTTGCATAGCCGATATGTTGAAAAATGCATGACCACTTAAATGTCACAACTCGGCGAAGCATTTCCTTTTCATTCTTGTGCTGTTGAATTTTAAGGACAAATTGCACTTCATATGCCTTGCTTTGCTTAAATCAGGTAGTGCTGTGTGCTTCTGGCTAAGAACCAGCAGTTCCATGAGGAGCTTGCAAGATCTCAGGGATTCTCTTACCCTCTCCCCAAGTTCCTCTCCCCTCCCTCCCTTTCCATTCTCTGCTGCTTCTCCTGTCTCTTTTTTCCCCTTTTCACCTCTTTCTCCTCTCTGTATTTCCTTTCCCTCTCTTGGCAAATAGCCTGGTCGGTGGGTATGACCGATGTGAGGCTGGCCTTGGACTGGGCCAGATAGTTGCAATGGCCTTTCCTCCTACTTCCTGCGCCTCCATGGGCCTGACACTGAGCTTGCCCCATTTTGCCAGGTCTGGACAGCCTGAAGAATGAATTTTGCTGGGGGTGGCCCTGCTCTTGGCCTTGGCCATGGTTCTGTCCCTGCTCCTCATTGACTTGCTTCAGAAGCAAGGCTGCAGTAGCCTAGACTCTGAGAATGAGGTAAGGTCTGGTTCAGATGTCCTACCAGCCGCACGGCAGGAACAGGGCAGGGGAATACTAATCGGAAAGGAAGTGAAAGGACACAGAAACAATTAGGTAATTATAGCAAAAATAAATCAAAGCAGGGAGAGGAGTGTCAGGATAGGGGAAGTGGGTCAGGAAACTTGTGCTGAACACCTACTGCAGGTGGAACTCTCCCGGTACTACAGGAGTCTGGCTTCGTGGTGACTGGAGCATGCACTTGTCCTATGACACAGTTGTCACCATCCCACAGTGTCTCTAGCCAATTAAGTGATGGCTGCTGAAAGGAACATGGAGTCAACATTATCTCTAATCTTAGTTTCATAATGCTCTAGATTTCTTGTTAATATGGGGACACTGTAAACTAAAAAACTCCATATCTAGGGAGGAGACAGCTTTTCTAAGTTAATCATTGCCCTGTAGGTTTGCGTTTTTCAGCCTATGTGACTGGTCCAGGTTTACTTACGTGTTTGTTTGTTTTGTGGGTCTGCTTAGTTTTAAATGTTGACAACTAAATAAAAGCATGAACATTGCCAAATAAGTACCTTGAGGTGGGGTGTGTGTGTGAATGTGTTTAGGGCCAGAGGTTGTAACTTGGTTTAAAGTATTGAGCATCTTCTAAGGCCTATTTCCTTCCTCTCTTGGTCTAGCCTTAGTCCTAGGCTGGGACTGCTATGACCTTTGATAGGAGCTAAAGGAAGAAACAAATGAGGAGCTTCGAAGAGTACTTGAATTCAACAAATGTCACCTGATACCCACTGTGTGTAGGAAATTATTTAAGAGTTTCTGTTCTATAGATACTTCTGGTCAACCTCAGAGTAATGGAGGGGTATCTGCAAATGTCCCCACTATCAAACTGAAATAACACTCAGGATATGGTACAGGCCTCTTAGGATGCAGTGTCAAGTGAATAGCATAAATGACCCTGTTATAGGAACTCTGAGCAAGGAGGGAGACCTCTCTTTGGGTTTCATAGGAGGTTTCATCTCCATCGATCAAAGGAGCAGATATATTCTCCAAGATAAGATGGATAAAGACAAGGGAGTTCAGAGTGAGAGACTGGGGTAGCTTCTTTTATGGGAAAATTCCCTCTTGAGAAGAGGATCCAAGGTGATGAACTTGCAGAGAGGTACACAGGAAGCAAAGCTAGCAAGCAAAGCTAAAGCCCCAGGCCTGGCTGTGTGTGTAACTGTCTGTTGGTCATCTTATTAGCTGGGTCTTGAAACTTTGACATCCAGGGAGAAGAATAGTTATGACAGGAGTCACTCCACACCACTTCAGGATTCCCATGTGTGTTTGTTAGAGGTGACCTAATGCTGGAATAGACTTTAAAACATTTCTCTGAAAAAATAGTTTTAATGTAAAAGCAGATGCTGTTGGAACCCAGATGGTGGCTGTATCATCCCTGGGTATGAGAGTCAGCCTAGGACCAGTTGTACATTGTTAGGAGACATTGGGACTGCCTTGGACCTGAAAGAAAAACCTGGGAGTAAAGTACAGTAAAGGGGTATAGCAAAGTATGGGAGGGAGTGAGCAGGAGACTTCTTCCCAGCATGCATTAGGAGCCCTCACTGCTCTGGAGAGATGTGGTTTTTAGACCAGATCTTATTAACTACAAAGCCCAGTGCTCAACTGAATTTCTCACTCAAAACCCTCAAATTTAAAACAGATGAAAATGGTGCTCCCACCTCCCTGCAAGCCTTTTCTCAGAGTGCTGTGTTTAGCCCTGGGGCTTGGGAATCCAATATCACACGGCTCTTCTCTCAAAGGATGAGAAGGATGGAGAATGAGGGAAGACAATGTTCTTGGCCAGGACACTTCACACTGTAGGGAGTTTCCTCAGGGTGAGTTTCCCCGACAATGGGGAGAGGGATGGAAGCAGCAGATCTGTGTGAGTCTATTTTATATCTCCTCAAGTTCTTTTTTGGTGTTTGGCTCAAAATATGCATAATACATTCATTAGCTCAATGGAAAATAATCATAGTTAAATTACATTATAAATTACATTACATTATATCATAAATTTAACAGCAGCATGTTTTAGGAGTATGTACAAAACTTATTTATTTATTTATTTTTTGCTGATGAGCTATAGTGTCTGGAGACCACAGAGTCCTGAATTATAAATGTCAACCTTTGGTATTGCAAATCCTATCTACTCCAGGATCTAATTCCCACCATGCTAGAATCGAGACGCCCAGTGCTCTCAAGAAGAGAGTTTAACTGCTTAGGGGCACTCTGCAATTTGTCATTTATGGCAGGTTTTGAGGACATAAACATTGCAGTGGTATTTTTGAAAGGAAATGTTTATCATTATAGCTCCCAAACACATCACAAACAGAAACAATAATTTCATTAGTAGCCGAAAAGTGTAATAATGCTGTTGAATATAAATTTCACTGCTATGGTAATTCTGAAACACAAGAATGATGAATAAACAATTGCAGCAGTATTATTGGGAATAAACTTTATTGCTGTGAGTAAGATGCAAGTGGGAGGGTTGATGGAGACTGCAATTTTGGGGTATTGTTTTCAGTTGGCGGTACGGGTGTTGTGGTAGGTGTGTGTCCTGTTCTCCATTATTGTGTTTCTCACCAAGACTGTAATGACAAGCCCTCACTCCACCCTGAATCTCATGTCTCTTTTGCTTTAAGTATTTTATAATCTCACTAACTCTGTCCTGTTACAAGACCCAAGGATCACCCTCTCTTTCTCTGTTTCTCCACATTGAAGAAGAGGTTGCTGGCTTGTGTTTAAAGTCAGTTATTCCTTCTCCACCTCATCTGGTAGCCTCTGCCCAAGTGGATCAGAGTGTGCTTCCCACTCCTCTTTTCCCTACCTGCGTGTTCCTCTCTAACTATACCATCAGTAGGCTGAGCATCACTACTATGAGGTCCCTGGTCATCCCATCTTCAGCTACAACCTGCCCGTGGCTTTCTCTTTCTTACAGAACCAACCCCAAACTCCTTAACTGCTCTCCAAAGCCCCTATGATTGCCTCATCCCATACACCTTTTTCCCTGAGTTACCATTCACTTTGAAATCTTAGACACCAGCACATATCAACCCTAGGATATTCCTGTCCCTTAGCTTATAGCCAACTCATATCCATCCTTCAAGACTACGGCTATAAGTCCCTTTTCATAAGAGCTCCAATCTTTTTATGTCAGCCAAAGTAGCCTTTGGGGGCTTTTAGTCCTGTCCATCTCCATAGAGCTGTGGCCTCCAGGCTTCCAGGGGGCAACATTCTCATAGAACATGGGGTGGTCCAGAGACCCCTGAAACTAGATCAGGAAGAAGTACCCCATCATTTGTGGCTTTCAGGCTTGCAGCTCCACTTCTAATGAGGACAGGCATCATCACCCGTGACAAACAAAGTGCTCATGTGTCTGTGGACACTCCTCTGGGCTCTTCACAGAGCAGGCCAGACAGATGTTCCTAACCTGCCATGGGCCTGTGCTTTGAGGTGTCTGATAGATGTCAAGTCGTCTGCCACCTCTGCTCACCTCTGAGAGCTGCATATCTCAGAGCAGAACCTCATTTAACCACCCTGAAGCCCAGGCCAGTGGAAAGATTTTTGTCCACTCTGTCTTTATGCAAAGTGTAAACATTTTGCTTATCATTAAACTTTTATATCACTCTTCCCCTCTCCTTCTTCCTCACTTAAAAAAAAGATTTATTTTATTTATATGTGTGTTTTGTCTGCATGCATGTTTATGCACCATGTGTATTTTGGTGTCCACAGAGGTCAGAAGAGTGAATGCCATATACCCTGGAACTGGTATGCTGGGACTGGTGTTATAGATGGTTGTGAGATGCTGAATTGATTAGTGTTGGAAAACGAAGCTGGGTCCTCTCCAACAGCACCAAGTACTCTTAGCCACTGAGTCATCTCTCCAGCTCCCTCTCTATGACTCTTTAATGTTAGATGAGTGCTATGCTGCTGGGCTATGTCTCTAGCCACTGATGTCAGGTTTTATTTTTATTTATTTTGTGTGTGTATATATGATATGTGTGTGCACATATGTGTGCTGATGTGTGTAAGCACACCTGTGCATATGCAGGTGGAAGCGAGAAGTCAACAATGGATGTCTTCCTCAACTGTCCTACTCCTTATTTTTTGAGACAGGATCTCTCACTGTACCTGGAGCTAACCAATTTGACTATGTTGGCTGCCTAGAGAGCTCCAGGAATTCACCTGTCTCTGTCTCCTCAGTGTTAGGATCACAGATGGGCACCGCTGCACCCAGCTTTTGTTGTGAGCTCTGGGGGATTCAAACCCCAGTCTTGACGTTCACACAGCAAGCATGTTCACTGGGTAAACTATCTTCTCAGCCTTGCATGCCAGTTTTAAACACTGTGTTGAAGCACATTATTGCTTATTGAAATTCTGGTGACTTTACATTTAGAATCTAAAGCAAGTACCTCACCTTCTCCACTTTGTTCCAGAACAATGGTGATCAGGATTTGAAGACTTCTCAGGGTCCAGAGAGGTTATTTTAGCTGAGGGGAGTACAGTGATTGATGGGTATCAGTGGTTGTGGCGCTGTGGGTGCAACTCATGTGCCTGTCCTGCAAGGCTGACACAGACAGTGCAGATCAGGGCTGAGAACAAAACACATCTGTCTGTCTGTCTATTTATTTATTTAAAATCATCCCGGGACTTAGGAGCAGGTATTAACACAATAGAAAGCAAGGGTTGGGGATCTCAGGGCTACAGGCTCAAGTTTTGCCTTTGCTGTCTTGCTGCACAGTCTGAGGCCAGGTTGTATACTCTTGGAGCCCTAAAGTCTCTATTAGTAAAAAAGAGAGTTAAAAAAGCATCTGTGTTGGGTTGTGGTGAACATTAATGAGACGCTTGGCTCATTCTAGAGAATGCCCTAGATATTCCTTGTAGTTCTGGGATTCAGAAGTGAGAAAGTGACATGAAAGCATTTTCTCCACTCCCACCTTATGGAGCCTTCAGTAGAGGGGCCAGTGGAAATTCTGGGTCATATGTGCTTTGGGGTTATACGTGCTCATCTTAAGTTCCCAAGCTGTGCTGTGAGAAGCCATGGGAAGGCTTCACGGGGGGCGGGGGGTCCAGGTAAGTAGGAAGGGCCTCCAGGAAGAGAAGCACTTGGGCAGAAGGTTATAAGGAAAAAAAAAAAGAAGCCAGTGTATATGGAGGACAGAGCATTCATTTGTGTTGCTATTTTCCCATCACTAGCCTCTTTGCTGGGTCTTGTCTCAGCAAAGGTGAGGTGCTGGTGATAAGAGGATGAAGTCTAGGAGCTTCCCTGGCTGACTAAGCCACCCTTAGGTAGAACAGTTCTGCCTTCACCTCTTAAGAACTGAGTTCTGGGGATAGGACTATACTTCTTGGGAAGTTTCCAGAAGAGGCAAGCAAAATCTCATGGAGTGAAGAAAGAGGAATAGGAGTTAAGCCAGAAGGATGGACAGTGAGTAGACAAGAAGGGACATTTCTGTGTCACCTGCCATTTTTCTTGTGAAATAAAAGTTGTTTTCTAGAAATAATTCAGATGTTTGGCAATAAAACATTCCAAGCTGTGGAACGGGCTCCAGTGCTGTAGAAAAATTCTCTAGTCTTCTAACACTTGCAAATGGAATGTGAGTCGGCTCTCATGGACAGTACCCATTTGCCCATGAGGCAGGTGAGTTAAGGGTTACCCTAAAGATTTTTTGCTGGTAACTATGTTTCCACCAGTCTTTCAGGAATGCACAAAAAATGAAGAGCCAGGAAGAACTAAACTGTGGAACTGTAAGTGTAATTTTAATGCAGCAAAAGGAATTTTACTGTATTATTGAATGTCGGCAGAACAATTTCCCCTAGAGGTAATGGGACAGGTGGAAAAGGGCCACTGATTCTCTTCCTCAGCCTCATGGCATGACCTCAGAGAGCATGCACATCATGCCATGGTCATGCAAATGGTGTTTGTGCAGCTGATACAGCCTGGAGCCTTACATCGAATCCACCAGAAGGTATCGGCTCTTGCTTCTGAGTCAGTGATCAAGAGGTGAGAAATCCCATATTTCATTATGAAGTCCCTCTGCTCCCCAGTCACCCCAAGAGTGCTGTAACACCGAGGGCCATGTGTGGCATGCTCCATCAGCTCAGGATAAAAGCTACATTGGACTGAAAGCCAATACGCCAGCCAAACCCCATGATGCCAGCTTGGCAATTAACAGTTCCAGCTTTCCTGAGGGGGCTTGTCACCACCAATCTGAGAAAAGTCCCATCTGAGAGGTGGCGGGTTCGCAGCAGAACTCTCACTATCGCCTGTTGTTTTTGTCTCTCATAGCCCGAGTGACTTCTTTCCCCCCCAGGAGAGGAAGTCATTCTCATCAGTAGCCTTCAAGAGATCAGGGGAGACGCAAGTGAAGATTTTGTGCCATTCAGAGGTCACAAGGTGTTGACAGTGATGGCAAGAGAGGCGATCAACAAGTTGTCCTTCCGCCGATGGCTTTGGAGGATGGGGAAAAGCAGCTATTTTAGAGGCCAGTGAGCTTGGAGCCATTTGTGAACCAAGGCTTTATGATGAGCAGGAGTGCACCATCTGGCCCTGGGCCCCTGCCAGGCTGAGGACACTTCAAGCTTCTTGAGTTTCTGCAGTGATATTGGGGACCAGCATGTGTGCTCAGGAATGGTGAAGAGCTAGGGCTCAGTTAAAAAAGGGGAGGTGGAGGGACAGGAGGGAGTTCAGTGGTGTGTCACTTGTGTGGCATGCAGCAGACCCAGGTTCAGTCAGAGAAAGAGCACATGGCTAAGAGAACTTTTATTTGTAGACAGACAGACTATGAGACCCAGTGCCTTCTGCAAGGATGCAAAACTTGTAACTATAGCTGCAACTTAGCATCCCAGCTTAGTTTCCCCATTGTCTGTGATTGACAGAGAGGACAGGTAGAGCAGGAAGCCCAAGCTCTTACTCCAAGGATAGGAAATGAAAACAAAAATGGGAAAAATGGTTGATTGGTGGCTTATGTAAACCTGTAATTTCAACACGTGGGAGGATGAGGCAGAAGAAATGCCATGAGTTGCTGGCTAGCCAGGGCAGCAGAGTGAGATCCTGACTCAAAAATACTGAAACAAACAAGCAGGTAAACAGAACAGGGCACAAAAGGGAATAAATCATGGCCATGTTTAGGATCCATCACCAAGTAGATCTGGGATCTGTGAATAGGCATATGGGTATGTAAAAGCCTGACAAGTTTTTCTTGGAGCAAGAGAGCTTATCTGCTAACCTAAAAGACTCTAGGAAGGGAGGTGGGGGCTCTCATGAACATCCAGCAGATAATGCTAAATGATAATGTTAGAGACATTGATTTTTCTAGTTTATGAAACTTGTAGGCCAAACTAAAACCCAGTGACCCATTGAATGAAGTAAATGGCTGCAGGCTTGGCAGTCACCCTCCAGAGAGTCACTTGTCCCCCCTGAGCAAAGTAAGTTAATATTTATTCATAGTATTAAAATTTTGAAATGAAGTCATCCAGGAACAGGCTCCTGAGAAAGAAATAAAAATGCACAGAGACACTGGTTAGAAATGTTGTCACAGATGAAGACTATGGAGGCAATTAATATTGAGGAAAAAGTCAATCTAGCAAACTAAGGAAACTGAAATATTTATATAAAAAGTTTAAAAAAATCCCATTAGTTATTACCCAGGTGGACATATCTCCATGCAATTATGGAGTCTGCTAACAAAAGCAAATTTCTCTCTCTCCAGTTCCCATCTCCAAGGTATTCGAGTTGGCGGGACTTCTCTTCACGGGAAAGTAATTTAAATAGACAGGGAACGAGTTTAGGGTTGCCGTAAAATTTTCTTATTTGATAGGTCAAAATTGTGAGTCCCAGGGCTGGCAGACGCTGGAGAGAGGAGATGGCATATGCCACGTGGATACTTCATGTGTCTTTAGAGAAAAGTATTATGAAAGATGGCGGAGATACTGTACCATGGGGAGCCACTGAAGCAGCAACATGAGCAGGGTGTAGGAGCTGTCAAAATTGCTTGTACTAGTGAGACAAGAAGAGTGTGTGTGTGTGTGTGTGTGAGTGTGTGTGTGTGTGTGTGTGTGTGTGTGTGTGTGTGTGTGTGTAGCAGTCTTTGTTATGGAACTCAGGGACTTCTACATGCTGGGCAAATACCATACCACTGAGTCATAACTCACTGTTAGAGATACATCACGACTCATGATTATAGATAAGAAGCCTGAAGAAGAATCATAAAATCTCAAGACCACAGCACCCTGAAAGTAAGATAAGATTCATTGTTTTGAGCAGCAGAGAAAACAAACAAACAAACAGAAAATACTGTGTTGTCTAACTCTGAGCAATTTTCACTGCCACGCTCTGTTCTTTGCTTGAAAGGGTGATGGTGCCAGCCTATACCATGAACAGCATGCTTTCCAGCTCTGCCTCTCTGATTAGCCACCTTTGGATTCTCATTAGAGCCACCCTAAAAGAGGTGCCATCACCCTCATCTTCCTAAGAGAGAACTAGGGTTCCATCATTTGAGGACAGTGTCATTTTTCTTCTATATACCCAAACACTTGTTCCTGAAAATCAGATCTCACCCCCCCCCCAAAAAAAAGCTAGTGCAACTTTTTCACTTTTATTCTGGGCTCTGTACAACTCTCATCCTATTTCAGTTCTTCACTTATGGCTTAACATTCATTTTCTGGCTGATTTGCTGAAATCTACAATTTGATCTCAGGTTGCTTCCATCTCTCTTCCCCCAAATTATTCTTCTAGTCTCTTGATCCAGTGTCCTACCTCCACTTTCTTCAAAGCCTTAATGCTATAGCTTTCCTACTAGCATATTGCAATGACCCTGGCTAAGCTCACTGGTGACCTAATTTTCACATTTAACGACCTATTTTCAATCTTCCTTCTTTCCTGATTCTTTAAAACAACTTCCCTATTTTGAAATCATTTCTTTCCTTGTTTTTTCTTTGATTCTTCATTTACTTTATGTTTATTGGTACCTACTAAGTGCTAGGGGCCGCATTCTAGGTTCTGGAGACACAGCTGTATAGTGTATTCTAGTGGAAGAAGAAGGTAAAGAATACTACAGAAATGAGGAGAAAGATGATGTTAATTAATGATGTGGCCAAGAAGCACCCTCCATGGCTGGCCAACCCTGTCTTTTCCAATGCCTTTGACAATATCTCTGGATATTCTTCTACCTGGTTCTTTGATATCCTTTGTTCCAGGCCCTCTAAGGCAGCTTGCTTACTACATGTGCATCTATAATTCCATTGTAGATGCATGTACTAAACTTGATTTTCCCCTTACTTTCCATTGGAACATCCTCAAATTTGCCAAGTTTAGAGTGACAGCCTTTTATCACCAAGTCTACTCTTCATCTGTGTTCATTGCCATGGTTATAGACCACAGTCCTTTGATCTAGAACTTGTCCCTCAACTCCACTGTAGCAGTTGTGAAGGGCAATTGATCTTGAATCTTAAAGGCCCAGGGTCTTGGCATTTTTCTCTCCTTTATTCTCAGATTCTCCCCCTCAGATTAGATTCCTGCCTTTAACAGATTCTTGCCCTTTAGCTAGTTTCCTAACTATGGGGCTCTCCACACCAGGTCTCTCCTTTCACCTTAATACCCAGATCACTACCCCAAGGACACCTGGTTTTGTAACTTTCCACTTCCCCCATTTTTTCTTGTGTGTGTGTATGGGTGCATATGCACATATCTCAGTAGATATGTGTGTGAGTACATGTGGAAATGCAAGGTTGATATCGGGAATCACCCTTGATTGCTTTTACTTTAGAGCTTATGGACATGGCTAACCTCATCAGTCAGCTTGCTCTAGGGATTTCCTGTTTCCATTTTCTGAGGCTAGAATCATAGGTGTGCCACCATACCTATTTGGCATTTGTGTGAGTTCTGTGATCTGAATTCTGGTCTTCACACCTGCATGGCAAGCACTTTAATCATGGAGGTATCTCCCCAGAACTGTCATTTCCCATTTTATAAGACTCCCTTGCCCTTGTGGCCCATAATACCACATGAAGGACTGTAGGAGATGCACTGAGTTTGTGGCTTGCAGCAAATACTCTGAAATGTGAGATAGAAATTATCCAGGTGAGTTACACATAGGAAGGGAAAAGATTGCTTTGTGAACCTTCAGTTTCTGTTATAGACACACATATGGCAATGCAAGAGGTTGGGGTATAGCACCTGGAAAGCTTCTCAAGTGCTGGCTCTGTGGCTCTGTGATAGACTCCTTCATGTGACATCTAAGACCCACTTCAGTTTTGCCACTGTCATTGTCCTCATAGGATTTCTAGATACTCCTCTACTATAAGAAAGCTCTTCTTGGGTGATATGGATATGGACTCTTGCTGTCCCCAAGCATTCTGGATGCCCCTTCTCTGTGACTTCATCCCTCCTTTCATCAGGCCTGATTTTCTTTTCTGTAGGGAAATTCTTTATTTTCCACATCTCAGCATCAATGTTCTTTCCCTAGTCCTCCCTGGGCAGGGCTGTTTCTGTTTGTTCCTTATTGTGTGTGCATAGGTATCCTCATCTTCCGTCTCTGTTGGCCTTTTTGGAAAGTGATTTATGTTGATATTTCTTCTCTCCCTCATTAGGCCATGTAGAGGGAGGAATATCAATTTATCTTTGGACTTGGGAAAACATAATTTTTGAAATATTGGAAATTGTGTGTCTGTGTTTGTGTGTGTGTGTGTGTGTACACATAAGAACATATGTGATATAGGAAGGTGTCCATTGCTGTCTTGGCAGTAATAAACATATTTACATACCCCACTAACATTTTGGTCTTTGGGTACCTTGTGGTATTTACTACCTTTTCCATATTCCTGAGGCCAGATACTGAGCATGAGGCTGGACTCCAGCACAGTCTGAGGCTAATGAGATATGGACTTCAGTGAAATTTTGTCAGGTGACAGCAGCAGTGTGACACCTGTCTCTGTCCTTGTCTTGGGTCTCTCATCACTTATAGAGGTCAGTGGCTGGTGACATTAGGTCTATGTCTCCATAAAACTGGGGATTGATTATACCATGGCCCCAGGCAATTGGAATAAGGCAATTGTATGCCTAATGACTGGGAAGACATAGCTCTATTTTCTTCACTTTCTGAATGGGTGTGACTCACAACCATCCTAGGAAAGAAAGGGCAGCAGATGACTGGCATAACTTATCTGTTTATAAAAATTTTTGAATTTGTTTCAGAACATGACTACTACATATTTTTAGGGAGACCAAATAGTATCAATGGGCATCCTTCACTGTTAAGGAACGTTTGGTCCCGGGATGGGCATAAACCCAGTTTCACCTGAGCTACTTTGGAACTTGGTGGCTTTCACAAAATACTACTATCTGTGACCTTTGGTTTTGCTGTTTGAGAGTAAAAGACAACTGTCCTTATAGGATTGTGTTGAAAATCACATGGATTAAACAGCTTTGGCATGGGACATGTTTCAAATGTGACAATCCAAAGCAAAATGATGGACCAGAAAGCAGAACAAGATGGGTGGGGGAAAGAAATGGGGCATGGCAAGAGGAAGAGCTGGAAGACAGTAGGATGCAAGCAGTAAAGGAGAAGGGCAGGGTCATTCTTGGTAATTTGTCAGCACTGGCCCAGGACACCTTTAATTTTTGGGGTCTGATGATTCCTTGTCACAGGGGGCTCTTCCATGCATTCCCACTGAATACTTGTAACCACCCCTGTCTGTTCCTTTAGTTATAACCACTCCAAATGTTCCAGTCACATCTTGGTGTCCCATGTAGACAAAAATTACCCTATGGCATCTGTGCTCCAGATAGAGTACACTGCAGCTGTGGGGCAGATCTGATGGTGTTGGGTAGGCTACCATCCAAACAACAGATTTGAAACAATGGTCTTCTAGTTTCTTCAGTAAAGATCCTACCAAAACCCAAATGAGTGACATTATTTCCCAGATAGGCAAAGGAAACAGTGAGAAATCTGATATTAAGAAAACTGGTAACTTCCCAGGTGTATAAACACCTTTATTCCTAGTACCTGGGAGCTAGAGGCAGAAGGATTATAAATTCAAAGTTATCCTTGGCTCTGTAAGAGGGTTTGAGACTAACCTGAGATACAGGAGAACCCTTTGGTGGTTTCGATGAGATGTCCCATGTGCATGAGAATTGCTCATGTATTGAGCCTTGATACTTGATAGTGGTGTTTAGGGAGGTGGCCTTGCTGGAGGAAATATGCCACTAGGGGCTGGCTGTCAGGTTCCAGATCCTTGTGCCATTCCCAGTGCTCACTCTCTTTCAGTTTTGTGCTTGTGGTTTGAGATGTGAGTTCTTAACTTTTTTCTCTATCCACCAGGCCGGCCTGCTGCCCCTGCCCTGCCAATGTGAACTCTAACCCTCTGATATCAGAAGGTATTTCTCCTATAAGTTGCCTTGATCATGCCGAGGAAGGGTTTTTTGGGCTTATGGTTCTGGAGTGTTGAGTCCATCACTATCATGGGGGAAGTGGCAGAGATGGTTGCTTAAGCAGCAAGCTGAGAGCTTACAACTTGAAGTGCAAGCAGGAAGCAGAGAGAAAGTGCACTTGAAAATACTGGGAGTCATTAAAATTTCAAAGCAGTCTAGGGACACATCTCCTCCAACATGGCCACACCTAATCCTTCCCAGACGGTGCTACCAAGTGGAGACCGAGTATATCTATGTCTGAGACTATGGGGCCATCTCAGCCAAACCACCACGTCTCCCTTTCCAATATCACATCTTCCTAAAAATTTTCCTTATTTTTGAGAATTTCATAGATGCATAAAATAAAATATGGTCTTATGTGATGGTACTTTCCTCCTGCTCTCCACATGCCCCTCCAATATAACCCCTGCCAACTTCATGTCTTTTTTTTCCTTGATAGCCCACTAGATCCAGTGTGTGCTGCAGATACATTCATGGCATGGAAACCTACTAGTGACCTCATCCTTAGTAGAAATGATTCTCCCTCCCCTAGGGTGTGTCCACTGTCAATAGCTCCTCTGTTAGGATTCAGGCCTGGAGATCATCTGCTCCATGTGTGTCAGGATTTTGTGCAGGTTACCACAGCTGCTGTGAGTTCATGGATGTCATAGCCGTGTCACATCCAGAAGACAGTATTTCATAGCTCTCCTTCGCATCCTGCTCACACCAGGGTGGCAATATTTATTGATATTTATTAAATGTTCATCATTTGTGAAAAAATTGCCTTCTCATGAGACTCTGAACTTATATATGAGACTCTGAGCCTGTACACCCACTCTCAGTAAGATCACTTTGCTTCCTTCCTAGCAGGCAGTTGGCTCTTGTGTGCTTTACTGGTTTGACCTATACAATGGGAATACTGATGCATCATTTTCCAAAGGTGAAGAGCATATTAACTAAGGTCCTCGCAGCTTTCATAGCATCTGATGCTTAAAAAGGCCAAGATGTCCCCCAGAGGCTGCCTCAGAGCAGTCTGCCTTCCACATATGTTTTTCCATCACACTGTCCGGGTCCTTATCTTCTCAGGATAGCTCTATTACCCTAAGGTACATATTTTTCAGATCATTATAAGATGCCTGGTGTGATAACAGTAGAGGGAGAGAAATCCATGCATGTGAGCCAGACATGGTGTGGCTTGAGCACTTACAGCAAGATTGCATTGGCTGTTTGGAACCTCCACATCTGCAGTGTGCGCTAGGCCATACTTACCCGTAATGCAGGGTTTTAAGGTCACTGCCGGTTATTATCTGGCCGGTAATGACCACAGAACTATACATTATTGCTATTAGGAGCCATTTTGGTACTATTTTCAGTTTTCCTTTTTATTGAGTAGCTGCTGACACCCAGACTTTCAGAGGTCGGATTACAGTAGCTGGGAGTCTTGGTCACTCACTACATGTTGTGTCAGGGAGAAGTTGTGTACAGCTGCTGTTTTGTTCAGATACTGTCAAAGGTTGTGTACTGGATTTGAAACGCTCCTTTGATTTTTAAGCAGCACTTGGGACTTTCACCCTGTGAAGCTGTGTTTTCCAGTTCCTTTAAATGGGGAACTAAGATTGGAGGAAAAGTTGGATTTGGATTTGTTGTTTCCTAGCCATCTTTTCAAAAATAATTAATAATATGGCTCAAGGGAATCACAGTGTCAGTGATATCTATTACAGAATTAGGAAGCATCTCATTGGGAGTGCTTACCTTTCTAAGAGGTGAAGAGAGGATGGGGTCTGGAGTTAGCCCACTGTGAGCACTTCCTTGCCTTGTAATTATAGATTATAGTACAATTATGATGCATAGGCTCCTGAGAATACAGTAGTGCTGGAGTGTGAATTTGTAAGGTCTTTATTTTTCAAACATGCAAGCAATCTGTTTTTTTTTTTGCAATATTTACTGTTAAAAAAAACACCACAGATTTTTAAAAATAAGAACTCATAATTTTTCTTGGTTAGCTTTAGTCAGTCTTTATTTTCTGTGGAGATTTGAATAACTATCCAGAAAGCGATATTAATATGTGGGGAGGGGAAACCAGCATTGAGGCATTATGACACTTGATCCAAGACAGGAATTCTCTCTATGATAATGCATAGTGATGGGAATGGTTTTATTCAGCTGAACAGTTGGGTATAAAGGTCTTAATAATGAAACCTCATTTTGACAGCTTTTACTGTTCGACAGCAGGCTTCATTATATTTGCCTTGTTGATTTATTATTTTTAACTCCTTTTACATATGTATGCAGGCCATGCAGCAATTTCCCTTGTATCTTTTCTTTTCCATAGCTATGTGGACTTTTGCAAGAACATATTAACATTTTTAATGGGAGATTTTATGTAGGAATAAGGAACAACTACCATTAATTATTATACTTGTCAAAAGTGGAGAAGAATCTACACCATATATCCTTGTCTATTTATGTAACTGTCTAATGCTGGATAAATTATGCCCCAGTTGCTGCAGTAAATTAAAAAAATAATAATCCAGGCTAGAGAAGCCATTTTATAAATCTACAGTTCTATGGAACTATTTCAGGAGAGGATGAAGTTTGCCCAAGATTTTGTTATTATGTCATGTCCAAACCTTTGCTAGTGTGAGTCACTGTGGTCCAGTTATTAAGACAGCAATTGTGGCCTGTGATATTTTATGATTTTACTCCATATTCTGTGGCCATCATAGCTCTTCTTTTACAGGAGAAATCAGATGGGTGGCCGGTTGCATCCTCCGAGATTCTTTGCCATCCTAGAGGGCCATTGAGTATTTGGATGTTGACAGAATGATCTTTTATACTCTTAAATACACAATCCCAAGAAGGTTTAAATCAATGTGTTAATTGGTAAGTGATACTGTAATTATATGCATAATCAGGGAAAATTTGAATGTAGATTATTTATGTACTCTCAGGAAATTAATCTGCAGAGGTCATATATTAGATTGCTTGTTTATTAAGTAGAACCCCTGTAGTTACAAAATGCTGGCTGGTTCTGCCCTCCATGGGCAAATCCTCTAGATGTTCCCAGCAGGTGTCAATGGCACAGAGCCTCGAGTGCTTATTGATCCAGATTCAAACAGTTCATTAATCTAAGCACACATTATATAGATTTTTCAATGTAATTTTGGGAGGGTTGAAAAACTATATTGAATAATGAGATATGATACCTAAATGATGCTTTTTATAGCACATCTCCCTTGAGATGGCGGCATTTGAACTGGGGTAGATACTGGAGTATATGTGTCCCCTTCCAATTCTCATTTAGGTAGTTACTTGAGAGGTTTGCCAAGTATTGCTTTTGCCTAGTAGTCTCCCCACCCTATTTGGTATAACCACTGAAGCTTCCCAAACAATGCCAAATAAAAATCAAGCCATCTCTAGATCCGTAAAGGCTGAAACTATCACACACAAAGCAAAACTTAAAACAAACAAACAAACAAACAAACAGGATTTCTATTTTTCGTATGAATACAGTAAAATTTTCCTTAAAGGTTTTCATTTATTCTCAAGACTTTTAGTTTTACACATGTACTTGGTAGTTTCAAATAATATGTTATTCTGTTCTTAACAAATATAGAGAGGGCACAGGGCTCTGTAGGAGTTTCTAGAACGAATCTCTGTGCAAAGTTGTAGTGCCAACATCATGGCCACCATTTTGTGTTTTTCTGTCTGAGCCAGGGGAGTGCCTGTTTCTCCTGCAAGCAGAGTGGGAAGGTCTTACCTTTCCATTCCTGTTGTACATGTTGTTAGGCCCTTTAATTTGGGATGATGCCTTTACAGCCACTATTAGAACCAAGGCCCTGTCCTGTAACTATATTGTTATACAAATATGCAACTACTGGCATATTTCCCGAGAAAGAAGCAGTAACGGTAGGATGAATAAGATATTAAAAACTTGATGGGAAGAGAAAGCACAGGAAAGGGAAAGGCTAAGGGGATATTGGCTACCTCTAGGATACCCAACACAGCTCACTATATATTTTACCTCCACAGTTGACAAAACTTGATTACAAGTAGGATGCTTCCTTGATTAGTGAAGAACATTTACTTGGCTTTGTTTTGCCTTCATAGCTTAATAGAGCATGTAGTCACCGTTTCTTTGCATTTCATTGGAATAGCTTTGATAGAAGTGAATGGACTGAGACATGAGCCAACCTTGACCTTGTCATGAGTGAGGCACCTTAGGAAAGTGAAAAAACATAGGCCTTTGTCTGGAGGCAACCCGTCACTGGTTTGTCATCAGATATGTGATGCTGGCAAGCTGATGGTACTGGCCTTATCACTACATAAGAGAGCTCCAGCCGAGTGGCCACTAAATTTGTCTGCCTTAGTGTAAGGACAGTTATAAGGAGATACAGAGCTGGTATTCAATATATGTAATGCTTCCCAAGGGTTGGGAGAGTTTTTGGAACTATTTAAAGTCTTCACTCACACAATAGAGCTGTCATTTCATTTTCCTTTAAAGCCAGGGTGCCTATGTGTCCTCCTCTGTGTGAACTGGCTTGAGCAGCTACAGTACTGCTGACTTGTTGGATTCCAAAGCCATCGTGCTTAAGGATGCTTAACTAGTGGGGTGCAATTATGCTTACTTGGGCATTTGTGACTGATTAAGGCATTCTCCCTGCAGCCTGCCCATTGTTTCAGAAGTAATTTGTGCATGATTATAGAAGCTACTGTGTTACCTGCTTACACTAACTTTAACATGTTCCACACTAAATATGTGAAGGCATTGCAATCAATTTGGCTATGGTTTTCTATGAGAAAAGATTTTTCCTTTTCCTTTTTTATTCTTTTGTTTGTTTGTTTTGAGACAGGGTTTCTCGGTGTAGCCTCGTCTGTCCTGGAACTAACTCTATAGATCAGGCTGGCCTCGAATTTCTTTTTTATTTTTAAGGAGGAAAAAAAAAAAAGACGTGCCGATACCTTCTTACCATTATATAGTTTGGGGTGTACGTGGGCCAGAGTTAATAAGGGGGCTTCCTGAAGAAGTAGATTTTATTCTGAATTTTCAAGCATGTGAATAAAAGACAGAATGCTTAGGAAGAAGCTTTATACATGTGGGAAGGAGGTTCATAAAAGAAATATGAAGTAGAGAGGGAAGGTGCAGTGAGCTCTAGATGCTATTTTGTCCTATGGTCATTCAGCCCCCAAAGCCTTTATCTTGGTGACTTTCAAAGTTCTCTCTGTTAATCTGATTATCTGGTTGGGTGATGCTTTAGGGAAAAGGTCAGTAAACTCCTTTTTTTCTCTTTTTCTTCTTTTAATTTGTGGAAAAGCACAGACAGTTAATGTATTGGGCTTGTGTAAGCAACGTGGTGTCAGTGGCAACTGTTCTACCCTGCATGAACACAGCCACAGGTAGTACAAAGAAGAATGTTGTGGATATGTTCCAAAGAAAGTTGTATTTGCAAAAATAGAGGATGGTCCTGATTTGAAGACAGGGTAACAATTTGCTAACTTCTACTCGAGGACATTGCTTTATTCCTTTTGGCACTACTGCTTGGACATTAGTTAACCCAAGCAGCATCTGCACTGTTGCTTGCTTAGTCCCTTCATATTGACTTGCTTTGTTTTAAACCTTCATTTTTTAAGGAACTCCAGGCCACTATCACAGAAAAGTGGCATTTATGTGTCACTAAGAAGGAATTGCTGCAAATTTCACAGCAATGAAGACAAAGCAACTCAGTCAGGAACTGTTGTGTTCCCCTGTCCTCATCCTCCTCTTTCTCTTCATTTTCTCATAATAAGATGATTTGAAACAAGTCTCTCAGAATTGATGATTGTCTCTTGAACATCTCAGAAGAATGTAGCCAAGCAGACATCATCCTGTAGGCTGGCCGAGAAAAGGCTGAAGCAGGGGCTGCTGTATGAAAGAGTAGGTCATAGTATAACAGCCAAAAGGGCTCCTGGCCTGGGATTTTTAGATCAAATACAGAATATTTATTGATCTTTCCAGATCAACAGTAATTTTTAATATATCTACATCCCCAATATTAATTATGTCAGAGAATATTTCTACAAAAGACATCATTTGTTTTTAAATCTGAAAGTTGGATTTAATTGTTGTCTCATATTTCTTTGTGCTAGATCTAGTTCTGTGGTCTCAAAATGTCTGTCTCATGGTGGGGAGTAGTCATTCATATGTTGAGACCCAAATTTTCAGTTCCAATGGTGTTGGGAGGAGAGATTTTGGATGGGATTCTACCCTCATGGGAGAAATTAGGACCCTCATAAAGAGGCTGGAAAAGCTAGCCTTGTTCACTCTGTGCAGACACAGTTAGAAAGTGTCATCTTTGAGGCAGGAAGCAGGTCTGATGAGACACTAACCTTTTAGTGTCAGGATTATTGGCTTTTTAGACTGAGAACTGTGAGAAATGAATATGGTGTCTATACACTACTCAGTCTAAGGCATTTTGTGATAGCAGCCTAAATAGCCCAAGACAGCTGGCAACAACAAAGGCTAATTTGAGGACATGCTAATGGGTGGAGAGGGCTGGAGTGTGGCTGCTATTATAGAAGGTGGGCCTGAAAGTGTCAACTTGGTTTACATGACAGAGCCCACAGAGGACCTCAGGAGAGGAGAGATAGGCTGACCTCTTCAGAAAGCATGGGTCAGAAATGAAGGCAGATGCTATGACTTGGAATCTCAGCCAGAAGTCTGTTCACGACCAGGTTCTGTACAAAGAAACCACCGGAGGGTTATGAAGGAGGCTACGTGGCAGACAGAAACGAATCTTCGAAACAACTTGGTGTTTGCCTATTTATGTAGCTCCATCATGCTTTCAATGCCCTGGAAAAATAATCAAAGGAGAATTTAGAGCTGTTCTCGGATTGTCAGTTTTTCATCTAAAAATGTTAATGTACATTAAACTTTTAATTAAAAAAAGCATATCCCATCACAAACTATTTTTAATATGGAATATTTAGCGGCGATGCGCACGTTCTGTTCTGAGCTCCAGCAGGCTATTAACCAGCATAATTTGGGTTTTAAAAAACGAACTGAATTAGGTTGTGTACCCTCAGGTTAAGTTTCAAACAAATCGCATTATTTAAACTGTCATCTCGACAAGGTGTGCACATGTTTTTGGTTGTTCTCTGCAGGGTGAAGCTGCAATTCTGTTGTGATTGTCTGTGCCATCAGAAATGCCAGCAACTGACAAAACCATTTATGGAAAAGAGAAAAGAAGATTCTCAGTACAGGTCTTCAGCACCTTTAGACTTTGCTTGAAAACAATTTTATTTATATAATTGCAGGCCAGTGATGTTTGAATGGGCACAGGGTTGCTTGGATTTAGCTATAGGTATCTGCACAGTTGTGAGTTTGCATGAGGATGCATTTGGACATGAAAACCTAAACCTAAAGTTGGCAGCATCTTTCCTGTCATCTTTTGTCTCTTCTGGTTGATTTGGATGTGATTACAATCAGGAAATAGTTTGAATGTGCTAGAACCCTGATGATTCCTAATTCTGCCTGTCATGTGCACCAGCCACTTCTGCTTCTCTGAGGGAAGAATTAAAGAGTCAGTTGATAGAAGTTGCTTTTTCAGACTGTGGAGGATTGGTGCACGCCTACCTCACCTGGCCACTAGGTGGCACTGCAGCCACAAGGAAGTGTGGTCACAGTTACATAGTTCGGCTGTGGCATTAAGGCAGTCCTCAAAGGCTGAAGTTGGAAAAGGACAGCCCGTGTGACTCTGGCTTTCCTGGACTGCAGGGCTCTTTGGATCCTGATGCATGCTTGATGCATCAAGGCCACTGACAGCAAAGAAGAGTATTTGGTTAGGAAGTGAGGTTTCCCATCTGTGCAATGATATGAACACGCACATGTAAGTACATGTGCACATTGAAGATTTGCTGGGATTGGTGTTGGTTAGAGTGGGAAGCAGGTTCTGAGCCGTATTCTTTGCTCCAGCTGGACACCAGATGGTCTCCCGACCCTACCTTTTTCTTTGGTGTTTATGTGCTGGAAATGTTCTCTTAGTAGAGATGATGGAGTTCTGGAAGCCGGGAAATGTCACAGCATCTCTCTCTGTGTGCCAGCCTTTTCTTCCAGTTGTTTTTTTTTTTTTCTGTATCCAATCACTGAGAAAAATATGTTATTATCCAAAAGAATGAGTTTTGCTTTTTCTTTTACAAACAGAAGCTGGTTATTTGAAACCTAGAAACCCTACTTCAGCCTCAAATATGACTCTAGCAAGAGTACCAAAGGTTAATAATGGGGGAGTGTGGATTTGCTCTCAAAATGCAAGAATTAGCAATTTTATCAATTTTGGCAGAGAATCAGTAGATTTTGCCTAATTGGTGAAAGCTGTGATATTGATCAACATTAAAGAGTGCCTGGTGAAATTAAATTTGCTATCAAATAACTTTAGAAAAAACTGCTTAAGAATTTTGGCCAGTAATCCAATTGGCCACCAATGGGGGTCAGAGTAGAAACAGTAATGGCTGAGTTTGCCAAAGTCCTACTATGTGTCAGATACTACTGTGTGAGCATTCAGTGTTTAGCCCAAGTCTGGGAAATGGATATTATTATTTGGCATGTAAAGACAAAGCTATGGTGGTAAGTCAGTATCTGGCTTGGGTTCCAATGACTTACCAAAGCTCCAAAGAGAGCTGTTGGGTTCAGACCCTTGTGTCTCATTGTTTGGAAATGACTTGGTAATGAGACATGGCAGTAGAGACAAAGTCAATATTGCTTCTCGGGCTGATGTGGAGTCTGGTTGTTCACAGTAGGACTTCAGTACACATTTGCTTAACCCATAGATAACTATTAGAGAACTTAAAACAAGCAAGTAAGCAAGCAAGCAAGCAAGCAAGCAAACAAACAACACCCCCCCCACACAGTAACAGGCATCTTTTTCCAGGGTGGGAAGATGGGAGCCTACTTCATTTCATTTAACCTATCCTCAGTCTTGAGCTGAGGTGGCTAGTTGCACTGAATTACAAAGTGAGAAACTGGGGTTAAGAACCTTCCAGAGCCTTGGCTGCTTGCTAGATTGTTTGATTTAGGCTAGAGGGTGGTTAATGAGGTTCCACAGAGAACGTTAGTTCTTAAAAATTAAAAAAAAAAACTTATGTATAATGAATAATAGCCTCATTTTAAAAGCTTTATGTGATCCATATTCCTAAAGAAAACCTAAAATAATTTGTCTAATTTGGAAGCAACATAAGATAGACATTTCACTTAAAAATATCTATGTTAGCAACAACAACAAGACAGGAAAATAGGAAGAGGCTTGCTGGTAAGAAGAGGAGGAGGGGAGATGACGACAGTGGAACAGTATGATCAAAGTACTGTATGTATATACATATATATGTGTGTCTGTGAAACTGTGAAAATAAATAAAAAATGTAAAAGCGTAAAAGCTTTAGATATAGCAAATGTTTATTCTAGAAAAATATGAGATATGGTAAGTCATTATTTCCTTTGAGAGTTAGAGACAAACATATATATATATATATATATATGTTTATATATATTTATTACATATACTATGCATATGTGGTTTTAAAGAGAGATCATGTTTTGTAATTTGCTTTTGAAGAGTGGTAGACCGTACACACTTTATGTGTCAGTAAATTATTTGTCATAATTTTTAAACCTGACGAGTGATCTACAGGACAAATATGTCATAATTTATTTAACCAACCCCTATTATTGGCCATTTGTGTCCTTTCCAGATTTGAATTGTAATAAAGCAACAAGGCAATGAAATATCTTAGACTATGTAGCTTTGTGCAGTTGGTCTTGACCCATGAATTTACACCAAGATGGTGATTAGTGAAGTTAGCTGGGAGGCAGGACCTGGTCACCAATGGACTCTTTCTGCTTCATCAGTGGAGGTCACAGAATCTGTGTGGTGGCAGTGGCCATTGTGTCTCTGGAATTTTGTGAAATGGGAGACTTCTTGGGGTCATTCAGGAGCAGAGCAAAGCTATGCCCAGAAGGAAGCCAAGTTCAAAAAAAGGCAGCTCCAGAGATGTCATTAAGCCTCAAGGAGAGCTCTGACGTTAGCTTTTCTTCTCTAGCACAGCATTTGCTCAGTTTCCCTCCTGTTTCTGTGACCTCTTCCCCTTCACTTTCTCACCACCTAACAGTTACCAGTACATTTTTACTTCTGTTGTCAAATCTCTCTTCCTGTGACTCCTTCCCCATTTGAATGGCCCCATGTACCATTGCATCTTAACTCTGAAATCCTAGTTCTCCTGAGTCTATTACTGTCTACCAAGTGTTGGACATTCACATTCTGGAAGCTTCTAATTGGAGCCACTGCTCTCCATGGGCTACATTTTCGGTCATCTGGCTCTTTAGTTGCTACACTGTTGTCTCTCCACTCTTGCCAAGTCTACCCAGCATGCCCTGGCTGTCTGGCATTTTTCCTTCCCCTCTATCCACCACCTCTTCCCCAATTTTTAGTCACATCACCTTTTGCCTGGATGGTGGCAGTGGCCCCATATGGTCCCATTGCCTCTCTGCCATGGCCAAGGCATCTTGCACAGGCTTGGCAAATTCATCTTCCCAGATAGGTCACAGCCCTATTCCCTTCTAGACTCTTAGTGATTTGACCCAAAAGTACCTTCTGGCCTTGGCTAGCCTCTTTTTCAGTGTTAAAAGTCTAAACCAGTGTGTTGGGTATGCTAGTCAAGTGCTCTTCCACTAAGCTATAACCCAGATCCCCCCATTTCTCTAGTGTACCCATCATGCTTCAGTCCAACTGGGTCCTTCCTACTCCCTTAATACTCTTGCTCTGTCTATGATCTAGGACAAAGCAGTAGTGCCTGCTGTCTTCTGCCTACCTTTTATAGGAAGACTTGTTTGGTTTCTGAAGCCAAAGGTGACTGGGTCCCTCTTGGTTAATTAACCACAACAAGTAGTAATCTGAAACACCTACTATAGCTACTTTGGTTTGTGACTTAGGCCCTATTTAAAGACTTTAATCTCCTTGTGGGTGTGGGTAGCAATACGAATCCTTCTCTTAATTATTTCAGTCTCAGCCTCCCTCTTAACACAGGTCTCAGCCCCGTGTCAGGTTCTCAAACTACTGTTTAAGCAAATAGGTTAATTTTGGATTTAAGGTATTTTATGTAAATATTTATTGGACACATAACCACACTATAAAGCAACCTAGAAGCATTCAATATCGTGAAGCAAACCCTCCCCACCTATGTTTGAAATTGTAGTTTCTTACTGGGCCTTCTTCCTTGCTCAGTGTCCTGACAACACGTGTAAATGGGAGTCAAAAGTAGCTGCTAAGAAGGTCAGTGAAAATGTCTGGAGAGTTCTCCTTCTGTAAGTGGGAACCCTTTTCTCTGTCCTTAAAATACACTCTGCCCCATTCCTAGCAGAAAGGTCACAAGACTGGAGCCAAACAAGTCTGAGACACTTGGCCTCTGCTCCTTAGAAACCCTGTAATCCTGGGCAACTTTGGTTACTTGTGACACAATGATGATTACCGTGTTACTTAAAAATTGCATTTGGCTGTTGGTCCTAGAAATTTGAGATGGTGACTTGGAAATGAAAAGATTTATTTTCTTTCTTGTGATAGTCTGAAGATAACCCAGAGGTCCTAGGAAATTGTGACTTAAGCTCTTACTATTTTGCCTTGGGGTGTATACTTTTCATAGTCAAGGGACCCCGCAGATCAACATGGCAGCGTGAGTTCTATCCATCACGTGTAGTTTTCTTAACAAGAAGACCACCAAAACATTTTCCTCACAAACTCGACCCAGCAACTTTAGTTTAGAGCTGTTGCAGTGCCTGGTCCCAACAACACAATCAAAATACATGGGGGCCTAAAAAGTATCTATACTAAGCCTCAATGCAAGTAAGTTAAGTCAGAATGCATGTGGTTAGGGTACAGAGTCAATGTTTTAGAAACACCCCAGGTGATCTGAATATACAATCAAGATGAAGACCACTGACCTAGGGTGTGTGTGTTCTTAATCATTCAGATTAGGACTTTTGAGAGGGACAGGGGATAAATGATTTAAAGCTTGTCCCAGGTGAACTCAGAGGAGCAATGAGTGTAATTATACTTCATCTTGTCACCATCTCTCTAAAGTGACTAGACACATAGCTTTATTCTGCTATTGTCCTGGAAGGAGAAGAGAGAATGGGAGGCAAGATATTAGCTGGGCACCCAGCATTCTTTTCTTTGTCCACTCAGGCTCCAGGCAGTGTCAAATGAGCTAAATGAGAGAAAATCACTTTGTGAGACACAAATGCTTGAGGGATAATGTGAGACTAGTAGATATATCTATGTCTACTCTCAGAATTAGCACCCATAAGTTTACTAGTTTGAGTTTATTCAGCTCCCTATCTTAACTAATGCTGACAAGGAGATGGTATCCCTTCCTGCCAAGAATGGACGTTGGGATAGATCATCCTAGGTTCAAATCCCAGCTCTGATCTCTCCCTTGTTCGTTGCTAGCAAGGTCATTTATCTTCTCTGATTCTTTCCCACTGAAAATATGGCTGACCTCTGGGGTGTTTACAAGGATCTAAGATGGACAGCCAGTATGGATCAGCAGGTAAGGGAGCTTGTCTCCAAGCCTGATAATCCATGTTCGACCTCAGAAACCTCATGGTGGAAAGAGGAAACTAGCTCCTGAAAGTTGACCTCAACAACACACACACACACACACACACAGAGAGAGAGAGAGAGAGAGAGAGAGAGAGAGAGAGAGAGAGGAGGGGGGGAGGGAGAGAGAGAGAGAGAGAGAGAGAGAGAGAGAGAGAGAGAGAGAAAGGGAGGGAGGGAGGAAAGGAGGGAGGAAAGGAGAGGAAGGGAGAGAGAGATGAACATGTGGAAGTCTTTTTCTGCAGGGACTGTGGTGCAATGGGTGTTCAATTGTTATTGCTCTTAAGATCACTTGGAAGTTGTTGAACAAGGTCATCTTTTCTTTTTCAACCATGTTCAGTGACAGGGATCCTCTTGAGGAACACTGGGTAAAGTCCTTTCTCTCAAATGCCTTCCACCCCATGGTTCCAGCCCTTTCTGACCACCATCAAGGGTCTCAGCTAGCTGGGAATGCTAATAGCCAGAATGAAATTAACAATTTCAGTGACTCACCCTGGGAGTTTTGCACCTTCAAAGTCACCTTTGCCTGTGGTGATTCTGCCTCCTTACCCTCCTCCTGGCCATTGGCCACCTTGTTGCTAGTGTAATCTCCCTTTCCATTGCAGCCTTGCTAACTTGTACACTTTCTTCCCCAGGGCTTGTTCCTCTAATCTTGCCTGCTCTGAGTTTTGCTGTAGTCTTGTCTTCCTTTATTCCTTCTGCTTTGCTTTTATCTTCTTACCTCTCCTCCTGCCGAGTGTAAACAAACCTTAAGGCAAAAAAAAAAAAAAAAAAAAAAAAGTCAGGCAGGGGCAGGATTCTGCTCAGCTTCCTTGAAGAGGAAATGCTGGTTAAATCTTAGAGACTATACTAGGTGGTGCTGGCAGAGTCAAAATTCAATACTTTCCACTTGTAGCATGTCTGTCTAGACAATTCAAAGATGTATGGGAAAGTAAGAATCTTTCTGGGGAGGAAGATTTTTCCATCAGCTAGCCTGTGTACTCTGGAGGATGGCTGGCTACAAAGCCTGCCTTTGTCTCACAGGTGTGATGCTCTTAATTGTTTCTGACATTTTGGGCCAGGCCTAGTAACCTCTCCTGTAGATCTTACAGACCACACTACCTATTTGGCAAATGCCACTCAGCTGCTTGGAACAAAAGCAGCTGCAGACAGTGGGGAAAGCAGTGAGCATGACTGTGTTGCCAATAAAACTTTATTCGTGGGCACTGACATTTGAATTCCTGTAATTTTCACATGCTAAGTCTATTGTTTTAACTTGTCTTTCAGCAAGTATATGGGGGCCTAGGGAGGTGGCTCATTTAGTAAAGTGCTTGTCTCACAATCACAAGGACTGGAGTTTGATTTGCAGAACACATCTAAAAATGTCAGGAATGGTAGCATATGCCTGTCCTCCCAGTGCTGAGGAGACACAGGCAGTTCCCCGAGACTCACTGGGCAGCCAGTGTGGCCTAACTGGTGAGCTCCAGGCTAATGAGACCTTGTCTTAAAAGTCAGTGATAATGACACTAGAGATTGTCCTCTGGCCTCCACTTGTGCTTTCTCCCCCCCCACTCCCACCCCCTCACACACACACACACTCACGTGCACATGTATATACACATGTGCCTTCTTACATGAACATACACACATATACATGTATACACATATAAAATAAAAAAATTAAAAAGACGTGTAAGTCATTTCCAGCTCTAGGTTGCTAAGTTGTAGGACATCATGGGGTGGGGGGGACTTGACCTCCTGGCTATAGATGCTAATTCTCTGCCCTAGTGAAATGCAAGGGCAAGAGTAACAATTCCAAGAAAATCACAGGTACTTCATTTGGAGGCTAGATTCTATTTGCTTATTAAAAAAAAATTAGAAAATCTAGGTGTGGCAACACGAAGAAGGCAGAAGCAGGGGGATTGCCAAACATTTGAAGTCATCCCAGTCTACATAGTGATGTCAGCCTGAGCTAACACTGAGACTCTGCCTTGAAAACAAATTAACAAGCAAAGAAGCAACAAAACCCTACCAACCCTAGATTGTATGCCAGTTTGTGGGGTGATCCCATTCATTGACAGTGTGGACTTTCATTCTTGCTTGATGGGTATGCAAAAGGGAACACCCAATTTGGAAAAGAGTTTGACAATTTCTCACAAAATTACCTCCCCCCACCCCATCTACCATCTGGTTCAGCAGTCACACTCCACCCAAGGTTGAAAACTTATATCCGTGCCAAAGTCTACAAAAGGCTATTTGTGATGCTTTTATTCAGAATTTCCCAAGTTTGGAGGCAACGGAAATGTTCTTTAATAAGTAAATGAACTGTATTACCACATAGTGGAATGTTATTCAGTGCTAAAAAGGAAACCAACTATTAAATCATGAAAACTACAGGGTAAACTTCAAAGTCAGGGATGGAAGCCTGTGTGACAAACATAATTGTGGTTGATGCCAACTTCTTGACATCTTGGAGAAGGTATAACAACGAAGGTAGGTCAGTGGGCAAGGTCAGTGGGTACTGGGGCATGGAGTTGGGGAGGGCTGGAGGTGGAGCACAGGTGACTTGAGGCAGAGAAACTGTTCTACAGAGTGCTGCAGTGGTGGTGTCATTGTGGCATGTCTTCTTATAGTAGTGCCACACCAGTGGGAGCCCCGATGGAACACAGCCTCCCTCACTCTGATGGGGAGGAGACCGTGCATGTGTGGGGAAGACATATATGGTGACTCTCTGCATCTTCTGATGGGTGTCCTGTACACCTTTAATTCCCGCAGTCAGGAGGCATAGGCGGACAGATCTCTAGGAGATGGACATATGAGTTCCAGGACAGCCAGGACTACACAGAGAAACCCTGTCTTGAAAAAACGAAAACAAGGCCCAAGGAGATGATTTAGCAGTTTAGAGCACTTGTGGTGGGTGGGTGGGGTAATAGTTTAGCAGTTTAGAGCACTTGTGGTGGGGGGGGTGGCTTAGGAGTTTAGAGCACTTGTGGTTGGCAGGGCTGGCTTGGCAGTTTAGAGCACTTGTTGCTCTAGCAGAGGTCCTGGTTTTGATTACTCAGCACCCATGTGTCGGCTTATAGCCATCTCTAACTCCAGTTTCAGGGGAACTGAACCCTCTTTTGACTTCTTCAGTCATCAGGCATACATGCAGGCAAAACACGCATTCACATAATGCTAGAAAATAATTAAAAAATAAAGGCTATGTAGATGTTCTGATGGAGAAATCTACATGTTAGAAGGCTAACGAGGAAGAGTAAAATAACAAAGAAGGGTGATGATGAGGAAAGACTGAATGTGGCTAATGAACACTTGGGCCATGAAAGAGGATATAAGTGTTTCGGGTGACCCTACTGATCCAGCCCTTGGGGGAAGGAGTGAGAAGCCGAAGCACCAACTACTCAGGCACCAGGACTCAGTGAGTAGCTGAGCATGCTGCACACTTGTTTATTCAGGAAGTTAAGCCTGCCTTTGTATCCCCTCCCAAGGTCCTATTGGCTCAGACGCTGACTCTGCTGTATGTCCTTTTCTCATTGGTGTCTCTGGGTTAGGTTTTCTCCACCAGTATCTCTGGGCATTGAAGCAGGCTTGGAGGCTTGGCTCAGGGAGGAAGTGCCTGCTGTGCATGCGCATATATGGGCTTGCCTGGGCACCGGGAACTGGGCGACTGCAGTTTGGGTAGGTTGGCTGCAGTTTCTCCTACATAGAAAGTCAGTCATTTCTCTAGTTTTACCTCAGTCACACACATTATTTTTTTTTATCTTTTAGTAATATATAAGTGAATATAATATATTTGAACCAGGAGTGGTAGCTCACACTTTTAATCCTCTCACTGAGGTAAGAGGATCTCTCAGGGTCTGAGGCCAGTCTGGTCTACATAGTAAATTCCAGGCCAGCTAAGACTACATAACGAGACCCTGTCTCAAATATGAACACGACAGTGAAGAATGTAAAGCCCAACATGTAGTGCCAGAGTTCCAGGTTGGCTATGCTGACTGTGTAGAAGTTCATGGAGATGTACAGCTTTCCCCACATCTGCCCCCAACCCCATCCACTCCTCAGAGAGCATGAGGCCTCCCATGGGGAGTCAACAAAGTCTGTCATATCATGTTGAGGCAAGGACCAAGGCTTCCCCACTGTGTGTAGGCTAAACAAGGTATCCTTCCATAGGGAATGGGCTCCAAAAAGCTGGTTCATGCACTAGGAATAAATCCTGGTCCCATTGCCAGGGGCCCCATAAACTGCCCAAGCCACACAACTGACTGTTACCCACATTCAGAGGGTCTAGTTTGGTCCTATGCAGGTTTCCCAGCTGTCAGTTCAGAGTCAGTGAGCTCGCACCAACTTGGGTTGGCTGTTTCTGTAAGTTTTCCCATCATGATCTTGACTGATTTGCCCATGTTATCTCTCCTCCCTTTCTTTGACTGGACTCTGGGAGGTTGGCCTAGGGCTTAGCTGTGTATCTCTGCATCTGCTTCCATCAGTTACTGGAATAAGGTTCTATGATGACAATTAAGGATTTAATCAATGAAAAAGGCCCATTAAATACAATACCTGCTCATTGTAACTCAACATTGTTCAGTGGATATGATGGATTTTAGCTTTGTTGGTTTGTTTTGAGACAGGATCTCACTTAGCCCAGGCTGGCCTAGAACTTACTATGTGACCAACAATGACTTTGAACTCCTGATAGACCTGTTTTTATGCATGTTTTTATGTTTGTAAAACAATCAGTGAACAGGAAGTTGTGGGAATGTTAGTTACCAAGTACAGCTAGTGAGTCTTCTTCCCCTGGGTCTTCTCAGAAACAAGAATCCAGAGAACCTGAGTAAAATATGTCTGGTTACCTTTTAGAGATTCACAACATACACTTGAATGTTTCTGAAGAGAAATAATTAAAAACAGCTGTCACCAAATGCAAAACTCCCATTAGGTGGTTTAACCCCATATTTTCCACATATATGCACATCTTCAAAGTCAAATGACAAATATAACATCATAAAAATTAGGTGTCCTGGGGTCTTTGTCACTCTTTGGACAATGCTAGTTTAAGGCATTTCAATTAATGGCACAGAAAGATAGCCACATGTTAGAGAAACTTTGGTAGAGAGGAGAAAGGCAACAATGTCTGACACTGATGCTATTTGTTTTATTGCAATATGATGTTACCTAACACATTGTTATATATTATTAGAAAATTACCAGCCATTAGCAAATATATGATTTTATAGTGACTTCTTAAATACAATCAGTGAAGGGTCCTCTTCCCCCAATAACAGACTATCAAAGTAGAAAGGCAGGAGCAAGAGGGATGACTCAGTCAGCAAAGTGTTTGTCAGAAAAATATGAAGACTTTCAGCATCCACACAAAAAATTGGGTGGGGGCATCTCAGCACTGGAAAGGCAGAAGTGGGAGGTTCCGTGGTACAGGATAGCCAGCCAGACTAGACATTCACTGAGTTCCAGGTTCAGTGAGAAACCTTGTCTCAGAAAACAAGATGGAGATTGAGAAAGACACTCAACATTGACCACAAGTAGATGCACATACATGGACCACTGTGCCCCACATGTGTTCTCCAACATGTACGTGTGTATATATACACACAAGGGAAAGGCAGGTTAGTAGAGGAGTCTGCATCAGTTACAGAGTTTTTTCTTTCTTCCCCAAAACTCAGTGCATAAAGAGAAATGTATATAGAATTATAGTTCTTGATATCACAGCACACATTAGTAAATTAATTTAGTTTATTAGTGAAGCTAATGACTTGCTAGCCTACTTGGTGTTGTGAGAGTAATTAATTATCTGAACATCAATGAACCTTTGAGTAGTTCAGTTATCAGGCTCTGACATGGAATTGCCCTCACTGAGTGCTGACCTTTCATTGTGAGCACATATGGCCTTCTGGTCCAGGGAGGACATGTTCCTGCACTGACCATCACACTTTCTTGAGAAATACCATTTCAGATACTCTGAGTGATGAGCATGTGCCTTCTCAAGATGCCCCAAGCTTGCAGATGAACATTACACAGCCCACATTGCTTGATTTTCACTGGGCCTTCTAAAATATCCTCCCAAGAGAAGTCCATTCTGTCTGGTTTCCTGGATGTGATATGTGTTTTAGAAGAGTTTTGCATTATTTGCACCAGTAGTCATATTTAAGCATCTCCAGGAATCAAAGACAAGAGTCTTGGGAATAAGACTGTTTTCTGTTACAGCTCTCAGCAGTTATGTGCATATGCTTATAGTATCCCTTGTAACTTTAGCACTCTAATCAATGGCAGCTTCATCAGGGCAAAGCTCAGAGAGGTTAGAGAATGTGGCCAAGGACTTGCAGCTTGAGGTGAAGCTGGGGCTTGAATGTCACTGTGGTCTCTAGGTTCTTCTCTGTTTCCGTCATCTCAGAGGAGGACTTCCATACATCAACAGGTAACTTATCATTTAAATAACATTTTTTTATTCTATCTGCCCCATAGAATCACCCGATATCCACTAATACTTCTGTTTTTCTATGTGCTTTGGACCATGTCCTGCTAAATCTAGGCCTCTAACAAAGAACATCCAACTAGAAACCATTTCAAAAATATTCAAGAGGAAAGGACTATATTCCCTCCTGATGCCTATTCACATTTAGACAAAGTCATTCGTGGCTAATCAGTTTATTTTGGCTATTAGCTGGAAGGATTTGAAGATCTCAGATAGATACCATTCTTTTCCCTGTTACCATCTAAGAATTTGTCTCCATCAGCTCCAATTTTCTAAATGTGCTTTGCTGCATGATGGACCACCATCCAACCTTGGGCTTGGATGCCAGCTCACAGTTATCTCTCATGCTTCTGGGGCCTGACTGACTTCATTTGGAGTTCAGTGTGACTGTGATCACCTTTCCATAGGCTGGTATCATCTGGGAATGTGTGAGCATAGATCTCTGGGTCACTTGCTCATCTGATGCTCAGTTGGAGACAGATGTGACCCATTAACTTCTTTGAGATACTCAAACGTGTCTCTTCTCCAATCATAGTTGCTGAGTTCTCAGACCTAATGTACCAAGAGCAAGGGTTTAGAGACATGCACGGAAGTGGAAGGCTCTAATACCTACTTTTGAGTTACATTCTTATGGTTTCTTCCATTGAAGAAGCCAATCACTAAGACTGCTGGAGACTCAATATACAGGAATTAGACTCTCTCAATGGGAAGAACATCTAATGAATAGGAATAATTACTTCTTATCGTAGACATCCAGTTACTGTCCAAATTGATCTAATTTGAACTGTTTCTCTCCCACCTCCAGCAGGAGCAAAAAAGAGGTCTATGTATCGAATTTGGTGGGTGTGACATCTCCGTTTCTTTTATTCTAAGACAGACTGTCTCCTTTTCCCTTCACTTGTAGTCATTTGTTAAGAAGCAGATTGGTTCGCCTGTTTAATCCTCTGGCCTATGTTTTGCTGCTAGCATCTTGAGTGTACCTTTGTCCCCTTCATTTCATGTTTGTAAACCAACTGCAAGACCCAGAAGCTTGAGAGCATTCAGGTCCAAAGGATTTGGTGGTAACAATTCATGGGTGGTGGTGTGTAGTTCTTATAGCATCACTCTGGGAAGAACAGAATCCTTTTTGCTCTCTCTCGTGATGGTGAAATTGATTTGTGGGTTCAAGTGTCGGATGCTGGGCTTCTGGCTCCAGTTGAGCCTTTTAAGAGGGAGCTTTGAAGTGCCTGCCTCCTGTTTTTTTTTTTTTTTTTTTTGTAATTTTTTTTATTAGTTCAAATTAGGAACAAGCTTGCTTCACATGTCAATCCCTTCTCCCTCCCCTCCCAACCTTCCCCCAACCCCCCACCTGCCCTTCACCCCTCCCCCCACCTTCCACTCCCCAGCTTGCCTCCCATTTTGCAGGCTGGAATGTCATGGGTCTGGAATGGCTCTACATTCCTATTAGTGTGCATCTCTAAGCATCTCTCAGGCTTTTCCCCTGATTTAGTTTTCATCAGTAACCCATCAGAGGAGACATTTGACTGTCCCCATTTTACAGAGGCATTGACTGAGGAGGCACAGACCCCCCTCTTTTTTCCAGGTGGGTTAGTTCTATTTTTAGGAATTCTAGGAAAAAGCAACCTAGGTTCAGGAGAAAGAGAGCAGGGTTGGTTTGAGTAGCAATGAGGATTTTACAGATGTATTTTCTCTTTGAAAAACTGAGGGTCACTGGACCAAAGTCAGGAGACAGTGAGCAAATGGTGCCAAAGCTTCCCTATGTGGAAAAACACTGTATTTCACAGGAACATCCCTTTCTGTGTGCATTTTTTCCTGTGAGATGGGGTCAGTAGGATGTGGCCACTCCCTCTGCAAAGGGTGTAGGATGATGCTACCATCCCTGGTTAACATTAGTGCTATTTGTTTTACCCATGGCACTTGATGCCTGCAGGAAGCTATGCTTCAGAAATGACAATTTTATTTTAAAGAAAATATTTGCAAATGCAATTTGCAGTTTGTACACGAAGAGTAATGAGCAAAATGGACGCAGCTGTCTCTTAAAGGAACCCTGCTGTGCCACCCTGTTTTGCTTTCCTACAGAAGTGAGAATGCAGCCAGCTTTTGTGCCTGTAGAGAAGACTTTGGAGTTCCTAGGAGCTTCAGAAAAAGAGAGAGAGAGAGAGAGAGAGAGAGAGAGAGAGAGAGAGAGAGAGAGAGAGAGAGAGAGAGGGCAAATAGGGCTAAAAAATGTGTGCATGCCGCATGCCTCATGGTGCCTGGTATGCATTGCTGGCTGCCTAGGCTGCGAAGAAGAAGGCTGGAAAGAAGTCAGCCCCCAGGGGGAACACAGAGATCCATAGAATGCCTCCCCTTGTCTTAAGTGGTGATGTCTGATATTAGGAGCAATTCCTGTTCTTTGGGGAACACAATTGAATTGCAGCAGCCTTTCCTACATCTCTGTAGAGAGTTTTAGATCTGGCTTGGTGCTGGATGTCCAGTCTTTTTTTTTTTTTTTTTTGTGGTTTTTCAAGACAGGGTTTCTCTGTGTAGCTTTGGAGCCTGTCCTGGCATTCGTTCTGGAGACCAGGCTGGCCTTGAACTCACAGAGATCCTCCTGCCTCTGCCCCCAGAGTGCTGGGATTAAAGGCGTGTGCCACCATTACCCAGCTGGATGTCCAGTCTTAATGTGGAATCAAACAGTCTTGTTCTAGCTACCCCATGGCTTTGTTCACTGCTGTCCTGAGATGTTTCCTGGCTGTTGGGCAAGAATGGAGTTTCTTCTGTCCCCAGCAGAGGACTAATTTTCTCTGTGGATATGAGCATGGGTAGCTTGGTTAGTCTCCAGGATCATGGACTTTGGATGTTGATTAATGTTTGAAAGGTCAAGATGACTAGTTCTGCCAATGTCTTGGCATTCATAGTATTGACTTGTAGTTACTTTGAAGGATATGAAGGAAGTTAAATCTGTTAACTATAGTAGACACAAAGATGGTGTCTATGACTCCGTGAGGAAAGACAGGTAACTCAGGTACAATGGGGAATACGTTCCCAGGAAAATTCTTGGTCCATTGAGGAACTACGATTCACTTGTACATGTTATGACTACTTACATATGTAAATTCTGACTTCCTTTTGTAGGGTACTGGTTGTAGCCACCACACTAGCATCTATATTAACTTGAGCACATTGACTACTAAGGGTGGCCTCAGTTGCCTCATTAAGAATGTGATGACACTTTAGGTATAGCATGATAATGACTGCTTACTGTTTAAGAACTGTTTCTACAGCATGTGCTTTTCCCACCAACAAAGAGCCACCATCTGTGTTTTCAGGTATGGGTTGTACCTTTTATTTTGTATCAGTAAGGAGGAAAAGGAAGAAAGCAAGGGAAAACGATCAAGGGAGAAGGAGTTGTGTGGAATTAGAAAAGAAGACATGTACAAAATCTTGTACTGTATTAGGTCTGAACAATCTATGAGTGTTGAATTGGATGAAGCATTGTAGACTTGTTTGTCCTCCATTATCCTTTCAAGTGAAGGGATTCTGCTCCTTCAGCTGGTTAGAGGCCACCAATAGTTCTACTTTCATCTTAGGAGAGCAGTGTGGTGTCTTAGGTGGGATACAATGGGTGATATAACAGGAGGTGCTGTCTCACTCTTGTGTGCCATTCATGCAGTGGAGCATCACGGGAACTGGGCTGGATTGATGTCCTCTCCAAGAATAGCATCGATTATAGAACAGATTTTCCCATATCCAGAGCCATTTTTAATTCACTGCCTACCACAGCTGCCAGCCTATAGAGATAATTCCTTCTAGCAGAATAGTTTTAGTTATTATAGGGAAATAAAATTTGCATAAAAGCACTCTCTCTTTTCCCTCCTCCTTCCTCTCTCTGTCTCCCTCTCTTTCTCCCACTTCCTGGTACTAAACATATACTTTCCATTATTTCTGTTGAATGAACTCTTTTGGAGGGGAAATACATTGGCCACCTGCATGCCTCCTCTACAACTGAAAATTTGGAGGACTTCCATTTTGGGTGATACTTCCCATTCACTACCCACTTTACAATATTCAACATGCTTTCCAGTTCAAGGGACTCTTTAGCTTTATTTTATTTTATTTGGATTGAGAACTGGCACTCAGAACATAAAGCAAACACTCCTTGTTTTTGAAATGATTATTTTTATTGGATTTATGCACAACTTGGATGAAACGAGCAAGGCAGGCATCCTCAAGTTCATTTTGCTGATGAAGAAAGTGAAGCCCAAGGAAGAAATTCAGAGGGCCATTGGGAAAGGTGGGTAACTGGCAGCTGAAGGCTTGAGAGTGGGGTCTTTAGGGTCTAGTGTGTTTATTGTGTGATAGACACTATAACGTTGTTCACAGGGGGACAGGCTTCAGATTGTCAGTTTGTGGTGACTTGTCCAAACCTTTCCAATGGACATCATTTATTTAAGAATCAGAAATCTTTATTCCCACTTTCCCCAATAAAAGGGCATCTTGTTTCTCTAGAAAAATTCCACAAACCACAGTGACCCATATTCCCCTGAATTAAGACTGAGTTGTCACTGGCTTTTGCTCCCTCATCCTTGAGTCCCTGAACTTGCCCTTGGAAACTCCCAGCTTAGAGATTTGTGCTTTCTCCTGCCAACCTGGGAGAGAGAGTAGGGATGTGGGGGTTTTACTTAGGGCAGCATTCTTGAAGGATTTTACGATAATCTTTCAGTTTTTCCATGCCTTAATTTATCATCTTAAAAAACCCCTAAACCTCCCTCAAGGGTTCCCAAGCCTGACGATCCAGGATTTGGAGATCTGAAAAAGATGTTTACTTTATCAACCACCTTAGGCTGGTGCTCCAGTTGTGTTCTTGAGTAAGTGTTCATGGCTATTATGAGATCCAATTGCTATCAGTTTCCTCTTCTGGTTTAAGCCATCTTTGGGTGGGGTGTGTGAAACAATAGTGGAAGTCTATCCAGCTCCCACATTTGCACCTGGTCTTTAATTTCCTGGTCTTGTGGGTAAATCCCTGTGCATGAATCTAGGTTCTACTTTAAAGGTAAATGAGGATATAGCTATTACAAGAAACAGAGAGAGGAGCATGGCACAGAACACTCCTTAGATGCAAGGTGTTGCTAAATTCTAATTTGCTGTGCAAGCTTAATTGAATCATTTGATTTAGCCATGGGAGTTTTAGGCTAGACAGATCGCCTAGGAATCTAAAAACAGCACCGAAGTTCAAGGGACTTCTTGAGCAGGGATCATAGTGTGTCACTTGTTCTGAGACCTGTATCCACGATGCTTCTTCTTTATGCTATGCTGCCACTATCAGGCCATGAGGATTGATGTGACAGTCTGCTGAGGGTCCCACACTGAGCAGGTTGTTGCTTTGGTGTCCCTTACATAATCTTGCAAATCTGTGGTTGGATATTGGGGAGGCTGTTCTCTGTCTATAGAGCGAGAAGGTAGCTGCAGTGTGATTTGATTTCAAAGCTACTGATGGCTCTCCTCTATGTCCCTTTGCCCCTCTCAATACACTTCTTTCTTCTCAGTACTTAAAATTTCACTTAACTTTTGTTGTTTTGGCTTTAGGCTTTGATCTTGTGTTAAGAAATCAGCTATCAGCTTTTCAAAGTGCAGAGTTTGCACAACACATTCATACCTTATCTCCCTCCATCTTCACAGTAGCCCTAATAGGGGAGTGACATTGTCTCCTTTGGGAATAGGAGATGCAATTTGGTAACCAGATATGCTGCTTTTGAATTTCATCTGTACCCTTCATTAACTCGAATGACCTTTGATAGGGGATTTAATTACTTTGCTTGCATGCATAGGATTCAAATTCTATTTCACAGAGTCATTGTAAGGAGTGAGGTGGAGATTTTCTTTTGCGTATTTATCCATGACTCATTCATCCCAGAAATATTTGTTCAGTCTTTTACTGAGAACCAAGAACTTGTCCTAGTTTCCAGAGATACAGATGGAAGTTAATCTGACCCTCATCCTGTCCTCATGGTGCTTAGAGTCTTGACCAAGCACAACACAAAGGGTGCAACAGTCCCTCATCAAGAGGACACTAGAAGTGGAGCTATAGCAAATGTAGATGGAGCCAAGTTCAAGCCCAGGCTTTGTCTCCAAAGTCTTCAGCTGCTATGGAAGCTTGTCTCATTTTACTTCTGTCACCATCTCTGGTTGATGCTTTAGGACAACATAGCAGGACTATGACCCAGTTCTGGGCTGAGCCCAAACCCTGCTATTTAACTGTATGTTCTTGGACAGTTGACCTGGCCACTCCAATTCTCAGACTGTCTGTCTGTCTGTCTGTCTGTCTGTCTGTCTGTCTGTCTATCTATCAAGCTATCTATCATCTATCTATATTCTATCTATCTGATAGTCTTTGCCTCAGCAGTTCCTCATGAGGGTCTTATTGAGAAGCTCCTAGAATGACCGGCTTGCTTGGTGGTTGATGGTATTCAAGGACTCTCAAATGGCACTCAGTCCTCATCTTTCTCAGTATTAACCACCTTATGACTGGGACATGGGAGTCAATGGCAGGAATTAGGCCTGAATATCTATCTATCTCTGCCTCTTACCAGTCATTTACTCCCTCTAATTAGAAACTGTGCCAGGCTAAGACTGGTCAAGAGTTGACTGGGTCCAGAGGACAGTACTTTCCTTGCTTCTATACAATCCTGTCCTTGGCCATAGCATCTGAGCAGTTGTGGGTTTGAAGACAGAACTTTGATAGCATGGAGAAGGTGTTGTGTGTCAATCTGTCAGGGCCTGGAGTGGAGTGGCTGTGTTTAAGTCCCAGCTCTGCTTCTAAAACTAAATAATATTAACCTGACTTCTTTTTAAAAAAGGTTTCTTCTTATTATTTTTAACCAAGCTATGTGTATATGTCTGTGTGGGAGTCTATGTGCAGATGTGTGCATGTGAGTGCAGATGCTGTCATGGGGCAGAGGTGTTGAATCTCCCTGGAGTTAGGGTTACAGGCAGTTTTTAGCTTCCTAATATAGGAGCTGATAGTAGAACTCATGTCCCCTTCATCTCTGAGCCATCTCTCCTGCCTATAATCGGACTTCTTATATCACATCTGTTTCTTCATCTGCCAGTAAGATAGTAATATCGGTCTTGATGGTTCCCAAAGCTTCTGATTTACTAGACCTCCTGCCTCCCATCCTGAATGAGCTCCTGCTGTTATACCTACTGGTAGATTAGGAACCCAAGAAAGTGAAATCTCTTTCTCAAGGTAAGTGACAGAACCAGAATTCAGACCAGATACACAGATTCCAGAAACCACACCCTTAATGACCCTGCTGAGCGCCCCACTCTTTGGGGGTTGGTACTAAGAATCTTCACTAGAGGGTTTTCTTTATTTTATTTTATTTTTTTATTAATTTGTTTTTCTCCTTTTTCTCCTCCTATTCCCACACCTCCCATCTATCTGCTCCTTAGAGAGAGTAAGGCCTCCCATAGGAAGTCTAATAGTCTGTCCCATTATCTCATTGAGTCAGGACCAAGACGCCTCTCCACCTCCCACACCCATGTGTCTAGGCTGAGCAAGGTATCTCTCCATATAGAATGGGCTCCACTAAGTCAGTTTGTGCATTAGTGTTAGATCTTGGACCCATTGCCAGTGGCTTCATATTGTCCCAGTCATACCATTGTCACCTGTATTAAGGGAGTCTAGTTCAGTCTTATGCAGGTTCCTCATTTATCAGACCAGAGTCAGTGATCTCTCACTAGCTCGGGTCAGCTGATTCTGTGGGTTTCCCTATCATGTTCTTGATGCCTTTGTTAGAGGATTTTCTCAAAGATAGGAAGAGGTGAACAAGGAAAGCAGTGAGCTCCAAGGCTGGTACATACTAGGTGCTCAGAAAACATTAACCATGTGAATCCTCGAAGGTAGAGTGCTTTCCTCTTTGTACCTGAAAGCATAAGGATTTTTGAACAGTAGAAGTAAGGCACCCTCTGTAGACCTTGACTTAAGCGTTCAGTGTATCTTGACCTCATACTGGAAGCATGAAACCCCATGCCCGGGAATTGTACCATGATAATACATACTGTGTTTCTCTCCACAAATCCTAATATTTCCTGTGACAATAAAGTGTGTGTCGGGTACCCACATACATCTGATGCAATTTCAGATGCTCCAGGCATGATGAGCAACTATGAACTCTGCTTTGTCCAAACAAAGAAAGCTCTATTTTTCTGCACTGGCTTTTGTACTTAGTCACTTAGCCGGTGGACCTCACATGTCCCATGCATTTAAAAGCCATGAGCACCTCCACCACTGTCAGAAGCCTCATCATCACTGTGATTAGTACTGTCAACCATATAGGCTCTAAAACCACTTAGACCACTTCAGAATCCACAATGGCAAACACACAAAGAATCTCCTTGTCACATACTTGAGTTTAGGGAAACCACAAATGTCAGTACAAGATCCTTAAGTATGTTGTATAATGGTTATGATAAACACAGAAAAAGAATATGGGCAATGAGACAAAGCAGATTTATAAGTTTTACAATTCCCATGTTTGGATCCATAGCCTTTTCTACAGGATCTAGTTGTGGAAATTAAAGGAACTTCTGTAGCTGGATGTTTTCTCTGTCTTGCCCAGTTCCACTGGACCCGTTTTTTCTTTCCTGCCTTCAGGGTCCCCACAGCCACTTATGAAATAATCACTCAGAGGCTAATATACTAAATATAATTATTTGACTAATGGCCCAGGGTTCTTACTGGCTAGCTCTACCTATAAATTAGCTCATTTCTAATATTCTATAGTTTACCATGAGTCTTGTGGCTTGTTACCTCACATTTTGCTTCCATGGTGACTACATGGCAGCTACAAGGGGAACTTTGCCTTCTTTCTCTCTGCATCTTTGTTTGGAATTCCTGTTTTGCCTGTCCATTGGCTGAAACAGATTTATTCATCAACCAGTAAAAGCAACCCATATTCTCAGTAGACAGAAAGACATCACATATCAAACTTTCTAGAAAGAGACCAGAAAACAAAAACAAGTGGGAGAAAGGGAGTCATGGAGACTATTGCATCTTGTGTCTGAAGCACGAGTCATGGTTAGTGCAATGCTCTTTGATCAATGAACTGATTGCTGGGGTCATCTGAATCCTGCTTTGTCAGGATAGAGGGGAAGAAGGAGAGGGAGGAGGAGAAAGAGGGGGAGAGGGAAGGGGGAAAAGGGAGGAGTAGAGGGAAAGATTGCATGAAGAGTTCCAAGCAACTTACCTTGGTTGTTTTACAGTAGAGCAAGTTGTAATGATATCACCCATCCAACAGAAAGTGCTCCACAGACATCTTGTCTGTCTTTCCCTTGAGTGTTCTTGGTAGATACAGTCTCATTCAGTCTGCACTGCAGTGTGCCTACAGCAAGAATTTAGTGCTTGACTCTAAGGGTCAAGACCCAATGGCTCTTTTTATTTTTTGCTGAAAAAATCACCATATTTATATTATATTCTCTGAAAACTATAATTCTATTAGAGCATTACAAAATATTAGGTTATGTTTTTAAAGGAAAATAAGACTTTATATACTATATATGTTATATTTCAACAATGAATACATCTGTAGAAATGTAAAATTTTTGTTAAATTCATTTTTGGTAGTTTCATAAATGTACACCAAATAAATATGCTTGTATAAAATGTATTCTGATTACTGTCACCCTCTCCACTTCCCTGTAATCTCTATTACTCACCCCATTTCCTGCAACTCCCTTTCCCATATTCATGTCTTTTTGTCTTGTTTTGTGACCTGCTAAGATAACCAGTGCTATTTATAAGTAGGTCCACAACCAAAGAGAATGTCTTCCCTACCCTAGAATCTATCAGTAGCCCACATTTCAACTAGTAGTAATAGGCCCATGTAGGTCCTTCCCCCATCTATAACTGATGTTTTTGAGAGGCCTAGTCTTTGCAGGTTCATGTGAGAGACACTGAGATCATGATCACTTTGACTGTGCTATGATCAGAAGACAGCATTTAAAGCCCTTTCCCCTATCTTTCTGCTTGTACCTTCTTCCTGTCTCTTCTTCTGAGTTGTTCCCTGAGCCTTTGAGGATGTGATATGGATGTCCTGTTTAGGGCTGAGTACTTGAAGAGTGTGACAAAAAGACTTTCTCTTAGAGATGAGATGGAACCTTCACCTAGCAGAGAGAGCTAGAAACTTGCCAACCACCCCAAGCTTGTCAACTTTAGTAGCCTCTTATTGCAAGTCCAGATTTCCTCTGTGCATTCATCCCTGTTCCCATCTGTCCTAACTGTGCACTTGCTCTGGAGTGATACTACTGCCCACTGAGTCCTTCTGTTCTCCATGACTGTCCTTAAGAGTGGCATATTCCCCAGCATCCTTCTGGTCTTCTTTCCTGGCCCTATTTCTTTCCAGTGGTATGATACCAGGTAGGTCCCCTTGTGGTAAATCTGAATTGGTGTCTTCCTCTAGATATTGAACAATGCTATTCTGGATATTTCTTGGGCCAGGCATGAGGCTTAGTTTGTGGTGAAGTTTGAAATATTTTACAGAGTACCACATACACTAAAGCAATTCCACTTCCTTACCATAAAGAGTCCTAACCTATTTGGGTACAGTAGTCCATGTATCCTCCTTAAGATGGTTCATAAGTACCTATTTTCACAGGTACAGATTTGTCCTTCAGGAAGAGCAATAAATTGTGGGGAGCTTGAGTGTGGCATTGTGAACTGACCAGCCAAAATGAATGATCTCATATAGAATCCAAACTGTATTTCTTGCCAATCAGTCTTAATATCTGTTATTGATATCATCAATAAGGCTTGTGCCATTAGGGGTATTGGATCTTTGGATGTCGTAAAATAAAAATGAAAAATAGTCTTACTAACTAATGACCACTGAGAGTGTGAGTTACTAATTGTGATTAGCTATTGTTGGAAGCCACTTCTGGCAATCTAGTCAGAAAGATGCTTAGGGTCCTTATACTCTTCCATTGGGGGTATGCCAATGTTGGATGAACCAACTCAAGTTTTGAGATTTTGTTACTCATTTAGTTTCTATGGCTAGTAAGCAATGGGAGCAGGACTCAAACCTGGATCTCTGTGGCACAACTTGGAATCACAATTCTACACTGCCTTGTCTCTAAAGGACGACAGTCTTTTGCTCTAGTTCTACCCAGCAGGACATTGTACCAGATACGCCTTTTCATTGTTTTCTGAATACCAATTAACTTCCAAGGTCTACATTATTTGCTTTTAGCCAATAGTGATTAATAATGTGTCTCATTGATTCCAAGATGAGTGCCCCCACCTCCATTTTAGCATCTTTCAAATTGGATGCTTCTAACAAGTGATGGTGTATCATTGTTTAATTGGCAGCATTTTTCTTTCTTAGTGGCACATAAAATAATGGTGTAGCTCACAATTGATGACATCTTTGACTTGATGAAAAGCACTAATAATGACTTGGCTCAGAGAAAGGATGAGCAGTATGGGGGAACATCAACACAGTATGACATAGAATGTCAGGGCAGGGCACTGCTGGGGGCAACATAACCTATCTTCCATCCCATCTCCTATCATTCCAGCTAAGCTTTGGTGTCTCTTAACTGGATCTCTGCTTCCTTCTCCTCCTACATTTTAAAAAACCATTTCCTGAGGGACACTGATATCATTGTTAACAGAGCTCACCATGGCTACAGGAGTAACCTACCACTCACCATGCCGCTGAGGTCCCTGAGTAACTTCTGAATACTTGAGGTAGTTCAGAATTCTTTCAGCCCCTCAGGATATGTCAAGGAGTAGGTCTTGGTTTTGATGGTGATGAGTCTGTAACACCCTGTTACTCTGCCCCCCCTCTCTGTCTCCCCTCTCTCTCTCCTTAGTATATATTAATTGTACATAAGATTGGATTTCAACATGGACATTTTCTTTTTTATTTTTTCTCTTCATTTTTTATTTAAATTAGAAACAAATTATTTTACATGTCAATCCCAGTTCCCTCTGCCTCCCCTCCTCCCCTGTGCCCTCCCCAAATAACAAACTCTACCTATCCCATACCCTTTCTGCTCCCCAGGGAGGGTGAGGCCTTCCATAGGGGGTCTTTAGAGTCTGTCATATCCTTTGGAATAGGGCCTAGGCCCACCCCCTTGTGTCTAGGCTCAGGGAGTATCCCTCTATGTGGAATGGGCTCCTAAAGTCTATTCCTATGTTAGGGGTAAGTACTGATCTACTACAAAAGGCCCCATAGATTTCTGAGGCTTCCCCACTGACACCCATGTTCATGGGGTCTGGATCAGTCCCATGCTGGTTTCTCAGCTATCAGTTGGGGACCAAGAGTTCCCCCTTGTTCAGGTCAGCTCTTTCTGTGGGTTTCACCAGCCTGGTATGGACCCCTTTGCTCATCAGCCCTCCTTCTCTGCAACTGGATTCCAGTTCAATTCAAGGTTTAGCTGTGGGTGTCTGCTTCCACTTCCACAAGCTGCTGGGTGAAGGCTATAGGATGGCATATAAGTTAGTCATCAATTTCATTATCAGGGGAGGGCATTTAAGGTAGCCTCTCCACTGTTGCTTAGATTGTTAGTTGATCATATGAATTTTTATTGTAATCACTTCCTATGAACCTCCTCTTGTGCCCTGTTTCCCTTTGTGCTTACATTCCTTTCCATATTTCCTTTCAATGTCTTTTTCTTAGGCCTAGAGTCTTCATAGGAGAGAAAACATGATATTTGTCTTTCTGAGTCTTATTCCACTTATTGTCTTATTTCACTCTACTTTCACCCATTTTCCTGCAAAAAATAATTTTATTCTTCTTTATGATTGAATAATACTCTGGCATACATACATATCACAGTTTCTTTATCTTCCTACCCATTGAGAGCACCTAGTCTGATTCTATACTTTGACTTTTGCAAATAGTGCCTCAATAAACATGAGTTTGCAGGGATCTCTGTTGCATGCTGACTTTGATTCCTTTCAGTATATTTATGAGAGGTGGAATAGCTGGGTGGTAGATGCATTGCCTTACCTTTGTAGAGGCCAGGCTCACACCACCTTCTGTTTTCACTTGTCTTATTTTTATAGTTCTGTCATATGTAGGGCATGAGCATTGGCTTTCCAGTTACAGCAGTGTCTCAGAATTGCCTTTTGAAGTAGAGATTTCAATATGAGTATCAATGATAAAAAGAAATAGCATTAAGCAACAATCAATGCAAAATCTGTGTTTCTTCACTGAGAACTACACATGTTAAACTCATCCTGCAAACAAGAGGGTGGTGGTGACCCAATTCCAGGAAACCTCTCTGCTCTCCATGTTTGCCTCTTCTGCTGCTAAATCCCTTCTCACTAATATTAGAACCCCATGCTTCATATGTGAGAGTATCCTAGCCAAAGCAGACCGAATATGCCCCCAGGATGTAGCTTGATGTTTAACCGGATTGTTGCTCTAATCTTACCATAACCAGAGAAGCATATACCTATCTCTGTTGTGATGAAAACCTTACAGATAGTGACTGTTTTTTTTTTCATCCATGTCTTCTTAAAGCCTTCTATGTAGCTGTAAGAAAAAAGAAGAGTAATTGAATTAGCAGTCATTTTATGCAATGTCACCACATGCAGATATTAAGCCAGGTGACAGATATCACTCTGGCTCCCCTTACTTTTGAATATCACCTTAAATCATGGTTATGGAGGCATCTGTAGAACCTACATTGCTTATCAGTGTAACTATTATGCAGGGAAGGTCACTGGGTCATCTGTTACTACTCATGAGGAAGGGAACCCTAAAGTAAAGCCAAAGAAAGGCCAGGAGGATGTGTACTATGTGAGCAGTGTGTGTGTGTGTGTGTGTGTGTGTGTGTGTGTGTGTGTGTGTGTGTGTGTGTGTGTATGTGTGTGTGTATGTATGTATGTATGTATGTGTGTGTACATGTGCACCTGTGTGCATATGCACTGAGGGAGAGGTGCGCCATTGGACTTAGAGAGTATCTTCTGCTTGACTTCACTCTTCATTTGAAGTCCAAAAGACAAAATTCAGTGACCAAAGATAATGGTAATCTAAGCAGAAAGAAAGAGAGATAAATAAAATACTAGCAGTTTTTATACTCCAGCAGCCCCGTTATCCTTTCCAGGCTCTTAGATAAGGAGCTTTGCTCAGCCTGCACAGCCGAGGCAATGGGAAGTGTGTGGAATCACAAAGATAGATGCTGCTTTGCCAGAGAGCGCTCCTTCTGCCACCGGCGCTGTCTCCTGGGGAGAGAAAGCCAAAAAAAGGATCCTAGACCACTAACTACCGCATCAGTTCAGGTGGACTCATGGTGCTTAAGCAGCGCCTCATAAAGCCCCCTTGTTTACTAATCATATCTCTGCCAACAGGGACGGATGCCAGAGTCCACCCGCGGAAGGGAGGCGATAAAAATAGGAGGCAGCTTTATGGGACACACCTTTTATCTTCGTGTGAGACTTTCAAAGCGGATCGCGCCGTTCTCTCTCAAAAATAGCTCTGCTCAGCTCACAGTGTGTTCTTGAAGAATCTGATGGGGGAGGGAGGCTGTGGCATGAGGCCTCGTGGTGTGCTTTTGGGCTTTCTGTTCTTCCTTTTAGGATTTGCCGGCCCTGAGGTGCTATCAACATGATAGGTTAATTGTACTCCAAGGACTGCTCTCGTACAGTCTAGACTGACACTGACAGTGCTGGTCTACGGTGTGAGAATCTTTATTTTTAAAGAAAAGATCTTCACCTAGTTGTCAGTCACTTATAAAGGAGTGTGTGTGTGTGTGTGGGGGGGATACTGATTCATGACAACTGGGTGAATCTCAATGCCCTTGTTACATTGATTGTTTCCTTGGGTCTTAGCTGACAGATCCAACTGGAAAGAGTAGACAATATGGCTCTCCCAGTGTCCGAGTTTCCTAGGGTCTTTCTACTGATCTGGCAAGCTGAATTGGAATAAAAATTAATCTGGTCAATTTGCCATTAGGAGTTAATTTCTGCCGGTACCTTCTGGATCCCGTGTCAGCGAACAGCCCTGTGGTCGCTGGTCTTTAAAAGAACACATAGTGAATCTGTCTGAGTCCATTGAAAATGATTTACCACTCACATGTTAGATATATGGGACAGTTGGTCTGGCTACACAATACGATTATTCTGGAAAAGGCTTTTCAGTGATAAAAATAAAAGAAAGTTAAAACAGTCATAATTTACTGCTCCCGAGTATGGGGCAGCTGTTTTCTGCCTCGATCTGTATTCTAATAAGTCTTTTAAACGAAGAGATTGATGAGATTATTTTAATTTTGATGTCTTTTTAATGCTTCATGCATTTTAAATACAACCTTTTAATAGTTTTTGAGATTGAAGAATTTAATTTTGTTTTATACTGCAGAAATAAATGTATTCTCAGGAGACCACACCACGATTGCGGTTCTTTTATTTTTGAAGTCAGCATGTCCTCTACACAACAGCTCAATTGCTAACCAGAACCCTTTAAGTCAGACCACAACCAGGCCTTTTCTAGGTGGGGAGCAAATGGGCTAGAAGAGAGAATGCATGGCTGTGCTAGATTTCCTCCTTTTCATTTAATTAATTATTTCGTTAATTGATTGCACTAAGTGTTGGTGTGGGGGTGCATTTGGAGGTCAGAACAACTCTATGGGAATTGGTTCTTTCCTTCCACTTTGCTTCCAGGAGGCAGTCTCCATCATTCGCAAAACACTGCAGATAAGCTGGTCTGTGAGCTTGCAGCCTGTTCTCCTATGGCCACCTCCCCATCATGCTGGGATTATGCATGCGCACCACCACTTCTGGTTATTTCCTTCATGTGTTTTGGGACTGACCTGGGGTCATTGGTTGAAGCTTTTGCTTATTGAGCTATTTCCCTGGCCTGGAATAGATTTCTTAATGATGACTCAACTTATTGATTAATCAGAAATGTTGGGTGTCTTATGAACAATGGGAGAGGTGATTGGAGACATCACTGTTGTGTGTAAATAAAACTGCTAAAACCTGCCTTTAGAATACAGTTTTATAGGGCTGGAGAGATGGCTCAGTGGTTAAGAGTATATACTATTTTTGCAGAGGGTTTGCTTACCATCACCTATATCCAGTGCTTCACAACTGTCTGAAACTGTAGCTCCAGATCTGACACCCTTTTTTGGGACTCTGTGGGCAACTGCACTCATGAATGCAGACAGACAGACAGACAGACAGACAGACAGACAGACAGACACACACACACACACACACACACACACACACACACACACACACACACACACAAGAATAAATTAAGTAAATGTTAAGGGATTGGGGAGATGGCTCAGGTGTTAAGAGCCCTCAGTATTCTTACACAGGACCTGAGTTCAGTTCCCAGCACCCACATGGCAGCTCACAACCACCTGTAACTCCAGTTCCAAGGGATCCAATGTCCTCTTCTGGTCTCTTCAGGTACTATGCATGCATGTAGTACACAGACATACATGCAGGCAAATACTCATAGATATAAAATAACAATAAATAAATCTTTAAAAATGTTTTTTAAAAACCCACAATATTATGAACAATATTTACTCAGAAATGTATTTTTAGAAAAGTAACAACCTTCTAGTACAATCTGATTTTTAAGAACTTTGCAATAATATTTTACTCTTAAACATTCTTGGCATACAAACAAAAAAGCTAAGGAAAACTTTCATACCTAAACATTTTAAGTATCTCAAGATACCTGAAAGAGGCAAATACAGAAATTACTCATTTTTCCTAATAATTTAAGGCAAAATAAATTACAGTCCTAAGCTGCCTTAGCCATCTGTACATGTGCTACTTGAACTCTCCAGGAAGTCATGACTCTTTGATCACCTATCAAGTCAGAGAGGTCTGAAACACAGGATGCTCTTGAATCTACTTTTTTATTTTTCTCTGTTTCTTTCTCTCTCTCATTTTCTGTGTTTCTGGCTCTCTCTTGTGTTGGGTCTAGAATCCAGGACCCAAAGAATAAGCACACTAACAGTCTACCACTGGGCTCTCTCTTTCTCTAAAGAGGAGTGCTCAAAATCCGAAGGTTACTAAAAATACCATTCCAACAATAGCCAATACCATGGGTCATGCTCCTGACAAACTGTTAGATCAAAAGCAATGGAATAACTCAGCATACCCAGTATCTCCTTAATGAGGAGAGCTGTGCTTGATGACAACAATGGATCATGATGTTCATGAAGGCATATGTATTCTCTTTTGGGGCGTGTAAAAACACAAGCACAAACTGTGCACATGGAGGGAACATATGATGGAGACTGACCATGGTCTGTGGAATTTAGAGTAAGTTGTTACCTTTTTTCATAATTTTCTATACAAAAATGGTTTATATACAGCACTAACCCTGAGAAAATACACATACTTCTATAAAGCAATGGGTAAAACCAGTCAGGATTTATTCCATAAATTGTTAAAAATCCTCCCTTTTTGTTGTGATCATACTATTTTTCAAACAGTGATCTGTTAATTTGTATTCGACGGGAAAAAGTAGAAACTTCCTGTCCTGGGATTCAGATCTCATTTCCCAGCTGCAATTGCAGGCCTGTCTGAGAAATAATCACATTCCAGGGCTCCTCGAACCCGGCTGCTACAGTATAGTTTTCACAAAGCTGCTTTTTGCAACTCACCAGCCATTTTAGTCCTTTTCTCAGCAGAAAAAAAAGTTACTTACAATTCATGCCTTGGTTAACGATTACTCCAGTTTTACAGTACCATTAAAATCCCTAAGCCCATCTAAATGGCTTTGTCAACAAAAAGGCAGATCATAAACTCCCAACCACTTTTCTCTCTTCTAGGTGGTGTTATGACAGTTGATACTATCTATCCTCCAGTTTTCTAGCTTTGAAACAGAGCCTCTCTCATCCTGTAACTAACATCTTGACTTTGGAAGAAGCCTCCAGTTGATTTATTTTCCTGGACCTCAGTTTTCTGAGCTATCTAATGGGTTCAAGACCTGACTTGTTGAGCTGCCATGAAGTTATAAGATGCAAATGATGTTGTACATGCAAATGGATCACACATGTAAATGATGTTTTGTATGCAAACTGCAGTGTGTATGCAAATGAGGGCATGCATTCCAATGGTGGTGTGTATTTAAAAGGTATAATAATCTCGGCTGTTGTCCTTACTTATGTTATAATTATTAGTTGTAATAGGAACAGGCTTTCTCAAGACCAGAGCTCTAGTTCTCCCAAGGATCCCTAATAATAATAGCAGCTAACATTATCTGTGTGCTTATTTTGTTCCAGACATATCTCTTATTGCCCTGCATGCATTAATCTCACTTAATATCTACAAGACCTCTGGAGAGGGATACTCTCTTCTTCTTTTGCCAATGAAGAATCCAAAGCACAGATCATGTCTGCAGCTCATGGCAAGTCTCCAAACTAATAATGTAGGAGCACAGATTTGAGCCCCTCAGACTTGAAGCTCTCTTCTAACCATTGTAAACTTCTGAACCAGTAAGCAGAAACCGCTGTTTCACGAGACATTATTATATGATGTAAGAAGTGTAGTGTCTTGGAAATGTTGGGACTCAGACTTTGCTTTTCTGAGTCCCTTAATGTTAAAACAAGGCCTGTTGCTAGCATGTTCTAAGTCTCCCTAAGGGTCCTCATTGGAGTATATTCGAACTTTGACTAAAAATATTTTAAAAATAAAATCACCACAAACACAAAGCAAGCCATAGTCAAGCATATGAACAGTTTATGCCAGAACTGCCTGCCATTTTTGTTTCAAGAAAAAATGATGAAAAAAGATTGAAAACTCTATTTGCAGACAGTGACTTATGGATAACAGGATACCTGTCAACGCTGTTTCAATGAGTCATGCCTGTAAATGGGTAACTCCATTTAACCTTGACTCAGTTCTAAACAGGGCTCAGAGTCTACAAATGAGTCACAGTCTACAAATAGTCTACAAACATGTTTAGAGGTATATTTTAGAAGTTTTTCCTACTTAAGACCACGTCCTTTCTATTGATTTCTAACCTCAATTATTCTCCCATCTACACCCTTCTTTCTCTTTCTCTTCTCTTTTCCTTCTAAATTCTGGATATTTTTGTAAGAACATTGAAGGGAAATTTGAAAAAGCAATAAAAAGAATTCATATTCCTACAACATAGCTCTTTTTTATTGCTTTGAGTTTGCATATTATTTTATCTTTAAGAAATTTTTTTTGGTTTACATACATAATTTATAATTATATGATTGCAGTTGAAGTGAACAAACAATCTTACTCAGCTTTGTTTCATGCATTTAATGAGTGTGCATTATTCCATTAGGTTGAAGTCCATAATTTATGTTGTTTTTTTCCATTGTTGAGTTTTTGGTTGTTTCTAAGGTTTTGTTGTTTTAGACATTTCCTAGTGAGTTTGTTTTTGGATTTAGTTTTCATCTCTGCCGAAATTCCTTATATTAAATAAATATGTCTGTATCGAAAATGAAACTTTTAAAATTTTGGTTCAAATTTCTTTAACTATGTATGGATGCTATATACAAATGGATTTTTACCCAACCAACCTCAAGTCTACTTAATGTTGCAAGAATTATTCAGTTAATTTAATCTTGACTACTTGATAACTGATTTAAGAAAAACTAATTCAATTCTGTCTCCAAATTATTTATAGATTAGAACTGAATTCTTTATATTAGTCATTTTTTCTAGTGACCTGGTAACATAAATATTTAGGGTTTTTCTCATTAAAATTTGAATGTAAGTGTGAATGTTACTGGATGATTCTGGCATTTTAAGACCAAGCATTTGGGCATGTCTTGGGATATCTTTGTTTTGTGCTTTCACTCCTTGTCCTGTGGTCACTCCTAAGGCTGCTGATTTCTTCCCCAGTTCTCAAGGAAGTTTGTATAGGACTAGTACATTCCTGTTCTTCTTAAATTGGGATCAGCCCTCCATCTAAATATCTGTCCATGTCATCACTGAAATCCCTCCAGTGATGGGCAGTGAGGATTTCTATTATCAAACATTTCTGTCCTGGCCTCATTGGACTTCTGATCACATTTTGTTTCCTGAAAATCTCTACTCCTCAGATCCCATTATCTCAGTCTTTGGCATTCGCTTCTTGGTCAATTTTGGTGACTCTGTGTCTCTGGTCCAATGTGGAGAAGTATCCAGGTCTCTGCAGTCATCAATTTGCCCTGCCTTCCACAGTAATTCATCCCTACACTCCAAACACACAGCCACTCTCTCAAACATTTCCATTTACTCCCACACTCATGCACACACTCCCACTCCCCCCACTCCTCACTTTCCCTGACTCCTACTCATATACACAGGGCTATGATGTACCATGTGTTCTCAAGTGTGTTTCTACTTTTGTGGGTTGCATGTCAATCCTTATTGGCTGTTTACTTTTAACCTGGATATCCAGCGTGTCTCTTTTGATTCTATACTCCCCAAGTCTAATTCTGCCTTTGCTCAGATCTTACTCACTTAGACAATGGTAACACTCTCCACTCAGTTACCTTGTCTAGAAACCTAGGGATTGCATTAACCACAGTTTCTCCTTCTCTAACATTTAACTGATCACCAGGGTACACTTTTTCTGGTTTTTAGTTGATCCTGAATCCCTTTCTTTTCTTTCTTGTATCATTGTTTCTGTCTGGGATAAACTGTAGGACTATCCTAATTTGTATCCTTGGACCCAGTCTTACTTTCCTTTAATTCCCTTCTTGCTTTAGCCAGAGTGAGTAAATTATCCATCTAATCCTGTCACACTCTTCAACTGACTCCTGATGCCTCCCTTCTCAGAAGCCTCTGTGTCACCAAGAAAGGATGATAGTAGTCAGACTCCCTGACTAGCCACATATCATCTCCTTCATCATCTTCTAAGATTTCTGGCCTCACTGACTTGGCTATAGTAACTCTCCTTACTTTCCTTGCATCTGGTAGTTCTGTGACCTCAAATGTTACTCCCTTTGCCTGGCCTGCTCTGTCCTTACTAAGCACCTGTTCACCTTGTAAGATGGAGCTCAGGGCTCTCCACTTCCTCTCACTTTGTTCACGTGTTACTTACTCTCAGGCACTTCAAGATCTCTTTCTTCCTAGAAAGTCTCATATAGACTGACAATCTTCTATCTCTCCAGTAGAGTCTGAGTTCTTGAGAGCTCAGAGATCATGCTCATGTTTCTCTTTAAATAACATCTATGCCCTACAATTTAAAAACTATAGCGAAGCACTTTCATCCAAGTTTGGTGGCCCAAGCTTATAGTCCCAGCTGTTGGAGAGGCTGAATGAGAAGGATTGGAAGCACAGGTTTGAGGTCAGCTGGAGAAATTACCAAGACCTTGTCTGAAAACATCAGAGCAAAAGGGCTGAAGATGTAGCTTAGTAACAGAGACCTATATCACATACTCAAAGCCTCGGATTCAATGCCCATTACTACGAAAAGCAATCAACAACCACTTTACATTTTATCATGAAAAATTTCATGAATAAATACCAAGGAAGTAGGTAAAACTATACCCTCAATATTTACTTCTATCTATTTTGCTTATTAATTCCTTCATTTTTTTTTGAGACAGGATCTCATACATACCAAGCTGGTCTTGAACTTAAAATACAGAGAAGGATGACCTCATGTCTCCACCTATGACTTATAGACTGCTGGGATTACAGATGTAATTCATCATCCTTGGTTTTATGTGGTACTGAGAACAGAATCTGGGGCTTCATGCATTCTAGGCAAGCATGCTATGAACTGAGATATATTTTCAACCCTTGTAATTATTTCTGTAGAGATTCTTGTGAACTTTACAAAGGGGAATGTATTATGAAAAGCCTCTCTGTGTACTTAGTCTTCAAAAACATAATTTCTAATGACTGCATTATAGTTGACAATATTATATCATATAGATATACCATAATTTATTTAATCATTCCTCATTGGTGCATGCTTAATTTTTCCAATTTCAATATGCTAATGCTTCATTGAATAGCTTTTATTGATATTTAACAGATTTTATGAGATAGAAGAGTACAAGGAAAATTGATCATAAGTTTAATTTCTTCAAACTTTACCAAGTCTGTCAAAGAGAGATTTGTTTGCCAAGTAACAACTGCTTGGTGTATGAAAACTTCATTAACCCTTTAGATTTTTTTCATAGTGTTGATAATTACACATGTTTAAAATATATAACTGTTGCTATAGATTAAACATAAAGCATGTGAGGAGTGTTGCTAAGGGAACCCCAGCTTTTCCATTTTCTGATTTTGCAGTAATATAGCTTTTTATGTAACCAGTTCATATTTGTGAAGTGCTTTGAAGATGAAAGCTATTATGTAAAGGCAAAATCACTTCATAAAAATGTTACATATAAAATACAAAAATCCATAGACAGGCCCTAAGATTTTCAAAGCAACATAACTCTTTCATGTAATCATTTATAACCACCGTCTTTAGACTAGTAATCCAGCATTCATTTATAGATTATTCTCAGAGTATTTTAGTGTTATCTGTTGCAGTGAAATTGTTTTTCCAGTCAAAGGCGGTGGTTAGGAATGACGTTATTCATTTTAACCATGGTTATTGAAGTTGTAGCACATTTATAAATACATGAGGATAAATAAAAATTGGCCATAAGCATAAATTATTCTTTCTGACGCTCAGCATTACAGCTCCAAGGACTGGTATTTTGAAGCAAACGATTTCATCGTGTGCTATGGAGGCCTTAAAGATGCAGCATTTGCAAATTGCAGCACATCATTTTATTTCTGTAGCACACTTAAAGAAAGAGAATTGGATGGGGATGGGGTGTGATGACCTGGAGAGTTTCTTTTTTCACATAGAGTTTCTTTTCATGTAACCCTAAACACCATTCTATCTCTTCAATGGGATATCCCCAAACTCAAGGGTATACCCCGTGAATATTGGATGGCTTTAATTTGAATGATTTTCATTTTTTAAGTATTGTGTTAGTGTTGGGGAGATAGATCAGCAGGTAAGACTGCTCTCTGAAGCAGGATAGCTCACAGACCTAGAATAGAACCAAACATGACTGATAAAAGTCAATAAATTGATACATAGTGATATTCTGCTATACTCGTAGACCAGAGCCTAGAATAATTGGTATCAGAGAGGCTTCATCCAGCAAGTGACGTGAGTGTATGCAGAGACTCATAGCCAAACATTAGGCAGAGCTCAGGGAACTCTGAGGGAGAAGGGGAGAAAGGATTGTGGTGGCCAGAGGGGTCAGGACACCATAGAACATGGCCCACAGAATCAGCTGAGCAGTGCGCATAGGGGCTCACAGAGACTGAACTGACAATCTCGTGGAGCCTGCATGGTCCTGAGCGAGGTCCTCAGCAGGTTGTGTAGGTTGGTGTTCTTGTGGGATTGCTAACAGTGGGAGTGGGGGTTGTCTCTGACTCTTTCCTGCTTTTTGGACCTGTTTCCTCCTACTGGGTCGCCTCGTCCAGCCTTGATTTGAGGGTATTTGCATAGTCTTATTGTAACTTGTTATGCCATGTTTGGTTGATATCCCTGGAAGGCCTGCTCTCTTCTGAAGGGAAATGGAGGAAGAGTGGATTTGGGAGAGAGGGGAAAAAAGGGAGAGGGATTGGGAGGAGTGGAGGGAGGGGAAACTGAAGTTGGGATGTAATAGTTCTCTATTACATGTCTTCTCAATAAAGCAGAATATTTTATCTGAAAAAAACATCATCATGAACAACAAATGCTCACTGCACAAGTGTGAAGATCTGAGTTCAAATCTTCAGAACCCCAGTAAAGAAGTCAGGAGTGTCAGTGTGCACCCAGCACTGTGAGTGAGTGGAGATGGGAGGATTGCTGGGGCTTGCTAGCTGCTATTCAGCTCCAGGTTCAGCGAGAAACCTTGTCTCAAGAGAATAAGGCAGAGAATTATAAAACAGGATACCAAATGTCCTCTTCTGGCCTCTGAGTGTACATACTGGTACATATGTACATGTGCCACTTACAAACATTGCACACATACCCCCTCAAAAAAAACCAGAATAAAATACTGGCTGTGAAGTTTCTCTGGCTCTCCCTTCTCCAACTTCCCTTACACATTGCCGCTACAAATTTTGAGTGAGCCCCTTCTGTTACAGTAACACGCATTGTGTCCCATATCAACTCACCAACTCCAGAAGCTCAGCAGACCTTCCTATGGTACATGGTTTCCTTGGCCAGAACTGAAAGGCACTTAGAGTAGAGTTAGGATCGGGAGACAGAATTGCTGCAGCTCAAGGCACCAAGAATTGGGCCAAATTTCCAGTCCATCTGACACATCATGGTGGAAGTCTAGTAGCTTTGCTTTAGCTTTTGTAGACTTCTCTTTTGGGATTCCTGGATATGCATGTGTGAACTGAGATTCTTAAGCTTGGTGACATGAGACATGACACACTGGGCCACCTTGATGTCCCTCTACCTAGATTCTTGCTCACTTAGTTTTAGTGATTACTCTTTGTTCCTGGGTCCCTCCTTCCCAACTCTCATCCATCTGTATGAAACCCATGTCCTGTCCCAGGCTGAGCTTAGTTGACTTTTTGGGGTATTGAAGTCCAGGTGTACTATAGGTTTTTCTATTTAGTATCCTGCCTTTCCCCCCAAGTCCAAAACGAATCAACTAATTTGGTTTTTCAATACAGAATTATTGGATTATGGGGCCTAGTATTTCTCTAGTTTGTGACAGTTTGGCAATTGGTAAATGTTCCAGCATTTTTATTGCAGATAATTTTATTGATAAATAAATTGGCTATTTTATTTATTTTAGATTTAGCCATCAAACATTGCTCTAAGAAAATTAAAATCCTGTGTAATTTAAAGCATAATCAACATTTAATCACTAATTTGGAGGCGGTAGCCCTATGCTCAGCAAGAGAAGAATCCCAGAAACAGAACACATGGTCAATGCGCTCATGTCCCTGGAAAGTGGGTAGGGTGGTAGCACAGGTGGATCTAGTCCTTGCAGCAAGCTGTGTCTTAGGGAATCTGATGAGTAAGTATCTCCCTAATTGCATTCCCGTTTTAGTCATCCATAAATATTTCCAGAACACCAACCCTTCATCAAATGGTGAATTCTTTCATTCTGATGTGACAAGCAACACATCAGTGAGCTGCTTAAGGGAGACTATTTTACAGTTTCATCATCTGAATGGCTTAAGTGTGATTAAGAGCATGTTAAGATGGGATTTTCATAAACTTTGTAATGTTTTTGGTGGTTAGGAAATGGGAAGATTCTTTGCACAGTTGGGGATCTTTTCAAAATTACCTGAAGATAAAGATAACCCAATCTGCACAGTGGATGGGATATGTCCTAAATAGGTCCAAGTTTTCACAAAGACCTGGCCACTTTTGCAGTGCCCTCTCCTCATCCCCTACAGGGCTGAAGTGCCAAAGTGTGTGTGCGCACTATGAGGCATGTAGCAAATACCCAATTACTTTCGGATCTCACCCTTTGGTGAAGGGCGCTTGCCTTGCACATAGTGAAAAGTTATATGCTTGTGTGTGCTACACACATTAACCAAATGCAGTCATGCATCAAAGAATGGTGTCTCAGATAGTGATTGACACACATACAGTGGTCCAATGAGGGTGTTTTGCTCATTGACATCATTCTTGGGTGTGTAAGTACTCCACAGTATTAGTATATGAAGGTTGATACATTCCCCTAGCCGTGCAGTTCTGAGATTGTATCCCATTGTTGAGTGACACATGACTATATGCATCACACTGAATGTTTTCTTAATGAGTTGATGATAATATTTAATAGTGATGATTTCCCAAAGGAAAGTAAAATGTATGGGCTGTTAGTGTTAACGTGTGACTGGAGAGCTCTTAAAGGGGAAGTGGAAGTGTGTTTTTTCTGCTGTAAGGACTGTCACTTGTGCAATCTACACCAATAATTTTTATAATATCATTTATTTCTGAAAGCCACCATGGGCCTGTTCTGCCTCTCCAACCCTCAGGGTTTCTCACTGAGAACATAAGAAGCCCCACTTAGGATCTTGAGCTTGCTTGTTCCTTCTGCTTTGGACACTAATTCCAGGGAGGCTTCTAACCTCTCCTTCCATGTCAACCTAAAGTTCTTCTTTTAAAGGAAGGTGTAGGTGCACCTTCTTAGTTAGCAGCTTGAATGAACTGAGAGATGCCGGAGGATTAGGAAAGTATGATTGTAATTATGTTGGTGACAGCATTTCTAGAGATGACTAGGTAGACAGGACTCTGACCTAATGAATAAATTAATTTCATGACCGATTCATACAGTGACAGCACTACTGGGAGGTGGTGAAAGGTGGGGCCTAGTTGGAGGAAGTAATCACTAGGGGCACATCCCTAAATATCTGTATCTATATTCACAATTATTAAGTTCTTTGACAATTTTATACATGCATATAATGTATTTGGGTTAATCTTACCCCCAGCCATTTCTTATCCCCCCTTCTCTTATTTTCCTTCTTATCAACATCCCCTCCTCCCCACACCTCCCTTTATCAGATTTGTGACTTTTGGTCTTGTTTTGTGACCTGTGTGACCACTAGATTAGTGTGATCCATTAGACCCTTGGTGGGGCCATCAGTGGGTACACAACTGAAGGCAATGACTCCCCCTCTCCTACATCTGTCAGTAGGAAACAGTTCAGCAATGATGAACTGTTAGGGCCTCTGTACATGTTTCCATCCATGCCTGACTGTGGATGCGCCCATTCTTGTGAAATCACTGGCAGGTAATTTTGTGTCTGTAGTGGCTATGCATTGCCCAGAAGACTGAATGTCACCATGCTCTGGGAAAAATGTCCTCCATGTATCCTCTCTTTACTGTCTGTCCTGATACGATTGCTCTGTTCCTCCATGTACTCTGCCAAGATTGACTGACACCCCCGAAACTATGAGCAGTAACCAACCTCTTTTCTGCTTAAGTTGTCCTCTTAAGTCCTTTGGTCATAGTGACAAGGAAGTAATGAGTACACTGGCCTATCTCTCAACCACAATACACTTTCTATGTCTGTGGCAGCTTTAGACTCAGTTCTTAATGATTTTCTTTCTTTTTAAAAATAATTTATTCTTATTTCACGTGCTGTTGTGTTTTGCCTGCATGCATGTAAGTATGAAGGTGTCAGACATCCTGAAACCAGAGTTACAGGCAGTTGTGAGCTGCCATGTGGGTGCTGGGAATTGAACCTGGGTCCTCTGGAAGAGCAGCCAGTGCTCTTAACTGCTGAACCATCTCTCCAGCCTCTATAATGATTTTCTTTAGTTACTCTTTTCCCAATGAGTTTCATTGTTTTCCTTATTCTTGTCAAATTCCAAGCTTTAATGATACTCTCTGGCTTGGTGTGGGTGCTGAATTACTAGTATTTATCAAATGAATTAATTGGTTAATACAGAAATGCCCACCATAATCGTGATTTTTCCTTCTGCTGGTTGACATGACGTTTTCCTTCTTGAGCTGTCTTTTGGGCCTGTCCTCTGTTTAACTGCGGGAGAAGCTGACTGATTTTGATAAAATTCGGTACACTGCAGAGCACGAGTCCCATCTTGAATTGGATTTATAACTCAGTCTGTCATCTTGAATCCAAATGGTGGCAGATAAACCTTGACAAATGGGACTTTGAGCAGATTTCAGTAGAGTTTGGTACACGGATCGATGTACCATTTAATTGAAATGTGTAGAATCTTACATTTAACAAATCTTAACTCTAACCCGAACCCACCCCAACCCAATTTTCCTTTTTAACGATACCGATTCCTTCAAAAACTTAACATGTGGGGCTAGATTAAAAGTGCCTTGGGAGGTGAAAATCAACAAGGGCTTTTAGATGTGGATGTTCAGCTATTTTCTCAAAATGTCTTTGCATCCTTCAACCTGACAGGGCAGATGACTGACACAGTTTTTCTCCATGACTTCTGTCAGCCAGGCCATGTGGAAAGGCCTAGAAGGACAGAGAGGGGCCATGGGTCATTTTCAGCCTTACCAGTATGCCAAGGGTAGAAGCAGATAGAAGAAAAGACATGCCAGCCTTGGGTCAGTGGAAATGAGTCTGTCCCACGACCTGTTCCTCATTATGGGTATTGAGGATCCTGGCTTTACCAAAAGCTGTGTTATGAACATAGCTAGGAAAATTTCACTATGATATTTGGCCTTTCCTCTTTGAAATCCATGATGCACCATAGGACGTTTCACTTTCTTTTAACTTAAACTTTTCACTTCTTTTTAACTTAAACTTTATGTGTGTATACTTGTATGTACTGGTGTGTGTGTGTGTGTGTGTGTGTGTGTGTGTGTGTGTGTGTGTGTGTGTGTGTGTGTGTATGTGTGTGTGTGTGTGTGTGTGTGTGTGTAGGGATAACATGCCGTAGTGCACATGTGGAACCAGATGACAACTTATGGGAGTTGGTTCTCTCCTTTTGCCATGGGGTCCACAGGGAAGAACTCAGGTCATCAGAGTTGGCATCAGGCTCCTTTACTCACTGGACTGTGTCAGGAGCCCTCCTGTGTTTTCATGTTGGGAGAAAACCTGATAGGTGATGTTTTAGGAAACATAGTTATTGGCCTCCTTGTTTTAGTTTGGGTTCTGTATGCCTAGACTTGATGCAAGGTTTCTTGTCTGTAGTGTTAGCATGAGTGTCCCTCTGAGGCTTATTTGTGTTTGCCATCGAACAGCAGTTCCCAGAAACTTCCAAAACACAGGAAGAGTCAGTGCCAACATGACAGGCAAGAAAGGCGAATATATAGACTGAGGGTTGTTTGCTATTTGCAGTTGCAAATTCTGACCTAAGTACCCTCCGGAAAGTGGGCCTTTGAGGGAGTAACCACAAAAGTTTCATTTGATCTGTTCTTAAAAACACAGCTCTCTCTTGATGGCTTACTCCTGTGCACACAGGCCTCCTCCTTACCCCAGCCAGGCACCCCTTCCTCTTTATCTTTCCCATCTCTCCCTTTACAAGCAAAGACAATAAGTTACATTTCTTCCTTTTGATACCCCCCCATCCCCATAAAAGACATGGATTTATTACAGATTTGCAATCTGCAGACATATATTTGAAAGAGAACAGAAGTCACCCAATACTCAGAGATACATGGTGTTCATACAGGTTTAATGTGTCTCTTCTCAGTCTCGTTCCTTTGCCTGTATGTGCATAGACAGGATGACATTGCTTGGTGGCAGAAATCTTACAGCCTGTTCCTTTCTCTCCTTTCTGCTTATTCTCAGTGGTCTGAGAAATTCATTCAGTGGCCTTGCCAACGATGGAAAGAACAAATATCTTTTATTTGCTTGTCTTGCCTCCTCCATCTGTGCAGACACCTCTTTGCCCTGGTATCGCTAGACTGACTGTTTGCCCATTAGCTCTCTTTGACCGCATACCTCCCTTCTCCTGCTCTCTTGGCTGCAGGAGTCCAGGACTGCCCTACTTATCTCCTGGCCTGCAGTTCTCTGAGTTCACACTTGTAGCTTCTCTCTTTCAGGGTGCAGAACTGGATCTCACTTTCCTGCTTCTGAGAAGCTGATGGCGGGGAGGATGTGGCCACTCATGGGAGGGAGGCTGAACTTGGAAGCTATGAGGGTCTTTCTGACTGACATGGATCTGCTCAGTTAAAGACAGGGATTCTAGAAAACTCTAGCCTGGCTTTTGTCCAGCTATTTCTTCCATGCACACAGAATCTCCCCCCCCCCCCGCCCCGCCTGTTACCTCCAGGCTGTGGGAGGGGATGGTGAGTGACATATGCTTCACTCATTCTCTGTGCACATTCACTCCTCACCATAGCTCAGCAAACAGATATAACTTCAATTTCTGGTGCTGAGAAAGCCAATGCTTGGGTAGATGAAGTGGCTGGCTTAAGGTTCCCCATGTGAGGATTATGAACCAGATCGACACTGCTGCAATGCTTGTATTTCTACCATCTACAAAGTTTGTTTTTGTGCAGGAGAGGAACCTTTAGTCCTTTGGTGTTAGCAATCTCTAGGTAAGGCCACAAGCTGCTGTTGCCATGGAGGCAAGTACTTTACCAAGAGGAGCCGTGCAAATGAATGGAAGAATATGAGAGCTAGGCAGGAACTCAGACATTAGATGAGCTGGAGATTGTCAACTTGGCTGGGAATCACCCATTGGGTCAAACAACATGAAGGTGTCATTTAAAACAAATCTTTATGTGCTTGACATGCATGTGTGACATGTCAGAGAATAGCCTCTGGTCCTTACACCCCCTTTGTTTTGAGGTAGGGTGCCCTTTTGTTGTTGGCTGCTGAATACACCTGCTAGATGGCTCATATACTTCTGTGGAGTCTTCTGTCTCAGCCTCACATCTTTCAGGAGGAGATCTGGGATTACGGATGGACCCTATAACATCTGGCTTCACCTGGGTTCTGGGGATCTGAACTTAGGTCCTCACACTTGCGTGGCTAGAACTTTATTCACTGAGCCATTGACCCAGCCCCACAGGTGTCAAGCTTTGACTTAAAAAAAAATTCTCAAAAAAGAGCAAAACAAAAGAAACAACAACAGCAAAACCAACTACCACCACCACCCCACCAATACCCTTCCAAAAACCAACCAGTCAGCTAACCAACCAACCAACCAAGCAACCAAAGAGAGAGAGAAAGGAAGGAAGGAAGGGAGGAAGGAAGGAAGGAAGGAAGGAAGGAAAGAAGAAAGGAAGAAAACTCTAGGGTTTCATATGTTTTAATCTGGTAACTATTTCACTTCTTTTTTTCTACATTCAGAAATATATTCACAGAAGAAATTTCATGTTACTATTTTAAATGGAAAATCACTATCTCATGCTGAAAAGAGAAAGGCAACCGAAAGAATCCCCCAAAGTTAACACATTTAGGCAGACCCTGCTGCCTAAAGGCTGTGAACTGAAATTTGCTGGAAAGCTGGGCACTGAAGCTGTTTGTCCTTTGTTAAGAAGGAGTGTGGGATTTTAGAGGGCTCTGAGAGATGGGGAAAGCTTATTGTCTCCAAGCCAATCCTCTGATAGCGTCTCTGAGAGTGGAAGTAGATTGAAAAGGAGACAGCACAGGGGTAGTGCTGTGTGCAACCACTGCTCACTGAAGGCATCTATTTTCTGAGCCCCAGGATATGGTTGTGACTTGCTGGGCCCCTGCTAGCTTGGCAGGGTGGCGGGCACCCAAGCTTTGGCTTCCTCTCTTCATTGTGACTTAGTCAAATGTGTTGATGGCACAGTAGTGCCTCCTTGCGTGATTATGCAATGGCAAATATGCCAAAATTTTTCTCGCTGCATTTATAGCTACAGCTTTGTGGGGTGTTAAAGAAGCATGGCATGCTCCCAGCTATCATGCTTTTGAAAAGTGAATGAGGTTGGTGTTTTATATTTCTTTCTCTATATGACCAGAGCATTCTCCCCTTTTTCCTGCGGCTTCAGTTCGCTCCTGTATAAACTGGCTTCCCTTCAGCTTCTCTTAGCTGCTACACAAGATTATGATAATGATGGATGAGACGGTGATTGGCAAGCACATTTAGGATGTAAAGTATCGCTATTACTCTATTCAAATTAATTTACCTGTAACTCCCATGCCACCAAGCAAGGCTGTCGTAACCCTTGCTCTGATCAGTGAAAATGAGCTGTGAGACATGATTCCTATCCCTGATGAAACAGCCATGCTCAGAGTTGGAACATGAGGTGAGATTCTGTTGGGATGTAATTGTTCCATGTTTAAAATAACTGGTTAAGCAAAACTGGATAAAAATAATGTGCATGCTTATTGAAAACCTTGGCAAATCAGGAAAAAGCCCAGAGAAGGAAGTCACCATTATGTGTCTTCCCAGTTTGTTTTTCCCTCATCTTTTTTTCCTTTCTGTGTTAATGTTGTTATTAATTACCGTGGATCTTTAAGTCCTGTGGCCTTGGGCAGAGATGGGGAGCTTGCTCAGACTCAGGCCACTCTGCTGTGGTGTATGGTCAACCAGATGGGATGTCAGTAGGAGGCTGAAGGGATTTAGAGAAGGTCTGGGGATCTCTGACATGTCTGCATCCCCTTGTCGGGAGGGTTTGTGCAAATTCTTTCAAAGGAAAGGAATGGAGTCCACAGTCACAAGAGACTCGCCTTCTGCTTTCCTTTCTTGGCCTCTCCAGGTGTCTCCCAGTGTACACCCACATGCTGGGTTCGGTACCAGGCAAAGTTCTTATTTGATGCTTGTTAGGTTCTGATTACCTCCCTTCTGCACAACTTTTAAGAAATTCATTAAAATATTCGTCATTTCCAAGCACAGCCCACTATGGATAGGACACTTAAGGGTTTTTTTTCATAGCTTACGTGGTATATATTATATAGAACAAATATATGGGAAAACATTGATATTTTAAAAGCCTTTGGTCAGGGACCTGCCTTCAGATTATGAAGTTATAGCTTGAAGGGAGAAACTCTAAGATCCAATTCTGTTACTGTAGGAATCTTGGTCACCTGGTTTCACATAGGAGTATAGTAAAATTATAAGTAAAATCAAGAGGACTTTTTTTCCTTTTAATTCTAAATTTGCCTATAGGTGACTATGGCAGTAAAATATCCTTATCACATATTGAAACTGTCTGGTTAACCATTGGTGCTGACTTGTCCATTATTTTAGGATACCCAGTCTGATCAGCACTTCACAACTGAGCCCTGAACACATTGCCCCTTCTGAACTGGCAAAGTCCAGATATTATGCAAATGGAGTCCACAACTCATCCTATCTCCCTGTTGCTTCCAGTATGCATTTGACCCAGCTGGTGATGGCCATCATGTCTTCCATTTTAACATACAGCAAAGCGTTTAGAGACTGTGACTTGAAAGTCAATGAGAAATGTCTCCGTCATTTTGGCAAGTTATAGGAAGGTATTTTTAGAAAAACCTGACTTATATAATTTTGGTGTCTTTTACTTCCTCTCTTTTCCATGTAGAATTGTAGATGCATAAAAGCAGGGTATCTGTAGGAGTGAAGATATTTGTTTCCCTTGAATGCAAGGTTGCATTTGATAGCTTTATACTTACTGGTCCCCAATTGCTGTGACTGTCCCTGTTTGTCAGAGTGTTTTACCATTTCTCTTGATGTTTGATCTAAAGCACCAGCTATATTTTCAAGCATAAAAGGAAACTAAAAGTGGCTTGATTAACTTGCATTTTTTCTAGCAATGAAGAAACAATATTTTTACTAAGACAGTATAAATATTAACACATATTGACTCAGTAAGAATGTTTATAGGCTATGTTTCAGTTGTGTAGCTTGGTCTTCTTGTGGGACTTTTAAAAGTAGGAGTAGGGGCTGTCTGTGACTCTTTTGCTGGCTTTTGGGATCCTTTTCATCAAATTGGGTTGCCTTGTCTAGCTTTAAATTTGTTATGCCATGTTTGGTTGATATCCATGGGAGGTCTGCCCTCTTCTGAGAAACAGAAGAGTGGATTGGGAGGGGGGCAGAGCAGAGATGGCAGGAGGGACTGAGAGGAGGAAAGAGGGGAAACAGCAGTTGGGTTTTAAAAACAAATAAGTATTTTTAAAAAGAAAGTTTATAGACATCAACTTCTATTTCTAAGCATGTAGGGGAAGATATTTTAGGTAATCCAGGAGATCTCTGATGTTTTCTCACCCTCCCTTCTTTTATTTTTATGGTAATTTTTAAAAAATTTAAATTAGACACAAGCTTGTTTTACATGTCAATCCCAGTTCCCTCTCCCTCTCCTCCTCACTTGCCCCCGCCAACTTCCTATCCCATGCCGTTTCTGCTCCCCAGGGAGGGTGAGGCTTCCCATGGGGAATCTTAAAAGTCTGTCATATCATTTGGAGCAGGGCCTAGGTCCTCCTCTGTGTCTCTAGGCTGAGAGAGTATCCCTATATGTGGAGTGGGCTCCCAAAGTCCATTCATGTACTAGGGATAAATACTGATCTTCTACCAGAGGCCCCATAGACTGCCCAGGCCTCCAAACTCCAATCCTTGTTCAGGAGTCTGGATCAGTCCTTTGCTGTTTTCCCAGCTATCAGTCTGCTCACCTTCCCTTCTAAACCATATATTATTTGCATGAATCTGGACTTGTTTTTATTTTTCAAAATGGAAGTTGCCAACATTGTAGACATTTGTGGCTTTGCTGAATAGATTCCTGACATAGCAGAGCTCCTTGCAAAGTTCATTTCACTTGGAATTTTCTAGTATTGGAGCCTTTTATATTGGAGTGATTAAGTAAGTGCTTTTAAAGTCAAGAGGTACATTTAGGGGTCTGCATTTCCTTGCTAAGTTTATTCATTCAACTTTGATTTCAAACTAGATGATTTGATTCTTATGACTAATCTGGTCCAGTTATGGCTGGTTAGTGTTTTTTTTTTTTTTTTTTTTTCTTCTTCTTATGGTGGAAGTACCAGGTTATACTTTTGGGTAATTTTCCCGATACTGCCTCCCATTTCTTCCTCAGGTGCCCACTTTTCCTTACACAGCCATGACCACTAACCCTTGGGCTGTTAATAGCAATAACCAGCCATTAGCCCAAATGCTTCTCTTGACAGCAATTGCCTTTCAAAAGGACTAAAGTCACATTTTGAACAATTTTATCCATTATGATCTATTTTGATCGTATACAGCAGAAGAGAGCAAGAGTTCAGAAACACATAGCCTCGTCATTTCTTCACAAGTGTTCACATAAAGTAACACTCACTCACTCACTCACTGCTTTCTCCCCTTCTAGAATGTTCCTGGATGGGATCCCAGCATAGTTGTCATCTTGCAAGCATGATCAGAGTTGGAAGGTACCTGGAAAGAGGAGGAAATAGTTCTTTTTTTTTTCTGCAGAGAAGCAAACCCTCTTGTTGATGGTTGGTTCCCTCAGCCTCTTCCTTTGACTGGCCTCTGAGAATGGCCTGGCCATGTTAGCTTTTATGGACTTTAAATTCCTTATGCAGAGGGTGTTGCCTAAGAACAGAATAAGGATTTAAACCTTAAGGACAGAATAGAGAACCTTCATCTGAGCTCAAGGGTTTTGGGAAACTTCTGACTGAGTCACCAGGCCCTTTGGAAATTTCAAGATACTAGTTTAATAAGGTGGCAGTTTGTGTCTCTCCATTTGACATGGAGGAAAGCATCTACTGTCAGTGGTGGAGTAGGGAGGCTTGACTTGGAAGACAAAATAAGCAGACAAAACAACAAATATATTTTCTAGGAAACTTTAGATTCCTAGAAGTTGCATTACACATTAGAGCAGAAAAAAAGTCACTGATAAACAATTTCTGGAAGAGACAAGCTCAGGTAAATATCCACTCTCACATACATTGCACAGTCAATAAAAATTGGCCTAGTCATTTGAATAAACATGACATGATTTCCTTTCTCATTAAAGATTTAAGGAGTCATGCTACGTAAACTATAACTCTCTCCAGTGAATGAGAGTATGTGGGTAAAGTGTGTGAGAAGGATTTTTGGCTGGCTTTCGAGAGGAGATGCTGGTGTTTGGGTTTAAATGCCGAGGAGTCCCAGTTTTCCACTTAATGTTTTTGAGGTTGTGAATTTCAGCTCTTGGATAGGAAGTTCCTTACTGATGGGCCTTTTAGACTTAAAGTTTCTTACTCAGGAGTTTGGAGAGCAGGGGCTAGTTAGTTCTTTCCTCTGCCTTCACCTCTCTGCCTCTCAAGTTGATGATTATGAGAGAAGCCAAAATTAGAAGAGTGTAGCATAGCAAGTGAGCTGGCTGTTCTAAAATTTTCATTGTATATTCTCTAATTTTGAACCTGTCAAGTGTTATCTGTCAATCACCTGCCTATAGCTCTTTTAAGATTACAGAGTCGTGAATGCGCATAAAGATATCGGCTAAATCCTGTGATTAGCAATGAAACTTGAAGAAGAAAAGTTAAAGCATACATTAAAAAAAATACAAAAACATGTTTCCAATAAAGGCCCCAGTGCTCACTTATGAAAAATAGAGAATATGTGACTTGGAAAAAGGCATTTCTGGAGACTGCTGCACAACTGGAATTTATCTGATGTACCTTTAATAATATAATAATGCTGCCGCACCTGCGATGCTTAAGAACAAGAGACATGATTAGATTTGTGCATGGAAGGTAAAATTACTGCAAAGAATTGCTTTGGGGAATATACAAGCTCCAGGAAATGAAATGGAATAAAATAAATACAAAGGAGAATACTGGTTTTTCCCATTGCTGGGTGCATTCAATTAATTGCTAATATCTCACCGATCTATGAAAGACTCAATCACAGCCATCGTTTCAATTTTGGAAATTTCCTCTTAAATACAGATTCATTAGAAAAGTGAAAGTCACTGGGTGGGGAATAAGCTTATGGCTTCAAATGCTGACTTTTCACAATCAGCTGGAAAAGACTGAAAAACCTTGCTGAGATAATTTTAAACAATTCAGAAGATATCCCCCCCCTTTTATTTTGGCTTTACTGCTCTTAAAAGTCCTGTTGAGAGCTGAACTAGACCAATAAGCTGGTCCAGTTTTCAGAGCTCTCTGCTTGTGGTTTTACCATAGGTGTAATGAAGCGTAGGGAGACATCTGGGGGGTTTTTGACACCAACAGGTCTGGTTCAAATCCTAGACATCTTGTTTTCCAGAAGTATGCCTCTAAGTCACAAAGCTTCTCAGAGTCCCAGTCTTCTCTGAGAAGTTTGGGGAGGGCCAGTGTAGTCAATTCATGCAACCTTTATTCAGCACCGGTATTCTGGCAAGTCCCGAGCTCCATGAGTTTATTGAGAGATTGGTTGTGTTTGGGTTTTATGCTAATTAGTTCATGACCAATACATAATTGTACTGTTGTTATATAACATATAGAATATATACACTAATATAGGTATAAATCAACTATATATGTATTCACTTAGAAATATTGAAATGAATAGTTAGAGGTTGTAATCTGCTCTCAGGAGCCATTGTTCTTATAAGAGATATGTTTGCATTTCCTTATCCCTGATTTTTCTTCTTATTCTTAGAAGGGCTAGGCTTGGTGTCTCTGGACTGGAGTACCAGTGACTCTTGGAGGCTGCAGCAGGAGGACCACAAATCCAAGTCATAGTTGGAATAAAGAGCTAATACAAGGCCAGCCTAGGTAACTCATTAGGTCCCTGTCTCAACATAAAAGGTGCAAGAAGGTGGGGGCTGTAGCTCAGTTGGTAAAGTGTTAGGGAGAGTATGAGGCCCATGTTCAAATCCAGTACAGCTTCCCTCAGGCCCCGAGAAAAGGAGGAAGCTTGATCACAACTAACTAGAGCAACTACAGGAAGAAGATGTAGGTCGGGACAGTGTGATGAATGGGAGAAGATGCCCGAGACCTTAGACTCTTGCGATGGCAAGTAGGGGGGATCCTTGGGGCACACTCCCTGGACACAGCATGATGCAACCCATGGTTTTAACACTTGATGATTTAAAAAAAATAGTAGAGTGTTAAATTATCAGTGTGCATATATAAACGACATGTTGAGCTTATTCCCTGTCATGCCCCCATCCTCCCATTTCCTCATCTCCTCTTCTGTTGTTCCTGTCTGTTCCATAGACAGTTTTACTTCTATGTTCATGTCATATATACACACATGATTTTCTATATCTATGTAAGTGCTAGGACCCACAGTTGAGAGACAACACAAGATACTTTTCTTTCTGAGGTTGGCTGAATTCACTTAATGTGATCATCTTCAGTTGTATCCATGTCCCTGCAAATGACACGACTCTGCTCTTCTTTATGGGAACAAGTTCCATTGTGGGTACAAACCATGTTTTCTCTGTCCATTCCTCTGTTGCTGGACACAGGTTGGTTCCATATCTTAGTTGTTGTGAGCGAAGCTGCAGTAAACATTGATGTGCAAACATCTCTGTGGCATGCTGACTTGGGGTCCTTAGGACAAATACCTAGGAGTAGTACAGCTGGGCTGTATGGAAGATCTATTTCATTTTTGAGAAACTTGTATACTACCATAGTGGCTGAATTAGTTTTCATTCCTAACAACAGCTTTTAGTATAGCACTTCTTGTCTGAAACTCCTTTGGCTAAGGGCTACGCTGTCAGACCTGCCATGCAAAACATTTGCAGTTCATTAGTGCATAGAGGGGACAGTGTAGTTACATGCAAAAATCCTCTTCTATCATTGGAATGTCTTTAAATAAGCCTCAAACACCTGAACCCTTAAATCTCTAGACAGCCTGCCTTGCTGGCTCACCCGCTGTTGGTATTTGCAAACCATTTATCTTGCAGTTGTGGATGTTTTAAAAAGGGATGGACTTATTAGGGAGATCTTGGGCATCTAAAGCTTAGTCTCCTGAGAAAATCTTTAGCCAAGTCAGGTTCTTGAATCGCTATGTTAGTCATCCTACTGATTACATAAGGGACCCGGTAGGAGCATTCAAATGCCACCAGCTCTTGGCAGCAGAATGACAATGGGGAGGAAGCATTCAAAAGCAGGTACTCAGAAGGCAGACATGGAGAGGGACCTCTAACTCCCTGCTCCAGAATAGGCCTTTACATTAATTCTGCTCTTTTATAAGAGAATTCATTGGAAGAGAAGCATAATCTGAATTAATTATTGGCACATATGGTGCATTCCTGATGTCAGCTAATGCTACATTAAGGACAGACATGCTGGGCACCCATTAAATAATCAAGTAAATATTTGTATTGTTTATGATAAATGCATTTCTTCTGTGGATATTTTCTGTGCCTTTGTAAACATTCCTTTAGGAGGCAGAGTCTGTTTGCTGGGGCTCCATACCAGGTTTAAATCTGACAGAGAGTGCTGTTTAAATTCCAAACATGAGAAAGAAACCTCACACCCACTGTGTTTTTTGGAGCTAAGTGAATATTTAGTAACACTTTAATATAATAGCCAGATCATTATGGTGTATTACCAAGCTGAAAGCTGTGTTAGTGCCATTAGTCACATGCTCCCGTTCTCATCCTAGCCTGCGTGTTGTAAGTGTGTCTGTGTGATCCCCACTATAATTCAATAGTAATTAGTGATACAATTAAATCAAAATGGCACCAAATGTGTATATTGAACCAACACAAGTGCTGGGGTGCAGCATATAAGTGAGCCTGGTCTCTGGGTATATATTAAGATCAGGATAAAGTGCCTTGTTTTTTCTTTCATGACATGTGTTATGCAACTGGAATGTTGAAAGTGCCCTGAAGGCATGATCCAGGTTGACTCTTTACAGTGTTTACAGTTACAGTGTGTCACTGAAGGTCACACTGTCAAGGGGAGGTATGTAAAGGATGTAAAGAATTGTTCTCTGGGCAGAGTTTTGTTTTTTGTTTTTTGTTTTTTGTTTTTTGTTTTTATAGAATCCAGTGTTTGGGAAAAGCTCCCAGGGTGTCTGGGAGGGAATGACATCAAGAGAGGAAGTCCTTAGGATGTGAGTGTCCATTTTTCTGTGTGGAAATTACTAATGACTGTGACGGCCGGCTGGAGGAGAGTCTAATAATGATTCTCAATAGGCTTCAGGAAACCTTAGCAGTTGTTGCATGGTGTTTGAAAACAGCTCCTTCTTTTACCTCCTGGAAGGAAGGTTATTGTGTGCTCGATCATTCCCTTAATGCAAGTGGGGAAGGGAACTGTGGTGTTCAACCAGGATCCTGTGGAAGCTGAGCAAATTGTGCCTGTCTGTCTGTGAAAGGAGACTGGCATAACCATTTGGATGAACAACCTCTAGACATTTCTTGGAAAGTTAGAGGCAAGATCTCATTCATTTTCGGAAAGTGGAGAGAGTGGGCCAGCAAATGCTTTTATCCACTTTAAGGCCATGTGGCTTATCCTTGGCTACTTCTTGGCTGTGGAATTTAGTTAGCGATGAAAAACATTAATCATTTGATCTGTCCCTGCACTTTGTTTTAAACAAAACAAATGCAAAGTGTGTTTACTTTTTCTCTGACCCCAAGCACAGAACTCTGATCTCCTAATGAATTCATTCATCCATTTGGTCATTTGCTGGATCTTAGCAATTGGGCTGGATGATGAAAGTGACACAGGAGCCTGAAACTTGTGACTTTGGAGGTCACAAAATGAGAGGCAGGAGATGAACATCCCTAAAAATGAAGGCAGTCACAATCCGTATCTGAAGTCAATGCATTTCTGAAGGAGTGGGTGCTGGGAAGAACACCCATGAGTGGAATCTCTTCAGATGCTGGGACTGGGGCATGAGGAATTCTGGGTCAATTGCAACACTGAATGAATACAGGTTCCAATTAGGATGTTCTCTGGTTGTTCCTAAAGCTTTCTGATAATAGAAAAACCCTCTCAGAATGTCAGGGTTTGACTGTTTCCTGTTCTTTCTTCCTCTCCTTTTCTTCCTACCCTACTCCTTCCCTTCCTTCATTGGGATTGAAACCAGGGCCTCTTGAATATTAGGCAAGCTCTGTTCCTCTGAGACGTTCCACAGACTGATTTTCTTTTTTATTTCCCATATTGGAATTCATCCAGGCCATGGCTGTGGTCCAAGAGAAAGATTCTGTTGGTGGCTGCCATCTTCTGGCTTTCCGGATGTTGGAATACAGCCTCTTAGCTGATCCCAGAGCACCCCCGCCCTTGATGGCAAGGATAAGAACCAGTGGCTTTCTTTTTGTTCAGGTTTCTTGGCCTTCACCTGGATGGCTTGCATCAAAAGTAGCAATTTGACTTTCTCTTTGATTTTTAAGTTCACATTGGTTTGGGTCAACAGTGGATAATCCAACTCAAGATGTTATATGCATAGCCCATTGTTTGAATTATTTTCCTATTGCTGTGGAGAGACATTATGACCAAGGAGACTTATAAAATGAAGCATTTAATTTGGGGGCCCATGGTTCCTGAGGGTAAGTCCATGACCATCGTGGCAGGAAATGTGACAGCAAACAGGCATGGCAGAGAGCTTACGTCTGATTCACAAGCACAGGTGGAAAAAGAGACAGACCTGAGAATGGGGTGGGTCCTTGAAACCTCAAAGCCTGCCACCAGTGACACTCCTCTTCCAAAGAACACTTCCTAATTCAATACAAATAGTTCCACTGAACAGAAATTCAAATATGTGAGCCTATGGGGACCATTATTCAAATTGCTACACCTATCAATAGAAAAAAGATAAGACAGTGTGGAGATGTTAGATACACACACACACACACATACACACACAACACACACACACACACACATACAACACACACATACACACACACACAGAAAGAGAGAGAGAGAGAGAGAGAGAGAGAGAGAGAGAGAGAGAGAGAGAGAATCCTTTGGAGGAAAGCTCATGACCTTCATCCTAACACTGCTTTTGAAAGACAAGGAGTCCTCTGTTCAGATCTTGTTTGCTGATTGTTGATATAGGAACTAAATCCTTGAACCCTTGGACTGTCTGAGATGAACCTGGAATGTTTCTGATGAATCTGACCTGGCATGTTTCATACTTGCTATTTAAGATAGATATTTTCCTTTTAATGAGATCCCATCTACATTTCTCTCTGAAGCATTTTGGGACTGGCCTTGTGTGTGTCATTGGTCTCTGCTGTCCCTGCTCCTGACTTCCCTGCTGTGGCCTCTGTCATGCTTCTCTACCTTAACAGGAAATAGACACTTGGGACCTTATTTGAGATCTTGCCTCCTCACCTGATCTCTGCTTTCTGCAATTCCCACTTTCCCCAAGTGTCATTTGGACCTAAATGGTGGCTAGTAATCTCCTATTGGAGTGAATTCTCAAGGTGTGCGTTTGTGTGTCCCTATGTTTAAGTCATAGGATATAACTGAGTGAAAACAAGTTACACTTCTCACTATACAGAGCATGGCATTATCCTATGGGATTGGTACACCTCTCATTATCCTTGTAGAGATGACAAGAAATATGGAGGCTTCAGCAGGACCAGGTCCTGCTCCTTTGGCACCACATCTGCTATTTATTTCTTTCCACTACCTCATTGCTTCAGCAGATGCCCTGCTGGTCTCTGATAAGCCAGTTATTGTTTAGAGTTTCTGAAAACAGTGGTGTCTAAATTCCCTGACCATGTTCTTACGGGGCTTCTCTTTCAGGGTGGGAGGCAGGGTTCATACCAACAAATATGTCACAGGTCAGGCAGTGAGAGTGGTAGGGGTACTAAGGAGGCAAGGAGGTAGACTACAAGACAGGGGCAAGGGAGCTAGCTCTTCCAGTGTCTGGCCAGATGGAGGTGAGTGAACTGAAGCAGAGTGGCTGGCAAGGGAGCCAGAGTTTTGAGATCTAGAAAGTAGACAGGGCAACAGGGAGGCAGGCTTATGAACTCCACGTAGAGTTTGGATTCTATACTGAAGCCAAAAGGTAGTTGAGCAAAGAGTGACAATCAGATGTATGGTGTGTGTGTGTGTGTGTGTGTGTGTGTGTGTGTGTGTGTGTGTGTGTGTTCATGTGTATGCATGTTCCTCCTCTGGCTTACCCTTCGTATTTTGAGATGTCTTTCTCACTGGGATGCACGGCTTGAAGATTATTCTGGTCTGGCTGGCCATCAAGCCTCAGGGCCTCACCTATCTCTGGCTCCTCAGCACTGGGAATACAGCACACATCTTCACACCAAGCTTTTTATGTGGATTCTGGGGATAAAACTCAGGTTCTCATGCTTGTATGGTTAGCATCTTATGGATATGGACTGACCATCTTCCTAGCTTATGGTTTTGACAGCAGGTTCTTGCAGTTGTGGGGAATACAGATTGTTTTGGGCTGAGGTGGCTGATGGGGACCAGTAGACAAGCATTGAACATTTAGCCTCTTTTCCTTGGTCTGTACATGGCCAGCAGTGAAAGCTGTTATGATGGAACAGAATAGCACAAACAAGGCAACTATACCATCCAGAGAACAGTGTCTAAAGACAGTGCTCAGGACATAAATCATTAGCATTTGCATCCATTTATTTTGCCTGGAGAAGTGCCCATGATAGCGCCTTACACCTTGGTCACCTAAAAGAATCATGTATGTCTGACACATTGAGGACAGTTACCCACTCAGATAGCATGTTCATCCTGAAGAGAGAGCCTGTAATTTCTTTACAGGTGTATATAGTGGGATAACTCAGGTTAATGTCCATGAACACAGACCAACAATTAGCAAGTTAATTAGAGTCCTGATTTTAGTAGCAGAGGATAATCATTTATTAGCTTAGGTCAGACCCTGGACCTTCCTGTGAAGTGACTGTGTGTGAATGCTGACTGAGAGTAAATCCCTACACCTTTCCACACAGAACTCACATGAGCTTGGGAACCTTATTATCTCACATAGAAACAGCCTGGAGGACTGCTTGAAGGTCAGAGGCTTGGCTTTGACCAGTGTGTTTGAGTTGATGGCCTTAGGATAATAAATAGAGTTCTTACATGATAGGAATACTGCATTCCACGTGCCATTGAATTTGTGATTGGTGCATGCTGTTTCTTTTCAAATTAATTATTTTTATTAATTTAATTAGTTATGTGTGTGTGTGTGTGTGTGTGTGTGTGTGTGTGTGTGTGTGTGAGTGAGTGATATGTGTAGCATGGCACATGTGGTGGTCAGAGGACAACTTCTGGTAGTCAGTACTTGCCCTCAGTCCCCCTACCACTTCTCTTTAAGGTAGGGTCTCTCTTGCTTTTGCTGCTGTGTACATGTGAGTTTCCAGGCAATTCTTCTTTCCCTGTCTCCCATTTCCTGTAGGGATGCTGGAATCACCCCCTTCTTTGTAGATTCTGGGGAATCTCACTCAAGTCATCACAGTAAGCAATTTTACCCACGGAGCCATCCCCCTGGCCTTCGAATGCTCTTTTCTGCTCAAATCTCAGATACATTAACATTACCCCAATTGGGCACTTACTGAAGAACAAAGCAGAACACCCTACAAAGGGCATTGTTGCACCTTGGTGCAGAAAGGCATTAGGAAATAGTCAGCTTTCCTTTTTTCTTGTTTTTCACATTGACAGCCATTGACCCACACCTGGGATTCTATACAAGAGACTGGAGATTATAAATCCAATTTAGAGAAGGGGAGAGGGCATGGATTGAAGGGTCAGCTTGCAATGGAGGACGATTGAGTCACAGCTCCTTTTTCCTGCAGTCAAAGGCAGTTATTATGTCGGTTGTGATGGCGTTTCTCTCTTCCACCCTTCCTCTTTCTTTTGGCACCAGTGTCTGCTTAGAGCAGTAGCCAAGTTGCTTAGCATGTCCCTTGCCTAATAAGGTGGATGGTTGGCTATGCTTCATGAGCTATAGAAAGGATGATGGACAAGGCATTTAAAATTTGTTTGGCTGCTGTTTCCTGCACCATCAGTCATGAATTGTATGAGTGAGTTGTTTCTGTTTTTGAAATAGAAGTGAAGATGAGGTTGAGACAAAGGCAGCTTTGGTAAGTCACTTTAGCTTTCTGAAAGAAGTCAAGCCAGGGCTCTGGAACATTCTTGATCTTCCTTTGCTGTTGGCATGTTACTTGGTCATGTCTCCCATGTTGGTTTCAGCAGATGTTGCTTAAGAAATGCTTAATATTAAAAGCTCAAATTAAGACAAAGGTATGGTTTGAAATGACATATGACTTTTTGGTCTTAACAATGCCATTAGAAGTTTAGTTTCTAGCAATATAAGAAAACTAAGTGATGGGATGGGACAACATCATCAATGAATGATTTGTTTGGCTGAGGTCTAGTAATCTAGTTATCGATTGTTGAACAGTGTTAAAGGTTGTGGTTAAACATTTCCTCTGTACTGAAGGCAGAATTATACCTCCCTTCTCTTAAGGTCTCTATGTCCAGTCCCAAAGCTGCAGAATGTCATCTGACATGGCAGTGGGACTTAGCAGACATAATTAAAGTTACGAAATCTTGAAGTGGGGAGATAATTTTGGTGGGCTCAGAGAAATCGTGAGTCTTTCAAAGTGGAGACTGTGTCCTAGTCATGGTGTGTGTGCATGTATGTGTGTATGTGTGTGTGTGTTAGGTAGATAGATAGATAGATAGATGGAGAGAGAGAGAGAGAGAGAGAGAGAGAGAGAGAGAGAGAGAGAGAGAGAGAGCACACTGAGAAGGATTTGGCATCCACTGCTGATTCTGAGATATAAAGGGCTGTGTGCACAGAACTGCAACCTTAACAGGCAGTAAATGATCCTGCCCCAGAGGCTCAGACAGGAGCTCTGTCCTGACAAGGCTTTGATTGGAGACCAGTGAGATGCTTGTCAGGGTTCTGAGCCACAGTAAGAAGATGCATTTGTTTTGGTTGAAGCCATACATTTGTAGTCATCTGTTGTAAGAATGATGGGAACCCATACATCAGCTTTCCTGCTGAGCCCAGGGTCTACACGCTGCAAGCAGAGTGGGCTGTTAAATATCCCAAAGCAAATAACTGGCTGCAAAGTGTTTCAAAGAATCCTCACCTATGCTCCTAAGTAGCTAGGAGGTCAGAAGGCAGGAGTGACGGAACTCTGGGAAGATAGCAGTGAATGTTCAGTGGATCCTTGTGTATCTAACTGCTAAATATTCACTGTCTTAACCCACACAGTCATCTGTTATGTGGCTATCATATTTTATACACAGGAGCCTGGTTCTGAGATGTTAATATCTTTCCCAGGCTTTTTGTTGAAGTGGTGAGCAACATGATGACATCCTGGCCCTCCAGAAGATACTTGCTTTTTCTCTTCTGTCCCTTCTTAACAAACAAATCTTAAGAGTTGGGATACCAACATTTAGTGGCCAATTCTTCCGCCATAGAAACCAATAAAATGGAGTCAGATGTGGTGGCTCATATCTGTGGTTCTGGGACTCAGGAGGCAGAGGCTGGTCTACACAGTGTTTTCCAGGCCATCTGGAGATTAGAGTAAGTCCCTGTCATAGGAAAAAAGGCAGAACCTTGCCAGTCTCTTCTTAATGTTTCTTCAGTCAGTGGTATATGGATGAAGGTGGAAGACATTTTGTCTGCATGTTTCACAAACCCACAATGGGAAGGTGGGACTCAGCGGAAATGATTTGTCTCTGTTGACATATAAGTCCTCTCTGGGCCAGGCTTCCTGATCATGGCCAGCAATGCTTTGTAGCCTGCAGAATGAGCACCTAGTTCCTTAGCAAGGGAATGAAAAAAAAAAAAAAAGATTATTTCCAGGTGTCACTTGGGACCGGCTTTGCAGCATTGCCACCTCTAAGCCAGATACAGGTTTGGGGGAGGGGGATACTGATTGGATTAGCTGCTCACAATGTGACCCTGAAAGCCACTCCACCGTCCTACATATCACTCAGAGAGAATGCTGGCTGTCTATTGGTTAACACAGCCCAGTGCCCTAGGGTTGTGGAAGACAGCTTCTTTGAATGCAGCCGGAATACTTACTGGCAGAACACTCCACAGCATTAACTCCAGGAAGACAGAGAAGCAGCATAAAAAGCACATCCAGCTCCTGATGATCTTCTTGCTGAGGAGAGAGAAGATTGTAACAATGAATGGAAGACTGGGGAGACAGCTAGTCAAAGTGCTTGCCCTGTAATCATGGTGACCCGAGTTCGAGTCCTAGTATCTATATAAAACACCAGGTGTGGTGATGTGTACTAAAAATCCCAGGGCTTGCTGGTCACTCAGCTTAGTCTAAGATCTTGTGAGTGGTGGGGTTGGAGAGGTGGCTCAGTGGTTCGAAGCACTTTATGCTCTTGCAGTGGACCCATCAGGTTGAGAACTCAGCACTTACATATTGGCTCACATCTCTGACTCCAGTTCCAGGGGAGATTACTGGCTCTTTTGACCTCCGTGGGCACTAGACATGCACATGGTACACATACATCCATGCAGGAAAAAAACATACATATAAATTAAAAATGAATCTTAAGAGGGTACAATTTAATCCCTCAAAGAACTAATAAAAATTAAAAAGGTGAACATAAACAAAACTGAAATGGCTCTCTGGCCTCCACACGCATACATCCACATATACATGTGCCTGCCATATGCAAACACGCAAACACCCCCCCCACACACACACACAAACACCCCCCAACACACTTGAGGAGGGAGCAGGCTTTGGTGAACAGATGGGGAAGAAGCTCAGAGATCTCTTAGCTGGGTGTGACTGTTGGTGGTATATGTATGCTCATGGGTGGGTTTGGAAGAATGTCCAAAGCATCCTTTGAATGCAGCTCGAATACTCCTGCAGTTTAGAAAGCCTTGACCTCTGGCCTGGTTCTGTTTTCTTATTACAGAGCTGTGTAGCCAGGTAGATCACTGAGATGTGAGGGGAAAACTGAACATCTTCAGGGTGTTTTCACTCCCAGGGACTGGACGCTGCTATCTAGCCATTTGTTCTCATGAATTTACATGCTTAAAGTTGTGCCACCTTCTGGAACTTTCTCTTCCGCCCAATGTTAGGGTTTGGCTTATTTGTGCTGGCCATTCCTGTTGTAGCTTCACTCTCACCTAGATTAGGTCTGGCATCTTCCATCATATTGCCCCCCCCCTTCCAACCCCTGTGTGTGTTTGTCCCAGCTTGCTACTTGTCCTCAGGCTTGAAGTCCTCTCTCCCTGCTGATTCCTATATCTGGGTCAGTTTCCATTTCTCTCCTGGTCATAGCTGCCCCAATCCCAGTGGCTCTATGTAGTTATAGACACGTGTCATTAGGGAGTTGGAATAAGAACAGAGCTGACTCCAAATCAGTTCCTGGAGTCGGCTTGATTGACATCCTTAGGTTTTCAGCTTCTCTTTGAGGTTTTTGCTGTGATGCTAGAATTCAAGGAGCATTATACACAGCTCTGCAGCTTTGCTCCTTGCAGGAGAGAATTAAAATCCTTGTTGAAACCACAAAGCTAAACCCAGCTCTTCTTTGTTGCCTATAGCAGACTTAGAGACTCTCAGGGTCTCTGTCTCACTTGGTATAATATTTCCCAGCTTCATTTATTTACCTGTTGAATTAATCTTTCTTTACAGTAAAAAAAATTCCATTGTATATAGGTACATTTTCACATCTATTCATTTGTTGATGGACATGAGGGTGCTTTCATGTCTTATGTATTGTGATAGAGTAGCTACGAGCTCAGATGACCTTGAACCTCTGTCGTAGGAAACAGAGTTCATTTGGTTGTATGCTCAGGAGTGGTACAGATGAATCATGTGCTAGATTTATTTCTAGTTTTCACTCGGAACTGTCACTCTGATTTCCATAGTGCCTGCAGCAGTTTGTACTCCCACCAGCAGTGAGTAAGTGTTCCCCATTTGCCACCTCTTTGCCAGTATTTGTTGTCTTTTGTTATCTTAATATTAACTGTTCTGACTGGGGTAAGATAAAAATCTCCAAGTTTTAATTTGCATTTTTCTGATGTACATAGATGGTGAACACTTGAAAAAAATTTTTTTTGTTAGCCATTTGTATTTCTCCTTTTTTTTTGAAATTTATATTTGTATTTCTCCTTTTTTTGAAATTTATACATATAAATTAAAAATGAATCTAAAGAGGGTACAATTTAATCCCTCAAAGAACTAATAAAAATTAAAAAGGTGAACAAAAACAAAACTGAAATGGCTCTCTGGCCTCCACACGCATACATCCACATATACATGTGCCTGCCATATGCAAACACGAAAAGTAGACAATTCCATAGTCTACTTTTTAATTGGGTTGTTTGGTGCTTTGTTTTTTTTAAAATTATTTGTATATTCTAGATACATCTTTTATCAAATGTATAGTGCCAAAGATTCCCCCCCTTCTCTAGGCTGTCTCTTGTCAATTAATAGCTTCTTTTGCATCAGAGTAGCTTTTAAATTTCACCAAGTCCCACTTTTTTATTGTTGGTTCTGTTTCCTGGGCCACTAGGATCCTATTCCAGAAGTCCTTACCTGCACTTACATCCTATGCGTGCTCCCTGTTCTTTCTTCTAGAAGTTTCAGAGCTTCACATTTAACACTGAGACCTTGATCCATTGGGATTGATCTGTATGTGGTCTGAGAGAGGAGGATCAAGTTTCATTCTTCTACATGTAGATATCCAGTTTGACCAGCACCATTTGCTAAAGATTCTGTCCTTAATGTGTATTTCTGGTATCTTTGTAAAAAAAAGAACTCAGGTGGCTTTAGGTGAATGATCTTATATCTGGTTCCTCAATTCTATTCCATTGATCAATGAATGAACTGTTTCTTGTTAGTAAACATGACCACTTAATGTATATGATAACATTTTTACTTGCATACCAAGGTTTATTCAACACTGTTCAGTCATAAAAATGATGTTTTGCCATTTGTTGGGGAAATGAATGCAACTGGGGACAATCAGTAGGTGAATTAAGCCAGTCTCAGGGAGATGAATTTCATATATTTTTTATTGAGAACTGAATTTTTAAAGAAAAAATATCTGTAGTCAAATGTCTGTATTTAATCTGCTTTCAACAGAGCTACCCAGAGCTTTTGAGTAGTTTCCTGATTTTTTTTTTCTCCTGTAACTTTTGGGTTGATTTTCCAGACCTTTTCTCCCATCCAGGTTCAATTGTCCTTTCATTTTTCAAAAGTTGTGTATTTTTTTAACATTCCTTTCTCCATCTTTTACTCTGTTGATGCTAATAATGGAGACTCCCATATCAGAGCTTCAGGATCAAATCCTGGCCTATTATTAGTCCCGTGATTGACAAAATTGTCCAGTTTGTCAGTTTCAGCACCCTCATCTATAAAAAAGAAAGCAGCAGGAGCATCCTACAGGGGCTGATATGAAGGTCAAATGTATGCTTGGGAGTGAGATGCTTTCTGGTACACTGGAAGCATTCCATATGTTCAAGATGCTATAACATTCCCTTCTGAAGAGATTAGTGATTTGGATAAAGGAAATAGCTATATCCTGTTTTCCTTATTCTTATTCACCCCTAGTATATATAGCCTCTTGTTAGGCTTTATTGAAATTGGCCTACTATTTAGAACATTGTTAAAATATGCTATTTGAATTACTGTACCTAAACATAGCATAATTTTTTTTCTTTCCTCTCTTTTTTTTGGGGGTGGGTGGGAGTAGGGAATCAGAATGTACCAACTAAAAACATTTCCCTGAGGTAGCATCCATAGAAATGTTACTTTCAGCCCCAATCCCTTGCACATGTATATGTAGTATTATCTCTAATCAAGAAATGTATTTTATGTATGAACCCCTAGCTTAGTCTGTTCCCACTGCTACAACAAATTACCATAGTCAATGAAATTTATAAACCACAGAAAGTTACTTTTCACTGGTATAGTACTATGTACTCACATAGTAGAATAGATGGCAGAATGACCCCATGTCCCTTTTTACAGACACTGATATCACCTTTAAGGGTTTTATGTAAAGATATGATGTGGCAATGTATTATGTATCTATAGCAGCTCCCAGGAGGTAGAGGCAGAAGTTCAGAAGTTCAAGGTCATCTCAAGCTACATAATGAGACTGAGACCAGCTTTGGCTATGTGATATTTCAAACAAAACAGAAAAACACAAAAGCTACAAGATTTGGGAAATTTGAGTTTTAGCAATAAAAGATGACATAATTGGTTTGTGAGTGTTACAGAGGGATGGTGGAGATGCCTTTCAGCTATCCGTCAGGCTGTTTAGGATCTGGCTTCTCACCAACCCATCAGCCTAACATTAGGCTTTCCCCTTTATTGCTTATTACACTCTGCCTATAGTCACCACTTCCACTGACTTAATAGTCACTCAGCAGAGATGCCATGAGCAGAGGATATACATAAGACACTGGTCTGTGTTGAGTGGTGAACAATGCAGCCTTGAACCCTTCAAGAACACCATTCTGCTAGTGCCTTACCCACGCTGGAGTGTTTTCCCTTTGATGTGTTCTCCATGTCAGCTTCCATCTATTTTCAGTTTTCCTCCCTCCAGCAAACCTTACTGGTCTCTGAGCCCAAGCTTAATCTAAGTGAAATGCCACCATTATCCATCCCCAAGTGTCCTTCACTAGACTGTGGAACACTTAGCATGGTTTATTTGTGTCATTGTTTCCTGTCTCATCCTCTATGCTGGCAGCTCCATGATGTCACAGGCTGTGTTGATGTTACTGTCATATTTCCACATACAGAAGTTAACCAGTTCCTGTGAGGTTCTTAAAATATGTATAATGATTGAATAGAATACTTGATGTGGTATTGAAATATATTTTCATTTCACCAGTACAGATGAGCAAGTGCAGGATTTTAGTGGCAATAAGTACATTTATATTGGTAGGTTTGTTTTGGTTCCTTCAAAAGATTTTATGAATATTGTAGTGAGATATCCACCCTGCCCACACCTGTAGAGCTGACCACGCCCATATGGGCATGGTCAGGGGTGTGGATGTGACTGAGAGTGAGTTTTAGGTTTGGGGTCCAGGCAGGTGGCTCTTGCATCAGGTCGGGTTACAGGGAGCAGCCTGTGAAGATCCTGAGATGGGGAACTTGCAGCGGCTTTCTGCTTTTGGTATAAGTGACTTCTCCCTAAAATAAATTATATTTAACCTATATTTGAACCTAGTCCCGGTGAATCATTATATCATTATCCATGCCTCTGCAGCATATATATTTTATGTTTATGCTCGTGCGCGTGCGCGCGGGCACACACACACACATACACACACACACATACACACACACACACACATACACACACACACATATATATATGGTATATGGTAGAGCAATTGGTAGAGCCAAATTTTGGCCTTATTCTCTTTTGGAAAATGTGGCCAATCCAAGTTCTAATACTGCTATGCAAAAAATCTGCCATCATCACAATGATGCTGTTGGACTCGGACGGAAACCCCATAAAATCGTATGGGTGATATTAATTTAGTCACCTACGGCTTAATAGTCATTTTATGGACATTAAAAAAAGTTGTGTAGCCATAATGTTTTATCTGTCTTTATGGTCTCTTATGCTGTGTTTAATCAATGTAATTATGGGATGAGATAATTAAATACAGTACTATACAGTTCTTAAGATTTTAATGCTGTTATTACTAATTTAACCACAAAAATGATGTATAAGAACTAATGGCACATCTTAAAGAGAAATATCCAGTCAGAATTTTCAGGAAGCAATTTGAATGATAGAGGAGAAGTTGTACCATTTTCAGTTTATTTATGCCATTGAGTATACTTTTTAGTTATAGCTAACAAGGAAAATCAAGAAGTGATATTTATCCTACCACTTTTGAACCAAGTTATATGTCGAGACTGCTGAAGTGTTTAAATCCAAAATAGTTTAGTGTCCTCAAAGGCTAGTCACGACTACAGTTTCACACTGAGACCATGCATGCAATCCATTTTATTATTTACGTATGCTCAATACACATTAGCTATAATTTTTGCTTAGGCATAAATAAAAATAATTCCATTAAAAATGAAAACATGATATCCAAATGACTGACAAAACTGATTACCTTGCTTCACTGGAGGCTGGACTGAGCTCCTTTGAAGCTATGAGAGCTCATGTTTTATAGCTAGTTGGAAAAAGTAGAAGTGAGCTCAGTAGCATGTCTAGTATAACAGGTATTTTTAACTGAACTACCTGTGTGTGCACGTGTGCATGTGCACATGCATGTTTGCATACCAAAGCATCATGTGTGAAGGTCAGAGGGCAACTTTGTGGAGTTAGTTCTCTTCATCTTTTTTTTTTTTTTTTTTCTGGGTTCTGGGAATTACACTAAGGCCTCCCGGCTTGTTTTACAAACACTCTTACCCACTGGCCATCTTACTGGCCCCTGAAATAAGTATATAATGGAGACCATAGAACACACAGGATTTATGTTAGAGATATCAGGGTATGAGGTGGACAGAGGTAAAAATGTCTTGAAATCTCTGAACAAAGCCATTGCACTCTTGCCTTATTTCTGAGCTAGAGGTATGTAGACCTGTCTTAAGAGAACTTAGGAGAAAATCAGTCAACAATGTGGGAGGCCTAACACATTACACAAGTGAATACAGTGGGCTATTATTCAGCCTCAAAAGAGGATGTTATTTCAGTATATGTATAACATGGATAAGCCTTGAAGATGCTGTAATTACCGGAATATGCCAGATGTACTGAGTGATGCCAGTGATGACAAGATGCCACTTGTATGAAGGCCCTGGAAGTCAAATTCACAATGTCAGAAAGCAGTCTATCCTCCCAGGATTGGAGAAGACAGAAATGTTAGTTACCTTTTTATAGGTACAGCATGGCACCTGCTATCATGTACTGGGGTATATCCATACATCAATATCAACTAACTTAATACTGTGAACTACATATTAAAATGGTTAAGGTGGTAAATTTTATGATATTTATATTTTGCCACAATAGGGAAAATAAAATCTGTAGGAACTGATTTTTGCAAACAATGGGAAGGTACTGTAGGCTTATGGATGGGAGGAGGTGAGCAGAATGAAGGGCCTGAAATGAAGCTGTTGGTTTTATTCAGCTGTGTACTTTGTTTGGCAACTATGTTGAAGCTTATTTTTGTTTCTAATGTATAAGAAAATGAATATTTGGTCACTTTACTTTTAAGGTAATACAGCAGAAACAGCTTCAGTAGGTGGAAATTTCTAATGGGAAGGATGTAGTGGGATGGAAGGAAAATGACATGTATCTTCTCTTCATGGCAATGCAAGAGTCATTTTGATTTCTTTGTGTACTTCTAGAAAACATGAGCTGGATGAGACATGAGGGCCTAATGTTGCAAGTTAGCAGCCTGGAATTAATGGAAAGTGTGAGACAAGACCCTCCGTCTTCAGAGTAGTTTTGTATACTGAATTGATGTGGTGTTCTTTTTCATTCCCCAGGAAATACGTTCTCATTGTGTGCTCCAGGGAAATGATTAAAACACATCATTAGAATACTTCTCTTCCTTTCTTCTTCATTGGAAGATGCCACAAGTGCCAGACTTTTCAATTCGAATGGAATTTTTGCTCCTTTTGTTCTAATAGCTGTGCGTGGTTCATTGTCTTGTATGATTTCACAGCCAGAAAATCAAAAAGGGCTGCACAAATCACCATATCTCATCTCCTTGTTTTAGAGACACAGTTATGTTCTAGAGTGTCGACACTGAATCCTCTCAGAATTTATTGTTTGTCTGGTAATAAGAACAAATGGCATGGCTAGGCAAGGTGACTAATATTGGGGCATGAGACTCAAGGATAAAGAAAAGGCCCATAGCATGATGAGAGAGAAAATTCGGGAGGGGGCACAGACAGGGAGGTGTCTCAGAGGAAGCAGCTTTGATGCGGAAGGGGTACACTCTGAATTAAGTCACAGCTCAGGTCTGTTAGGAGTTTCACTTGCCTTGTGAAACCTTTGTGATAGGTCCCAGGTAAACTAGAGAGAAAGTTTGAGCTTAGATCTGGCACTCTGTGTAGCATCACATTTCATTAGTGGCTTTTGGACAAATTACTTACTTCTCTAATCTTTGGTTTTGTTATTTGTGAGAGATTAACAATACCTTGTGAGTGGAGTCGTTTGGAGAGTCAGCTGGCAGGTTTTGTAATAGTCAGTGTCAGGAAAGAGAGACCATCACTGTGTCATGGAGTGAGTGGTCAGACATCAAGCCCACTGAAAGTCCTTCTACCTCCTCTGTTCATTCTCATCTCTTGCCCTTGAAAGAGCCTATGATGCACTCTAGATTCATGCGTGGGAGAGCCTGTCTTCTAGTCGAGTGGTTTGTTTATGGGTCTGTCTCCCCACGGCACCATTGCCCCTTTAGGTTACAGACTATGCTGGTCAAGCATGCTGCTCACACCCTGGGAATAACTGTCCAGGGAGTGATCGAGTGAAGTAATAGGAGAATGGCTTTGTTGGACTCGTTTTGCATAAAGGAGGAGTAGGATTTTGCAGGTAGGTGATGTGTGAGGTAGTGGTGAGAGGTAGGGTATAGATGGGCTCTTTTCATAAATGGAAAGCCTAGACAAGATTATTGGCTTTCTAACATTTCTCTATAAAATCTGTTAGAAGATTCTTGCTTGCTAAGGGACTTGGAGAGTGTACAAACCCTCTGGATTAGAAGTTAACAATAGAAAGAAACTTAAAGGATTGCTAGCTTTTGATCCAATAATTACACTTATGGAATTATTTACTAAAGAAGTAATTGAAAATTGCAGAAAGAACTTTCTGTATACAGTTGTTCATGGTAACATTTTGGAGTAGCAAAATAATAATAATAAAAATAAAAAAATAATAGAGGATCAGCAAGATGGCTCAGTAAGTAAATGTAATTGCCACCATGCCTAACAACCTGAGTTTGAAGTTGTGTGGTGGAAGGAGAAAATGGACTTCTGAAAGTTGTTCTCTGAGCTCTCCACAAGCACTAAATAAATTAATGTTAAAAAATTGAAAAACAAAAGATAAGTATTAATCCACACTGCCAGAGAAACTAGTAAACAAGGAGGACCCTAAAAGAGACAAACTTTATCCCCTGGAGAAGGGGAAAAGGTCACCATCCCCTGAGCAAATTGAGAGCATGGGAAGAAGGGGGAGGGAGCTATGAGAATGAGAAGGGAAGAAGAGGAAGAATGCAGAGGTCATGAGGGAGCAGAAAGGTTGAGTCAGGTATAGATTAGAAGAAAGGATATGTGATAGGTAGGGTTTTAGTTGGGGGGGAGTGGTAGGAGAGGAAGGGAGGGAGAAGGGATTGTCATGTAATTCAATCTTGTTTGTAATTTAAAAAAGTAAAAAAAATCCCCCCCCAAAAGAGACGTATTTACTAAAAAGCACATGATCCAGAATATTTAGATATGTTTACACACTGGGATAAGATGCAGTCATTGAAACTGATGTTAACAAGGATCATAATATCAAGGACAATATATATGTAAAATCAGTGATATATGCAAATGTATGATATTTGTTAAATTACAAGAATAATGCACACGTTTAACAATGATTGCTTTCATATATATTAAGAATGGTGATTGCTCTTTTAGTTTGCTGAATTTTCAATAAATATTTATTACTTTTATAATCAGGAAGCAAACCTCGACAAATAAGCTCAGCTTCCTCTGCTTTCAAAATTAGACGAGGCTGCATAACTTTCCGTATGCATTTCATAAGAAAATACCAAAGCTCCAGGTGAACTTACTCCACCTTATGTCTTCCCAGCAGCAGAAGAGGCTGGCAGGCTTGTAGGCACAGGGCAAAGCTCCCCGAGCAGAGAGGTGGAAGCTGTGCTGGAGACAACGGGATAACTGGTCTTCCAGAAGGAAGTGGGAGGCAGATTTAGAGAAAGGACACAGAAAACAAAAGCACTTGACAGGAAAGGGGAATGGAGGCACAGGAAGAAACACAGAGAAAGAAAGGCTGTGTTGGGGAAATTTCTTTTGTTGCTTCAGGCCTCTGTGTGTTCTCGATAATAAACCGACAGGCACTTTGCTGTTATTTATTTAGCAATTGTAGCATTAAACAGTAAATAAATTGGCCAATCCACCTGACTTCTGTCTCTAGGAAGCATTTCTAATTCAAATTGGAAGCCAGACTAAGTTTTCTTCCCAGGAGTTCCTGCCTCCTGGAGCAGCTGGTGTCCCCTGGGACCCCAGCCTTGCAGCATGGACTGTGTGTGGTTGTTGTCTGCACACAGACACTGTGTTCCTGAGTCTGTGAAGTCTCTTCCAGGGCGGTGCTACTTTTTTATACCATGAGCTGTGATTTGCTGAGACTGGTGACATCCATGCCACTGGCATCTGTCACTTGCTGGCTGGCATCTTACCTCTACTATCACCTAAGCACTTGGAAGCATCTCTTAACTTCTCAGAATCTCAGGTTCCTCAGGAGTAAGTGAAAGGAGTAAAGCCTGACTTAAGGGGCATTATGAATGACACATGTCCATCATTTCATGAATACTTGGTGGTCCTCCTTGTGAATCCTTGCCTTGCCTACCTCATTGCCTTGCCTACCTTATGCCAACAATGATGCTAAATGATTTCCAGGGCTCCTGCCTGGTAATTTGGAGAGACAACTCCCATTATTTCCTCCGAATGCAATAAAGTTGTTTTGAGTACATCCTGATAAGTAATTGCTTCCCTTAATGATACTCCAGTGGAATACAATATGGAAACCTCTGAAGGTTTTTATTCTCGAAACTAATTTTTAAGTACAAGTGCTTCCAATTAGTCCTGGCTCCGTGTGATTTGTAGCATACCAAAAAGACTAGGGGTTCTAAATATAGAAATCAAAACACTTTGTATCCTCTGAAAGCCAAGTCAGAAAACCTTACACAAGAGGGGAACAAGCTTGCATTATTCTCCAGTGTAACTGTGCATCACATCATAGGGAGTGCCTTCCTTCCAGCTAATAGGTATCTCAGAAAAGAGAATGCTCAGTCTGTTAATGACTCATGCCTTGGGCTGGGGAGATCGCTCAGTCAGCAATGTACCTGCCTTGTAAGTGTAAGGACCTGAGTTCAATCTCTAGATTGAACTCGGGACACATGGGAGCAATGGTGGCACATGCTTGTGATATCAGTGCTGGGAAGGAAGTCACTGGAGATCCCTAGGGCACGCTGATCACCCAGCCTACCCTCCTTGGCAAGTTTAGGCCAATGAAATACCCTGTCTCTAAAAAGAGTGGATGGTGCTTGAAGCAAAACACATGAGGTTATCTTCTGGCCTACACATACATGCATATGCACATGCATCATACCCACGCATATGTGGGCATCTCACACACACACACACACACACACACACACACACACACACACACACACACACACACACACACACTTCTAGCCTCCCCAGTACATAAAAAGATTCCTTAGCAAAAAACAGACCCAGTAATTAAAAGGCTCGAAATTATAATTAGTAATACTTGGATAATACTTGGATGGTGGGGTACTTTGTCAAATGGCGGCTCAAAATATTTTGTGCAACTGAGAAAAAGAGGGAAGAGCATGGGATTTTTGCCAAGTGGGATTCATGAAATTCTACCTTAACAGCACATTAGACCTTCTGTGTGAGTTTTCACCAGCATGTCTCAGCTGTATAAGGAAATTCTTAGAGTTGAGTCTGATTTTGACTATATTCAGGTGCACATACCTTTTTAACTTCACAAAGTCTCTGGCAAAGTTTTCTCAGGAGATGAAAACAAGAGACCCCAGATTGCTTATGGACTTTTCACAGCCTGGACTGATTTGGATACCCAGCAAGTTGCAGTCAGAGCTCAGTGTAGCAAGTAGGGTTTGTTTCCTCATTTGTGAGATGATGTGATGGTATTTATCCCAGGCACTGTTGGGGTGAATCAAGGAAGCTGATCTATGAGAAAGTGTAATGCTTGGTTCTTTAAGTCTGGATCTCAGACGAGCAGCATCACCTCCACATAGACACTCATCACAAACACAAAATCCTGCTCCAGGCCCCAGACCTCTAGAATCCTAAACTCTGGGGAGTGGATGCAACAGTGGTTGGAAGCGGTCCTCTAGGAGATTTTGATACCTTGTGCGTTTGAGAGCATGGGGTTCCCCTCTTCTTTCTATTTACTCTCCCCAGGGGATTTGGTTCTACAACAGGATCCATAGGGCAGATATTCCAAAGTGAGTTTCCTGTGCTCTTTCTCCCTTCCTCTGCTTCACACAAGATTGAGAAGTCGGCACAAGCTCCTTCACTATCAAGTGGGAATACAGAATAAAAACTCTATTAAGGAATTATAAAATTATTAGCAAAAGTTTTTTTATCTTTTTATTTTTATTGTTTGAGAATTTCATATGTGTACAAAATATGATCAAATCCAGGAACCCCATTCTCTTCCCTCAAATTCCTCCTGTCACAGACACTGCTTTTCCTTTACAACTTAATTTACTTTTAAAATAAACAACTAATAGTGTTGCCCAAATGTGCATGGGTGTAGGACCATCTATGGTAGCATGAGTAGCCTCTGGATGGCTGTATCACAGAAGAAAACAGACTCTTCCTCATCTAGGGAACATCAGTTGCCAATAGTTACTCAGTTAGAGCGGGACTTCACGAGCTTCACTGAGGATTTTGCCTCGTTTGCCTGGTGCATGTCTCATGGATGCAATCACAACTGCTTCGAGTTCATGTGTACAAAGGCACTGTCATATCCCACAAATACCGCCTCGATGAAAACATATACTATCTCTGGTCATCACAATCCTCCCCTGCTCTCTTTCACAAAGATCACAGTGCCATCCCAGGAAGAGACATGAATTAGATGTTCTTTTTTGAGTTGAGCAATGCACATGCTCTGATTCACTTCCAGTTAACCAGCTGGGTCTCTATATTAGTTGCCATCTACTGCAACCATCTTTTATTTTTATTTTATTTTTTATTTTTATTTTTTCTCTGATTTTTTATTTGAATTAGAAACAAGATTGTTTTACATGCCAATCCCAGTTTCCTTCTCCCTCCCATCTGCCCCTACCACCACCCCCCAACTAAACCCTACCTATCACATATCCTCTCTTCTATTCTTCCCTGACTCAAACTTTGTGCTTCCTCATGACCTCTGCATCCTTCCTCCTCTTCTCTTCTCATTCTCGTAGCTTCCTCCCCCCTCTTCCCTTGCTCTCAATTTGCTCAGGGGATCTTGACCCTTTCCCCTTCTCCAGGGGACCATGTATGTCTCTCTTAGGGTTCTCCTGGTTTACTAGCTTCTCTGGCAGTGTGGATTGTAGGCTGGTAATCCTTTACTCTATGTCTAAAATCCACATATGAGTGAGTACATATCATGTTTATCTTTTTGTGATTGGGTTACCTCGCTCAGAATGGTTTCTTCTAGTTCTATCCATTTTCCTGCAAATTTCAAGATTCCATTTTTTTTCCCACTGAGTAGTACTCCATTGTGTAAATGTACCACATTTTCTCTATCCATTCTTCGGTTGAGGGGCATCTAGGCTGCTTCCAGATTCTGCATATTACAAATAGTGCTTATTAGCAAAAGTTTTTACAGAGTGGATGTTTGGATTGAACATATTATAGTTGTTGGTATTTGCATTATGAAACATAGAAATAATAAAAATACATTAAGATCATATTTACAATTTCAAACATGTTTGAAGGGTTTGAAATGTCAGGATGGGGATGATACAAAGTGTCATGAACACAAACCATTGAATATTTTTATTTTGTCAAAGTATTTACTCATCTACTGCTTTACCTTAGATGGATTTGGGGCATTTCTGGTTGGAAAAATGGTCAAGGAGTTGTCTTAGATTCTTCTCAGGGCTGTGATTTTGGAAATCTTGAGTCTCATTTCTTACTTAGGAAGCAGAATATGACTGCCCGTGTAGTTTGGTTATTTCTAGCTGCCCCAAAGCCACCCTATAGTTCAGTAGTTTAAAGCTCAGTTTGGTATGCATTCTCAGTTTGTGAGTCCACTGGGATCTAATGAGTGGTATAGTATGGGGATCCTTTTGTGATGCATGCTACCATCAACCAAAGGTGCAACTGGGCTGGATGAGCAAGATGGTGTCTTCATGTTTAGATGGCTTGTTGGCAGGGGATGGACAGATGCTCTTTCTGGGCCTCTCTCTATAACCAGCTTGCGTTTCCTGCGTGATAATCTTAGCAGAGTCGGATTTCTTAAGTGACATCTGACTTCCCTCATTTGGATATTTGTATGCAAGAAATGGAAAGGTGAGGCTGGGGAGGCTCAGTGGACCCAAATTTGGTTTCCCCGCCCCACACACATGGAAAGTGGAGCGAAGAGACTGTCACATGCCAGTTCTGGTTTCAAAGTAAGGGACAAAGACCCCCACCAATTAGTGGGAGGAATGTCAGGGGATTTGTGTCTCTGTAGCTATAGGTTGGTAAAGAACACTAAGCGATAAACATTGAACATAGTACATTTTCAGGGGTGATGACATTAACAAGCAAGGGAGGGTTCAGAAAGTCATGCAGGACATTTCCCAGGACAGTTCTGATACAATAGTGAGGCACAGGGAATCCATATGTTATATGACAGGGAGTTGGAAGGAAACCTACTCCCTTGTTTGTGCACATGCAACACAGAGATTTTGTCCTATTGGACAGTTGATATCTCTTGTACACCATTTCATTTATTCATGAATTCAAGCTAAGAAACATGTGGGCCATTGCTCTCAGTGCTAGATATATAAGACTGAGTCTTATCAGTAGGGAATAAAACAATTGAACCAATAGTCACCAAGGAGTAATTATTTATGATTTAGCTAATACTGTGAAAAATCAATACTCAGGGACACACAAGGTCCTAAGAAGACCTTGACTTGTCCTGCAGATGACATTGGATCTAGAATAAGAAGGTTAGGGAGGCGCTTCCAGGGAAAGAATGGTAGCAGAGGCTCCTGGTAGAGAGGGGCAGAGGCAACTACTGAAGTATTACTAGGGAAGGGTCCTAGCTAGGGAGGACCAGGGCTCCATCACTGCACAGTCCCCTTGAGGCCTGGAGATTGAATCCAAAGGGTAATGGGGTTCACTGGAATGGCAGTATTTGAACACTTCCCCAAATCGCTAAGTCTTTTTACCAGAAGAAGAAGAAAAAAGGCTTAAAGATATGGGAGACGGTGTTCAGGGATGAACTTGGTTGGTTTCACTTGAACAAATAAATCACCAGTTGCTATTTATCTCCAATCAGAAATAATCCCAGCATGTTCACCCAGGGTCAATCTGGACAAAAGCAGCCCACTCGGCCCCTCTCCACATTTGCCAGCCTGTAATAGCATCCTTATCAGAGGAAATCTCTCGATTGCTCCCCAACATAAACTGTTTGCTGGGCATCAGGGGTCAGCCAGGCCTGCTAAGCCTGCAGACTGACCCAGGTGCCCTGTTTGAACTGCAGAATTGAAGTGGCCAGGCCGAGGTAGTGATGTTTACCGGGACAGGACAGGTGAGAGGCTGGGGCTGGAATGTCTCATGAATAACAAGTTCATGAATAACACCTGCATACACATGTTCATGGGCTGAATGGTCAATGGGCGAATGCAGCCAACAAGAGATGTTGCTTCCCCACTGCTGCCCTCAAAGAATTGAGCCATTTAAAGCCAGTTCCCTTCATGCAAGGAAGAGTTTCCCATAAATTGCAGTGGGCTGTGTGTGGAAAAAATATCCCCCCTGGGTTACAACACAAAACACACAAATAATATACATTGCTATCACTTTTTTTCATGCCACCGAGGAAACAAAATAGCTTCTCTTGAGGGGAGAGGTGAGTTTAAGGGGTTAACTCTTTAACTACCCATTAGCCAGGCTGCCTGGACTGAAAAGCCTGAGGATTTCAAATGAGCAGTTTGGGCAGAAAAAGTCCTCCTCCCCCCAGGAGTTAAACCATGGAACACATTGCAGAATCCCCCTTTTCTTTTGTTAATGGGAACTGACATTCCCTACAATCAAATGGGACAGAACTTAATCATATTCTCCATGACAGAAGAAATTAAGGTCTGTGGTAGAAGACATTATAATCTTGACAGAATTTTCATGCCTTCCAAAAGCCCAAATTACTCTGTTTACTCAAATCACATGTTGGCAGAGCTGTGTTTTAATGCTCTGATTGGGGGGCCTGTTAATTTCCATTTCGTGGGGGAGGGCCTGCTTGAGTTATGCCTAGTTTACTGTCATTTATCTTCCGATGTGCTTGAGCAGATAAGTGGCCCCATCCTCAACCCTTTGACTGGAAACTACCCCCAGGCCGGATGACTTCAGACTTTGCCTTGGCCAAAGGCAGCAGTGGGCACTGAGTCATTTTGCTTTTCTCTAAGGCCCAGCATGCTTCTTCCTTCCCAAATGATCTGTTTGGGATCTAGCAGCAGAAAGCTGCCAGGAATGTATTCAGTACCTGAGGTTCAATCTCCTTCTCAAAGGGGGAGAGAAAAAAAAGCTTATTTAAAATGATGGAATCTGGCACTTCTCAAAATCTAAAAGTAGACATGAAGTTACTTCATTTGGTACACAGAGTGATAATGTTAGCTTGGATAAGTTGACACGGTGGCCAGTCAGGATGGATGCTGGTGTTGTAGCATGTTGGTGTTTGCTTAACAACTGACTCTCCATGCATGGTTTTTGGTGTTGTGACTTTGCCCATCCAGGCCAATCAACTAGCTTGCAAAACTCCTTCAAATTTAACACTTGGCTCTCAGGAAGCCGATATAAGTCCATTTAAGCACACTGCTGTCTGTAGTATGTCCTCTCTTGCTCTTATCCCTGCACACACATGCAGATCCACATACACCCAAGGCAGACTTTTCTTCGAAAAATGTGCAGTTGCAAGTGACACATAGGCACAGCCTAGCAGGGAATAAAAAATCTCAATTATTAAGGGTGAAGCCTCAGTGTGGACAATGTCAGAAGCTAGCATTTGATGATTTCCTGCCTCCCCATTGTCATGAAGCCACAGACTCAAGTTTCATCTTCAAAATGAACTTCTCACCAAATACTTAAAAAAGAAAGCAATTGAAGAGGAGAAAATAATTTTGTATCTTGGCCACCAGTAAAGCCAGCTTTGAAAGTTACTAATTTAAAAAAAAAAAAAACTTTTCAGATTTGGTACTTGGGCAAAATGAGTGGAGGCTCTAATCAGGGGACTTTGCATAAGAGCAAATGGATTTGAGCTGATCTTAACTCAGTGGGTAACAATGTCTCCAGCGTTGTGGCTTGAATAATTCCTTGCAAGGCTTCTTGGGGGGTAGCTATGTTCTAAAAATGGCTGATGCTTCTATTAGGTCAGTGTTCTCCCTTAATCCACGATCTATTTTACTGGAAAACAACAACAAAAAACCATTGCCTGCAGCCTGTGAGATTTTTGATTTGAGCCCCTTGGTCAGTGGCCGATTAATTCTCTTTCGTGAACATGTCCAGAGTTGTGGCTTTGTCAGCGAAGTCCTTACAAAGAATTCTAATAGGCATCCTACTGGGTTGTTGTTGGTTCTTAAGTCACTTTTCATTTGAGTTGGTAAGAAATAGCAGTCAGCCAAAATGCTGGTCTCTTTAGGAGTGGCCTTTGCAAAGCTAGACAATATAAATCAACATTGGTCATCACCCATCGAAACAAAATCATTACATTCCATGTAACAGATACATGGCCCTGTCCATCCATAAACATATCTACTGGTACCCTGTGATGCTCTGTGAAGAAATTAGAGAAACCTGTATATCATCTTTTTTTCTTTTTTCTTTTTTTTTTGCCTTGATATCTTTATAGACTGAAATTAGTTTCTGATTCTCGTTTGGGGGAAAAAAATAATACAGTAGCCCCTAGTGGAAAACCTGTCTTCAGCTATATTTAGCAAGGAAATGAGTCAAACTACTGAGAGACTGCCAGCTTCAGCATTATGGCACTATGCATTTTAATGGGACACAAGTTCGAAGGCCTTCTGGTTTGAGACTTACGTCACACACATTTTATTTTTCCAAGGCCTGGAAACTAGGGAGATTTTAAAAGCCAGGTGTTGAGTGACCTCTGTTTCTTTTTGCTTCATTTTAATCACTTGATCCTTCTTATGCGCATCCTTGAGGATGAGGGTGTCGACACCAGAGCATTTAATTCTAAGGGCACCTCTATTTTGGAAGCTTTACATGATGACTTAGCAGGGAAGTGAGTTTCCTCTTCTTAGCAGCTTGCTTAGGTAATTCAGGTTTGCATAAAGAGAAGTCAGGCTTTACATTTTAAAGCCACCTCTTGCTCAGTTCAGCTGGGACTCCTGTAAGAAAATGGGAACCTGGATGTCTTTGTAGCCATGTCAGGCTGATTTTTGGAAGGGGATGGAATGGCTTAGCATTTTGGAGGACTATCAAGGCAGGCTTGCTGGGGGCTGTTTCTGACTCTCAACCTTGTTTGCACAAGTTCAGATCTTGGTAAAATAATAAATAGGCATTCATCAGTATATCATTTATCTTCCCATAGCCTGCCAGTCTTTATTTGCTTTAATCTTCAGTACTGGAGGGTCTGTACACCACACCAAGAAGTGTACTTTTTCTTTAAATTTAAATTTAGTTTATGTGGATGTGTGTTTTGCCTGCATGTATGGCTGTGCACCATGGTGTGCAGTGCCGGAGGAGGTCAGCAGAGGGGGTTGGATCTCTTGGGATTGTAATTATAGATGGTTGTGTGCTTGGTGGGAGAGCTGGGAATCAAACCTAGGTCTTGTAGAACAGCAGCCAGTACTCTTAACCACTGAGCCCTCTTTCCAGCCCATCCCCCCGAAAATGTTCTTATGTAAAGGTTTGGCATACAATACATCCCCAGGAGCTTCACTCCACTTTCTAGAAAAGAGACATCGGTTTACTGGCTCAGGTCTCCAAATTTATGTCTGTATTTATGGAAGAATCCTTTTTTTTTTTAAGACATTCATTACCTGGCAAAATGTTTCCAAATTCTTAATGCTTAAATGTATTTGGGAAGTGTCAAAGAGAGCAAAAAGCAAGCCTCCATCTTTGCTTTATGATGAGAACGGGGAGTAAGGGGAGCATATAAATCATGACTTGTATTGAATGCTAGGATTTTTTACTATCCTCTGGAATTGGCCAGGGGCATGTAAGTCTGGGAGGATAGAATCTGTGAGATGTAGAGTGGATGGCATGGTATTTATATTGCGTGAGGCAGCCATGTTACATATTCTAGAAGGAAAAGGAGATGTAAACTTTTCTTCCCCCTTCAGTTGATAAAAACTAGAGGGCAGATAACAATTTTAGTAAACATTATCAAGCCTGAAGGAAACAACATGCCACTTGAAGGGTGGGCATCATGGCAGTAGTTCAGAGCAAATGCAAATGGTCTGGGAAAACCCACTATTTAGAACTTAGGTTTATATAAGAAATGGAAAGGAAGTCCTCTAGATTCCAGTATGGAACCTCCCCCTGGAGCACTGTTCAGGTCAATGCTAGTTACTCTGGTCATCTGATGCTGCTGTTTTCCTGGAGGCTTTGCCTTATATAAAGTAGGACACACTCATATCCAGATAGATTCTTGGAGAACAATTGTCTTTCTTTTTGCTGAGCCAGCATTTGTGGCAACAATCAGGAGAAAAGGAAAAAAGAAAAAGAGAAAAGATTACTATGAAATCAACAGTATCCCTGTGGACAGACATGGGCCCTTTAGAGAAAAGTCACACATCCTTCTTACAGCACGTTCAGTGCATTCTGCAAAAATGGAACGGGAGGTAAAAACTCCTCCCAGACCCTGAATGTCTGCCTTGAGTTATGAGTAACAATAACATTAGCCCCAACTACAGCTATAGCCATCATTTGAAGGAACACATGATTCTATTAAGAAATAAAGTGTGCTGAAATACTTGGGGAAAATAGTACCCACAGCAGCTACCCCCCAAATTAATAGTGTGTTGTTCAAGGTAGTCCCCCAATCCATTTATTATTTTTTATTTCCTTAATTTCATGAAAAATTCCTTGATCTTGCCTTGATCTTTGGTCCAAGATAACACAAAGCACATATCTGGCACAACACGAACTTTACATGTTAATTACTGACTTCATTCTTTCTTGTTGGCCCTTCCTTCTTCACAATGGATCTACTCTCATCTCAGGAAAAATGAAGACTTTTCTCTCCTGGACCAGAATTTTTTTAAATCTCTTCCCCATTTCTGTTCCCAATTGATCTTCCTGTCTCTCCCCACCCAATTTTCTTTCTTTTTATTTATTGATTTATTTTGATCTGTTCCTCTCTATCCACAGAGTAGAGTCATTCCTGGAGATGATGAAGTTCACTCATCACCTTGTTTATAGGTTCTTCAGGTTTTCTTGGCTGGGCCACCAATTTGGCATAGACAGTAACATGTTGTCATCTCCTGTGTACTCATAAGTTCACCAACCTATAGAGCAGGTTCTTGAGAGTGGATGTGCAGGGATCCCTAAGGTACACACCCTCATCTTCATTAATGCTTGCCTGATTTACAAAGACCCTCTAACAGCATCAGAGACAGGGAAGAATGGCAGCCTGATTTAGGTCACAGCCAAATAATATTTTTCTTTGTGTATTCAGTGCTTTTCACAATGCCACATGTGTTGTATTGATACTTTGGGATTCTTGTGAAGCTGGCTAGCCATGCTTGAGCATTCTTTCTTTCCCCCAATACAACATTTCTCTGTAGCTTTGGAGGCTGTCCTGGAACTCACTCAGAAGACCAGGCTGGCTTTGAACTCACAGATCCATCTGTCTCTGCTTCCTGAGTGCCGGGATTAAAGTGTACACCACCACTGCCTGGCTGGAGTATTCCTGGAAACACTTATCACTAATTCTGAACTAATCAGGGTGGAAATATTGACTACCTTTCCTGACACACTTTTTTATTTGATTTTTACATTTTTCAGAATTTTATACATGGGTACAGGTATTTATACAATTTCTATCCCCCTCCAACCTTTCAATGTCTCTCCACTCTCTCTCAAACTCATGACCTCTTCTTCTTTAATTATTATTGTTTTACACACACACACACACATACACACACACACATAGAGCTACACAACCAGACACACATATACATAGACACAGACATACACAGACACACAGACACACAGACACACAGACACACAGACACACACACACACACACACACACACACACACACACACACACACGGAGAGAGAAACATATACAGTTGAACCAGATACATATACACACACATACAGACACAGACATATACACACATGTACACACACAGACGAACAACCAGACACACACACACACACACACACACACACACACACACACACACACACACACGTGCATGCACACACACACATACACAGAACCTGTTGAGTCCATTTAGTGCTGCTCTTATGTATATGTGTTTAAGGCTGACCACTTGGGATTGGATAGCCTGTCAGGGTACTTGACTCAAATGAAGCCTGATTCTCCCTCTCTCAGCAGCCATTAATTGCTCATACCTCAAGTTTCAAGAATTTTAATTGGTTTCCCAGAAGATTTGAAGCATCTCAGAAATATCTTGCATCCTCCCATTAGGCTAAAGCTATGGACACAGGAGGCACAGAGAAAGGATGTAAGAAAATGCCTATGTTGGGCCAAGTTCCCTAAACCCTAGCAGCTCGCCCCACCCCACCCCCTACGTGGCCTCCTGTCATTAGCTACTTACATTTTTCTATTTACTGTATTTCATTTGATAAATCATTAAAAATAGATAGCACAACACTGGCCTCGGGACTAATCTTTGAGCGGCCCCATTATTTTTAGCTTCCCATGTGGAGAATTGACTATTTATTCCGGTGCTTCGGTTCCTCTCGGTTAAGAAGGCTTTAATCACGACAGAAGTTCACCTTTTACCCTATGGTTCCCGAGTAGCCCGCTTGGCTTTAATAGCCTCCTATGAGAGAGACCTTCCCAACAGCCTTTAGAGAGTCTAAATAAATTATGCCCGCAGATTCCTTTTTATCTGCTGTTTTTAGCACACAACCCCCCCCCCAAAAAAAAAAAAAACAGGCCAGAGTGTACGGTTGTCTCTGTAGGTGCTTTGAAATGCCGTTCTGTGGCGTTTGGCTGTCTTGAGGCAAAGTCAAGATGGATGGATACTTGTCTGGCGCTGGGGCTGGAGCTGAAGAGGGCATCAGCAGTTTTGCCGAGAAAAACCCTGCCAAACAACTGGTGCTAGGTTCCAAGACGCCAGGGAGTCGGTTGGAGGCATCATTTAGGGCTGGCCCTTTAGGAGTTTGCTTTCTTCTCACTCCTGTGCCTGTAATACCAGGTCTCCCCAAATGCCTTCTCCTATGAAGCCTTTTGTTAGCTTCTTTTTCAGCCCTCAAAGCAAACACGACTTCTTCCGTGATGCCTTGTGGGTAGGCCTTTACATTTCGATCATGAGCTATAGCACTTTTACTTATGTGTGAGTTTTACTGTGAGTAGCTGGAGTTTTCCTGGCACCTGCTAGTGTGTAAGGCAGTGCGTTATTCAGAATTTTTGAAACTATGACAAATATCTGAGACCTTAAAGAAGACAAGATACATTTTGGCTTAGGGTTTTAGCGCGTAGTCAGTTGGCTCTGTTGCTTTGGGCAGAACACCACGACTGAGGAAGCAAGCGGCATCCAGGAAGGAAAGAGAGGCTGGAAAGGGCCCGGGACCAGATGCTTTCAAGCATGCCTCCAGGGACCTACATCCTCTAACTAGACTTACCTATTATTAGCCACTTGCCTATGAATTCATCCTTTGATGATACCAGTATGCACATGGTCCAGTCCCCTCAACATTTGAGATATTTAAAATATTAAACATAACAATAGCAGATAGGGTTGAATAGTAATGGTTGCATGCAGAATGTACCTGAGTGACCATGGATAGGATGCTTATGCAAGCTTGTGTGTATGTGTGTGTGTGTGTGTGTGTGTTTATGCTTTTGCTTTTTGTCATATTGAGTATTGAACTTAGGGCCTGTGCATTCTGGGCCAATACTGTACCACTGAGTTACATTCTTAACCCAGACTACACTTGCAGAGACTCGTCTTTCTCACCTGTGTAACGAGGATGCTATTATGTACCTCCTAGAGGGATAATGAAATTTAGGCCATACAAATCCTGGAATGATTCTTACAGTTTGATATTACTTCACTTCTTATTCTTGGATTAAAATGAGGTGACTTTTCTTCTACCAGCACACAAGGCAGAAATGAATCATGGATCCTGATGGAAGGCTGTGGAAGTGGCTGGGATATGTGTAACTCTGACACTGTGCTGTATTTGTGCCAAGTGCTCTGGATTCTCAGATGACTACTGAAGATTAGTCACCATTTTTAGGACATCTGTATTGATAACCAGAAGGCAGGGAACTTCGTGGAAGAAGAGGAAGAAAAAGGAATGAGCCAGAGGGTGGGGAGGACTACCAAGAAATGCTGTCTTCTGTCCATGGCAGGCACAACTACTGCACACGTGAACTCAGAGCAGTTGTGGTTACCTGCACAAGATCTATGTAAGACCAAGCCAATCCAACTTTCTAGAGAGGTTGGGAGAGGGGCTCATGAATCCCTATTAATAGTTGAGAAGATCTTGCCAGTTGATGGCTTTTGGGGGAGGGGTGTCAATATTCTTTGTGGTTGTAGCCACTGGTAGGTTGCCCATGTCCCAGTGGATTGCCTCATACGCACATTTGTGCAACACTAATTGGACTCAGTGATTTATAAAAACAAACAAATAAACAAAAGACATATAGATGAAAAGGAGATACTATGGGAAACAGTTTGGATGGAGTTTAAGGTTGATACATTGTATACATGCAGTAAATTGTTAAAGAATAAAAATATTCATTTAAAAATTAGTATCATTTTCATAGTTCTTACAGTGTACAGGCACAGTTCATACATAGTCTCAGTCATCCCCCAGAAGAAGTCCTTACTAATGAGTTCTCACTCCTGTTTTACAGGTGATGACATCGAAGCTCACAGGGCCCAGAACAAGGTTATTGAGTGAATAAACATCAAAACCAAGTGTGAGCTTAGGGTCTTGCTCCCACTGTGGGATTATACTTGAAAGATGCTAGGATAGTTAATATTGATTGTCTGCCCAATAGAATCTAGAATCACCTAAGAAACCAACCTCTGGTCATTTTGGTGAGGAGGTTTCTACAATGGGTTAATTGAAATGGGAGGACTCATTCTGACTGTGAGGTGGTACTACTCCCTGGGCTGAAGTCCTGGGCTGAATAAAAAGCAGAAGCCAAGCTGAGCAGCATTGATCACTCTCTGCTTCTTGACTGTGGATGCAATGTGACCAGCTGCCTTATGCTTGTGCCATCATGTCTTTCCTGAATGATGGATGGTACCCTCAAACTGTGAGTCAAATGAATCCTTCTTCCCTGGAGCTACTTTTCAGACACATTTGTTGCAGCAATTAGAAAAGGAATGCAGATGCTGTCACAAGAACTGATATGGAGGGTTTGAAATATATTTTCATTAGTTCACATACAATGAGTTCTGGTCATATTCACTCTCACTCTTCCACCTATCTTTCCCCACCCCTACTCCACCTGACTCATGACCCCACCCCTACTCACCCAATTCATGTCTTCTTTTAAATTTTGTAACCCATAGTCCTATTTGTGCTGCCAATGAAATCATGGGCATGGAGTGCCAGCTACTGGACTGTTGTTTGATGTGCTTTGGGCCACACCCTTAAAGAAAATTGAATCTCCCTTTCCCAGAAGCGACCAACTGTCCACAGCTCTGCCACTAGGGCTAGGGACTCATGATGTCCTCCTCCTGGAATGTTGACTAGCTCCATCTTATGAGCCAACCATTGCTGTTGTGTGTTCATGAAGGCAGCGTTCTGGCATGTCTGGAAGACACTTTCACTCCAATCTACCCCAGTTCTGGCTCTTAAAATCTTTTCAGCCCTTCTAACATGACAGTGCCTGATCCTTGGTGAGAGTTTTGAAAAAGAAGCATTATTGCATTTCTATTTGAGAAAGAGTTTGCTTGTAATGAAGGCCTGGAGGCAGTAGTGGCAGCAGCAGCAGCAACAGCAGCAGCAGTAGCAGTAGCAGCAGCAGCAGGCCTCTTTATTTTTACTTCTGCAGGGGTATGTGAGAGCAGGTTATTTAAAAAAACAGCCAATTAATTAACCATTGTGCATAAAGAATTGGGACTTGGTGCTGACTGACCTCAGAAGTTCTGGTTTAGAATCTTGACAAGATTCCCCTCCTGACTCAGCAGCTGGTGAGATCTGGTTTGCTGCTCTGCCATATATCCATCCTTCCTGGTATAGGTGTCCCTGTACAGTGCAGATAGAATCTGCTGTGGCAGGCACATCTGGTCTTGACAAATACAGCATCATTTTGGCCGGTCCCTTCTATCAGAAGTAGTTGTGATCATCCAGTTAGACCAAGATGGATGAGACCATTAAGGATCCTAAAACCATTCTGGAATCTGACAGAAGGGACAAGCTGAGCAGAACCCTCAGCTTATGGAGGTCAGAATGAAAAGTGCTGGGTTCAAAGGCTGCACCTTTGCCTTGGCCTAGGTGAGTACTGGATGCATGCTGACCTGAGGCACTTTATGCACTCTGGAACATTTGGGCAGGCACTGTGCTTTAAGACTCTGTCCCAAACAGAAACTTTAGATCATCCTATGCCCATTGGGTTTGGTCTGATCTAAAGGAAGAGTTTCCCAGCTCTGGCATATTGACATTTGGGGCAGGCAGTTCCTTTTGAGCAAGTCTTGTGCATTGCATTATCGGATATTTAACAGAATTCCTGATTTTGAACTACTCTTTGCCAATAGCATTTCCTAACCATGACAGCTGTAATGTCGGCAGATGTTGTTGAATGTTCCCTGGGAGGAGAACAAAGTTGGCCCTGATCGAGAAACACTGCTCTATGGGCACTGGCTTGTGATTAATCTTTTTTGTTTGGCCAGAGCTAGCTAGGAAGACTTGGTCTAGTGACATATTTTGTGTCCCCAGTATACACGTCAGTCAGCAGTTAGAATGGGTAGTTTGTAAGCAACAGACATTTATTCCTCATAGTTATAAAGGCTGGGAGGTCCAGGGCAGAGGCACAAGTGAGCTTGACATCTGTAAGGACTTCTTCCCTCTGTGTGGAGCTCTAGAAGCATCCTTACTTGACATGTGGGATGAAAGGGCCCCAAAGACAGCTAGTGTACTCTAGCCCTTGTGTAATGCATTCTTGCATTGATGAAAGCAGGGCCGTTACAATGTAAACACTTCTAATAGTACTCCTCCTCCACCACCACCATCATCACCACTTTCTCCACTATCAACATCACCACCATTACCACCACCACCACAACCATCTCCACCACCACCACCAACCACCAGCACCACCAGCACCACCAGCACCACCAGCACCACCAGCACCACCACCACCACCACCACCACCAACCACCAGCACCACCACCATCGAAGAAGTTAGGTTTCCATGTAAATTTTCTAGAGTGGGCACATTTAAACTATACCATGAATATTCACTGGTAAAGTGAATACCTCAACAATCCTTACATTCGTGGTCTTCCCAATCTTTTCAAAGCTATACCATGTTAAGAATTTGCTGGGGTGGAGAGACAGCTCAGTGCTTAAGAGTCCTTACTGCTATTCCAGAGGACTCAGTTTCAAGTACCAGCATCTATATTGGGTGTATCCTAACTGCCTGAACTCCAGCTCTAGAAAAATGAGTTCCTTCTTCTGACTTTCATGGGCACCTGCCCACACATTACATACACATACACACACTAAGATAATAAGTCTTTTAAAAGAATGTGCTGTATGTCTTTCTAGTGTATTTCCTCTTCTTATTTACATGTACATCCATCTGTGAAAATTGTGTTGTTTTAAAACTTTTAATGACCATTTTGGAGGGGTGGCCCAGTGGTTAAGATTACTGTCTTCTCTTCCAGAGGACTGAGGTTCAGTTCCCAGCACCCACATGGCAGCTAACATCTGTCTGTAACTGCAGTTATGGAAGAATTAAAGTCCTCTTATGGCCACTGTGGGAACTGCACCCACATGGTGCACAGACAGCATGCAGGCAGAACACCCACACTTGTAAAGAAAAATGAGATTTCAAAACATTTTATCATTTTACATGCTATTTGTTTTTCTTGTAAATGTCATTCTTTCAAAATGTTAGACTGTTGAAGCCTTTCCACATTCTTAAAACCCAGTTGATCAGGAGTTGAAAATTTATATTTCACTATATGAATCTATATTTTATTGTGCAGTTCCTTCTTATAGAAATTTATGTTGTTACCCATTTGTTTTGCTTCTACAAACAATCTTGCAATGAACAACCTTGTAACTTCCCTGGGAATTTCTCTAGTGTGTGTAGCAAACAATGAAGCTGGCAGTTCATCTGGCATAGACATTTGAAATTTCACTAGGTAATGAAAGTTTAAATATTAATATTTAATATTGATATTAAATAAAATATAAGCATATTACAAGGGAATATAAATTTTCTCTACAACTGGTTATATTCCCAAGTTATATTCCCACCATCAGGGATTAGAATTTCTCCTTCTGTATGCTCTCAGGTGGGTTGGATTAAAGCTCTTTTCTCTTGACTTTTGATCAATAGTAAGTAGGAGTTTCCTGGACTGGGTGGAACATTTGAAGAATTACTGTTTTAGGCTTTTTAGTGTGTGTGTGTGTGTGTGTGTGTGTGTGTGTGTGTGTGTGTGTGTGTGTCTGTGTGTGTGTCTGTGTGTGTGTCTGTGTGTGTGTATCTTGCTGACCTGTGCAGTGTGGAGATCTTTGTGCCATAGAAACAACAAGCTTTACAACCTTGAAGATTGTAACTGGCCTCCAGTGGACCACAGTATGAAGCATTTTAAGTGTTAAGAGGGAACTAAGGAAAGGTGGAAGAAGAGATTCTGACCTCCCCTGATTCTGAGTTTTTGGTGTGCCTTGCTCTGACTGGAACATGGCAAATACCTCCTTTCACAGTACCATTGGCTCCTGGCTCCCTTTGATGTCTCTGTTTGAGCTGGGCTTTTCTCTCACATAATAAAATTTTTCTTCTGTTTTCTCTACTGTTCTATTCTCCAGTGTGGAAACTGATGCAAATACATTATTTAGTCTCCCTGCACTTGCCTTATCCTTCCAAACATCTACTCTGTGCCTGACTCGTCTCTCCAAACTCACTGATCCTTTTGCAGTCGTCTTATTTCTGATGTACTTAAAGAATTTAATATTATTTGTTGTGTTATCATTGGCTGTTTGTTTTCAAACACCATTTTTAATCCCTTCGAATCTATACTTTACATCTCACCTGCTAAAGTTGATTTTTCTGTAAGCCTCATATGGGAAAGGATTTCAGTGTTTTGAAAATCCCTTTTCTTTGGTCTCAATAAACTTCTGAACCTTGACTCTTAAGCACTTTTTTTTTGGACCATGTTTTTAATTTATTGGTTCTGATTATAGGTTGAAAATTTGGAACCTCTCTCTTTCAGGGTATTTTCCAAGACAGAATTATAGGAAGACTAGTATATACTGTTCAACTGTAGAGGAATAAGGGAACAAATGAATGAATATTTCTTGATGTTTTAATATATCATTGTCCTTTGTGCTACTAATAAAGTCCCAGTAACACTAGAGAGGACTGTTGGGACAGTGGGTCAGTGAAGTGACCATTTTCCTTTTTTTGATAAGTCAACAAGATTCTCCTCTTTTGGGAGATATACGAAGTCATAGAATTGAGCTAAGATAATAACAAAGTATCAACATAGGTTGTCAGATAAATAAGTCAGAGTGCCTTCTCTTCATCCTTGTTGTTTCTTTCTTCTGCAGAGCCACTTAGGTGTCACAGTGTCTCCATCCACCCTTGGATAGCTCCACAATTTTGTGCAGCTGGGAAGCTTCATTTAGCAGGTTAGATGACATACACTGCAGACTAGCTGGGTAACCTTATATAATAGGTTAAATTCTGTGAACTTCAGACTAATTGGTATTGCAATACAAGGCACTAAAGCACTGTCTAGTTTTCCCAAACCCTATAGTGTCTAATATTCATATTGTATAGTGTTTATTATTCATATAGTATAGTGTTTATTTCCTGAGAAAACAAAAACTAGAGACACTTTACTTTTTTTTTTCTTCGAGGCAGGGTTTCTCTGTGTAGCTTTGGAGCCTATCCTGGCACTTGCTCTGGAGACCAGGCTGGCCTCAAACTCACAGAGATCCGCCTGCCCAGCCTCCCGAGTGCTGGGATTAAAGGCGTGTGCCACCAACGCCCTGTGACACTTTACTTTTAATTAACTCAATCCTCTAAAAATTAGTTCTTTGAGAATTTCATAAATGCATTTTGATCATATTCATTACCCAGTCCCAACTCAGAATTCTACTGTTATTTTAAAACATTTTAGTGTTTATTTAGTGATAGGTCCTTTGGATTCATTTATTGCATGTGTATTTTCTTTTCTAAATGTTCTTATTAGCATATGTTGATTATGTATAACAATGTGTTTGTTATGACATTTTCATATATGTACATATGTATTTTTAAAATTTATTATTTTTACATTCTAATTCCAGTTCCCCCCTTCTCTCCTCCCACACCTCTCCACCCTACCTTCCATCTGCTCTTTGGATTTATATTGAGGTCTTTGATCCATTTGGACTTGAGTTTTGTTCATGGCAATAGTTAATGGATCTATTTACATTCTTCTACATGTTGATGGCCAGTTATATATACCAGCACCATTTGTTGAATATGCTTTCTTTTTTTCCATTTTATATTTTTAGCTTTTTCAAAAATTAGGTGTTTGTAAGTGTGTGAGTTGATATCAGGGTCTTTAATTTGATTCCATTGGTCCATCTGTATGTTTTTATGCCCAAACCAAGCTGTTTTCATTACAATAGCTCTATAATAGAGTTTGAAGTCTGGAATGGAGATGCCCCCAGATGATCCTTTATTGTACAGGGTCGTTTTGGCTATCCTGTTTTTTTTTTTTTTCCATATGAAGTTGAGTATTGCTCTTTCCAGGACTTTGAAGAATTGTGTTGGGATTTTGATGGGGATTGCATTGAATCTGTAGATTACTTTTGGTAGGATTGCCATTTTTACTATGTTGATCATATCTATCCAAGAACATGGGAGATCTTTCCAGTTTTTGATATCTTCTTTAATTTCTTTTTCTAAAGACTTAAAGTTCTTGCATTCAGGTCTTTCACTTGTTTGGTCAGAATTAACCTAAGATATTTTATGTTATTTGTGGTTATTGTAACGGATGATGTTTCTCTGATTTCTTTCTCAGCCTGTTTGTCATCTGTATATAGGAGGGCTACTGATTTTTTTTGAGTTAATCTTGTACCCTGCTACATTACTGAAGGTGTTTATCAGTTGTAGGAGTTTTCTGGTAGAATTTTTGGGATCACTTATGTAAACTATCATATCATCAGCAAATAGCAAGAGTTTGACTTCTTCTTTTCCAATTTGTATCCCCTTGATCACCTTTTGTTGCCATATTGCTCTAGCTAGAACCTCAGGTACTATATTGAATAGATATGGAGAGAGTAGGCAGTCTTGTCTTGTTCCTGATTTCAGTGGAATCACTTTTAGTTTATCTCCATTCAGTTTGAGGTTGGCTGTTGGCTTACTGTATACTGCCTTTATTATGTTTAGGTATGTTTGTTCTCTCCAAGACCTTTATCATGAAGGGGTGTTTTGTCAAAGACTTTTTCAGCATCTACTGAGATGATCATATAGTTTTTTTTTCCCTTTCAGTTTGTTTATATGGTAGATTCCATTGGTGGATTTCCATATGTTGACCCATCCCCGCATCTCTGGGATGAATCCTACTTGGTCATGGTGGATGATCTTTTTCTGATGTATTCTTGGATTCAGTTTGCCAGTATTTTATTGAGTATTTTTGTATCTATGTTCATGAGGGAAACTGGTCTGTAATTCTCTTTCTTAGCTGTGTCTGTGTGGTTTTTGTTTCAGCATAACTGTAGCCACATAAAAAAGAGTTTGGCAATGTTATTTCTGTTTCTATTGTGTGGAATAATTTGAGGAGTATAGGTATTAGTTCTTCTTTAAACATCTGGTAGAATTCTGCACTGAAACCATCTGAGCCTGGGCTTTATTTATTTATTTATTTATTTATTTATTTATTTATTTATCTATTTTTCTATTTATTTATTTATTTATTTTGGAGACTATTGATAACCATTTCTATTTGCTTAGGGGATATAGGTATATTTAAGTTGTTTATCAGTTCTTGATTTAATTTTGGTATGTGGTACTTATCTAGAAGATTTTCCATCTCCTTAAAGTTTTCCAAATTTGTGGGGTACAGGCTTTTGAAGTATGACCTGATGATTCTCTGGATTTCCTCAGTGTCTGTTGTTATGTCTCCTTTTTTGTTTCTGATTTTGTTAATTTGCATAGTCTCTCTCTGTATTTTGGTTAGTTTGGGAGGAGGCTTTTTTATTTTGTTGAATTTCTCAAAGAACCAACTCTTTGTCTCATTGATTCTTTGTATTGTTTTCTTTAGTTTCTATTCTATTGATTTCAGCCCTCAATTTGACTATTTCTTTCAGCCTACTGCTTCTGGGTAAGTTTGCTTCTTTTTATTCTATCACTTTCAGTTGTTCTGTTAATTCACTTGTGTGGGATTTTTCCAGCTTCTTTATGTAGGTATTTAATGCTATGAACTTTCCTCTTAGCACTGCTTTCATTGTGTCCCATAAGTTTGGGTATGCTGTACAGTCATTTTCATTAAATTTTAGGAAGTTCTTTCTTCCTCTCTTCCTTCCTTCCTTCCTTCCTTCCTTCCTTCCTTCCTTCCTTCCTTCCTTCCTTCCTTCCTTCCTTCCCCCTCTCTCTTCCTTCCTCCCCCCTCTCTCTATCTCTCCTTCTTTCTTTCTTTCTTCCTTGACCTAGTGGTGATTCAGCTGATCATTGTTCAATTTCCATGTGTTTGTCAGCTTTCTGAAATTAATGTTGCTGTTGAATTCTAACTTTAAGCTGTGGTGATCCGATAGGATACAGGAGGTTATTCCCTTTTTTTTTTTTTTTTTTTTTGTATCTGTGGAAGCTTGCTTTGTTACTAAGTATGTGGTCGATTTTTAAGAAGGATACATGAGATGCTGAGAAGAAAATATATTCTTTTTGTGTTTGGGTGGAATGTTCTATAGATGTCTGTTAAGTCCAGTTGAGCCAAAGCATCTGTTAATTCTCTTATTTCTCTGTTAAGCTTCTGTCTGGCAGACCTGTCCAGTGGTGAAAATGGGGTGTTGAAGTCTCCCACTATTAGTGTGTGGGGCTTAATTTGTGATTTAAACTTTAGTAATTTTTTTTTTCAAATTCGGGAGCCCTCCTGTTTGGAGCACAGATGCTCAGAACTGAGATTTCTTCATGATGGATTTTTCCTATGATGAATATGAAATGCATTTCTCTATCTTTTTTGATTGATTTAGTTTGAAGTCTATTTTGTTAGATATTAGGATATCTACATCAGCTTGTTTTTTAGGTCCATTTGATTGGAAGGTTTTTCCCAATCCTTTACTCTATCTGTGAGGTTGAGGTATGTTTCTTGTATGCAACAGAAGGATGGGTTCTGTTTTTGATCCAATATATTAGCCTGTGCTTTTTATAGGTAAGTTGAGACCATTTATATTAATGGATATTAGTGACAAGTGATTACTAGTTCCTGTTATTTTGTTTTTGTTGTTGGTGATGACATTGCGTATTTAATTCCCTTCTTCAGGATTTGATGCTGTAAGCTCATCTGTTGCCGGTGCTCTTGTGGATGTAGCTGACTTCCTTGGGTTGGCATTTCCTTCTAGTACTTTCTGTAGGACTGAGTTTGTGGACAGGTATTGTGTAAATCTGGTTTTTCATGGAATATCTTGTTTTCTCCATCTATGGTTTTTGAAAACTTTGCTGTGTATAGTAGCCTGGGCTGGCATCCATGGTACCTTAGTGTCTGCATAACATCTGTCCAGGACCTTTTGACTGTCATTGTTTCCATTGAAAAGTCACGTGTAATTCTGATAGGTTTGCCTTTATATGTTACTTGGCCTTTCTCCTTTGCAGCTCTTAATATTATTTCCTTATTCTGTATGTTTGGGTTTTGATTATTATGTGCTGAGGGAACTTTTTTTTGATCCAGTCTATTTGGTGTTCTGTAAGCTTCCTGTACTTTCATAGGCATTCCCTTCTTTAGGTTGTGAAAGTTTTCCTCTATGATTTTGTGAAATATATTTTCTGTGGCTTTGAGTTGGACTTCTTCTTCTATCCCTATTATTCTCACATTTGGTCTTTCCATGGTGTCCCTGATTTCCTGCATGTTTTGTGTTAAGGATTTGTTGGATTTAAATTTGTGTTTGACTGAAGAATCTGTTTCCTCTATCTTATCTTCAACCCCTGAAATACTGTCATCCATCTCTTTTATTCTGTTGTTTATGCTTGTATTTGTGGTTTCTGATCATTTACCCAGATTTTCTTTTTCCAGAATTCCCCCAGTTTATATTTTCTTTATTGCCTCTATTTCAGATTTCAAATTTTGATTTGTTTATTTCACTTGTTTGACTGCTTTTTCTTGGTTTTCTTTAAGGTATTTGTTGATTTCTTCTATTTTTTGTTTTTCTTTTCCTCTATTTCCTTAAGGGAATTTTTATTTCTTCTTTAAGGGCCTCAATCATCCTCATAAAGTTATTTTTAGGTCATTTTCTTCTACTTCATATGTGTTGGGATGTTCAGGTCTTGCTGTTGTAGCACCACTAGCTTCTAGTGGTGATGTATCGGTCTTCATATTGTTGAGTGTGTTCTTACCTTGTTGTCTATGCATCTCTTCCTCTAATCAGTATTGGTGGAGCTTGTGCTTTGGGGGTCTTTCTCCAACTGATAAAGTTGGAGGCTATGGCTCCATTGAAGACTCCTTCAGGTACAAGCAGAGCAGGGCCTCCAGTGAATGCTTCTCCTGATAGAATAGTCCCAAGGCTCAGGTGGTTGCTCCTTGAAGTGCAGGTGGGGCTTCAGGTCTGGTGGACACTCCTCCCCTTAGAGTTGGGACCATGGCTTTGATGATTGCTCCTCTAGGTATAGGTGGGTCTGAGGGTCCAGTGGCTGCTGCAGCTGTGGGGAACCTCCAATTTAGAAAGGCAGTGGATGCTTGCTGGGACATAGGTGCTGTTTCCCAGAGGAACTTCTTGTGATAGCTTCTGGAAGCCCTTGCTGTTGTCTTACCTGATGGTCACTTCCCACTCCTGGGCCTGAGACTGGGGCCTCCCTCTGTACATATGTATTTTGAAGCTATTCATGTCTGGCAGAATTACCCACTCTCAGATAGGGCTTCACGCTGTTATCCAAGAACCAGAGCTTTTGATTTTCCTTCCTCTGTTTCTTGAAGGCTGAAATTCCTGACATGTGAAACAATGCCTAGCAACAAATGTTTTCCTTCATTGAACATAGCTCTAATAATTTGTCTGAATCAAATGTGCTATCCTATTACATTTTGCTTAATCCTGAACTATTTTCCCAAGTTTAACAATATGTTAAATATTATAAATTATATTCCAGATATGGAGAATTTTCTGTTATGGGGATTCAGGCTATGTCATAGTCCTCTCAGAGCTACTTGTTTTAGTAGGCAATGAATTTGGCTGAACTCAAAACAGAAATCTATCTTTTGGGTGGCAGCTGAAATCTTAGTTCTGTTGTTTCCTGCTTAGCTGATCTAAGACACCGAGATGTTATGGTGCAGGGTCCCCAGGGATTTGCTGCCTTTTGATTTTCCAGTCCTGAAGAATAGGATCTTCTGTTAAATCAGCCAAAGCCATAAAAATGGGAAACACCCGTGACAATATCTTTTATCCAGTATCGATTTCTTTCTGGAATCTGCCTGCTTTTATTTACTTTTTAGAGCATTCATGTAGTTGTGTGTGTTATTTTTTCTAGAGTTTATAGTTGTTATCCTCAGGTTAGTCAACTTGATAAGGGTGTTTTCAGCTACCCTGGATGGAAGTGTCAGTCCTGTGTTTTAAAATATCAGGTCTATACACATGCATGGAGTGACTTTTTAAAAAAATTATTTATTTTTGTTTCACGTATATGGGTGTTTTGCTTGCAAGCATGTAAGTTCACCAAATAGTGCAGTGCCCAAAGAAGTCCAAAGAGGGCATTGGATCCATTGGAACTGGAGTTACAAATGGTTATGAGCTGACATGTAGATGCTGGTAATCAGACTGGGTGCTCTGGAAAACAGTCACTACTTGTAACTGCTGGGTCATCTCTCTAGCCCCACATGTCACAGTTTAGACTACAGTTCTGAGCACTCTTATGTGCCCGGCATATGTGGTCAATACCCTACTCTTCTTCTCCATTTGGATACATAACAGGCATTTAAACATAATATGCCTAACATGTTTATTTTGATTTATTTATGATAAAAGTCCTTCCTTCCTTCCTTCATTCCTTCCTTCCTTCCTTCCTTCCTTCCTTCCTTCCTTCCTTCCTTCCTTCCTTCCATCTAGTAAGAATAATACCTTATTCCATCTAGTAAGAGTAATACCTTATTTCTTGAGGTTATTTATTTACTTATTTCTCAAGAAAGGGTTTCATGTAGGCAAAGCACCCAGGGTTTTTTTTTGCATTTGAGGCAAGAGTTCTTCAAACTGAGCCATGTCTTCAGTTCCACTCAGTCTGGAATTGCTATTTATTACTAATCCTTGACCCACCAGGCAATCCTGTTGGATTTACACATACCACATCCTTAGAATTAATTGGCCTTGAAGCCAGAGAGATTGATTCAAGGTTAAGAATATTGGCTGCTCTTCCAGGGGACTTGGGATTTCCAACACTCACATGACAGCTCACAACCATCTGTAACTCCAATTCTGGTGGGGTCCAATGTCCTCTTTTGGCCTTCATAGGCACCAGGAACACAAGTTGCACACAGCCATAGATGCAGGCAAAGCATGTAAAATATAGGTAAGTATTGCTGAGTATTACTCCATTGTATAAATGTACCACATTTTCTCTATTCATTTTTCAGTTGAAGGGTATCTAGGTTGCTTCCAGGTTCTGGCTATTACAAACAATGCTGCTATGAACATGGTTGAACATATGTCCTTGTTGTATGGACGTGCATTATTTGGGTATATGCCCAAGAGAGGAATTGCTGGATCTCGAGGTAGAATGATTCCCATTTTCCTCTGTTGAGAACTCTCTATTTAGTTCTGCACCCCACTTTTTAATTTAATTGTTTGATGTTTTAGTGGCTAGCTTCTTGAGTTCATTGTATATTTTGGAAATCAGCTCTCTGTCAGATGTGGGGTTGGTGAAGATCTTTTCCCATTCTGTGGGCTGTTGTTTTGTCATACTGACTATGTCTTTTGCCTTACAGAAGCTTCTCAGTTTCAGGAGGTCCCATTTATTAATTGCAGATCTTAATGTCTGTGCTACTGGTGTAGTGTTCAGGAAGTGGTCTCCTTTGCCAAGTCCTTCAAGGATATCTCCCACTTTCTCTTCTAGAAGATTCAGTGTGGCTGGATTTATGGTGAGATCTTTGATCCATTTGCGCTTAAGTTTTGTGCATGGTGACAGATATGGATCTATCTGCAATCTTCTGAATGTCCAACTCCAGTTGTGCCAGCACCATTTGTTGAAGATGCTATCTTTCTTCCATTGTATAGATGTAGAATCTTTGTCAAAAATAAGGTGTTCATAGATGTGTGGGTTAATATCAGGGTTTTCAATTCTATTTCATTGGTCTATCTGTCTGTTTTTGTGCCAATACCAAGCTGTTTTCAGAACTATGGCTCTATAATAGAGCTTGAAGTCAGGGATGGTGATGCCTCCAGAAGATCCTTTATTGTACAGAGTTGTTTTGGCTATCCTGGGTTTTTTGTTTTTTCATATAAAGTTGAGTATTGTTCTTTCAAGGTCTGTGAAGAACTGTGTTGGGATTTTGATGGGGATTGCGTTGAATTTGTAGATTACTTTTGGCAAGATTGCCGTTTTTACTATGTTGATTCTACCTATCCAAGAGCATGGGAGATCTTTCCATTTTCTGGTATTTTCTTTAATTTCTTTTTTTAAAGACTCAAAGTTCTTACTTTACAGGTCTTTTACTTTTTTTGTTAGTGTTACCCCAAGATATTTTATGTTGCTTGTGGATATTGTGAAGGGTGATGTTTCTCTGATTTCTTTTTCATTGCACTTATCATCTGTATATAGTAGGGCTACTGATTTTTTTGTGTTAATTTTGTATCCTGCTACTTTGCTGAAGGTGTTTAGCAGCTGTAGGAGTTCCCTGGTAGAGTTTTTCCGTGTCAGTTATGTAGACTATCATATCATCTGCAAACAGTGAAAGTTTGACTTCTTCCTGTCCAATTTGTATCCCTTTGATCTCCTGTTCTTGTATTATTGCTCTAGCTAGAACTTCAAGTACAATAATTGAAGAGATATGGAGAGAGTGGACAGCCTTGTCTTGTTCCTGATTTTAGAGGAATGGCTTTGAGTTTCTCTCCATTTAGTTTGATGTTGACTGTTGGTTTGGTGTATATTGCTTTTATCATGTTTAGATATGTTCCTGTTATTCCTGTTCCCTCCAAGATCTTTATCATGAAGGGACGTTGGATTTTGTCAAAGGCTTTTTCAGCATCTAGTGAGATGATCATGTGATTTTTCTTTTTCAGTTTGTTTATATGGTGGATTACATTGATGGATTTTCGTATATTAAACCATCCTTGCATCCCTGGGATGAAGCCACTTCATCATAGTGGATGATTTTTCTGATGTGTTCTTGGATTTGATTCGCTAATATTTTGTTGAGCATTTATGCATCGATGTTCATGAGGGATATTGGTCTTTAGTTCTCGTTTTTTTTAGTTGTATCTTTGTGTGACTTGGGTATCAAAGTGATTGTAGCCTTGTAAAAAAGAGTTTGACAATGCCCCTTCTGCTTTTATTATGTGGAACAATTTAAGGAGTACTGGTATTAGCTCTTGTTTGAATTTCTGGTAGAATTCTGTAGTGAAGCCATCTGGCCCTGGGCTTTTTTGGTTGGGAGGCTTTTGATGACTGCTTCTATTTCATTAGGGGTTATAGGTCGATTTAAACTGCTTATCTGTTCTTGGTTTAATTTTGGTAAGTGATGTCTATCCAGAAAATTGTCCATTTCCTTTAAATTTTCAAATTTTGTGGAGTACAGGCTTTAAAAGTATGACTTGATGATTCTCTGGATTTCCTCAATGTCCGTTGTTATATCCCCCTTTTCATTTCTGATTTTGTTAATTAGCATGCTATCTCTCTGCCTTTTGGTTAGTTTGGATAGAGGTTTGTCTATCTTGTTGATCTTCTCAAAGAACCAACTCTTTGTTTCATTGATTCTTTGTAATGTTTTCCTAGTTTCTACTTTATTGATTTCAGCCCTCAGTTTGATTATTTCCTGGCATCTACTCCTCCTTGGTGAGTTTGCTTCTTTTGCTCTAAAGTTTTCAGTTGTTCTGTCAATTCTCTAGTGTGACTTTTCTCCAGTTTCTTCATGTGGGCACTTAGTGCTATGAACTTTCCTCTTAGCACTGCTTTCAGAGTGTCCCATAAGTTTGGGTATGTTGTGTCTACATTCTCATTAAATTCTAGGAAGTCTTTAATTTCTTTTTTATTTCTTTCTCAACCCAGGAATGGTGCAATTGGGTGTTATTCAGTTTCCACGAGTTTGTAGGTTTTCTGCAATTTGTATTGCAGTTGAATTCTAACTTTAAAGCATGGTGATCTGATAAGATACAGGGGGCCATTTCAATTCTTTTGTTTTTGTGGGGATTTGCTTTGTTACCAACTATGTGGTCAATTTTAGAGAAGGTTCCATGTGGCACTGAGAAGGAGGTATATTCCTTTGTGTTTGCATGGAATATCTGTTAAACCAAGTTGGGACATAACTTCTGTTAGATCCTTTGTTTCTTCTGTCTGGTGGTCCTGTCTAGTGGTGAAAGCAGGGTGTTGAAATCTCCTATTATAAGTGTGTGTGGTTTTATGTGTGATTTGAGTTTTAGTAATGTTTCTTTTACAAATGTGGGTGCCTTTGTATTTGGGTCATAGATGTTCAGGATTGAGACTTCATCTTGATGGACTTTTCCTGTGAAGAGTATGAAATGCCCTTCTTCATCCCTTTTGATTGATTTTAGTTTGAAGTCTAATTTGATAGGTATTAGGATTGCTATACCAGCTTGTTTCTTGGGCCCATTTGATTGGAAAATCTTTTCCCAACCCTTTACTCTGCCTGTCTTTGAAGTTGAGGTGTGTTTCTTGTATACATCAGAAGGATGGATTCTGTCTTCATATCCATTCTGTTAGCCTGTATCTTTTTATGGGTAGGTTAGGACCATTGACATTGAGGTATATTAATGTCCATTGATTGTTGGTTCTTGTTTGTTTTGGATTTATTGTTGGTGGTGTCATTGTGTGTGTATTTTGCCCTCCTGTTTCTTTTCATGTTTGGTAAAATTGGATTATCTACTGTCTATGTTTTTGTGAGTGTTGTTATCTTCATTGGGTTGGAGTTTTCCTTCCAGAACTTTCTGTAGTGCTGGATTTGTGGATATGTATTGTGTAAGTCTGGTTTTGTCATGGAATATCTTGTTTTCTCCATCTATCACAATTGAAGTACAGTAGTCTGGGTTGGCATCCATGCTCCTTTAGTGATTGTAGGATATCTATCCAGGACCTTCTGGCTTTCAAAGTTTCCATTTAAAAGTCGGGTGTGATTCTGATAGGTCTGCCTGTATATGTTACTTGGCCTTATTCCTTTGCTGCTCTTAATATTTTCTCTTGTAGGTTTGGTGTTTTGATTATTATATGTCAAGGGGACTTCTTTTTGTGGTCCCGTCTGTTTGGTCTTCTGTAAGCTTCTTGTACTTTCATAAGCATATCCTTCTGTAGGTTGGAGAAGTTTTCTTCTATGATTTTGTTGACTATGTTTTCTGTACCTTTGAGCTGTATTTCTTCACCTTCTTCTATACCTATTAGTCTTAGGTTTGGCCTTTTCATGGTGTCCCATATTTCCTGGATATTTTGTGTTAGGGATTTCTTGGACTTGAGATTTTCTTTGGTTGATGAATGTATATCCTTTAGCGAGTCTTCAACAACTGAGATTCTCTCTTCCATCTCTTGAATTCTATTGATTATACTCACATCTTTGGTTCCTGATCGTTTATCCAGCCTTTCTATTTCCTGCATCCCCTAGTTCTGTGTTTTCTTTATTGTGTCTGTTTCAGCTTTCATGTCTTGAACTGTTTCGAGTGCTTCCTTCATTTGTTTGGTTGTTTTTTCTTGGCTTTCTTTAGATTCTTTAAGAGATTTGTTTATTTCTTGAATTTTTTGGTTTGTCTTTTCCTCCATTTCATGTAATTTTTTGCTTGTTTTTTTTCTTCTATTTCTTTAAGGGATTTTCTTGTTTCCTCTTTAAAGGTCTCTATCATCTTCCTAAGATAATTTTTGAGGTCCATCTCTTCTTCATCCTCTGTGTTGGGCTTTTCAGATCTTGCTGGTGTGGAGTCCCTAGATTCTGGTGGTGTCATATTGGTCTTTCTGTTGTTGAGTGTGTTCTTACTCTGTCTTCTTCCCATCCCTTCTTCCAATGAGTGGAGGTGGGGTCTCTCCCTCTCTCTCTGGTGGCAGGCGTGTCAGCCTGGATGGCAGAGAGCGGTGGGTGGACAAGGGTGAGGTGTGTGGGCCTTCCTGGTTTGGGCAGGTCCACTCATGTTCGGGGGTGGGGGTTCAGGAAGAATCGAGCAGGGGTTGATGGGGGAGGTTGGGGAGCAGAGCAGTGCCCAGACTCACCTGAGGCTTGGGCGCCCACTGCATGACAGAGGGCCAATATGATCAATTTTTATATGGTGAGCCACAGGTAATGAAATTCTGTACTTTTCACTATGGTAAAAATATAATTAGTGATTATATACTGTATATATAAAAGTATTTATTCTTTATCCACAAGTTAAGGCAGAGAAACATGACATTTAACCCAGCAAAGTAAATAAAAGTTTACACAATATAGCTGTACTTCCAAAAAGAATGATCTCCACAGTATTTTTTAAATCTTTTGAGGGCATCATTTTGCCCCTTATTATCAGACAAAGCAGCAGCTTGGGCATCACAGGTCTGGAGTAAGGGTCTATGTAACTTCCCACTCTGCAAATAGAAGGCATGGAAGATCACACTGTAGTACTGTCTTGGGTATTCGTTAAAGAAGGAGAGGAGGTTAGTGGGAAGAACCATGGCAACAGAGAAGGATGGTTCATGTTTCAGCTGGGATGGAGGTTGCTGTTAATTAATAGCTCAAACATATTTCATCTTTGGAGCCAGGTCCTCTGCAGAGACTGAATCAGGACTTCCCTTTCTTCATGTATACCTATGCTGCTAAGAGAATATGCCTTTATAAAATGCACATTAGCCTTTGAGTCTCTAGGTGCTTTACACAATCTCAGGTCTTCTGGTGCTTTTGAACCACATCCAATAGCAAATCAGGATGGTGTTCCTTTTCTGTTTCGCTTAATCTAAGTTTAGGAAGAGTGAGAGCTTCTTGAATCCAAGGAGGGTATATTAGTCATTTGTCTCATAGCTCTAAAAATGCCTGAGAAAAACAAGTTAAGGCAGAAAATATTTATTTTGGTTCATGGTTTTGGGGGTACCATCTTTCATGTGCACAGGTTTCCTCATTCCTCATATCACAGTCACAGACAGAAAGCAAAATGCCACACTAGAACTTGAGATTCAGAGCTTTACAAGGCCCATCTCTATAATGTTAAACCAGAGCTGCCAGCTGGGGACCAAGTGTCAAAATTCATGAGGCTAGAGGGAGGACATTTCATATTCAAACCATAGTACAATATTAAGATGGTCTCAAATTCTTTGACACTGTGCAATTAAACACATGTTTACAAAAGCAGTTTTCTCTCTTAAAAAGCAATATATGTTTATTTCGAAGACTGAATAGCAGTAGAAGTTTTATCTCAGAGGTCTACTGGGGTGTCTGACTCAAGTGCCTTTCTGGATTTTTCTGGTCTAGCTCTCTTTCCTTTTCTTTTTCTTTTCTTTTTTTTGCTTAAAACAACAAAAAAATTATTTTTTCAATCCTGTGAAGACCAGAAATCTCTAAATAAAATACTGTTGCCTGGAGAGATGTCTCAGTGGTTGGGGATACTGGCTGTTCTTCCAGAGAATTCAAATTCAATTCCTAGCACCACATGGCAGGTCACAATTGTCTGTAACTCTAGTTCCAGGGGACACACCACCTTCACAAAAGCATAAATTTCATCATACATGCAGCAATCCCTGTGTCATTAGAAGAACTGTGAGGGACAGTTATTAGGAGTACTCCATCCCAGTATCATAACTGTAATGACACGTACAACTTATCAAATTATACAAAGCACTGGGGCCTTTGCTAGAAATGATGATTCCTAAAATCCAAATCAAGTCTACAGATCTCCCTTTTCCAATGCTGTCCCTTTGAAACACAAGCTGATGAGGAGGAGCAACTTATAGAACCAAAAGTGTCCTTGTACAGAGGGAATGGTTTCCTCTGAGTCCCCACAGGCCTTCTGAATTGTGATTTGTCCTTTGGTTGACCAGTCTCTAGACAGTTCAAGGGAATCAGGGTGGGGATTGTCCCTGAAGGTCTTCCTCTAAATATATTCACTCTGACTATTTCCTATTGAGAGTAACCCCATAGCAGAAAAATGTCCCCTGTACAGCACCTCCTTCCTGGCATTGTATTTGGTTTTAAAGTGAGACCGTTTGAGCAATGCAGAGTTTACTTAAACTGGACATGCAGACTTTGCTTTAAAAAGTACCATGAGGGAGAACCCACTGGTCTCAGCATTCCTCGTCCTTCTGCACAGCAATGTTTTTTAGACCCAATGATGTACTCAACTCCAAAACATTCATATGGGAAAAATTGAAGAATTGTGATTAAAATTGATTTTTTTCCCGTTGGGAAGTTGGAATCAAAAATGGTTACCTGCTCATTTATGAAACAGATTTATTCTGTTGACATGGAGGCTTGTTTGAAATGTAATTGAATTTCTGTTACCTAATGGAAGGTGACAGTTAACAGTATTTATTTTCCATTTGTGTCTCAGCAGATAACATAACACAATTTTGATTTGTAGTTAGCTTTGGAATCTGAGATTGTTCTATCTCTGTAATTGAAAAGATGAGAGTGTGATGGCCCTAATACAATCCTTTTTGTTTTGTTTTGTTTTGTTTTTATACAACCAGCAAGGTAGCTTTAATACAGTAAGCAGCCTCTCTCCCATGCTGCTAATGGCTCTGTTCAGATCTGCTGTGGATGTCCTGTCTTTCTTATTAGGCTCTGACACATCTTTCTATGCTGATAATCTCTTCATTTAGATTCACAGTTTTTTTCCTTCCTCTGCAGCTAATTTCTGTAAATAACCTCAACTCTGGTTTCTGTCCCTCCATCTAGTTCAAAAATAACTTTGGTCTTGGAAATAAAGTAAACATTCCAAATAGGGTTTTAAATGAGCCTATAGAACTGTCATTTCTGGGTGCCTTGTGAATGGCAGAAGGAAGCTGAGGAAGGATGACTTTGGAAGGTTGCCCAAGTTGCCTTACGTCTGGGTTCTCATCACAGGGACAAGGAAGCTTCCTTTTGCTTCATGTTACATTTTGTTTTCTTTATTGGAGCTCTGATCGACAAGTCTCTCACTTGCTTATACAAGACCATGACTTCTAACATAGGCTGACAATGAGAGAGAATGTTTCTTTTTTTTTTAAAAATCATTTTTTAAATTTGAATTAGAAACAAGATTATTTTACATGACAACCCCAGTTCCCGGAGAGAATGTTTCTTAAGGTGGGCATCCTTATCACTTTAACATGCTGGCACCAGGTCGTGAGCATGTCTCCCCGGGTAGCAACTCATCAGTCTCCCTTAGATTCATTCCGTGGGTATTTTGCTTTCTTAGAAATCCCTTTGGATGGATAATTCCTGACTGCCATTTGAGAAACAGCCATATGTGTGTGACAAATGGCAGAAATGGAAGTTTCATGGGCATTGGACTTGATTATGGAATGCCCTGCCTGGCCCCTGACTCAGTAAGTGAAGTGTAAAGCGCACTCCATCCACCTGCTGTAAATGAGAGCCTGGAAGGCCTTCAACAGTGGTTGGATGAAAGGTCTTGAGTGAAGCTATGGTGTTTTGATTCAATAAAACTAGCCCTCTGCCTCAGGGCCACCTCCATCAAACACTCTGTCAAAGTGCCCTGGTTGAAGACAAGTGGCCGAAGTGGCCTGGAGGGCAGGGGCAGGGAGGAGAGAAGGCAGACGGTCCCATTCATAACCACAGTCTGTGAGGGGACAGGGGACATTTCCGTGTCCACCAATTTCAACATTGTCCATCAGTCTTTGTGGGCAGTGCGGATCTCTGGAAATAAGCACTGCAGCAAAGGCAGGAATCAGAAAGGTCTCAACTTTTTTTCTTTCTTTCTTTCTTTCTTTTTTTTTTTTTGTAGGAGGTGTTTTATAAAGAGTCATGCAACCATGAATTCAAGCCTTTTATAGGACATCAGATATCATAACCATCAATTATCATTCTGTCATCAAACCATTTCCTTGTTCACGCTGAAAAATGAAGCAAGAAGGAAGATAGATTTCTGGAGGTGGCTTGAATCAAGAATAGGAGGGGACTCTGAGAATGCAGTATCTGTCTCACCAGGAATAACTTGGGAGGAAGTGAAATGCTAAGTGCTCCACAAATCGTAGCTAATAATTACCCTTCCAGGGTGGTGTGGGTAAGGAAGTGTCCAGGAAAGAAGCAGCTGTTTGTGAGGCAGACCAGTACTCTCCACAGGGTGAGTCTGGACAAGGGTGGCTCCTGGAAGAGGCAGTTCTGGGGACCTGTCTTCTGCTAGGTGAAGGGAGCCAGTGACAGAAAGCCCCCAGGCAGGATTTTGAATCTTAGGGAGTGACTGGCTATAAGAAGTAAGAAACTTGAGCACTCTACTTTAAAACATATGCGCACACTTTTTGACTGTTGGCTGTAGGATGTAGGTGATGCATTTTAAATGCTGACTCGAAAGAATGTTCTTTGGTGGCTTTAGCAAGCTAAGATCTTGATTAACTGGTCTTGGTATTCACTAAACATCCCCAACCTACTTACGGATCTGCTGACTCAGTTTCTCTGTCAATAAGCTCATGTAGGTAATTTTACCTACCCCATAGGGCAATCTGCAATTTGCTACAAATTTCAGAGATGCTAGATTTAAATCTCTACTGATGTTATTATTTACATAGCAGCTAGAGTTCAGAGCTCATCAACACGGACCTCATTAACCTTGGGCTGGAATAGTTTTACCAGACCTAATCCTTCCAATTCACGGCATCTAAAAGATCCTGTGCTTTTAAAGATGTCTCATAGTAAGGCAAAATTGGAATTATGCTCATTTATTCACTATTAGCAGGTTTGCAAATGGGTATTTTTACCTCACTATGAGATCCCTTAAACATACCAAATTAGGTAACCTATATTTTCCCTTAAAATAAGTTTAGAATTTTATACGTATATATTTATGCATATATATTTGTGAGTTTGAGTGTGTGTGCACATGTGAGGCCAGAGGACAATGTCCTGTGTCTTCTTCAATTTCTTTCCCCCTTATTTTTTCAGCTGAGGTTTCTCACTGAATCCGAAGTTCAGCAATGAACTAGACTGACCCGACAGTGAACTTCTGAACTTCTCCTGTGTTTGCTGCCTTTAGAGCTGGATTCCAGGTGCCTGTCACCATATCCAGCCTTTCACTTATGTTCTAGGGACCTTAACTCAGGGCCTTATGCTTGCATGGCAAGCACTTTAGTGACTGACTGAGCCATTTCTCCATAGCCAGGATTTAAAAACCTCTATTAATGAAAGGTAGAAATAAACTCTATATTGGTAATGCAGTAGCCCGAAAGTTTATTAAGGACCGAGATCACTTCTATCTCTCTCCATTCTCATCTAGAGTGTATTATCTTTTATTGTCAAGATAAAGCATAACAGCAGAATTATGAGCTGTTATTTTCAGGAGAAAGAGAGAGAATTAAAAATAAGAGGCAATCTCCAATTTTCTGTCATTTTTTTAAAAAGTAGTTTTTTTTTTCCTCGGTCATCCCTATGGCGTCGGCTTGAATTTCTTTGGTTGAGTACCTCTCCATAACTAGCAGCAAGAAAAGCTATGAAATACAGACTGAACTGGGTACCTTTTGCTCCAAATGAAATTACAGCTTTATTATTAAGGAGGAGGTAGGCACGTGACTTAGCTAATTGATATTAGGTAGTCAATGTCTGTTACTATAAACTGATGGATCCATTTGACTAGATTATTGCAGATGTAGGTTTACTGCCAGACATCAAATGTAAATAAGTTTGTCTAACTGGAAATTGATATTATCCATTTATAGTTATGTATGTGGGTGTCTATGAATACTTACTTTTACACAGTCATGTACTTCCATATATGCTTATGCAGTGCCTCATCATATAGGCACATATACATGCCAATTATGCTGCTGTCATGTAAGTTTTTAACTTTGGCAAAATGCTACAGTTTGAAAAAATCCCACTTCTAAAAAGGAAGAAAAAAAAACCCACAAAGGCATTTTAATGTGGGTTCACTTTATCTTTGGACCATGAAGACCTACATATATGAAAATTAAACAATAGTCTAAAACGTGATGTCACAAATAACAAGTGCAAGCTACTCCTAGGAAGTAGACAATGAAAGCAGAAAAGCTGAGTCCTCAGGTTTGTTTCCCGTTGTTCCCACCTCATCAGTCCTGACCTTTAGAAGGCTCTGATGCACTGGGGACTTCATCAGATTGGAAATTATGAATCAAGCAAAAGTGTCAGTTGTAGCTATGAAAATGTTTAATTTTCACACCACAAACAAAACTCTACATGATTTTCTGCTTCAGACTATCACTTCAGCACACATGGTTCCAGTAGATGAGGTTGACATGCACAGCCAATACATATGGATTTTATATTTCAGAAAATGGCACTTTCTAGTCTGGGCCATGGCTTAAGTGATGCTCTTCATACTGTAGATAAGACAGATCTTTCCTGAAGGATCCAAACATCCTAGTTTGTTGCTTCTATATATGGTGGTGTCTAATACCAGAGCCATTCATATTTTTGGGTAAGGATGAGTCAGGGATGCTCTGTGTCATGAAGATTTGATTAGAAAGCAATCTATGTCTAAGTGACCATTTACATAAGAGCTGGATTTTCGTTTGTCTGAGTTAGATTGAAGTGAGGCTAGCTCACAGTTGTTAGATTCTGCATAGCCAGCCTTGCTCTTTAACCCAGGCAAAGCTGGTTATGGTGGTTAACCATTTCAGTCCCTTGAAGAAACTCTACTCAGCAAATTACCACCACAGAGCATTCTGCAGTCTTAGGAAGCCCATCTGCTTACTTCTAAATGCCTTCTGTCACAACTGCTTAGGAAATAGTGTACATGTGCAAGATGTAGACTTTGACCATTGGGATGTCAATATACTTTATGTTCCATCGTGAGTGTCACTTCAGTGAATAAATTTTATTAGCAAAAGTTGCATTCATCAACCAGGGCCTGTGGTCAGCAGTGGCTATCTGTGCTGACAAAGGAAGAAATGAGGATAGAATTTAAAACCAGGCCCTTAGAGGAGCTGTATAATAAGGATGATAAAATTCTCACTGCAGCTGTTCTTTGTGTTCAATCTGTGTATTTGGCCATGACTTTTGGCAGCATGTGTGGGCCTGTTTGGGTGTGGAATATTTTATCCCTTTCATGATAATGAGACCTATGGATTTAGTTGACTCAATACTGTAGTTCTTTTTTACTGTGCAGTTCACTAGTGGCCTATTAGCTGCCATATTACTATAGCAAGAGGGGTTGTTTAGACTCTTATCATTAAACATTTAGTATGCACATTTATTAAACACATATGTAGTATAAATGCTGTTTCACAGAAGGGAGGCATAGGTGCATTGAGATGTTTACATTTTGAGGAGTAAATTTTTATGATAGATACTAGTAAAACCCAAGGACTTTATAGGGACTCTGCCTCATGGACATCTGTTTCTAGGTTTTATTTTGCATGTCAAACTGAATGGTTTAAAAGCCACACTTTTACTGAGACACTATATATTTTCTCTTACTTTGGAAGCCTAGGAAGGGCTTAGGGTTTTTTTTTTTTTTTTTTTTTTTTTTTTTTTTGTGTGTGTGTGTGTTGTGTGTGTGTGTGTGTGTGTGTGTGAGAGAGAGAGAGAGAGAGAGAGAGAGAGAGAGAGAGAGAGAGAGAGAGAGAGAGAGAGAGAGTGAGTTTTGAGTGCCTATCCCAGAATCTAGCACCTGTAGGTACCTACTTTTTAGTTGAAATGAAGTAGACTGTCATGGAGGCCAAATACCATAATCAGGAGAGGTAGGTCATGTTGCCTCAAACTTCAGTGGCAGTTGCACACACACCAGTGATGGAATGGTGATTTACATTTATGAAGTAGTGATAGTGTGGTGGACACAATTCTAAACCATTTACTCGTGTTAAAATTTAATCCTTACAACAGCTAAATGAGGCACTTGGTATCACCATTTCATTCTATAGACAGGAAGGTGAAATCAGTTGGTTAAGTAGTTTTTCCAAGGTTGCATAGTTATTAAGACTTGGAGCCAGGACAGGAGACCTGTCTGAACCTGTAATCACAATTCAATATTTTTATAACCATCTAATATTTCAGTCTACCTAAGCATCTATTCTTTTCCTTTTCCCTTTTACCCTCCCCTCTACTTCCTTCCCCCCTCCCTCTTCCCTTCTCCTCAATACCTTTCTTTTCCCACCCCTTCCCTCCCATCTTGTTCACTTTTTTCTTTTTATTCTTTTGGTAAAAAATACCTGATTTTGCTTTATTAAAGTGGGCTTCAAGGTTAAGACCAGGCCATCTCTAGTTTCTTCACAAGGTTCTAGAAATTGAGCATCCTTGGAGCTGAAGTAGGTACTGTAGAAGGTGGCTACTCAGGTCTGTTGTCTTGTTATGTAGATCCCCTGAGCTATCCTCTGTCCTTGATGCAGCCTGATTCTCCCATCTTTCTTTTGGCTCATGTGTTTCCACGTGGCTTCACATTTTCTCTCTGTAAAAATTATTTAGGTGTATCTTGCCAAAAATAGCTGTGTTCCATGCGACTAAAGTGGTTGACCCAAAGCTTTGCTGACAGGGGAGTGCTCATTCTTACTAAGCATTTTTGTCACCAATTCTGTGGGTAGAGGCTTTGGCTATAGGAGGAAATTTGGCTTCATATTGCATTCCCATTCAATGCCTGAATTAAATAAAAACATAGGAATATCATTTTTTCCTTTCTCCAAGTTCATATACATGTATTCTCATTTCTGTGATGGAAGCAAACAATTTGATCTTTATTAACCCTTTTGCATTGACTCTTTTCTTTTAGATATGAAGGATATACAGAGGAATGTAATTTGTTCACTGGTCTGTATCAAGTGTTATACATACCTCATGGAGGTAAACATGCTTGTATGTTAAGATGAGCTGAAAGGTGTGAAGGGCTCATGGGTGTGAAAGAGATGCTTCCCAAGTACTTTCTGTGAAGGCTGTATACAAGGGCATTCCAGTGGATCAGAGAATGGGCTGTGTGGGAGAGGGACCGTGGGGACACAGGATTAATGTGCCAATCACCCCTCCTTGGTGTCTCTGGAGAAACTGTTCACCTCTGTCTCATTTCCTTCTGCATGCCATCAAGCTTGTAATATTTACCTTCTGCCTGCTGTGTGGTAGGTTTTCACTGAATTCCACTCATTATTTGTAATAATGATCTGATGCTCAAATCTTCTAATGTGCTAGCATCCTGTGAGAGCCTTTTTGACATGTCTTTGTGCCTTTCATTTGTTCTGCTTCAATGTATTTGTCTTGATGACATTCAAATCACTTGTCTTTTATCTTTTTTTTTTTTACCTCTACCTGAATCAGTCCCAAGATCTAATATGGTCCTTTACACAGGATACATTTGCAGTTGACAAAAAGATACTGGGGAATGGTGAGATAGGAGGGTAAGACAGGTTCTTATGTGCATTTGTTCATCTTCACTTATATGAGTGACACTGGATACTTCGCTGCAGCTGGCCAAGTAATAATAATAATAATAATAATAATAATAATAATAATAATAATAATAATGCCTTAAGCTTCACAGGGATTTGAAGACTAAATGAGCTAGTGGTACAAAGCCTAGTACAGGAATCTAGATGGTATCAATGGCAGTCATTTCTGGTTTGGAATGTGAATGGGCTTTACTATAAAGGCTGTCTCACAGGCACACCCAGATCAGATTGCACAGATGTTTAAATTTCTTGTGGCTGATTATGTCAGAGTGACGGCTGCATCCTGAACCTGTGAATGCATCAGACAAATATTATCTAACCTCAGTGAAGCAGGTCAAGAGGAAAGCCTTTACACGGGTTGCTAATAAGACACTACTTCTTGTCTCCTTTTAATTGAGAAATTTGCAAGTTAAATATATGATATTTATAAACTTGGGTTTCAGATAAACAATGGAAAGTATAGGCATGTCCCATTTAATATGTTAAAAATATTTAGCATTTATATTCAAGTGGATATCAAGTGTATGCATATGTGTATTAACATATGTATGTCTGTATATGTATACATGTGTATCTGTATATGTGTATATGAGTAAATATATACATAAGTGTGTTTGATTTTCTTCCCTAAACCTGGCAATCTTATTTGGGGTTCACACAGGAAGTTAAGAGAAGACCTGATAGGATAAAGTTGGGTTTTTCTCCCCATATCTGATGATCAGAATTTTGGTCCATTACTACTCCTAATGCTTTTCCCACAAATTCCAGTGAGATCCTGTTTAACCTTAACTTTGTGTTCATTTATTTTAATCCCATTCACCAGATGAATAGCATTCACTCATTCTATTTATATATAATCTATTTATAAGTACTGCAAAAGAGAGGAACTGTTTGGCAGGAAAAACAACTCATATTTAGCAACTGGCGAACGTCAGGAGAGGTTTTGGCTTCAACAATCATCTCCCAAAGTTGTGATGGAGGGAAAGAGATCATTGCCATCTTCTAGCAAAAACAAACATGCAAAGACACACCACACTAGTGAATGCTGAGAGCTTGCTTCCCCCCCCCTCCCCCCCGGGACAGGGTTTCTCTGTGTAGCTTTGGAGCCTATCCTGGCACTTGCTCTGGAGACCAGGCTGGCCTCGACCAGGCTGGCCTCAAACTCACAGAGATCCACCTGCCTCTGCCTCCCGAGTGCAGCATTTGGGAGGCAGAGGCCGGCAGATCTCTGTGAGTTCGAGGCCAGCCTGGTCTCTAGAGTGAGTGCCAGGATAGGCTCCAAAGCTACACAGAGAAACCCTGCTTCGAAAAACAAAACAAAACAAAACAAAACAAAACAAAACAAAACAAAACACAGAATATGGTTTTGGGGATGCTGTGGGGCAGATTGTACAAACCCCACCAGCTTTGCTTAGTAACTCAGTTGACTTGTGCTCATTCTCATTTATCCTTTGAATTGTAAGTTAACCATGCCTCTGAATGGTGTCCTGTTCCCCCCTTCCCTTCCCTTCCCTTCCCTTCCCTTCCCTTCCCTTCCCTTCCCTTCCCTTCCCTTCCTTCCCTTCCTTTCTCCTCCCTTCCCTCCCTTCTCCTCCCCTCCCTCCCCTCCCCTCCCCTCCCTCCCTCCCTCCCCCCCCTCCCCTCCCTTCCCTTCCCTTTCTTCTTTCCTCCCTGGTACTCTCCTTTCCTCTCTTTCTTCCTTTCTTTCGTTTTCCAGAAAAGCATCAGATACACCATATTTTTTCCTAGAGAGAAACTTCAGAGATAAAAGCTCATAAAAACTAATCTTTCTTTGAGAAGTCATAGTATACATTTTAGAGATATTGCCTATATGTTATGAACTCAGAGCACCACTCAGGTCACATTTTCTGAGCACCAACTATGTACCAGGAAAGGCCCTGGTACCATTAAAATAATTACATTAACAACTAGTACTTTTATAGGATTCCTACCTACCAAATTCAATGGTAAGTGTCTGATGTAAATTGACTCATTTCATTTATATATTCATCTACCTCTTCATTGACAGCATGGAAATAGCTTCAGTTTTGGCATAAGCCTAAGAAAATGATGTGGGAAGGGTACTGAGCAGATGTGATTTCGACATTCAAGGTCTTTGCTTTGAGTTCAAAAGAAAAGGCATCTATTTTATTTTATTTTATTTTATTGCCTGTAACAATCAGAAAACAATTTAAGGGGATTTGTAATACCAGAATTCAGAGCAAGGGGAAGGAAGATGGAGACCAAGATTATTCTAGAAATCCCAGAGGGAAGCTAGCTAGAGTCCCTGAATTAGGGTTAAAGGAAGCCTGGCTTTGGTGTGATAGAGAGGCCCAGGGGTAGGAAGGAGCATGCTGGGAAGTAGGACTGGCAGCCATGACAGGTGACAATTCTGAGGATTCTCTACAGACTGTGTTCAGGAGACAGAGCATCAGACCCAGGGCACCGCTTATTTGGAACTGCCATTTCTCTTAGAGCAATGGACAGCTTTCCTGACCTGTTTACTCTTCACACTCCTCTTTTCTCAGAAGGGATCAGGATTGGCATAATCAGGTTATTGGAAATAGCTTGCAAGAGTTGCCTCTTCCAGTAAGGGAAGTATTTGGTGAATGGTTACTTCGTGCCTTGAGATTTGTATGAGTTCTTCTGGGGTTCATTTACTGCAGGAGTCAGAACTTGGCCCAGCTCCTATGATAGTCCTTGGTAGAAGCCAAGTTTCTTGAGACACTTTGGTGTAGATGCATCTGTTACATCCTCCTGGATTTGAGTCCTCCTTTCCATCTGGGCCCCTGCCTTCTTCTTTACCCACCTCTCTTGTCCTCTGAGGGTGCCTGGTCCCTCTGGCTTGTTTTTTATGGCTGCCTGACAGCCAGCAAGCTAACCCTTTTTTTCTTTTGTGCTCACAGGAGCCTAAAGGCACCCCGTAGCTGCTCTACACATTTTCTCCTCAGATTCACTTATGTCTTCATTTTCACATTCTCAAAGACTTCTCTCTCTAGCCTTTCCACTCTCCACTGGTTCTGCACCAGATGTTTCTCTCTGACTTGCTGCTTTCTTCCAGCTTCTTTTCTCTTTTAATTAGTTTACTTATTCTTCATGTCTGTTGGTTTCTACTGCTGGCATACCAGTCTGAGTTCAGCGTCAGAGTTCAAGATGGTTCCGATCATGGGCATTGTACTCATCCCAGTTTGGCACGGAAGCTAGTCAGTTCTACTGCTTCAGTAACTGTGTTTGCAGACAAATCAGTTTCACTTCCCTGGGCCTCAGTGTCTCATGCTTGGGGAAAAGGCCTATGGAGTCCTCGGCATCTTGCCTAGCAGAGAAACTGTACATAAGAATGGCAGTCACAGGCTAATATCCATTGCTTAAAACACTATAGATGGAATTCAGGTTCAAGAAGTTCTGCCTGCTCCCTCATAAATATTACCTGTCTTCTGCTATCAGTCTCCCCCCCCTCTCTGTGAATCTAGAGCCCACTCTTTTGTCTAGACTAGCTATTCACAACCCCCAGTCCTGGTGTCACAAATGCACACTGCTTCACCTGACTTTTATGTGGGTGTAGTGGACCCAAACTAAGACCTTCATGTTTCTATAGAAAGCACTCACCCACTGAACCAGCCCCAGCTCCCTCAAAAAGCACATTATATAGATGCATTTTCATGGAATGCTGCACATGACCCTTTGTCTGCCACAAAAACCAAGATAGGGCAAATGGTGGGGAGAAGTTCATTTATGATGCCATTAAGATATACACAGATACAGTAAGAGAATTTCCTTTTAAGTTTACTTTTTCTTTTTAACTTTTTTGAGTCAGAGTCTCACTAGATAGCCTATGCTGGCTAGGAAATTTCTATGTAGCCCAGTTGGCCACGAACTTGTGTTCTTCTTCCCTCTGTCTCCTGTGCTTGGATTGAAGGTGTGCACCACCGTGCCAGGTGAGAGAATTTTAAACAGGCAGAGGTTTTAGAGTCAGGGACTTGGGTTTATTAGAAAAAGCAAAGAAGAAGAAGAAGAGCTTGTTAGACAGAGAGACACCTGTCCTCAGGGGATTCATTTGGCTTCTGGGTGGAATCTGTTAGAGCGGCTGGAAAGGGAAGCACATCAGGGCCTAAGTGCTGTTTCAAGAGGTGGAAAGTAGGGAAAAGATGCAGATGAAAGGGAATACAGTGCCAGCAAGTAAGAAAAGGTAGATATGGTGTACAAGGGTTAAGAAGAGAGAGTAGAAGATGAGTCCAGATTTTGACTAATATCTTTTTGTTTATAACTTTGTTTCAAATTAATAAGGCCTGTGGAAAAAAGGAACCAAAGAGAAAGAGACAAAGAACTAAATGTTAGTCAGTGTGACTCAACTAAAACTGTGACAAGTTTTGTGTCACATTAAATGGATTTCAAAATGAGAACCTAATGGAGTAGCAAGAAGTAGGGTGCAACTAGAAATCACCAATGTTGAGTCATTAATTGACATGATTTTCTCACTTCACTACTGATTGAGCACCTACTGTGTGCGAAGCACAATTCTACAAACTAGAGATATGAGCCAGCAAAGCAAAACCCTGTCCTCTTGGAGGTGGCATTTTAGTGGGAGACCAAGTGGGCACTCAAGGCAATCCCGGTAAAAAGTCACTTGGGTTTTAAGTCAGTGCCTTGTTTAGCCTTGACTTCAATTATGCTACACATTATAGGCAGAAAATATTATAATATCAACAAGAAAATTGAGACTGAAAGATGGTGACATGAGCGGAAGCTGAAGGCTATGAGCTGAATTTTGTAGGGCATTCACCAATGAAGCTGTGAGTAAGTGGGGGTTGGGGGTAGGGACAAGACAGGCCAGCAATGGGAGAGAAACAGAAGCTTGGGTTAGTAACCATCAATGGTCAAGTGCCCTAGGAAGTCAAGCAGAACAGCCCCACACTTGGTACAAATGACACTTTTGATGTCCCCATGGTCAGTCTCCACAGAGAATGCAAGTATATGCTGGAGTTCAGATTCCTCCCCACATGGAGGAATGGCTAGTGAGAAAATGGACAGAGACGCCTCATTGCACACTTTAGAGAAAGAAAGAAAACAAAGTAGGTAGTGGCTTAGAAACATGACTCATGAGTTTATTTATTTAGAGTGGAAATTGTCTATGAAGGCAAGTGCAGAGGGGATGATGAGATCCTGGTGCAGTAGAGAAAACGCAGGTGGTGGAGGGACAATCTTGGGTGGAGACACAGGACCAGGCTTTGCTTAAAGAGAGCAATGCACAGGTGGGGAGGGGATGGGACTTCTGACTTCACATGGCTTGCTTCTCTGCTGACTGGTAAGCTCCCATGATACTAGGTGAAACCATGAGCAAAATGGTATGGTAACCAAAAGGAGGGAGAGATGTTTTCCAGACAGCCCCTGAGGAACCCTTCCCACAGGACTCACCATGTGTTGGTTCCATGGCTGGTGTGCACTGTTGCCTATTTATTTATTCAGGGTTTTTAAAATAGCCATTCCTCTTATCCTGTTGGTGCATGTCTGGTTCTCCTGGAAGAAGGCTGGCGATATGAAAAGGAAATTTGTATTTGCACTTTGGTTAGTCTTTCACAGCCTCTTCCTGTCAGCTTTATGAGTGTGAAATGCCATTAATCATCACAATGTCATAAAACACATTTTACAACAATGCTGTTCCCTCCCTCCAAGGTTTATTCCTACTTTTCTAAGAGATATTTGTGTTGGAAATAGCTTTCATTTTGAGACTTTCATCTTGAACTTTATAGTTATTCTGGGGACTACTACCCCTTAGTTGATAATTGGTTTTGGATGCCTGTTACAGGATTTGAAATCTCCAGAAGGAGCTCAGGAGAGAGGTGGGTTAGGCCAATGAAAAGACCCAGAGGTTTTGAACAAAACACAGCATATGGCCTTTCCCTAGGACAATGTGTCCAAAGCCTGGAGGTTAAGAAAGCCAGGTAGGGTCATAATTGGCAGAGAGGCATTCTTTCCTGGGGAGGCTGTCATGGGACAGAGGAGGATTAGCTATTCCATGCTCTGAAGGATAAGATTCAGGTAGTAAATCCAGTGGCTCCTGCAGTTCAGGACTGGGGTCTGAACTGGGACCAGCTTTAGAACTGAAATGGGTTGAAAGCTTGAAAAATGAATGCAGACTGAGAGAGAGAATCCTAGTCACTGGGCCCCTCAGAGTGCTTGACTTGGAAGGAGCCTAGAAAAAATGGGGATGGTATGCCACTGGATAGAAAAGAGAGGGTGGGTGCTCCGGTCAGTGGGCTGTTTGTCTCTTTTGCTCCATAGTGACTTCTGTATGGTGGCATGTTCTCCTCTATTTTGTCCATATAACCAGCCTTTTGCTAAACATGTGGTTATTACTAAGTACTGAAAGAATTCCTGATGGTTGGTGTAATGTGGTCATTCATTTCTGGAAGTGGTGGTATTCTTGTTTTTTTTTTTTTTTTTTTTTTTTTTTTGATGCAAACTGCATGAGCTTTATTGTTGTTTAACAAGCTAACCCCATGTTAGCTTGGGCCTTCCATCCACCATGGCGGATGGCTAGCAAAGACAGCTCGAAGGGGCTGCATAGAGATCTTGTAGGGCAGCGTAAGGGGAGTGTCTAGGGGTAAGCACAGGCTCAGGATTGGTGTGCCTCCAGGCTTGGAGGGATTGCCCTGTGTTGATTGGTCAACTGGTTGTTATGGCCCATAGGCCCTCCCAAGGTGGTTGCTATGCTCTGCGCGTCATTTCTGTGCACTTGTCTGTAAAGCATACCACCACCAGCTAACTTCTGATTGGTTCCTTGCCACGAGGCAGGCACCTAACCTCTAGTGACCAAGGCAAGGTCAGAAAAGCACGTGTCCGGCTGTTATGGCTGCCGAAATGGGGAGCTGGTCCCTTCATTCCCCCATTTTCTTTTTTGGAAATTCCAATCATGGAATTGCTGTCTCTCCCTCGTCCTCATCAGGGAGTGAGAGATATTGGGATCCCCATGCAAGGGAGTTCCTTCTGACTTAGCATTTCAACCAGGGAAAATGGGCGACGTATTCTTTCTCATTCTACTTCCTGCTGACTTTGGCACAAAGTTAGGGACCCCCAAAAGGCTGAAATGCTAGTCAAAAGCAAAAAAGGGAATTCAGGCAATGGGGATTCCATCGGGAGCTTCTGGTTGGCAGATTCTGTTGCAGAGACAGTGGTTGTCCATATCAGCTGGACTGGTTCACATCCACAGCAAGTCCAGGGTTCAAAATCTACTTACGAACAGCCTATAGTCAGCAACTGATACACAGATGTGTCTGCCAGAAGCAGAAACCTGTTTAAGACATGTTTAAACTGGGAACAGACATTAAAACTTATTTACTGCAGCCCACAGTGCAGAAAAAGCAGATATCTGGATATCTGTTCAAATAGCAGAAACATATTTATAATTTTGAGTCCTAGCAAAAACTACAGATTTGGGCTAGAAGCATGTACATTTTTCTTCTGTCCAGAGAGCCAGGTATGGATTGGACAGAGGTGCCTTTGGCCTGATGAAAAGCCTTTTAAGTTTTTACTTAGATGAGAACCAAAATAAACCTAAAAACCTTGACCTTGTGCCTGAACAGTAGATAGTCATTACTTTATCAGCTAACATACTGACTATAGCCTATAGTGGATCTGGCTGTCTGATGCTGTCAAGCTGATAACCATTAATATTTCAGAGTTCTGAGAAGGGTGTATTTTATCCAAATCTACTAAAAAGTGACAGAAGCCAGTTAGAAGCCAGTCCATATACAGTTAGCCATACCCAATTTTCTCCATTACCGCTGGAGGCAGATGTCTCAAAGAACAGCAATCTTCGCCAGGCCTTTAAGGGTGGTGTTTTTTTTTTTTTTTTTTTTTTTTTTTTTTTTTTTTTTTTTTTTTTTTTTTTAATTGCTACCTTTTGTATTCTGACTTCTGTGTCCATCCAGTGAAAATGCACAAGATGGAAGCAGCTGATATGTTTCCTTTAGTCATGTGTATGCGTGCGTGCGTGCATGCGTGCATGTATGCGTGCGTGCGTGCGTGTGTGTGTGTGTGTGTGTGTGTGTGTGTGTGTATGTGTGTGTGTGTGTAGGAGCAGGTAACTGAGAACGTCGCTGGTTAGTTCCACACGAGGGTTAATTCTGTCACTCCTTTGCTAACCATGGCATTTATTTGACGCTTTAACTTGCCAATTTCAAAAGACAGAAAAGAAGCACATGTATTAACAGGTAAGGTAAGTGGCTAGTCACTTTGTATCAGTGCTCTTGGCTTCTGATAACCAAAGGGCCAGCGTTAATCGTCTTCAGCATCAGAGAAGTCGATTTTCTTATAAAGCAGGGGCAAGTATGTGGCCCTCAGCATGGTTCCCTTAGGCCCCTGCTTCTTGGCCTGTATGTACCTGAATATGGGCAATGTCTGGGGACTTCAGCTTTTGGTCACATTGGCATCTAGTAAGTAGAGAACAGGTGCTGTTATGTATCCCAGCAATGCACAAAACAGACCCACAACGAAGAATTGGGCAACCCCAGACATTTAAAGCCTTTTTTAAAAATAATAGACTATTTATGTGAATTAATAGGATGCCATTTCTGATATTCGGTTATGAAGAGTGAGTCTTCCATCCTCCCTTGACTGCTGACTAGGAGGGAAGCCAATGTCTATGGTGTGGCCTGTGTAAGGGAATTTGGAAATGAGCCTTCTGATTCTTGTCAATAGCCCCAAAAACTGAACCTTAAGCTGACTGTATCCTAGGGCACATCTTGTTGGTGGCCTTGACCGTGAACCTGATGTCTTGTCTCTGCCACTATGAGATACTTGACCTACCAACACTGTAAGCTTTTTGTTTTTAAGATGCTAAATCTGGGGGTGACTTGTTATATCCTGACAGACAACTAAGATACAAGGAACTCAGGGAGAGATGTTTCATGATCTCATCCTGTCCTAGCACTTGCTGTGTCTACACCCCACCTTCTGCAAGTTCAACTCACTCCTCATGCTCATAGGTACCTATTGGCCTCAAATCTACAGGCAGAGGGAAGGTTCTTCTTGGCTATTTTTTTTTTAATTAGGGATGAAAGCTTTTCTCTGAATGCACATATGGGTCTTCCCCTTGGGAATCCTTGTGGTCCTGATTAAGACACGTACCAATGGCTCAGTTGTGAGACAGGCTGAGAAAACAAATATTAAGCATTTCCAGTCTTTATCATAAGTCTTTTTCTATCATTGATAGAGAATAGCCAGGTTGAAGAAAGGAAAGTCCTATGCTTTGTCCTCCATGATCAGTAGTCTATAGCTTTAGAGAGCCTTCTCTTAGTGGAAATAGCTGTATCTTGACTGGAAGTTCTGGTCAGGTCTCTGGGCTCCTGGTTCTGGGGGTAATCCTATGCATCTGTCATCACTTCTTTAGTTTGAAAAATCAAAACGTTTTATGACAACACTGTATTGCAAAGCAGTGCACTACCCTGAAAATACACACAGCAATCTCTGGTGCCATTAGTTGTCAGTCGGGCTGCTGCCCTTTTTCTGTGATCAGTTTTGTTCACAACACAAATTCAATGTTACTTCTAACTAATTTTTTGAGAATTTTGTACATGAATCCTGTACTTAAATCATTTTTACCCTCTCTCCATCTCTCCAATTTCTCCCATGCCCTGCCTTGACTTTGTATATAAACCTACCTAGTCCATGTCCACATGTTTGGAGCTGACCACTAGGGATTGGATAACCTATCAGGGGTCTCATTCCTAGAGAAGACTGATTCTCAGCAGCCACTAATTGCTAGTAGTTCTTCCTGCAGGGATAGGGCCTTGTGAAATTCTCCTTTTTCTCATTGGCATGCTGACTGGTGTTGTCACTATGCAAGCCTTGTTTCGGCATCTGCATTGTTGAAATTTCATGGATGCAGCTTCCTTGTCATGTGGAAAAGACACATCTTGTACCAGGCATTCTTGTCTTCTGGTTCTTAAAATCTTTTTGCCACCTCTTCCATGACTTTCCCCGAATCTTAGATATAAGGGGTGCATTATAGATGTACTGATTGGGTCTGGGCTCTCTATAGTCACTTATCCTCTTCATTTTGACCAGGTGTGGGTCTCAGTAATGGTCCCCATTTGCTGCAGAAACCAGTGTCTTTGATGAGAGGTGAGAGATACACCTATTGGACTGGTCCTGTCATCATGGCTTTACTTACAACAGATATTTTCTTACTCATTTTTTGTTTATTTTCCCTCTTTTTAAATTACATACCGATTCCAGTTTCCACTCAGTCCCCTCCTTCCACTCCACACTTCTCCCCATTCCATCCTCCATCTGCTCCTCAGAGAGGGTAAGGTGCCCCATGGGGAGTCTATGAAGTCTGTCCCATTACCATGTCGACATGTCGAGGCAGGACCAAGGTTCCCCCCCCCCCAACCCCCGCCCCTGTATCTAGGCTGAGAAAGGTATCTCTCCATAGGAAATGGACTTGAAAAAGCCAGTTCATGCACTAGGAATAGATCCTGGTCCCACTGCCATTGGTCCTACAAGCTGCTGAAGCCATTCACTGTCACCTGCATTCCGGGTTCAGGGGGCTAGTTTGGACCTATGAAGGTTCCTCAACTGTCAGTCCCGAGTCAGTGAGCATCCAGTAGCTCAGGTCATTACAACAGATATTTTCTAAAGAGATATTCTCACTTTGCAAAGAATCAGTAAAGGAAGGTGGGAGAAGAATATGAGTCTAAGTATTTGGTTCCTGGCTGCTAGTTGCACCTGAGGGAGGTGCAGAGCACCATGCCCTCTGAATTTGGAGTGGAGGAGCTGAAGAGGGATGAAATGAGGCTTAATCATTCTGCGTTGCCTAAGCTCTGCTGTTATTATCTCTGACCCTTGACCATAGTCTTCTAGCTGTGGTGGGAAGATCAAGAATATATATGAGGAAGAAACATTTATCAACCCAATGCTTAAACACAGATTCTGCCTTAGAAATAGAGACTCAAGTGGACATATGAGTTGTCAGAGTAGGTCGTTTAGCAGACAGAGGCAGGGGGTGCAGGGCTAAGATAGTGGGATTAGGAGATAAACATTTCCAAATCTCACACTTCTCTTATTAGCCTAGTGGTCTTGTGCAAGATGACTTCTGTGAGGCTCAATTCTGTAGTCTGTAGTCACAAGAACATGCAGCAGGGCAGGCAAACAGGAGTCATGACTTTTTATGGGTGTGAGAATCTTGGCTCTTGTTTCTCTTTCTCTAGATTTCTTTTCAAAGTCCCCTTCCCACTCCTGTGTCTTATTCATTCCTAGATGTGTCCTGGGTGTCTTGCCCTGTGGAAAAGGGATTCATGGAATAAAGAAAGAATATAGGTGCTGCTAGAGGCAAGGGTTTAATATCTTCCCTAACTTAGGCATATTTGCATTTTGAAAGAAGATGGCTGGATAGGGCCAGGCTAAATGTAACGGCATGAACCATGACCTCCAAGACATCAGTGGCAAAAACAACACACACACACACACACACACACACACACACACACACACACACACACACACCTGGCTAGTGAATACTATTTCCTTCTATATCACTACCACCATCACCATCACCACCACCACCACCATCATGATCAGCAACACAACAACCATCATCATCACCATCATCACTATCATCATTCATCATTATAATTACTATCAGAGACAAGGTCTTACTGTATTGTACAAGCTACTCTTGAATTCAAAAGTTGAAGTAATTCTCCTGCCTCAGCTCCCCATGTAGTTGGGACAATGCACAGATGCCACTGCATCTGGTTCTTCTGTGGCCTCTTAAATCAGTTTATTTAGGCAAGAGCTTCTTCCCTCACTGCCTAAGACTGATATTGCAGTCAGAGCTCCTGACACAGGGAAGGACTATGTATACCCTGACCTCTCTCTGCCTCAGTGGACGACTTAAATCTTTCTTTATTGAGGGTGAGAACTCTTCTGCTGTGTCTTGTGTCTTACCTCAGGGCAGATTGGGAGGGTTCTTCCATTCTTTAAGAAGGGTCAGAGGAGAGAGAACAGAGCTGTATCCAAGTTTGAAGAACCCAACCTTCACTAGCATTCTGCGAACACTGGGTAACAAGTGAGCTGCCCTTGGGAGGACCTTTGCCTCTAAAATGACCCCATTTTCTTATGTTTTCTTTTTTTATTGAAAATAGATTTTTCTTTTTTACTTAAATTAGTAACAAGCTTGTTTTACATGTCAATCCCAGTTCCCTCTCCCTCCCCTCTTCACCTGCTTCCCCACCCCCGGCCCCCTATCCCATCCCCCTTTTGCTCCTCAGGGAGTGTGAAGCCTTCCATGGGGGATCTTTAAAGTCTTTCATATCATTTGGAGCAGGGCCTAGACCCTCTCCAATGTGTCTGGGCTGAGACACTATCCCTTTTTGTGGAATGGGCTCCCAAAATCCATTTGTATACTAGAGATAAATACTGATGTACTACCAAAGGCCCCATAGACTGTCCAGGCCTCCTTACCGACACCCACATTCAAGGGGTCTGAATCTGTCCTATTCTGGCTTCCCAGCTATCAGTCTGGGGTCCATGTGCTCCCCCTTGTTCAGGTCAGCTGTTTCTGTGGGTTTCTCCAACCTGGTCTTGACCCCTATGCTCATCACGCCTCCCTCTCTGCAACTGGATTCCAGGAGTTCGGCTCAGTGTTTAGCTGTGGGTGTCTGCTTCTGCTTCCATCAGCTTTTGAATGAAGGCTCTAGGATGGCATATAAGGTAGTCATCAATCTATAAAATGACCATTTTCAATGGATTCCCAAGGCTGGGGAAGGAACTCATATCTGAAAATTGAATGAAGAAAGGAACAGATTGGTTAAGAATGCACACTCTGGCATCTGACTGCCAGGTTCAGGTCTCTATATTTCCCTATGCTTTCATTCAACAGTCACAACCTTGAACACATCATTTAATTAACCTCTTAAAGCGTTGGTTTCCTCATCCATAAAATTGAATTAATAAAATTAATAGTCAACAGTGCTTATCTGGGCTCCTATAATGTACCCAGACCTATTCTCACACGTCATATGCGTTGACTTATTTAATCCTTGAAGAAATCCTGAGGGCCCTGTACCATTGTCCTCATTCTGGATGTATGGAGCTGAGGCCCAGTAAGGTTGAGTGACTTGCCCAAGGTCACAGTGCTAGTCAGCAGATGCACCAGGATGTCAATATGTAGTACATGTAGCTGTACTTGTTCTTAACTGTTTCTCTGCCATGACTTCATAGCATCCCTTTAAAGATACAGGACAAACATCATAGGTCACCTGGAAGGTGGACTATGGGTGTTTTTATTTGTTTATTATTGTTTATGGAGCTAGTATGAAGTACATTTTTAGGTGTCAATGAGATGAAAAAATGATCTATCATGTCCCTTAGGAATTGCCAGAAGAGATTGAAATGAAGATAATTCCTTATTTTGCAATGTCATTCAAGTTCAAATGATAACAGTTAAAAAGAACTTAAATGTGTTAACTGTCTGAAGGTGGGTGGAAATGGTGTCTGACTCTCATGTTGAATATGAGAAAGGGGATGCAGTGATGAGTCACAGGACCAGGTTGATCTATAGTGGAGACTCCATTCAGGTAGCTTCCTTCCAGACCCAGTGATTATAGAGAAGCAGAATAGCAGTGAACCTTGCAGCCAAGAATGGCCATCTTCCACATTAGGACCTGATCTTATCGGATCAAATGTCACCACCATGTCCTGACCATTCCTTTTGAGCATCACAAAAGGGTGCCCTGTGGCCAGTCATGTGTCTTTGCCTTAAAATTGTTGCAAAGGAGAAGTGAAGGCCACCGACCGAGTTAGTTTGTAAGGGCCATGCGAAGTAACAGCTGTATTATTGAAGTTGACCTTCTGTTCAAACCTGTAGCTGTTTCATCAATCACCCACCGTTGGGTCTCCTGAAGGTCAGTCAAATGATTCTGTTAATCGCCGGCTCATTCTCAGGCCCTCACTTCAGGAGTAATACATTTTTAAAACTTTTTAAAAAGTGAAAACTTGGATGACAGCTGGAAATGGAAGAAAAATAATCAGCTGGAGGAGCAGTCATTTAGGAGCAAGAGGATGGAGCAAGTGCTGGAAAAGGTAAAAGTTCCCTGTGGCCCAAGAGTCTTTCACTGGTCCACAGAGGGGTGGACACACAAGGGGAAGAAAGTCATTGATTTGGCGTCACCAGTAATCCTGGCTTCGGTGTCACCTGGCATCAGGTGACACCCATACTTAGTGAGATGTGTAGATCCATATGTGGTGGTGTTCAGTGCAGAATGACCCATGTGGGTGTAGGACGAGACCTGATGGGCAGGCTTCCCTGAAAGTTATTGACCTGAATCTCATTGATCAACTACAATAGCAGCCTTTCTTTTTTCTTTTTTCTTTTTTTTTTAAAGCTTATCAGGTGACTGACTAAAGTTATGTCTGCATTATTGCAATCAAGCTTCTTTGTGGATAGAGATGCTGTTCTATCTAAGAGAGGGAAATAGAGTCACTAACCGGGATTATAGGGCAAGTGCCTTGCTTGATTACTGCAGCTGTTTGAAGACCATGGCTCTGGTGTCAAAATGACCCAAATTGAATCCCTTTTCAGCTGTGTGAATTTGGGCTGGTTACTTAACCTTTCTGAGTCTTTCCTTCCTAATTGGTAGATAGGAATCATCATAATTACTCTGTAGGGTTATACTTCCTTTACTCATTTGAAAAATTAGTGATGTAATAAACAGCTTCAAATAGCATAGAGGTTACAAACATCGGCTATGAAAGTGGAGTAACTGTGAATTCTGTTTTCAGTGCTTACTTGGACAGGCCACAGAAGCCCTGTGAGAAGCAGTTGGTATAGCTATTAAAAAAAAATGGAAAGAAAAGACAGGGCTGGAGAGATGGTGAGTTTGTATTTACAGCACCATGTAAATGGATGTCATGGTTGTTCCATCTGTAATTCCAGTGCTTGGGTGGACTGGAGGGGTGGAGATAGCCAAATTCAGAGGCTTTCTGGCCAATCAGTTCAGCTGAAGGTACAAACTCCAGGTTCAGTGAAAGATCTTATCTAAAAAAAAGAAGCAATTGAAGATATCCCTGCCTCAACTGTTGTTTTATACACTTACTACACAGGTGAGCATCCCCCACATCCAAACACACATACACACATATAGTGGAAAAGGACCATGTGAAACCCTTTAGGACATGTTATGTATAGCCATTTACCTAGTTAGCATTAATGTTACTCACTGTTGTGGTAAAGACAATGGGGGTGGGGGAGAAGATGGGTACCCTTTAGGGAACTTCTGGTCTACCAGGGGAAGACAAGATCACGGTGCAGAGCCCGATGCACCGTGATGGTTCAAAAAATGATAGTTCAGCCAGGCGTTGGTGGCGCACGCCTTTAATCCCAGCACTCAGGAGGCAGAGGCAGGTGGATCTCTGTGAGTTCAAGACCAGCCTGGTCTACAAGAGCTAGTTCCAGGGCAGCCTCCAAAGCCACAGAGAAACTCTGTCTCGAACAAAACAACAACAACAAAAAACAAAAAAACAACAACAAAAAAACCAAAAACAAAAAAAAGAAATGATAGTTCTGAGTATTGTTACTAAGTTGACCAGGTCTGTGTTACTAGAGGCCAAAATTTGAAAAGTAAAGGTGATTGTGCTTCAGGCTTAGTTCTCCCATCAAGCTGTAACTCTTTTTTACCTCTCAACTTGCATGTAAAATAGATGTTTCCTAGGAGATGGGCATGAAGATGGAGGAGGCTGCCTGGCAGCTAACTCAAAAAGTGACTTTTCACCCATGATGACAAATACCAGGAGTCTTCACCCATGGTTGGCTAATGCAGCCTGTTATTGCCTATACCCTACAGAACACGGGCACAATCTGCCTGAGTATCTTGAATAATGAACTCCACAATCCTTTGGTAGGAACTTATGTAGAGAAGTGTGACCCAGAAGGCCAATGGATCAGGACCCACAAAAGGCACACAGACACAATGTCCTCACATAGGTAGCTGGGCAAGTGGAGGGTTGCATGGAATGAAGCCCACACTCTTAGTGACTTTCAGTGCATAGTTGCAGATTAAGTCCAGCAATTTCCATAGAAACATGCTCTATAGTAAAGAATATGGCCATACGTGCCTCTCCCTCCTCCCTCTTCCCTCCTCTCTCTGAAATAAAAGAGCATCTAAGGCCTATGAGAACAGAGACTCACGGGAGCTGCCAGGGTGTGCTCTGGAAGCAGGTCACAGCACATTTCTGAGAACAAAAGCTGTGATCTCCTGCCCTTTCTGCTTCCTGGGAAGTTGGTTTCTTTATTTGGCATTTGTTTAGCATTTATTTACAAAGTTTAGGCAGCAGCTGTGACTTCAGCAGGTACACAGAAAAGAGAGCTAGCCGGCTGCCAAATTCCACGAGTACAGAGTACAAATCAAATGGAATGCCATGTTGCGTGAGTTCCCGGCATCATGTGAAATTAAACTTTGGACCGTGGAGTTGCTATGCGAGAAGAGAGGCATCTACTGATCTCTGCAAGGCAGTGGGAAATGAGAAAGACCAGATCCCTGTCTGACTGGGAGCCCTGGGGCATCCTATTTGGAAGGAGGTGGATGTAGGGGGCATTGTCTCAGGAAGAGCGGATGGGCTGGATATTGGCTTTCTGGTTGAATTGGGCTAGGCCTCTCTAATAATAGCTCTCAGAGGGAAAGGCCAATTTGCTCTCCTGCTGTTTTCTAGAATGTTTAAATTCCCTTTTCTCAGTGGCCCAGTTATGTACCTTAAGCATATGGGGACTCCAGCAACTATCTGCCCCAAATCACATATCCAGAGCACATTTCTAGCAGTGTGCCATTTTGATGAGTAGCACAGAGAAGGAGAAGGGGGAGCAGAGACTGGCCTATGCCCACCTGAGTGTGACAGCCATTCATCCTTGCAGGGGGTTGCAGAGGAAGTGGCAGTGCCTGAGGGTTCTGCCTGTTCACAGGAGCTTTGTCACCATCTGTGGCAGAAGCGGTGAGTGAGTGAGATCTCGTGTGAGTCAGTGTAGGAGAGTTTGCCTGGTTCTGGCTGGTGAATTCTTTGTTTGATTTCCCTTTTCCTTTTTGGCTTAGAGAGCTAGACATGGTCATAACGAAGGCTTGGCCAATGTTTATGATATCCAAGATGGAAAGAGTTTGTTTCTCTTCTCCCCTTGATACTTTTCTTGATCATCCTGAATGTGTGGTCATTTTCTCCAGCTCCAAACCCTGCCCAGTGTAACCTACAAATGGAGTTGTGCAAGGGCCACTCAGGAGGCTTATGGTCAGTCTTTTTCAGCATGCCTGGAAATCACTCAGCCTGACTTTGTAATTTCTTTGCCTAGCATTTGGCCCAATCTGGGCTTCTCAGCTATTTGCACCTCACATTTAGGGTAAGCAAGCAAACAAAGGCAAACGAAACCTAGAGATCTTTGACTTCCTCAAGCCAAGGGCCACTTCATTGATGAAGTGTGCTGGAAGAAGCAGAACATGCTTTATTTTCTCTGCTAGAGAAGACCACAGACATATAATAGTGTGGGAAGGAAAAAATGATTAATGACACTGGCCAATGTCTGGTCAGCAGTGGTAGAAATACCAACACCAACCCCTTTCTCATTGTTTCCGGATTTTTTTCTTATTCTGGGAACCATTTCTGTTGAGCATTTTGACTGCGGAAAGGTGTATCTAGAATGTCCTTGCTTGGGAGCAGGAGTCACAAGAAGTGATGTAGGAGAGAGGCTGACGGCCAGTCTGTTCTGAAGCGGAGATGGAGCCATGCAGGCTGACTCTGCGTGTGGATACTTTTAGTATGGGGCAGTGAAAAATTAATGAGACTCTGTCCCTTCTTATATGAATCCACGGTGTAAAGGAGTTGTCAGTTTGTTGAGTCAAAATAGCAGGACAATGTGGCGATCATTTAGACAATGATCCAGTTCAGGGATCCTGAGAACCAACGACAGTAGCTATGGTGGGGGTCACTAAAGGCTTCCAGAGAATAGGAAGGTGTCATCAACAATCATGAAGGATAGCGTTCTGAGCCCATATGAAATATATTAATTTATGCAAAAATTTATTATTTGTCCACCATCTGTTTCATCTTGTGTGTAGCCTTAAGCATTGAAATTATAACCTTTTTACAATGAGACATCAAACTGGGACAAGTTCCCAGAGCCTGGGACAAAGCCTGACCCATGGCTTGTGTGCAACAAACATCAACTGAATGAATGAATGCATCTTATTGATCATTGCTTGGAATTCTTGGAAGAAAGTAAGCATCACATTTTGGTTGCTAATAATTTTTTTTTGCATTAAAAATTTAAAGGTAGATCTGTGTTACCTGTGACAGCTGCCATCCTGAGTTGCTAAGATAGACTTGGTATGTTTGCTATTTTTCTTTAGAGCTGACAGAACTGGAGCTCAGAGAGGTTGTGTTACTCTCTGATGGCACATAGCTGGTCACATTTGCTCTCCTGTCTGGCTAACCCTCCAACTGGAACCCTGCCCCCATCTACCTGCCAGCTCCCATTAATGTTCGTAGTTGATTGGAAACTCTGGCCTTTTAAACAAGGGAATAAATGGAATGAGAGAATTTTATTTCCCATCAGATTTCCTCTCCTCTGAGAGATTTATGACCCTGGATAGTATTTCATGGAAGCTTTTTATGATAGCAAGATTTATAGGTAATAATCAATCGAGTGCTGAGCTGGGTTTCTGTTGCATATACATACTTTTCACAAAGAGCAGGTAAAATGGATCTACTCAGCTCCCTAGCACCTTAACTGAATAGGAGTAGGGCTAGGCTGGATGGGGTGGGTTGTGAGGAGGAGCTTCAGAGGAGGGACAGAATCCACACTGGCCTCCCAAAGAAACAGCAGGGAAGTTCCATCAAGGAGGTTCTTGTGCTGGAAGGGAAGATGTGTGGCTTCTTCACCAAAATCTGAAGGAAGCCTTGGTAGCTTGGTGCTTCCTAGAACACTTCAGGAACCCTGGGCCTCATCTTTACTATCACATTGTACTCAGCCTTCCTTACCAATGAAGCCCGTATGGCTGACACATGTCACCCATGGGCTTTCTCAGAGGTTGTATATGATCAGAGAGCCCATGTGTTTCCATGTGTGGGACCGAATCTCTTCCAGTGACTTTGTATCTTTGCTGAGAGGCTCTTCTTGTTTCTCTGTTTAATTTCTGGAGACTTTCAGCATCATCCTATGAGAGAACTTAAGATATTGCTTCTACCAGGTATATTTGAGTTTAATTTCATCACCCTCAGAGACCAGGAAGCCTTTAAGGAAAAGGAATGAATTGATAATTATGAGATTCCAATTATTGAGAGCTGTGTTATAATCATTTCAGAGGCAAAGGGCTCTTCCCAGATGTGCTTCACATATGGCCATGGGGGCCACTACTTGCTAAACTTGGAAGTACATAGGAATGTACCTTCCAGGCTTTTAAAGGTACAGGAGGTTGAGAGCAGGGCTCATAATCTAGACAGGCCATGGTTGCAATAGTGCCCAAGGACTTCGTTGTGTGAGTCCCTGTGATACAAGGGGTGGCTAAGTCTGCTTTTCTGTGAGGAATGGAAGTAACAGCGTGAGTGTAGGTAGGTCACAGTTTGTGTGTCTTTTCTTTTGCAGTGTAGTACTGTTACTACCTAAGCTATAATGATGGCTCCTGTGTCAAGAGAAAACAGCAGTAGGCATTTTGCTAAGGGACTGAGATTCCTGGTTATGCTTTGAGTTGTGGGGACTTCATAGTGAATGCTGTGTTGGACCCGTTCAAGTTTCCCATTGGTTATTTCCAGCCTTCAGGATGACTGAGCATGTCCAGCCCCGGGATGCAATGATGGCTCTCCACAGTGCTTGGTCCTTCTGCTTTTTGCAGTCCTGCTTCCTCCATTGCACTAACATCTCCCTTCTCTTCTATCTTTTCCCTCCTTTTATCTCTAGGGAGAAAATCAGTAGGACCCTCAGTACTCTGGGAAGCAGGGCTGTAATTCTCTCCACTAGTCTGTATGTATTATATATGTGCGCATCACTTACACATTTGTATTGGCAGCACAGCTTATAAAAACGGCAATAAAACTGGGCTCTTCCATCCAGGATGGGAATGGAGTTGTTAAAGACAGCTGATGAGGTGGCATCTGTTGGCCAACAGTTTTATGCTGCAGTAGCTCTAAGCAGATAACATTAATAGGAATCACATTTTAAAGTTGTAAATTTGATGTAAAATACTAAATTTGACAATAATTGTGTTATAAAGCAAAGATTCTATTTATCAAAGGGCTCCTGCCTCTTCTTTGTGTAAGGGGCTCTGAAATTCTTGCTTGTACCTGCCCCTAGCAATTATCAGACCTTCTCTAAAATTCTGTTTTATTTTTCCATTTTCATAACAACTACATTATGATGTGACATATTTTTTCCAGATATTTTGCTTGAATAAATAAATAGGATATTAAATTCAACTGGGGTATTAGATTATAAATTAGTTCTGTAATAGGCGTCATAATGTTATTTAGATTTTCAGTTTACACAGACCTTGTAGCAACTCCCCAGAGCTATGCTACAGAATTAGAAGTAGATAGAAGTTGATGTAAGAAAATTGGTTTTTGTAATATGCTGATGCCAGTAGAGTTGTTCTCTGTGTAAAGGTATTTAAATAGAGCATTCCCCTCTACTTCATTGTGCAGACAAAAGAAGGATAATGACTCCATATGACAGATTTGTTGATGCTGCTATTGGTTGTGTGTGCAGCTAAAGTATTTCTTCCCCAAACTAAGCAGTACCAGTACGCCTAAAAGCTTAGGTCTCAGGGCAGCCTTCCACAGGTGGAGATTTCTCCTTTATCTGGTTAATTGTAGTGATGCAATCTTACAACTTGGATGGTGACTACCTAGTCTATTAAGTTATATTTAAAGAAAGATATCTTACCCGGGAATGCCTTGTTGTCATTGAAACCATTAACTTATTGAATTATTTTTTTTTCCAACACAAATAGAAGACATGTACATTTAAGAAAAAATAATGTGGCCAGACAGTTGTGGCACACAACTTTAATACCAGCACTCAGCAGACATTGGTAGGCAGATCTCTATGAGTTCGAGGCCAGCCTGGTCTACAGAGCTAGTTTTAGGACAGCCAGTGCTGTTACACAGAGAAACCCTGCCTCACAAAACAAAAAAAGTGTGGATATATCAGAGAGTTACTAATAGCAAACCACGAGCAGAATTTTTATTTCTTCCTCCCCTCCCTCTTTCCCATCCCATGGATTTCTTTTTTGAAAGAGGCTCTCTCTGTGTAGCTCATGGTAGACTTGAACTCACTACTCTTGCCTTAGCCTCTTGAATGCTGGGATGATAGGAGTATACCACCATTCCCAGCTGGGACTTTTGTTGACTGAAATCTAAGAGTGGTCAAACTATAGTGGGTGAGATGGGTCAAGCCCACTGATTGTTTTTGTACAGCTTACCAGCAAATAGTTAATTTTGTATTTTCAAATGTGTAAGTAAAAACCAAAAGAAGAATCCTTCATGATACGGGAAATGGTAGGAAATTCCGTTTCTATAAAAGTTTTATTGGAACAAGGCCATACTCATTCACTCACACATCACCCGTGTCTGCTGGTGTGTGACAATGGCAGAGTTGAGCAGTTGCCATGGAGACTAGCCTGAAACAGCCACATCTGTTCCTTAACAGACAATGTTTGCTGACCCCTGCTTTAAACCAAAACAAAGGTGGACTGATGTATAGTGGCCACATCAGGCAGTTCCATGGTAGGAAGTAATCGGGCAGGGAGTAGATAATCTTTGTTTGGGACTTCTGGTGATGGTCTTGATTTAAAAAGAAAACCAGCCCAATTAATTTGTGTACCACAACTCAGTATGCAACAGGGATAAGTTCACTTCAGAGTTTTATAGATATCAGAGGGTTGCTGCTCCATGGGATTTATAAAAAAAGAATGTGCTTTGGAGTCTCATTCATAACTCAGCAATACTGGAAACTGCCTGGGCTAACCAGATGAGAGTCCTGGGCTTCAGGGTCTTTGCTTCTTAAACAACACTGGAAGATGGAAAAGTGTCTCCTTTGGCTCTTCAGTTTCTTCATTTGTAAACTATAAAGTGGATGGTCTCAGTGACCTCCAAAGTAACCTGGTATCTTGTGTCCAGGCCCTAGCATGAGAAGGTCCCACTCTCAGGAAGCAAAGCCTCTTCTCCCTGCTGTCTTCATAGCTTCTTGCTTCTAAAATTCTGCATTTCATTAAGGGTTCACAAGTCTTGACATGTTTGTAAAGAAAGACACGGCAGGAATTCATATGCCTCGCTGTATAACAAACACGTTGTGAATAACCTATATTTGGAACCCAATTTGTCACAGGGATGCGGGCAGAGTTTTAAGTCTGAGCAGATTCAGAAATGCAGTGTTTTGTTCTTCACCAGTAGCTCCCAGGGCTCTCCCACTTTGCACTTTGAAGGGAGTCTTTATTGGAGAAGCTGCTCTCCATTGCCGAAGAAGAGGGACATTTGCATTAAACGATGCAAGAGATGCATTGTAATTTCATGAGAATTACCCTTTCCAATGAATGTTAGATTAAGAACCAAGTAAAATCCCTTGAAAGTGGCTGGAAGATAAATTAGACCTGAGCCGCAGTTAGGTAGAACTAAATTTTATTCCTTCCCTTTAAAATGGTTTTTAATTGATTTGGCATACTTTTTAAGTTAATAATGAATACTGTACCTGGGTCTGCATGATCACTCCTGTGAATTAGATCTATGGCACCTGAAACAGCTTTCTCTTACCGAGGACAGTGATTTTAATGAAGAGTCTTTCCTTATTGCACCGTTGGAAATGTGTTTCATGGTGGTTCCAGACAGTTCTCTAATTAGCAGTCCAGTCTTTTCTCCCAAATATTTTATCTGAAATGGTATGGAAATGTAGAAATGGAAGGTGCTTTATCACAATGCTGGGGGGGCTTGTCTCACTTTACACAGAGGTCTCAGATCCAGGAGAGTCTTGCAAGATGTAAGACCCAGAGATTTTAAAAGGAGATGGAAATAAGTAAACAAAAATGGTTTCTGTGTTAGAACAACCCACTTCACCTAGTCTTTCTTTTTTCCTTCCTTTTTTCCTTCCATTCTTTTTTTGTAGTGTGTGTGTGTGTGTGAGAGAGAGAGAGAGAGAGAGAGAGAGAGAGAGAGAGAAGAGAGAGAGAGAAGACAGCAGACACCACACAGAGAAAGACAGGCAGACAGAGAGAGAGAGAGAGAGAGAGAGAGAGAGAGAGAGAGAGAGAGAGAGAGAGAGAGAGAGAGCAGGATCAGGGAGGGCATTACATTCCTAACTTGGGTTCTATGGTCTGGTTATGTCAAGTATGATGTGGGTGGAGATAGGAACTGCATGGCTCTTGTGTTGACCTGCTGGGGGATCATGTCTCTGCAGGGCTTCTCCATTGTGCTGGCTGGCCACAGGGTGAGTACCGAAGACTTGCTTAATGGTCATGGTAGAGTACAAAGAAAGGGTCAAGAGAAGATAAGCCAAGATACCCATTCCCAAGAGCTGAAAATATAAAACGGAATGTAGCTTCTTACCTGACTCCCAAAATTAGGTGGGGGAAAAAGATGGTATAGAAAACATGAAGAAAGGAGAAGGAGTGCATTTATTTTGAACTATATAGCACCCAGAGACCAGATTAGAAAAATGATATTTAGCATTTTTGATGTTAAATAGAACATTGGGTTTATATTATTTAGAGCATAATCTTGAAAGTTTAGGAAAATGATGTGTCTATTAATATAAAATGATAATAATGACTAGTTGTATTCAACACTTCCATGTCCTCTGTGCTAGGCTAAGCATTGCACACAGTAGTCACTGGACCTGCCACCACAGCCCTCTGAAATAACTATGAAGGGAACAGATTCTTCTGGCAAGATATTATTTCTCCACAGACCCAGAAACATCAGAGTCAACCAACATGTACTGAAACCTACAAAACTGTGAGCCAACATCAGCACTTCACCTTGTAAAGTCATTATCTCAGGCATTGGATATAATGGTGGAAATCAAGTAGCATAATAGATTTACACACATTCACCTAACTGCCTAGGAAAAGATTTGCAAGGAACATTGTAAATCTGAGTTTGGGGCATTAGTTAGGTAAACTCTCCTGAAATCTCTGGGCCTGAGTTATCTGGTCAGGAAAGTGAAAGAGAATCCCTATGATGAGGAATGGAGAACTGATGTGCAAAGTGCCCAGGAGAGAGTCTAACTCACCAGAGAGTCCTAGTGAGGCCTTCCATCCTTTTCAGGTGGAGTCTGATTCAGTAGTTCACATTTTGACTATGTGTATTTCCATGTTCTAATGCTTAAAATAAAAGCATTGTAAATAACCTTTGAATTATTTTAAAATGATTCTTTATAGTTTGGAGGGGAAAAATCTATAGATACATAAAACACCCAGGACGTCAAATATACAGTATCATCATTCTGCACGATCACAGCTAATACAGTTCCATCTAAATTGCAGTCTCATATTTGACATAATTATACATAACCAAACACTAATAAAAATTGCTGCCTTATATTTCAAATTGGTAATTACGGTAGTAAACATTAACAACATGTCAGATATAAGATGGTGATTTGTTCTGAAATGTATTAGAAATCATTATACTGTATGATAATTTTAATTACAGTTTGGTAGCTGGAGAGCATGCAGCAGTCTCCTCCAAGTGTATGATGGGAGCTAGCCACTCTCGGGTGGGTTCTGCCCTAGCTCTGGCTGGAATTGTCTCACCACTTTAAATAGTGTATACTAAGTCTCCCAGAAGAATTGGGATAGCATGAGATTTGGAATCATTCTTCCAAATTTTTCATCTTTGCTCTGTCACTTTCTGGGCACTTGAATTTAGATGGAGGTAATTTCTCTTTGCCTCTGTTTTCTGTTCTTTAAAATGGAAGGTAGGGTCCAGTGGGATGGCTCAGTGCATAAAGGTGCTTGCCACCAACACCTGACAATCTGAGTTTGGTGCCTAGGTGCCACACGGTAGAAAGAGAACTAACTCAAGTTGTCCTCTGACCTTTGCATTTTCACTGACACACACACACACACACACACACACACACACACACACACACACACGAGAGAGAGAGAGAGAGAGAGAGAGAGAGAGAGAGAGAGGAGATTGATTTGATTTATTGATTGATTTTCATGTGTGGCTAATGAAGACTTAGAAGTCCCTACAATCTGCTGCCTGTGATCTGAGACTACCAGCTCCAGTGTGGACAAAGGCATGAGAATCTAGAGGCTGGTGGTATTGGTGGTATAGGTTCTGGTCCAGGTCTAAAGACAGAAGAACCATGCCCACCTTAGGGATCTCTAGGCAGAGAGAAAATTCTCCCCAACTGAGCCTTTTTTTCTGTATTCAATACTTGAGTGAAGACTCGACTTTGGGAAGGACGGCCTCATTCACTAGCCCACTGATCTAGATGCTGACCTTATTGATAAACACCCCCACAAGCATGTCTGAAGTAATGTTTAGCCATGAGGCTGGACAGTCTGCAGCCAATTCAAGCTGACACATGAAAGGGACACCCTATCTATTTTGTCACAAGTAAGTTTATTAGTACTATTTTAAAGCAAAGAAAATATACCTTTAGAAATTTGAGGGAGGTTTTATTCAAGTTTGTGTAAGTTCAGTCATGAGGAGGAAATTTAGAACCTGTGCTGAAGACTTCTGCATTCCATGATAATGTTCTCTCAGGACTGTTACCACTGGAGATGCTACAGTAGCTCTAATTACAATGAAGCTTGAGTTATTCCTAAGAAATTTATATTTGAGGCTGTTGAGATAGCTTAGCATTTAATAGAGCTTTCTGCTCTCCCAGAAGACTGGGCTTCAAATCCCAACACCCACATGACTGCTAACAACTATTTATCATTCCAGTTCCAGGGGATCCAATCACTTTCAGCCTCTGTGGGTACCAGTAACATAGGTGCACAGATATGTATGTGGTCAAAACACCAATGTATATATATTAAAACAAATTAATATCTGTTATCCTCATCTATTCTGTGTTATTTTCCCTTTTCCTGCATAAGGAAACCAGTGTCTCAGTAGGTAGTGATGGAGCCAGGACATGGGTACAGGTCTTGTGTGATCCCAGAGTTCATTGTTTTACTACTTCATTCCCTGATGAGGATAACAAGGTCACTTCTTGGGATCAGTGACCCTATAATTCTATGTTACAGTTTCCTGAACAGTTTCCACTTTATTAACATATTTCAAAATTTGATTATCAGAACACTCAAATGTTAACATTTTAATTCTGAAAAAATTTAATGTAAATCTCCAATCCTGAAGTTATTTTTTATTTTTTGTGAATAATCATATGATTTAAAAGAAATATTTTAGATTTTTGAAAGTAATGATACTGTACTATACAGAGAGCAAAACATAGTAGTTATGTTTTATATCATGTATAATGATGTAGTTATGTAGATTAATTTTACTTTTAATATGGTTTAGTGAATTTACATTTGATGGTTCAGTTCATCTGCACATACTTTAGAAAAATACTGGTTTCATGAGGGTAGAGCCTCTGTGTATTTTGTTTATCCATTTGCCTTTTGCTTACTCTAGTATGTGGTCCATGGTAGGAGTTCCATAAATATGTGCATGTTAGTTTCTGCTTCGCTTTTTTATTTTAATAGCATGCGAATACTTACTTTAAATCATAATCCTTATAAATACTTTTAAATTTACAAAGCAATTGATTGCTACCGAAGAAATTGCATCCAATGAAGAGACTTCTGTCTTCCATATTTTCAAATTATATTTTATCTCTCTGTGGTGACCTAAAGCTTAAGTAATACACTCCTGTGTCACAGAAGGCTATTCTCATTGAGTCCTATTTGGTAGCCATTGACATCCTCTACTTGTCTAGGAGGTTTATGCCTAACTGAAGGACATCTAGTCTGAATGTCTGGTCCCTTCAGAGGTGGGGGCTTGCTGACCAGCCATTACTGGACCATGGCTTTTCTCTCTAAGGTTAGCATTAAGAACTAAAGAAACAAGATTTGATCACACATTTGTTATAACTAACCTTGTTGGGTAATTATTGACTGAACTCTTAGCAATGGGCTTGGATAATGAAAAGTTGTTCTGTCTCAACTAAAGGGTACCAAAACAGAGCATACTGCAACATAAGCCACCAAAAGGGGGAAAAAAGGAAATATTTTGTTTATGATCATTTTACCAAACTTGTAATAGACCTTTGTCATGTTGGCTTAAAAGATGCATTTGTTAGGGCTAGAGATACATCTTAGTGGTTAAGAGTGGGTATTGTTCTGGTGGGGAACCCAGCATCATGTTAGGTGACTCACAACCACGTGTAACTCCAGATTCAGGGATCTAATTCTAGATTCTGGTCTCCAAGAGCACATATACTCACACACACCTATGAACACACACACACACACACACACACACACACACACACACACACACACACGTAATTAAAAATAAATTATTAAAAATGTCTGTGTCAGCATTCAAAATGTACATGAAAAGGAACATGTCAAAATTTCTGTTCTAATAAATCAAAATTATTTACACTCACACATATTTGATTATTTATTTCAAGTGCTTCCACCACCACAGAGACATGAGCAAATCCTCCCAAGAGTCATTGTGGAAAAGAGACTCATAAATCCTTTAACCTGATTCTACAATTGATCCCCTAAGAAAAGTTAAATAGCACCATTGTTTGTAGATTGCTCGATCACCACAAAGATAATTCTTTTATAAATACAGATGGTGCCCTTGTGGAAATGACATGACAGTGAGTAGATGCCAACAGAAAAAAAAAAAGATAAGAAATAAAAACGACATGCTGATTAGTTAATGACATAGAGTTCAGGAGAATTATGCTTCTCTTTCTAAGTTATGGTTTATTTGAACTCAAGATACCCTGTTCTTATTTTGGTTTAAAATCTTGTTCTTTTTAATATTAAAAATGAAATAATAAGAATCTGATTGTCTAGAGCATACAGTGCTCATCACTGGTTGGGGAGTCAGCCTGTGAAGTTTCCTTCTCTCTTCCCACTAAGGCCATTTCTCCCACCCCCCCCCCTTTGCATCACCCCATGAAGGTGCTGCAATTTCCAGAGGGTGCAAAACACAGCTCTAGACTAATTATGGATCAAAATATATGAATCAGCAAATATCATATCAGTCAATTATTGATACAAAATGACTTTTCTGGTTTTGATATTCAAAAGGAAAGGGGAAAAGAACCTCTATTTACTGAGGACCTAGTATGTGTCATACTGAGGACATAGTATGTGTCATACCATAGAAGTCATCTCAAATAGAATTGCATCTTGCTGGCACTTTTTATTTGTTTTCTGTGGCCTCTATGATGCCAAATTACTACTGCATCTCCCCTTTCCAACATCAGTTTAACAAAATGTGTGAAGAGGAATGAAACTGAGCCTCACAATCACAACGTGGAGGTGGTTTGCATAGCAGCATTGAATTCCCCGCTTCTGATCTTCTGTTTGTTGGTGGATGGAATGTGAGCAATGTTGCCCAACCTCTCAGAAACAGCACGTGAATAATCCGGTAATCAGTGTAATATATGCTGCTCTGAGAGTAATCAAGTCATTGAGCTTTGAAGTAAGATCCAATTTTTGGAAAGTGGCTGATGAATGCAGTTTCCGTATTCAGAGGAGGCTGATGTACCTGGACTATTTGGGTCTTCTGGTTGAATAGAGGGAAAAAGTACTTGAGGAAACTCAAGTGGACTATTCTAAAAATAATCTAAGTTTCGGGATATATTTTCCTAGAGGCATAGTATGCAATTTGAAAATTTAAAATTAAACGTGTCTATGTGCTTTTGAATTTTGGATTGCTGAGAGAGAGCCTGCTTAGCTGGAAGGGAGGGATGGGGGAGATGTGGCCAGTGCTGAGTCTGAGGTTCCTGCTTTCCCCTTCTAGGCTGCTCTTTCTCTGGATCTTTGCAAGGTAGCATCCTCCTCCTCTGTGCTATTCATGTCTTAACTTAAATGTTCCTGCTTCAGACGTTCCTTCCCTGAGCTCATTTCCTCTGCCCTGAGCCACGGAGCTGGAGTATCTACTTTCCTCCCTTCATCCCTCTGCTGCTCTCCCTCTTTCTCTCCTTTCTTCTCCTTCACCTTTCTGCCCTTTCTTCCTTCCCTCCCTCCCTCCCTCCCTCCCTCCCTCCTCCCTCCCTCCCTCCCTCCCTCCCTCCCTTCCTCCCTCCCTCCTTCCTTCCCTCCCTTCCTCCCTCCCGTCCTTCCCCTTCCTTCTTTCTCTCTCTTTTCTTTCCTCCCTCTCCTCCTCCATTCTTTCTGTGTCTGTACATGTGTGTTGGTGTGGAGACCAGAAAACAACCTTTGGTGTCATATCTAAGGTTCCAGAAAGAAACAAACAAAAAACAACCCCCCCCCAAAAAAAATCCTTCCCCTGTTCCCTGTTTTTTGACCTAGGTCTCTTACTAACCTGGAACTCACAATGAGGCTCCCCTGCAAGACCGAGAGATGTAACTGTCTCCACTGTCCCAGCATTGGGATTATAAACATGTGCCACCACACTTGGCACCCCTCCCATCCCTTTCTTTCTTCCCATGTGAGTGCAGGATTGAACTCTGGCCCTCAGGCTTTTTTTTTTTTTTTTAATTTGAATTAGAAACAAGTTTGTTTTACATGACAATCCTAGTTCCCTCTCCTTCCCATCCTCCCCTACCACCTCCCCTAAATAAAACCCTACCTATCACATATCCTTTCTGCTCCCCCTGGATGGTGAGGCCTTCCATAGGGTGTCATCAGAGTCTATTCTATCCTTTGGGATAGGGCCTAGGCCGACCCCTATGTGTCTTGGCTCAGGGAGTATTCCTCTATGTGGAATGCAGTCCTCAGGCTTGTAAGGCAAGCATTTTACCAGTTTAGTCACCTCTCAAGTCCCTCTTCTTAATTTTCACCAAGAAAAATACAGACACCTTTGCTTGTGTAGCCTCCTTGGGAGATAGATGGTGAACTCCCAGAGAGAGAAACATGGGGCTGCTTGCCATGGTGTTCAAAAGCCATGCTGTAGTTCCAGACACCTTGGGGGCACTAGTGAAAGAGTGACTTACTGAATGAAAACTTGGTTCTAAGCCAGGAGCTCCACAATTCTGTGAGCTCCACAATTCTGCCTCCACCTGTCATGCTCATTGCTAACTGATTCCAAGGACATGAAGAATTCCCTCCATTGCTATAGTGTGAACCAACTCTAGGGTGACATGCAAAGGGGCCAGGCTCACTGGAGCCCTCTGACTCCAGCTTGGAGACTGCAGCTAGTTGGGCAGCTTCTGTTCCCAGGCAGGCCACACAGTGGTAGTTAGATAAAACAGGGCAATGTCCCTGCTAGGTATAGTTTGGCTTTTTATTACTTAAGACATTCAGTTCAAAATTAAGTCCAACAATATTCTATTGTTCATTCTTGTCTTCTAAGCCCAGGAGGAGTGAGGTTAGTTCTCTCTTCTACCTCACATTTATTTCCTGCTCTAAGAAGAGGAAAAGTATCCATGAGATGGCATATGTACAATTATTTATGTGCGCATGTAAAAGCTAGAAATGTTTGGACTAATCACTGGTGTTTTAATACTTCTTCGGTTTCTCCCCTACTCCTAGATATTTTGTTCATGAAAGTAATACTTGCTTACTGCGAACCACTGAGATAATAAAACCTTGGGTGACTTCGAGGAGAAGACTTCCCAAGCGTAGCTAGAAGGGCATTTGGCTTTCAAGGGAATAATTAACAAAACTATTTTAAGAGATCATTTTTTTTTTTTGTGGAAAATAGGGGAATGAGAAATGTTTGGATGTTGGCATTTTCCCCAGTTGCACTGTGGTCCTGGGATAATGGCTCTTTTATAAGAAAAGGAGGGAAGGTGCTCTGGTCCAGTGGCTAAGAATCACTGCTGAGACGCTTTCCTGGTTTGTAGAAAATATGTCCAAGTTTGTGTTTTTAAAGAAAGCCACCAAAGCACATCAAAATCAAATGGGTGCACATGCCTTAGCTTTTGTTTCATTTTTTTTTTTTAAAAGCAAACACAATGTTTCTCAAAGTCTATTCCACACAGTAGCCATCAAATGCAATTTTTCCATGTCAAAGGGTTCATGCTGAAATACATTGGGGATTTATTCTTAAGGCCATTGTTGACATTTCTTGTGTATATGAGATGTTCAATGGGAACTCCATTACTTAATTTTTTTCTAGCATGTATACAACTATGGACTAAGTCTTTTAAAGTAATACTTAGTGTTTTTCTTTGTTGCTAGTGGTGGAGAGGGATAGTTGGAGACAGGGTCTTGTTCTATAGCCCAGGCTGGACTCAGACTCAAACTCAAGGCAATCTTCCTACCTGAACATCTTTTTTTTTTTTTTTTTTTTTTAAGATTTTATTCATTTATTATGTATACAGTCTTTTGCCTGCTTGCCAGCAGAGGGCACCAGATCTCATTCAAGGTGGTTGTCAGCCACCATGTGGTTGCCGGAAATTGAACTCAGGACCTCTGGAAGAACAGTCAGTGCTTTTAACCGATGAGCCATTTCTCCAGGCCCCCTACCTAACATCTTAAGTGATGGGATTATATATGTGAGCCATCATGCCTGGTTTGACACTGCTTAGGCTCTAAGGTCACCTAATATAAGATTCCTAAGGTCACGTGGCTGTGAAAACGAGGAAAAGAAATATGATATTGTAGCTCTGCTCATCTTTCTTTGGAAGGGACCTTTGTGTTCTGCTGTCTTTTCTGTTCCTGGGTGAGAAGATGAGGAGGTGACTTGTCTATCACTTCTTCAATACCAGCTGTTCTGGAGCTGCTTTCCTTGTATTCCTGCAGATGACTTGCATAGCTACTCACCAGTGTTACTTTGAAGATGACAGTCCTGACACTCAGAGGTGATGTGTACAATTTGTATAGATGACTCAGTGGGTAGAGTGTGGAATGGACATTGTTGTCAGAGCCCCATTTGAATTCCATAATTCATGGTTGCTTAAGACAGTTATAAAACATAGCATGGTGTTTCCACACAGCAACATCCTACCATATACTCATATTATCTCTAGATCACTAATACAACCTATGTTAGAATATGCAATTGCTATGTAAATAGTTGTTAGACAGTATCACCTAGAGAACCATGACAAAGGAAACAATTCTATCCATATTTAGTACAGATGAAAAATTTATTTTTCTGGTCTTTGATTTGTTCAATTTATAGATGTATTACCCAGGAATGTAAAGGGCTGATTAAATGTATGTATGTATGATTGTATGTATTTACATATTATCTGCCTATCATCTCTCTATCTTTATCATCATCAACACCATCTATCTGTTATCCATTTATAATCTATCTCCATCCTTCATCTGTCTATGTGCTAATTCCATTCCACGACCTGAAACATAGTTGAAGTCCAGTGTCCAACATTTCTTGACATGAATGGAAATGAAATCTATATGAAATATGCAAATGCCCTGCAATTATTCAGGTTCTCTACTCCTTTCCAGAGAATCTATCAATTTTGCACATGCATTTACTTACCTTCTTGCTACTACAGTGTGTCCTTACATGTGAATATTAACTCTGTGTGGGAAAAGGTCTTTGGGTCATTTGTCAACTACTGTGGATCTATAGTAGAGGCTCTGTAAATATTTGGTGGAGGAATAAATAGTCCGATGCAAGTTTTTTTACTACTACTTCAGCTTCCTGAAAGCTCCTCAGATTGCTTTCTTTACTCGTCTACTTCTCTCTCAGGAGTAGTTAAAATCTACTTAGGGCTGTAAATAAAGAAAGTCTACATTCTTTGCTGTTCCATATAGCAAATGCTAAAGGGTTCTGAGCGAGTGCATGGGGCTGGCTGTGTCACAAATACAGCTCTGGTCTCATGTATAGGCAGAAGTGTAGCCACAGGGCAGTGGAGAAGGTCAACACTCTGCTTTCTGCTTCACCTTGCAACTTTCAAAGCACAGATCTTTTCTGCAAAAAAGCCCTCCTTCTGCTTATCAGCTCTCCTGCCCAGCTTCCAAAATCACTCCACTCCCTGATATGTCCTTAACTTGGAAAAGAAAGAAATTTCAATATCATTAATGTTCTCTGTAGTTCTCCATACACCATTCTTGGAAGGGGTCTCTGGGTTTCATCAGAGAGCCTGGGGGATCCAGAAAAGTAAGACCTTCTAAAGAATTCTTGTCTGATAAACTGGGTGGGCTAAAGTGTTTTTGCTTAGGAAGGAGCAAAGGGTAAAAATAGATTTTCTTTAATCTTTGAAATTCAGAAAAAAATCTGTGTGTTACTGCACTGTTTGCTCCTTCCTGTCTACTCCTCAGAGCTCATCCACATCTCTTTCCCTCTTCCCTCTGTATTTCTCTCTCCATCATGACTCTGGCAGAAGGATGGTTTAGTGAGGCAGGTGGCAACCACCTTCACTTCTGCAGAACCATCAGAAAAGAGCACAGGACTCTGACCCCAGGAGGAATGTAGAGCAGAGTTAAAAGGCAATCTGCCAAGATGTTTTCCCTCCCCACTGGCAGAGACAGAAAGAGCCAGCCCTGATTGGATTAGTACTGCCCAGAAGCACTTTAATCTCAACTGCTGCTGCCTGGGGAGGGGAGGCAGTGTCGGACTTGTGGGAGGTGGGAAGCTCTGAGATACTGAGCCTCCATGCAGTGAGGGTGCCTGCAGAGAATATTAAAGGGCTCTCCCCAGAGATAAAACAGGGGATCCCTAAGAATGAGTCTGTGGATGGTCTGGATCCTGCAGGTTAAAATTGTTAAAACAGACTTTGAACGAACACAGCCGTGTGGTGGCAGGTTGTACACCAGGAGCTGGTTCTATTAGAGGATGAATGGAAACTTTAAAGGGTTAGGTATTGGGGGGGGGCTTGAGGTGAGAGCTCATTCACTACAATACTTGCTTTACAATTATGAAGCCTTGAATTTGATACCCAGAATCTAAGTAGAAATGTCTGGCATGGTGATGTGCACTTTATCATCCCAAAGCTGGTGAGTTGGTCAAAGATGAATCCTTGGAGCTCAGTGGCCAGCCATCCTAGCTTCCTGGTGAGTCCCAGGCTAGTGAAAAATCCTGTCTCAGAAAACAAGGTGAACAGCTACTGAGGAGGGGTATCTTAATTTGTTCTCTGTCATCCACATGCATTCACACACTCACACTCACACTCCCATCCCCCTCCCACACACATGAAGAAGTACACTTTATGTTGGGCATGCATCAGTGGTAGGAAGATGGAGGTAAAAATAAAAATGCTGGGTTATAAACAAGGATCTCTCTTAGTAGTCAGAAACACCAAGCTAAAGGAGAAAACAATGGAAGAAAGCACAAATGAAATAGCAAGCAAAGAAAAAACAAAACAGAAACACAATCAAAAGATAACCTTCCAGTTACATGCTGATGTCTAACATTAGCGCAGTGGAAACAATGAAAATCCTTTCTAGGCACACAGTTCATTTCTTAGACCACTCAAAAGATAAATAGTATAAATAATTAAAGTAAACTACAAGATATAGCAAGTATGTACAAAGTGAAACACCAGAATGGACTGCATTCTCTGTCCATTCTGGTGACAGGGATAGATAGTCTCTGTAGGAGGAGGTTGCCCAGGGACCTAAGGTGGTCATGGCCAAGGAGAGGCAGAGATCCTAAAGGCCGAACAACTTGTCGGTCAGGCCTTGTGTGGGTGTGTGTGTGTGTGAGAGAGAGAGAGAGAGAGAGAGAGAGAGAGAGAGAGAGAGAGAGAGAGAGAGAGAGAGAGAGAGAAAGAGAGAGAGAGATGCCAGGACTGAAATCCAAGAAGTTGGTCTGATAGGAGGCAAAGAGAAAGTACATGACAATGGTGTCTATGATTGATTTTAGCAATGAGTGAGTCAGGCTAGAGCAGGGGAAGAGTAATAACTGGAACACCCTTGACCATGTGGGGACTTTCCCAGCAGGGTGAAGGGTTGGGAAGTTGGAACAGCAGCAGTAGGCTGCTGACTAAGGGGTGATTCTTCTGTTTTTTGTTTCTTTTGGTCCCAAACTCTCAAAGTATTTAATCTCTGCTTTTGAGTACAATGTGCTTTAGAAAAGATTTACTTATTTTAATTTTGTGTATTTGAGTATTTTACCTATGTGCCTGTAAGCACGGTGTGTGTGCAGCACCCACAGAGGTCAGAAAAAGTATTAGATCTCTTACAACTGGAGTCATGGATGGTTGTGAGGCACCATGTGGATGCTGGGAACTAAACCTGGGTCCTCTGAAAGAAAAGCAAGTGCTCCTGACTGCTGAGTCATCTCTTCAGCCCCCTAATAAGCTTTTAAAATAGTTTTTACTTACTCATTGAGGATTTTATAGATACATACAATATGTTTTGATCATGCCTATCCCCATCTCTCTTTTTCTCCTAGACACCCCACATCCCAGAATTTCCCCTTTCCCGCTTCACGTCCTCATCTTTAAAAAAGAATCCAGGAAATTCAGTGAGTGCTGCCCCCAGGTGCACAAGTGTGATGTCATTCACAGCAGTGTGGACAGCTGTTCCGAGTAGCTTTTACTGTCAATTCCACGTAATCTAGAGTCACCAGAGAAGGGAGTCTTGATTATGGGATTGCTCAGATAGGATTGGCCTGTGATGATGTCTGTTGGAGAAGAAACTTCTTGATGTAGTAAGACCCTGCCCTTTATGGGTGGTGCCATTTCATCAGCGGGTTGTTCTGGGCTGTATGAGAAAGCTAGATAAGCATGGGTTTATGTGCGAGCCAGCAAGCATTGCTCTCTATTGTTTCTGCTTTAAGTTTCTGCTTGAGTTCCTGTCCTGACGTCCCTCAATGACAGACTGTGACCTGGAAGTATAAGCCAAAAATAATCCTTTCCCAAGTTGCTGCTTGTCAGAGTGTTTCATGACTGTACAGAAAGGCAACTAGAACAGAAATCTACTAGTGGCTACGTTCTCGAAGAGAAATGTCTCTTCCTCCTGCAATAGCCTACTCCCAGTGACTCCTCAGTTAGGAGTGGGCCTTGTGAGTCCCTCCCTATGTTAGAATATTGACTGGCTTGATCTCGAGGAAGTCTTGTGCTGGCAACCGCAGATGTTGTGAGTGCCTGAGTATGATGGCCTTGTGTTCAGAAGACACTGATTTGCAGGGATTGTCTTCAGCCTGTCTCACACACTTTCCATCTCTTTTTTAATGTTCCCCTAGCCTTGGGTGTGTGGGATGGGATGATAGACTTCCAGATAGCACTGAGCACCAGAGTAATTCTTATGAAAACAAATCAGCAGAACTAATAAGAAAACAGGACCAGATCTTCTGAGAAGTATGAACTCTCTCTCACTCACACACACACACACACACACACACACACATACACGTTAAGTGGGAAGAGTTACCTGGGAGAAGTTAGGTAGAAATCCATAGCTATTATTTTTGTGGCCTCTGGCTACAAAAGCTAGCAGGGGAAGATAGTCTAGAGACCCAAAATGGGGGAAAATGACATTTTAGCATTTTTGTCAGGTAGGCAATTTAAAAATAAACTTGAATTCAATGTATACCATTAATGCTAGAGATTGTCTTATAATGATGCAAAAATGCCTTCTTCTCACTGGCAGTTTAAAAAATACAAATCTATGTTGTAGGGGGTGGGGAACCTTATAATGAAAAGTCTTATGTGAGTGTGATGACAGCCCACAAAGCCACTGAAATCAAACCAAGACTGCGCCCTGCAGAATTAGCACCGTAACCTATGTCAGAGACATGCTATTATCCTAATATCAGCTTTTGGATTCTGTCCAGTCCCATTAGTAATTCCCATGTTGATCGCTCTGTTACTCGTGAACGTTAATTGCTTCTAAATCTCTTTGGATGTTCAGATGCTTGGGTAAGAAAAAAATTCTGACTGGCAAAGGTGCGAGTTTTATTAATGTGGAAGCAAACAGGAAATCTGTTTAGAGATCCGAGTGAAGTGTCTGTGACTGAAGATGCTGTAAGTGGCAGAGGTGGCATTGTTCTTCGAATGTCTGTCATATGTTAGTGGTGTGAGAGTGGGGGATGGGGTACAGCTTAGCAGAAGTATCTATGGTGTTTCTTTAAAACTTGAATGCATTTAGGTATGCTTAGATGATTAAATTGTTCCCCCAAGGGTCCCTACTTTGCTTGGCATGGAATGGTGACCTTGAGAGGTAAATTTACACCTAGTTAATGCTATTAAGTCAGGAGATGTAAAAAGATTTGGATAAGATTTGGTCTATCATCCTATCATTGATCTCCTTGGCTTCTGAACTAGGAGGAAACTTGGAAATTTTCACCAGGGCTTCCATATTTCAGATATTGAGAAACAAAGGGCCAGGGAGAAGAAGAGGCGAGGATTGCAGAGAGGCTAATGTAGAGCTGGCCAGGAAAGGAGATCACCTAGCTTTTGTTCCAGTGATCAAGAAAAGAGAAAACAATGATAAAAACTGATATTATTGCAGTCTTTTTGAATCATTTCACTGGACGTCAGTGGAGTTTCTGTTTCTTCTTTTGGGTGGTGCAAAAAAAAAATTGACGTTCATTCATTACTAATTACAAAAGTACCCTGTGAGAGGGAAAAGAGGCAGAGAAGAAATGAGGACCTGGTACTACCTGCTTTCTGTTGATTACGCATGTGGTTTCTTTTGGTCCTAAATTTATTAAATTTATTAGAGATCAAATATGACTTGCTTGGTGGAGTTTTTCTTGTACCGGAGGGCCATAGAAAAACAAAGATATGGGCCCATACAACAGGGACATTATAAGTCTTAGGAAGAAAGGGAAGACAGGAACGGGAAAGGTGTGTGATGGGTTGCAGATTCTTCAGAAGTGGTTGGAGGAGGGTTCAGTGAGGGCATCTTTGGGGCAGTGATCCTATGAAAGAGACAGGGAAACCTACAGTGGCACTGTAGCATGGAAATGTGTGGAAAGAGAGTCTGGGGGATGGGAAAGTACTTGGATATCTGAGGAGAAAAGAAGTCAGTGTTACAAGGGTGAGTACGGAGAAAAGTGTTCGATACTGTGACCCTGAAATCACAACTGTTGGGAAGACTCTAGATTATCATTTTCCAAGACCTATGTTTTATTATTATTGGGAGCATGGAACACGTGCAGAACCCAAAGTCAGCTTTTCAAAGAGTTCTCCCTGAGGGTACTTATCTTTTTGAGACAAGTGTCCTTGACTCATTAGGAATGTCCAGAAACTGAAAGAACATTCAGCTGGTTTCTGATCATGGTGGTTTCAACTGTATTAACATCACCAAACCATGGAATGTAACATTTCTGGTGGCAAGACCCATGCCATCCACATTCTCTGTCTTCCAAGAAGCCACATGTGGAGAAAACTTACTTATAGTACCAACCAAATAAATATCTTTTTAAAAAATGTGTGAACAATGGCTTGAGAGTGATAGAAAGGACATGACATCTTAGAAAGATTTGTTAAAAATACACCCTTCTAAAAATGTTGTGAGATTACATTTGCAGCATTCTGACTCCCTTGGAATGTACTTTAAACATAAGTCCATATGCTGAAATGTGAACATAAGTACAACAAACTGAGCAGTAGAAACATTATTTTCAGGCCAAATTTTAGTTGGATGGTTGCATTTTGTCTATCTTATTTTCCCTCCCTGTTATAAACTGAACACAACAAGTGTTTCCTGCCGTCTCATGGTATTAAATGGATGTCGGTGGGGGGTGGGGTTGGTTCCAAAGAACATGTGGCATCCCTCACCACTGTTTTACTGGCGGTAACTGTGTGTAAGTTGAGATTGTGATAAGAATCACATGGGATTATTAGTCTACAAGGGAGGTATGGGTGATCATGTTATGCTGTAATATGGAAGACCAAAGTTATAATTCTCTCCTTCTTCCCTTCCCCTGTCCTCACCATAATATCCCTATAGTGTACCCATTCCTCTCCTTGTTATACTTCAATGTCCACATCTGCAAAGTGAGGGTAACACAAACCTACCCTCTGCCTTTCAGGTTTTTTGCGAAAATCAGTGAACTAATATTGGTAAAATTGGAGCCCCATGGATGAAGGGTACTTTGTAAGTATACCACATTCTTGTCATGTTCTTTTCTATTGCTTCAAAGTGCAAATACCAGATGTCTGCTTTTGCTGTATCAGGAATTCAGTAATTCACACCCAGATATTGATAACCTGCCTGTCTTTGAAGAACTTAATGTTTCTGACCTCTCAAATGTTTCATCTAGATGTTAGATATAGAAAAAAATCATCTATAAGAGCAGTAAATTCATATAGACTAGACTAGATAATTTGGAGTAATAAATGTCTGTACAGTGTATAAAATTGTTGCCATAAACTCTTGATATAAATTCAATGTGTTTTATTTTTCTTTTTTTACCTGTCTCTCCCTTTCCAATTGCATTGAACTTGTGTTTTGAGCCATCAGTTTGTTTCTTGGAGGAAGGGCTGGTTTCCATAAGGGTGAGTGATGTCTTGATGATGAATGTCAACTAGATGGCTTGCTAAATATTATGTTTCCAGACTTTGTGAGAGGAGAGGAGGCCAAACAGACCAGCGAGATGGGTGCAGACCATCCCTCTCTCACTTGGTTACTTTACTGTCTAGGTGATTTGAAGTTGGCAAAGGTTGCAAGGCCACATAGCCCCAGAATGGGGCATAAGTAGGATTGTTCCCCAACAGCTATTTACCTAAAGTTGCTCATGGTAATGGTACATCTTTTCATTTTTTCTGAATTAACCAGCATCCTAGAACTGTGTATTTGACCATGGGCTGGCTGGCTATGTGACCAGTACTTAATCTATGGGATTTTCTTTTGAAAAGGTAGATGGTACCCTTTAAAAACTTCCAACCCAAAGGAATTCACCAACTTCCTGGAGCCCACATTAGTGGCCAACCTTGGGATTCAGGTATAAGGCTGTACATCTACATCTGTTGGCAAATTCTAAGGGCTCCATCTCACTAATGCTTGAGTACCTCTGCAGGGGGCAGAAAATTTTACCAACAGCATTCATTCTTCCTGAATTGAAGACAAGTCCATTCTCAAGGTACCTACCCGGAATCCTAATTTTACTATCCATCCCTACAAAGAACAAGTCTTCCCCCTTCAACATGAAACCCTTTCAAATATTCATGATGGCACCTGTCAGGTCCCTTAAGGTTAATATCTATTCACAAGGGGACTTCATTGTCATAGTACCCAAAGCCTGCCCCTTTGGAAAGGTCTCATTTGTTTATATCTCTCTTAACAAGCAGCACTGAGAATCTACCTTCTCCAGGCCCCTCTCTACACCTCAGAGTCAAGAGAGCTAGTCAAAGGTGGAAGAGAGCTACCTCAGAAGATTTCGTCCGGAACCAGGTGTGCCCTCAGAATACTTTAAGCATCAAGACTGCAAGGCTCACATCCCTCTGTGAGGTGCAGATGACTGACAGGGAGAAAGTTGTTTTGGTTAATAATACAATCTGCTCACCTCCTGTAGACACAGCAGCAGCTTACTAATCTGTTAGAAGTGAATTAAAGTTGTTTACTGATGTTTTAAAGTAACTGTCAGAATGAAAAAAGAAGTTCTCACTAAATGAGACCACTCACCTACTTCAGAGCTGTTGTTTATTTTAAGCTGAGTGCATAAATAATATATTGAGATCCAAAGGGTGATTTCAAGCAGTAGAACACGAAGCCTCCTGTTTACCAACTGTCATCAGGCCGAAGAGAATTTAAACAGCTCTGAACCTTTTTGTCCGTGGATGCAAAGCATGAAATTAACTTTCATTTCATAGTTAGCAGAAATCATGATGGCGTCTTGTTGTCCTGTCTCCTGCCGATCTGGATCTGTTTTTGCTATGCAAGACAGGCCTTGGCAGCAGAATGCTTTTATGTCTCCTTTGAAACAAGACCCCCCCCCCAAATAAGCAGGGGCCTGTCTGAACCAGTCAGTCTGCTTTCTGGCTTTCTCTGAATAGAAAGAGACATAGTAGAAACATGTTATCCTGGGTTTCAGGGGTTCATGTTCTGAGTGCTGGTGGGCCTGTCTGAAATCCACTTCCTTCTCCATGAGAAGATTTGTAATAGAAGCATTTACTTCTATTGCTTTATGGGAAGATGGTGAGACTCCCATGAGGTCATTATAACTTAAAAGGTCAGGTGTCATAATAGGTAAGTGACTTGATACCAACTGCTAACATTGTTAAGGCTGGATGCTAAAAGACAAGGCTGCATTTTAAGTGAATTACATGTAATAGTTCATTATATATCAATTGCCCTGTGGCATATGGGCTGATAAGATCCCAAATCTTACCACTCCAAAACCAAAGCACAGGGAAGTCGTGTGGCCCATTTCATCCATTTTGTGGCTAGTTTTACATGTGAGCTGGTTAGGGTCCAGAGTCTGTGTCATTTACTATTACCTGTTGGGGAAGAAGGGCCAGGTTTTCCTCTGTGAGTTTGTACCTCTGAGTCACGTACAAGAAAATGAGACATTGTGTGTAAAAGCCTGGACCACATTCAGGCCTAGAAAATATAAGGATGGTTTCTCCATCACCACGGAGAGCTTCTGTTGGGTAGGGATGTCACAGACTGTATGGGTTAATTATGTTTTATGTGTAAACAGCCTGGTGATTCTTAGCTGAAAAGCACTAAATGAAAAGACCCATTTCTTGTAATGCTTCCAGAAACAAGAAATTTGATTCACTTTCTGTCCCCTTAAACTCAAAAGTGTGATAGCCTATTTTGGAGTACAGGGAGAGTGTTAGAGAATGAATAGAAAATGTATGGAATGTTTAATTTTGCATGATTGCATTTCACATTTGCTGAAGTAATGGAGGCATCACAGAACACCTATTTTTGATGTTTTGATGGCGTGCTCCAGGCTTTACAGCCTGATTTATGAACTTTGTGGGATAAATCCTTATTAAGCAAATGAACAGAAATGCATTTGTGTTCACATCACTGAAAACATTCAATTTGTACAACTACTTTTTAAATTTCTATGTACACTGTATTTATTGGAATTTTAAAAAAGAAAAAGAGCCTAAAGCCATCCATGGGAAAAAAATGATGTGGATTTGTGTGCGTTTCCACCCAGAAATGTGTTTAGTTTGCACATTTCTGGGGTTAAATGTGGACTGGCAAGAGTGGGGGGTATGGTTTGCTTTATATTTCTGAATGAAGTGGTTCAAAAATAGGATCATTTCCAGAATCCAGAAAAATGGATGGACTCTTGAGAAGTAATCAGCTGGGGGAAAGAATAAATTTTGTTCTTCCAAATTGCCCAAATCTCGGCAACTGCTGCTGCACTCTAGCATTTGTTAATACAGTAAGATAATTGCATAATTAAATACACTATGGAATTCCAATAATTGAAAACTTTGTTTTCTCATCACAACACACAACTTGCTGATGCTGAAAAGCACACAAAGTATCTTAGAAGACAGGATTATCTTTTCCCATCATGTCCTCTGCAGTGTTTTGCAACTGCTCTGGAGGTTCTGCAACACGTTCCTTGCAGGTTATTTTTAGTCAGTTGTACTTAGCAAGGTGAAATTAAGCAGGAAATTCCCAAAGTCTGACTTGCCTGCCCAGGCCATGCAAGTTGAGGATTGTTTCTCTGGAAGTCTACTTCATGCTATTTAGATCCTTCCACATTGCTTGTGTGAAAAGTGACATGAACATGTGTGCTGTTCAACCTAGGGAGCCCCACTCTACGTAGTAGTGGAGCCTCTTGGAGGTCAAATCTGGTATGGCTTTTTTGTGTGTGTGACAGTGGAAAAAGATGGCCTTTTCTTTTTGCTTACTTGTAAAAGTAGAAGTTTACTTACTCACATCTTGGTGTGGTGCAAGGTCTAATTGAGTTAATATATGGAAAGACTGTAGGCAGCACTGGGCACAGCATAAGTCTCCAATAGATGGTGGCTATTTTAATTAGGCAATCCAGAGTGAGGCTTCATATCCATTTGAACTATAGCAAGTCCTGGAGTAAAGAACAAATCATGGGACTTAGCATTCTACCCATCCAAGGAATATTTGTTGAATCCCTCATGTACCACTATTTTTGATGCCTCAAGAAATAAAGACAGACAGTATCAACTTGACTTGCAATAGTTCAATGGGATTGGGAAATAGGTAGAAACATGAGGATGCTGATGATGATCATGATGGTGATGGTGACAAAAATATTAAAATGGTATGTAGTGCAGAGCAAAGAAGTTTTTTGATGGCAGGAATTGGCTTGTTCTCTGTGTCTTCTCTGGTAAGCATACAGTTCAGCTTCCTACCATTTAGTTTGTAATTCAAAGAAGTTTAGGAGTACAGAGTAAGTTCCTGTCACTGAGTAGTTACTTAGCACCAAATGGGGTCATTGAGTAAGTGACACCAGTAAAATGGACTTTAAGCTGTTTGTCTTAAGGAGTCAGTAGTGGTTGCCACAGCCAGCTTGTGAATACCGACTTATTTGCTATTGTCTGAATAGAGGGCAATTAGACAAGTGAGGTGCGTATGTACCAGACTATAAAAACAACTGCCTCCGGAGGATCAGACAAGCGCTTCCTTAATCTTTCAGCCTTCAGCACTTCACTTCTCTCACCAAGGTCCAATTCTGGTTGAATACATTGGCTTCACTCTTTTCATGTGTGAATGACCTTTTCTTGTATATGTCTGTGAACTTTTCCCCCATCAGTTTTTACTTTGAAGAATTTCAAGCCCGTGTAAATTGAAAGAATAGCCCCCCCAGGGACATTTTTTAACCCATATCTACCAACTTGCTTTTCTGCATCTATAACTTTGAACTTTATTCTAATTGCAAACATCTTCCATCCTCCCACAGCCTGGGATCTCCCAAACAGCTCTCCCATCTTCTGACTCTGTAGCCATAGTGTTACATTTACCTTCTAAATTCTGTGTTTCCAACTTGTAAATTTTGGAAAGAAAGTCAATAGGAATATTAAAAGAACTTTTCTTACAATTTTAACAACACGGTTTAAAACTTACTTCTTAAATCTTATTTTTAGATAACATACCAACATACTAAGAATGTGGTCAATGTAAGATAACTAAAACTTAAAGGTTAGAGTATTTTTCTGGATGCAGTGACATTCTCTGCTATAGAGGAGAATCTTATTTTTTAAAGGCAAATTCCCTTGGCCATGGTTTTCATGAGAGCCTTTCAAAAGTAGATGGTAGTCTAATTATTAGTACAGAGATCACTGCTTTCTTCAGTATGACTATTGACGACGGTAAAGAATGACTTTCCAGACATACTGTAGCAGTTATGCTGGATATTGGGGGTATAGCCTCAAACTGAAATAATTGCATTATGGATTTTGGATGACACTGACTAGTATGAACCCCCCCATTTTTTCTGATAGTCCTGACTCTTTGTTAAAAATAAGGTATATGTCACAAAGTATGGCAAGATGTGCTGGATACTTATTTCCACGTTCTCTGTGCAAGCCCTATGCATGTTCGGAAAGGTGTGAGGCCTGTCTAGTTGGTACTGATGGAGGCCAGGGAAGAGGGAAAGGGACCAGTGTTGGAAACCCAAGTCATTCTCATGCCCATCAAACAACTTTGAGATGATATGCTTCATTTTTGGCATCTGCCTAACAAACAGTTTGCAAGAAAGTGTGTTAAAGCTATAGAAAAACATTTTAGAAATCATGACATTAGTTGGTAGAAGAAGAAATCAGAGTTGTTCATCCAGCCATGACGTTTGGCAGTGAAAAGAGAAAGCTGTCAAAGTGAAGGGTGGGAGAGGTTGGAAAAAGCATGAAAAGCAGACATAAGAACCAGAGCCCCGCTGTATCTGGGAGTGTTAAGCAGGGTCAAAAGCCTGTACATCCCCTAAGGCAGTGGTTCTTAAATTGGAATGATTCCTGCCCCTTAACCCAGAGGCTCTGATTCAATAGATCTGGGGAGGGGCTTGGGAGTGGAGGTTTTTAACAGTCACCCTGCAACAGTCAGGGAAAGCTTGCCCTGCGGTCATGTTTACATCACAGAACATGACAATATTTGGTGTTGTTAAAGATGACCAGAGTTGTAAAGAAACTGTTAAATTCAGTCTACTGTATTGTAAACCTTTTTTCAAATTCAGGAAAATTTTAGAATGGTTTGCTTCCAAAATGCATGAAGAGGGAACAGTTATCCTGAATAATGGAGATGGGTCAAGGGACAGACAAACAAACAGAATTATATTATAGTGTAGACTCACCAAATCCAGGGGAAGAACTGCGCATGATTGGGGGTAGCAGGATATTGCATCTAGCTGGGCTGTATAGTGAGCTCTTGATAGAGGGACTTTATGGTAAAGTCACAGACTTTGAAGTCAGGCATCCTGGGTTGGAATCCTGACTCTCTTGGTTATAAGTAGTGGGAACTGCTCTTTAAACCAGGGTTTTCCTCATAGGGCTGGAAGGAAGATTCAAATAGGTGATGTGTGTGGGAGTATTGAATACCACACTTGCAAGTTGCTCAGCTAAGTGGTGGCCATTACTCTTATGTTTACATTTTGTGTTAGTGGTGAATCTGTTGTTTGTTGGCTATGGCTTTGGTTGAGGCAGGAGAATGGCTCTAACAGATATGTTAAGGAGGAATCAGTGTAAGCAAACCCTGAGGTAAAGGATGACAGATGGTCTTATACCTAGCTTAGTGTTTCCAAAAGTACTGTCCATATTGGGGGAGGGGTAGTCCTAGATGTCACAAGCCTTTTACTAATATTAATTAGTTTAATCCAAATAGTGACTATGAAATGCATATTATTTATTAAATAAAACTGAAATACAGAGAAATTAAGTTGCCCAATACCACAATGTTAGTAGGGGCAGAGCTGGGATTTGAACATGTGGTATCTGTTCTCCTTATTGCTTTGTTTTATCAATAATGATTCTACCCAAGCTAAGCAAAGATCCACAGCATAGAAAAAAAGACATGGTGTTATTGATACTGATGCCTGCAACAATGGTAAAGTTTTACAAGTAAAACTTTTTTTTCTATACAGAGTAACTTGATTTAATGAGCCATATGAGATGAGGAATTGGAGCAGGCAATCAGATATGATGAAAGTCCTTTGGGTGGTTCCCCAGATGAACTGCCTGAGAAATTCTGGGGCAGTGAATGATAGTGGCAGGGATAGATTGGGGATCCCAGGGGACCTGGTATGTTGTGTCCTCTAACTCACTGTCATGTGTAACAGCAATAAATTCTCTGGCTTTGGAGGCAGAAGAAGTAGGTTTGCCCTGGCTGGAAGCTCAGAGAAGGAAGGACTTTGCAGCTTGAGTCAAGTTCACTTCCATTCCTCATGTGCCACTGGGGAGCCACAGAAATCCCCTCATGGCCTTGCCAATCTGCAGAGACCTGGGAGACCAGATGTTTTTGTTTTTGTCTCTTCCTCTTCTCCCTCCGCCTTCCTTCCTATTTTAACTATTTCTCCCTCCTTTCCCCTCTCTTTTGGTTTTTTGAGACAGGGTTTCCCTGTAGAGTTGGAGCCTGTTCTGGAACTCACTCTGGCCTCAAATTCACAGAGATTGGCCTGCCTCTGCCTCCCAAGTGCTAGGATTAAAAGCCTGCACCACCATCATCCAGCTAATTCTTCATCTTTTTAATTTTGCATGAAAACATATTTTAAAGAGGCTATGGCTCAAGAATCGAAATGCTTAATGCAATGCAGTAGGAAAAGACTAACACGTCCCTCACCCCCTCGTCCTGGTAGCACTTGAATTTACTTTCAAGCTTTCCTGGAAGGTACCCATGTCTACCCTGAATCTGTCCTTTAGATATGGTCAGAAGACCCCAAAGCCCTCATGATCTTAGATCAATCTTTGCTTACGCTTTTATATTTGCAGCAGCTTTTCTGTTTTTAACAGACTGATTGAGGCTAATATTAAAGTGGGCTTTTGTTTGCTTGGCCAATGAGCACAGGTGTTAGTTCATACATTGCAAGCAACCATCATGGAGCCATCCCCAGGCAGGGCCAGGAGTGGTGGGTAATTCTGCAGTCCTCCAACAGCAATGGGGGTACTGTGCATTAGGCTCTAGCTCCACAGTGTTGTGTTCCTGTGATGTAAGGTACACACACACACACACACACACCCCGTAGGCCTTTTTATCCCTTTTTGTTCATTTCCTATGTCTAAGGTTGAGGAAAAGAGTCTTCACCTCTTCCTTCTCTGCTCCTACTGTCATGTTCTGGTATGGAGAGATATACATCCACAGTGGACCATTGCACTTTGGACAATGGGGGAGGGGATATTAATTATTCAGTATTTCTCCATTTAAATTATGTCCGAACAAATATTTATTGTCTGCTACGGTATAAGACCTCTTCACTTGCTGAGGATGGGGAAACTCAGGTTCAGGGAGGCGATGAGATTTATCTTAGGTTGTATACTCTTGGCTCTGTACAATTTCCCTGAGGAACAGCTCCATGTTCAGGCTCAGTTTTCTGTTTTCTTACACCACTTTCCTGTGTCTTACAAACCAGAGTAGTTTCTCCCTGCTGGTAAACTGGGGGTTCCTTAGAGCTGACTCCCTAGCATCTCTGTCATTTGCCAACAAGGAGGTAGAACATTTCTGTCTGTCCTCATGACATTAGACATGGAGTGTCATCAGATGTCACTTCCCAATGTGAACCAAGGCACCAAAGCTTCAGAGACTGCCTGTGAAAACGCCACCAAAGAACCCTTGCCTATGCCACAAATGCCACTCTACAGATTAAAATAGTCATTACAGTAACTAGAAAATTGATTAAGCCTGGTTTTAGATTGTTTTTGGATAGTAACTCCATGGTTTTTTTTTTTCCCATTTTACTTGTCACAGGAGAAGGGTAAAAAGAAAGTTAACAGTGAGACTTTAGAGCTGTTTTTTTTCCCTGTGTGTTCACAGTAGTGTTCATAGTAGTTATTTATATCTGGAAGTTTCCATTGGGATTTAGTTCAGGATATAGACTTGGCAGGGTGGCTTCTGCACTCCGTGGTGACATTTGACAGACTGCAGGCAAAGCAGGATGGATTTCTAATATCTAGATGGATGGATCTGGGGGAGAAGTGTTGGGATTGGACTGTATTATGACATGGATTTATTGATGTGAATCTAAAAGCAGCCTTTTGCTTGTCAATAGGCAATCTGTATCAATAACTTTTGATAAATTAGGGCTTCGACCTTTTGCTTTGTTTGTTTTTTATCAACCCAATTGGCAATAACAATAAAAGACTCCAGGTGGTGTATTGTGAACGGCTTATTGCACTCCTCATGAGCGTGACTGACCCCAGGGCTCATTGCTATGATCTTGCACATGCTATCTGCACCCAGAAGTGTGGGTTGCTGTGCCTCACTTCCTTCCCAGAATTAGATATCCCCCATTCTGTTGCATTTCAATATCAGCCCGCTGCATTAACCTTGAGATGCTGTGCCCGTGATGTACATAGCATCTTCATTTTCCAGATGAAGAAATTAAGACCCAGTGAGGTCCAATGAGCTGCCCAGGGCCACACAGTAAATCTTGAATACAGCTGGGTTCAAAACAGAGGTGCCATGGTTCTTGTGAGAGGGCATGAAATTTTCTTCCTCAGTGATTACAGAGAGAAAATGGTTGGCAAAAAACTTAGGCACAATTATTTTGAGCAGGTATTTTCTTTCATTATGTTTTTTTGAGTTGAGGTGATGAAGAGCATTAGTCAAGGAAGTGTCTTCTACAATGGAAACCTGTTACAGTAGGACTTCTAGTTTGTTTGCAGTGGGCTCATAAGCATATTCTTATTCTCACTATAGCCTTCTGCCATGATGTAAATATGTCTTCACAGGCTCCATGTGCTAGGACCCTGTTCCCCCAAATAGTTTGCTAATGGCATTTGAGAAGTCAGATCATTAGAAGATGGTCATGAGGACTCTGCCCCCATGAACAAATTAATTGATTTGTGAATTAATAGGTTACCAAAGCAATAGCTTTCTCATAAAAGCAATTCTTTCTGGCATGCTTGCTGCCCCACCAAGTCTTGTATCAACTTAGAACTTTGCAAAAATTCTCACCAGCAGGAAGGTTTCTACAAGACTCAGTTTGTCAGCCATGGACTTCCCAGCTTCCAGAACTGTAAGAAAGAATGTTTCTTTAATAAGTTATCAACTCTGGGATAATCAGTTGTAGCAACAGAAAATGAAGTAAAGCTTCGAAAATCTGTATTCTCCAAGACTCAAATAGGGCTGGGGACATACTGCATTGGTGACATGCTTGCTTAGAATAATGAGGCCATGGAAGTGATCACAAGTACAAAAAAACAAAAACAAAAAATTACCACCACCACCACCACCAACAATAACCCCCCCAAAAAAACACCAGAAGCAGAAACAAGCCAATTTCACCTGAAATGTGGTTGGAAGTAAATTTTCCTATAGATCCTGGCCTGATAGTGTTGGAGTAGCAGCTAGAAATCTTCGTTAGTTTCTTGTCCTTTTCTAACATCACCTTAACACACATAGTAGGGTCTTTATTTCTTTTGAAAATTAACTGCTGAAGTTAGCATATAAACTAATGGGTTTCAAACACACATCAGTGTACTTTGTTCTTTCTCAAGTCACTTCCTTACTGCCTTCCTTCTGCCAGCCCGGTGCCCATCTTGCAGGTTCCTTTGATCCTTCCAGGTAACCCTCCTGCTTTCATGCCATATTTACTAAATACTATTTACTGCCCCATCCCTTAATAACATCTCCTCTTCTAATTTCCTTTCTATTTTCATGTTCTACACACATATATATAAATATAAATGTAGATTCTGCATATGAGAGAAAATGTAATGTTTCTCTCTCTGAGTCTGGCTTATTTTGCTTAGTATAATGCATCCATTTTCCCTTGAAAATGTCATGGTTTTGTTCTTGTTTATGGTCAAAAAATCCCATTGGGAAGATACACTACATTTCTTTATTCCTTCATCTGTCAGTGGACATCTGGGCTCTTCCCATTTCTTGGCTATTGGGGGTAGTGTAGTTGGATATTTATTTATAACAAATATGCATTCTGTGGGCTAACACATTGAGAATCAATGTCTGAGGGGGAAGAATTGTCCTAAGCAGGTTCCAGTGGAAGAGAAGAGAGGTATGTGTTTCTGTACCTCGGAACATGGTTCCATGGGTTACTTGATGGTGGCTTTTAGCCAATGACCGGGTACTTCCACACTCTCAAATGTAGGTGTCCTATTTCAAGCTGGAGTTCACAAACATTCCTTGATAATATTCTATTTTGAGCCTAAGGTCTGTATGAGAAACAGTATAACACAGATGATATATAGGGAATCATGTCTACCATGTAAGCATGTCTGTTTTTATCCTGGAGATAATGTATTTCATGCAGAGCATACATATTTGATTGGTATCAAATTATAGGAAATCTGTGAGGAAAAATCCAATAACAGCAGAAAATTACCACATTAAAGTTATTCAACCAGCCAGTTGTATGCCATGCAAACAAGTACCCTTTGAAATCTTTAGTGGCCTATCAATTGAAGTAATTTTTCACTGAGCTCATTTTCTTTACTTTAAAACAATGTCATAGCTACTGAGCATGTGCCTGTGTGAGCATGTGTCCATGAACACAGCTTGTGGGTGCATATCCACAAGCAAGCCATGAACTTATAATAAAACAACAAATTGGAAACAATTTAAGTAAGCACAATTTATGTCAAAGTATCCAAAAAAGGGATATGATTACATAATTACATGTAAAACTTTGAGGAAAAGAAGAAAACTTCTCCCCTACCCCCATGTTCAATTCCACATTCCTCCAGTGTCCGGCAGCTGTTTTTTTGAGCTGCCAAGCTGGGTCATGACTTGGGCCAAATCTTTTCAGAGGGAATGGTCTACGCAAGTTGGCAGGCTGTCAAGCTGTGTGTGGGTCTCGTCCCAGCAAATGAGTAAATCAGAGTTATAAGTTGCAAATGTTCCTCAAATTAACTTCTGCATAGCAGGGAATGTGCTTGGCATAAATTTGAAGTCCGGCTCAGTGACAGTTCTCTCTCTCAGCAGCTGAATCAAAGGGACGATGGGATATTTAGGCCTGGTGGGTCTGAGAGCTTCCATGGGGCATGAACTCAGTGTACTGTGCTTGAAATGTCACATTCCAAGGGCTCCTGGAATTACCAGGCTCAGTGTCATATCACACTGTGGGCTCCACTCACATGATGCAAGTCCTTGCTTATCTGACCAGGTCTAAAATAAGACACTGTGATGCTTTATTTATGAGCTCTGGGCCACTCAGGCCCATGATGTAAGTAACCTTGGGGTACACAGCATTTGATCACTTCAGTTCCCATTAACTACCTGTTTCTAAATGGGGAAAGGCATTTACCGAGCACATAGTGTTATTCATGAAGACACAAAGCGGCCCCTTGTGCTGTCATTGCACTGATTTCCATGTAATGTGACTCCGCTGTTGAAGGCTGTGGATTGCCAGTTTCTAATCTTAGTTTTCTTCTCCTCTTCATTCCTATTTTTCTCACTTTTTTCTTTTCCCTCCTCCCTCTCCCCATCTCTATCCTTCCCATTTCTTTCCACTCTCTATTCTCAAAAAGGATCTTTTCCAATCTTAGGCATTGATGAGCATTTAATTGTATATGAAGAGGTTATTAAAATACAGAAAACACAGAAAGTCATGACTTGTGAGAAAGCTTGGTTTAAAGAAAGAAGTTACAGACTTCTCTTGTGTGTGTGTGTGTGTGTGTGTGAGAGAGAGAGAGAGAGAGAGAGAGAGAGAGAGAGAGAGAGAGAGAGAGAGAGAGAGGAAGGGAGAGAGGAAGGGAGAGAGGGAGGGAGAGAGAGACAGAGACAGAGAGGTAAAGACTATGGGACAATCTCAGTTGTCATTTTTGAGGGTCAATGGACCTTGATGGTTGAGTCAGAGTCTATCAATGCTAAGCTGGCTGGCCAGTGAGGTCCAGGAATCTACCCATTTCTACCTCTGAAGTTCTGGGATAACAAGCTCAGGGCGTCTGGCTTTACTTATGTGGGGTTTGGAAGATAAGTTCTTCATTAACCAAGTGATCACCCCAGCCTTCCTGCTTTTGTTTTCAACATAGACGATCATAGTGGGAGGCAGCAAACTTGTGTTGATAATGATGAAAATGTCTCATGCAGAAGGTTTGACTTACCTGGCAGTTTTTCATTGTATGGGCTTTTCTTGTAGAGTGCAGGATTGTGGAGGAGGTACTCCTGACCTCCATCTACTAGCCTCTATTCATTTGTGACAACTGAAAATGCCTCCAGACATCCCTAAGTGCCCTTTGGGGGCAAGATTGCCTCTTGTTGACTTAGTCTGACAACTTACTGGGATTTGCTAGTGAGAAGTCTCATTGACACTCAGAGATTGTGCAGTTGTGTTTTTCTGGTTTGGGCACAACAGGAATTCTAGGTTTAAATCCTGGCTCCAGTGCTTTGTGGCTATGTGACTATGAGGTATTCAGCTTACCTAAGCCTTAATTCTCCACTTACCATATGGATATAATGACACATGATGGCTAAGGTCATTGAAGGTCAGAAAACTAATAAACGTAATGAAAATAGCACACAAAACACACTAAGAAAACATGACCTGGTTATAAGATCCATTGAATAAAGTATTAGCCACATGGAGAATGAAGGGCAGCGCTGTGGACCCTCCAACTACACGACTTAGTTCTGAGTTTTTCCCTTTGTCTTTCTACTTCCATCCTCATCCTTCCTTATGTTCCAGAAACAGAGTAATTTTGACCAAAGTTACAAGACTCTCAGAATGGAAAGGGAGATGGTGAGGAACAAGGTTGTTTTCCTGGCAGGACTACTCTACTGAGAAGCCCTACAAAGAATCATGGCAAGTGTATTTAGTTTCTTGGATGTAAAAATATAGAAAGACTGAAAAGGCAGAGACCCACTTGATGCAAAACACTCTGTGCACCATCCTTCACTCACCAGACATCAGGCCCACCTTTTTCTTTTGCTTTGGAGAAGGAGAAGTTACTTTCCTTCTTCAGGGGTGAGGGTGACAAATGTTAAATCTGTTTTCTCAGGAAACAGCTGAAGAAATAGTAAGAAATGATTCCCTGCGACTAGAGAAATTCTCTGCTTGGCTTTTCAAAGTCAGGGTCTTTTTTGAACTGTATCTAAATCTAAAAATAAGAGGCAGACTAAGGAGGCAGGAGCCAGTCTCAGATGGCTGGTTAAGACTGAAGTATCTGACATCGCCTCCAGTTATGGCTCCTATGTTCACAGAGCCTCTCAGGACTGCTACCTGCCAACAATTAAGGTAACTGTGGCAAAAGTCCCATTCTTTCTACTTATCCCAACATTTTCTCTTCTAACTTAGGTTGTTGAAATCTAAGCCATTTCTGCAGCCGACTCTGTCCTATGCCTGCTTCCTTATAGTTGCACCATGAAACATGAGGTTGGGAAGTGAGAATGGAGACCGTGTTCATTGTTTGAACTGTTTCTGGATGTTTTGTTGCATGTGCTTTCTCCTTGTATCATTCTGGAGATGGAGAACTTGCTATTTATACCTTAGTCACCCAGTCTAGTTGTAAGAGACACAGATATTGCTCTGGTATCGGTATCTGCCCAAGTTATACTTTAAGAAGTGTGTTGTACTAGCAACCCACTATGTGTTGGGATCCAATGTGAGTAAGATACAGCTTCTCCCTTGACAGGGATGGTGTAGTCATGGGTGATATGGTGAAGGCCTGCTAAATAATTCACTTATTCATTCCACATACATTCATGAGGTACTCTGGGGAACCAGGGACCTTGCTAGGTCCTGGAGATCCAGTGACACATAAGGTCATCCTGAGATAAACACACAAGAGTGCCAAGGCTGACAGAGAAGACTTCTTTAGTGATGTCATAGCAGGCTTTCTGTAGATGATGACATGTGAATTCTTGAAGAAGAGAAAGAGAACAGTGTCCTCCAAGGTAGCTGTGAAAGACAGTGTTCTGAGAGGGAACAGCAACTACAGTAGGAGGCAGGCATAGAGTCTTCAGAACTTTTCTAGAACACAATTGGTTATTCTTCCTAGGCTGGATCTCAGAACCAAGGGCAGAAGTGAGCATCAGCACACAAGACTGCAAGTTGGGTATCATGAGGCTTTGTGGGCAGGTGTCCAGATATGAGGCTTTGTAAATGTCTTCTTGCAGGAGGGCAAGGTCCTCAGCTGATGTTTTAGAGCTGCCACCAGGCTGCTGTGTGGATGTATCAGTAATCCAGTGCTAAGAAGAAGGGAGCCAACAGGAGTTAGAGTTGGGGGTCTTACATGCTACAGACACACAGACAGTTGATTTTCCATAGCTTGGCACATGCTGCGTTATGTTAAGTTGTTATGTTGTACAAAATGCAACTTGCAAACAAACTTTACAAGGAAGCAAAATGCAGCAATATTGGAATATTTACACAAACAACACTAAATTTTCCTTATTTTTACCTGTTCTTTAGAAGAATGTGTGCACCTGTTTATTTTCTCTGTTAAAAGTGGGTTATTAACTATACAATACTGTTTTGTCCTTCCTTCAAACATCTGGGTGTTTGTTGTTACATAGATATAACATCTGGATTTGGACTGAAATTCTTTTTCCAGATGTTTGGTGTCCTATTGCCAATATCAGCAATCTTTGAGAATAGCTACCTAATAAAACTGAATGTTTAACAGGGCCTGGGCCTTAGGTGCATTGGAGGCGCTTAACAAAGTAGAAACCACACACACACACACACACACACACACACACACACACACACGTCACATACAAAAGGTGTTATAAAATAACCTCATACATTGTGGGTTCAAAATAATTGAGAAATTTTCTGATTCACCAAAAAGGACTCTAAAATAGTTTACTTGAGCTTCTGAGGATTATTTTTTTCTGGAATAGTACTGGCTGTGGTGAGGTTGGGTAGAGTAGTTATGCCTGTGGAGTGGGTTCCAGCTGAATTAGAGTTGATTGTTTATCTAGACTGACATTTAAAAAGTGCCAAAGATCTTGTTGCCTGAGTCTATCTTTTCCCCCTAAGTAGCATTTTGTGGTTGTCATTCAAAGTACATTTTAGACATTTTGATTTTTTCATTGTGAGTTTTGAGAAAGAATGGTCCACAAGGGGCTGGGGCAATCATTTAAGTATAGGAATTTTACCACAGATTACAGAAAAGTCCATCCATGTTATAACTTCAGGGCAGAAAGAACAAAAATGAAGGAATACTTTGTCCATGTCTAACTGATGTAAACAGTCCTGGACATTCCTCGTCTGTACCCCCTTGTCATCCCTTAGTAGGCTTTTTTTCCTTATATTTTCAGGTGTCTTTATGTTTGGATATGGGAAGGACGGGACTCTAAAATGCCATAAGCCCACCCTAGGGCTCTATGTGGCTGCTTCTATAGCTGATGAAGTCCTTTGTCTTCTGTCTTGTGTCCCCTTCTTTGTGTCCTTCCTGGGGACTGAGGTTTGCTGAAAAGCCCTTCGCTCCGTCCATGCCCAGCAGAGCTGCCCGAGGCTGAGCATGCATCTCACAGTTGCATCCCTCTCAGCACCGCCTCCCTTTGAACTACTGTCAAGGCAAAATTGCTTTATTTCCTAATTCTGATGATATTAGCAAATACATGTAATGGGAAATAAAATTAATCAGTTTGTGCTTGTGAAATTGCCTCCTGTTTACCTCAGCCTTGTAGCGTTTTCCCCCCTCCTACAGGGGTTATTTTAATTAACAGCGTGAATTTTTGGTAGTTTAATTTATTTTATGATTGTGTAAAAATACTCCTTTGTAAGGGTTTATATATAACTAGCCAGCTAATTAGCAGTAATATTTTAACAACAGCTGTAGAAGCAGGGAGTCCCATGAAACATAGCTTCTCCCTTCAGACCGCCACAATATTTATTGGTGCCTCTTCTTATCAGGCCTGGCTGAAGGCAACAGAGGAGGGTAGTGTGCACATCAGATAATTAAAAGAGAAGTGAGTGTTCCAGTCCTCCTCCCACCTGACACACATAGCTTCCGGAGGACTCTGTGTCTCCAAGGTTCTGATTTAGGACTCTGTCTTCTTTCTTCTTCTTCCAAAATCTGTTACGTACTCCTTCTGGGACTCTGTATAAGATATCTCTTTCCAGAAAATTATACGGAGTCTTTTAAAGGCACTAACTTGGATTAATAACAGCCGCCAATATTTACTCTACACTTTGCATTTATGTGAAGCACAGTTAACATGTAGCGTTTGTGTGTGGGTTGGGGGGTTCACCTTTCATTCATTTAACATGCTTCATTTCAAGGATGGTAACTGGGAGAATGTTCAGGTATATGCAGGGAAGAGATGGGGGTGACTGAGAGGAATAGAAATAAGAAGAGGGGGAAGGATTGGGGAAGCAAGACAGGAAGAATAGAGAAAGACCCATAGAAGAACTCAGTCTTCTGCTTATAGACCCTGACAGCTTGCTCTCATCCAATTGTGCAATTCTTTCTTGATCACACACTTATATTTTGCCACTTTGGAGTTCAAGAGAGAAAGTTTTTCATGCCTACTTCCAGTGAGAATGCAGGAAAGGTCCCTGTCCTGTACCCACTTCTCCATTCTATTTGAAGGCAAGCCAGCTATCTGCTGTGGAGCTCAGTATGAATTCTATCCATACTTGATTCTCTCTGTACATGTGTGTGGTTAGAATCTAATTCCTGAAGAAGTCTACCAATCCTCAATAATTAGGGAGGGTGTATAGCTTTGGTTATGTCTTCTGATATTAACCTTATTTTATAGATAGGGAGACTAAGGGTTAGACATGCCAAGTGGCTGCATAATATCACACTAAAGTCAGTGCTGAGGAGGTGACTGGAGCCTCACCCTACCCATAGATGTCTGTGGTTTCTTTTCATAGCACATGCTTGTGGAGCCTCTGCTTATTTTTCCAGGGGAGATCAGATCTTTTGTTTTTTTTCATTGTATACTCACATTGCTTCAGTTTGCTTGCTGCATGGTCTCTATTTTCTTTTGGTAATTCATTTTCATCTATCCCCAGCCTTCCATCCAGGAACAGTTCAGTCTCAGATGCTCAATTAGGAATTACTGGGTGCATAAAAAAATGGAAAACAGAACATGATCTTCCAATGCAAGCAGTTTTTTTATAGTGAGGCATGTAAATTTCCGATTAATAGTGGGATATTCAACTTATCAGATTAATGGTTATAGCTAAAAATACTGCACACTCTGAGGTGTTATAGTGCCTAAAGCACAGAAAATGGCTCAAATGTTAACATTATGCCTCCTGCTTTAATAACATATCTATAGGAAATAATGCATAACATTTACCACAGAGTGCTTAAATTTAAGAACAATGCAGTAGAAGAGGATTGGGGACGTGGCTCAGTCAGTAAAGTGTTTGCCATATAAATATGAAGATGGGAATTTGGATCCCCAGCACCCAAATACAGCAGCATTCACCTAGAATCCTAGAGTTGAGGGCATGAAGACAAGAGGATGGCTGGGACCTCATGACTGCCAGTCTAGTTGGATCTATGAGTTCTAGGTTCAGTGAGAGACCTGTCCTCAAAAAATGAGGGAAAGAAGCAACTTAGAAAGACTCTTGATGGTTAGTTTTTGGTTTCCACACATGTGTGCAGGTACCTTCACACATGTATGCACAGGCAGGTCCGTACATCACATCACACACACACACACACACACACACACACACACACACACACACACACAGACATACAAATGCAATGAATCAAGTCACATAAGCCTACATAGGAATTCATGTCCATGTGTACACACACACACACACACACACACACACACACACACACACACACACACACTCACTCAAACAGTGAGGCCTTGATGGGATTCCAGAGAGGCAAATGTCCATTTGGGAGTTAAGTAGGAGCTTGCCAATAAGTATACACCTGCTTGTACAATGGGCACTCTGGTGACCACAAAAAGGCATATAACTATTCTACATTTCAGAAGTATGAGCACCAAAGTATGGGTGTGGTCAGGTCATCTCTCTGATTGTTGATATGTATAAAAGACATTTACACCCCATGTGAGTGCCTGACAAAACTGGCCCCAGTGTATGCTGGATGCAAAGTGATGTGATCTCATTTTGCCTTTATGATAACCTGTATGAGTGGGTACTGTTATTATCTCTATTTGGCAAGTGAGGAGCTGTCAGAAAAGTTAATGACCCCAATGAAAGTCTCCAAGCTGATCACTGACAGATCCAGGATCAAAATATCCAAAATCTTTGCTTGATTCACTGTGAAAACAGGCAATGGAGTCCCACAGATATCTACATGTGGTTAGAAAACAGCTGAGTATAGAGGTATCTCTCAGCTGTACAGAGAGGTTGTTGTTCTATCCAGTGGAAGGAGGCAAGGCTTTGTTATTTGTCTGACTTGGGACTCTAATCTTGACTCTTCCACTTACTATTACTAAGGAATGTGACATTTCTTTCATAATCTAACCTGCGTGTCAGTTTCTTCATCTGTTAAGTGGAAGCAACATTAGCACTCATCTTATGATGTTGTCTTAAGGATTATAGGAGATGCTGCCACTGATTGAGCCTGGACACATCCTCAGGACTCGATGACAGTTTCTTAAAGTGGGCTGGCATCTTTTGCTGTGTCTTGTACAAAACTCACCTTAGTGTTTTTAAAGTATTTCAGGCGAATAGTGTGAAGTGGAAAGAGTCATGACAGGAATGATTGCAGGAGTATCTTTGAAGGATGGGCAGGATGTAGGAGTGGCTGTCCTTTGGCTGGCAGCTCAGTTGTCCATGACGGGTAATTGTAGGTGAACACTCAGCTACAAGCAACTCACATCTGTAGATCAGTTATCCCAAATGCTATCTCAGTAAAGGGCTCCAAATGAGGATTTCAAACTTGGCTGGGCAAAAGTGACCATAGAAAAATATAAGAAATGAAGTTGACCCTGGTAACCGAAAGATCTGACTTATAGCCTCCATCTCAATTCGTTTTGCTCTCTTTCCTCATCAAGCCACACAACACAATTATTATGAAAATAGGATAGAGGAAGTGACATTTCTTTAACAATCTTGAAGAAAAAAAAATCCCAAACTGGGATTGCTTTTGATGGGAAACAATAAAATAATCCTCAGGTTTTCAATGCAAGACAACAATAGTTATAGTTTGTATTCTATTAGAATAGTAGGTTCTCAGCTAAATGCATAAATATAATAAAATATAATACAAAGATTAAATGGACTTCATGAATTGGAAATGGGGCACATTTAAATGTTTTTGGTGTTTGCCACCAGGTCACCAGTAAGATTACTAATTTCTTGATAAGCATATGCATGCCTCTTGAATTCAGCTCCACTGAGGGGCCAAAGCCTACTTTCAGTGTTTGTGTTAATTTCTTAGTGGCATCATAATATCTTATAGGCTACTCCCTTGTGTCAAACCCTTTTGCTATTTAGAAGGATTGAAGAGCACAGAGAGAGAGAGAGAGAGAGAGAGAGAGAGAGAGAGAGAGAGAGAGAGAGAGAGAGAGAGAGAGGGGAAGAGAGAGAGAGAGAGAGAGAGGGGAGAGGGAGAGAGAGGAGAGAGAGAGAGAGAGAGAGAGAGAGAGAGAGAGAGAGAGAGAGAGAGAGAGAGAGAGACTTGTGACTTTTAAATGGACTTGAACATATAATTAGCTGTACAGGACCTGAAAATGGTGAGTCATCTTGTGCCTATTTAAGCATCTCTTAGGCACTGGGCGTCACTTGCATGCATTTAAAGAACACTGTGTTTGCAAATGGAACAGGAAAGGTGAATACATATGTACAAGAGCTACATCCCAGTGGAAAAATGCTGCCACTTAGACCCGAGTGTCCACTTTAGACTGTAGAACCCCTTTCTCAGGGCAGGACATAGATGTCACTAGCAGTCAGTGTTCCCATGGCTAGTGGAGTAGGATATTGGAGAGGTGGGGGTTTCTTCACTGGATCTTAGCCCACACAGAGGCCTCTCAGCTTAGGGCAGATTTGTCATTGAATCCCCCACACAGCATTTCCATGTATAACTTGGGGTACCATACTCTTTTGTGTTTAAATTAGAAACAAGCTTGTTTTACATGTCAATCCCAGTTCACTCTCCCTCCCCTCCTCCCCTGCCCCCCACTGACCCCTTATTCCATCCAGTTCTGCTCCCCAGAGAGGGTGAGGCCTTCCTTCCATGGGGGATCTTCAAAGTCTGTCATATCATTTGGAACAAGGCCTAGGCCCTCCCCTGTGTGTCTGGGATGAGAGAATTTCCCTCCATGGAGAATGGGCTCCCAAATACATCTGGTAGTACTGATCTACTACCAGAGGCCCCATAGATTTCCCAGACCTCCTAACTGACACCCATATTCAGGGGGTCTGAATCAGTCCTATGCTGGTTTCCCAGCAATCAGTCTGGGGTCCATGAGCTCCCCAGCTGTTTCTGAGGGTTTCTCCAGCCTGGCCTTGACTCATTTGCTCATCACTCATCCTTCTCTGCAATTGGATTCCAGGACTTTGGCTCAGTGTTTAGCTGTGGGTGTCTGCTTCTGCTTCCATCAGCTACTGGATGAAGGCTCTAGGATGCCATATAAGGTAGTTATCAATCTCATTATCAGGGAAGGGCATTTAAGGCCTCTCAACTATTGCTTAGATTGTTAATTGGAGTCATCCTTGTAAATCTCTGGACATTTCCTTAGTGTCAGATTTGTCTTTAAACCTAAAATGGCTCCCTCTATTATGGTATCTCTTTTCTTGATCTGCTCTATTCTTCCCTGACTCAATCTTCCTGCTCCCTCATGTCCTCATCTCCCCTCCTCTTCTCCCCTTCTCTTTCTTCTAACTCCCTCTCCCCTCCCCATGCTCCCAATTAGCTCAGGAGATCTTGTCCCTTTCCCCTTCTCCAGGGGACCATGTATGTCTCTCTTAGGGTCCTTCTTGTTTCCTATCTTGTTTGGTGGTGCAGATTGTAGGCTGGTATCCTTTGCTCTATGTCTAAAGTCCATATATATGTGAGTACTCAGGATGGTTTCTTCTAGTTCCATCCATTTGCCTGCGAATTTCAAGATTCCATTGTTTTTATCCTGACAAGTAGTACACTCCATTGTGTAAATGTGCCACATTTTCTTTATCCATTCTTCAGTTAAGGGGCATCTAGGTTGATTCCAGGTTCTGGCTATTACAAATAATGCTGCTATGAACATAATTGTTGTATGAATGTGCCTCTTTTGGGTATGTGCCTAAGAGTGGAATTGCTAGATCTTGTGGTAAACTGATTCCCATTTTCCCGAGGAACTGCCATACTGATTTCCAAAGTGGCTACACAAGTTTGCACTTCCACCAGCAATGGATGAGAATTCCACTTTCTCCACATCCTCTCCAGCATAAACTGTTCTTATTGTTTTTGATTTTAGCCATTCTGACAGGAGCAAGATGGTATCTCAGAGTTGTTTTGATTTGCATTTCTCTAATGGTTAAGGATGTTGGGCACTTTCTTAAGTGTCTTTCAGCCATTTTAGATTCCTCTGTTGAGAATTCTCTATTTAGCTCTATACCCTACTTTTTAATTGGATTATTTGGTGTTTTTGGTGATTAGCTTCTTGAGTTCTTTGTATATTTTGGAAATCAGCCTTCTGTCAGATGAGGGGTTGGTGAATATCTTTTCCCATTCTGTGGGCTGCTATTTTGTCTTGTTTACTGTGTCCTTTGCCTTACAGAAGCTTCTAAGTTTCAGGAGGTCCCATTTATTAATTGTTTATCTCAGTGTCTGTGTTACTGGTTTTATGTTCAGGAAGCAGTCTCCTGTACCAATTCCTTTGAGAATACTTCCCACTTTCTCTTCTAAGAGGTTCAGTGTGGCTGAATTTATGTTGCAGTCTTTGATCCCTTTAGACTAAAGTTTTGTGCATGGAGATAGACATGGACCTATCTGCAGTCTTCTACATGCCAGCATCCAGTTATGCCAGCACCATTTGTTGAAGATGCTTTCTTTTTTCCATTGTATAGTTTTAGCTTCTTTGTCAAAAATCAGGTGTTCATAGGTGTTTGGGTCCATATCAGGGTTTTTAATTTGATTCCATTGGTCTCTCTGTCTGTTTTTGTGCCAATACCAAGCTGTTTTCAGGACAATTGCTGTATAATAGAGCTTGAAGTCAGCGATGGTGCTGCTTCCGGAAGTTCCTTTGTTAAACAGGGTTGTTTTGGCTATCCTGGGTCTTTTGTTTTTCCAAAGTTGAGTATTGTTCTTTCAAGGTCTGTGAAGAATTGTGCTGGGATTTTGATGGGGATTGCATTGAATCTGTTGATTGCTTTTGGCAAGATTGCCATTTTTACTGTGTTGATCCTACCTATCCAAGAGCTGAGAGATCTTTCTATTTTTCTGGCATCTTCTTTAATTTCTTTATTTAAAGTCTCAAAGTTCTGTTAGACAAATCTTTCACTTGTTTGATTAGCATTGCCCCAAGATATTTTATGTTTTTTTTATGGCTATTGTAAAGGATGATGTTTCTCTGATTTCTTTCTCATCCCATTTGTCGTCTGAATATAATAAATAGGGCTACTGAGTTTTTTGAGTCAATCTTGTATCCTGCCACTTTGCTGAAGGTGTTTATCAACTGTAGGAGTTCCCTGGTAGAATTTTTTGGGTCACTTATTTAAACTATCATATAATCTGCAAATAATGAAAGTTTGACTTCTTCCCTTCCAATTTATATCCCCTTGTTCTCCTTTTGTTGTCTTATTGCTGTAGCTAGAACTTCAAGTACAATATTGAAGGTATATGGGGAGAGTGGACAGCCTTGTCTTGTCCCTGATTTTAGAGGAATTGCATTGAGTTTTCCATTTAGTTTGATGTTGGCTGTTGGCTTGCTGTATATTGCTTTTTATTATGTTAAGGTATGTTCCTGTTATCCCTGATGTCTCCAAGACCTTTATCATGAAGGGGTGTTGGATTTTGTCAAAGGCTTTTCATCTAGTGAGATGACTATGTGATTTTTCTTTTCAGTTTGTTTAGATGGTGGATTGCATTGATGGATTTTTGTATGTTGAACCATCCCTTCATCCCTGGTATAAAGCCTACTTGATCATGATGGATGATTTTTCTGATGTGTTCTTGGATTCAATTTGCCATTATTTTATTGAGTATTTTTGCATGAATGTTCATGAGGGATATTGGTCTATAATTCTCTTTCTTAGTTGTGTCTTTGTGTGGCTTGGTTTCCAATGTAATTGTTGCCTTGTGAAAAGTGTTTGACAATGACTGAGGTACTCTTTATAAAATAGGAAGAGGAGCTGTTGCCTATAGAGTTGACTTCATCTAGGGTCCCATCACATGTTTCTTTCAATGCCATATTCTCAGTGGGATTCATGAAGAAGCCAGTAGTAACATTTGCCTTTAGAGAGATCTTGCTTATGTCACCTAATGCCTCATATGGTACTAGATGTGAGAAGTTCATGGCACAGCCTAAGAATCTAGAACTCTGGCTATAAAGTCTTCAAACATGTGGCAGACTTTTCATAAACCATTGACTCACCAGTAGTAACAAGTAGCCGGTGTGCCCATGGTTCTCCTATTTCTGCAGCTCACAGCAAGTTCATCCCTTAGACTCACAAGAGACATTTGGCCTTTGATAGTAATGTACCTTCTAGTGCTGCGAGTTTACTATATCTAATATTGTCACAGAATGAGAGGAAACACAACTCTAAGAACATGCAGTTTTCCCACCAAGTCTTCCACCTCCATGGCTCTCTCTGTTCTCCTTTGGGGCTTGGGACAACTAGTACAATTGCGCTGACTCATCTGCTTGGATCACTTCCTTATCAGCCCCGGATGAGTTTACCTTGCCTTTGCCCCCAGTCTTATTTAATTAGATATAAGCCTACCTCAAAGTCAATTCATTCTGTTTCTTAACATTGACCGCAGTTTCTCTTTTGGACAACTCCTTGCCTTTCCCTGTGATTGAGGCGGTAGAGGTTGATAATTCATTTTGTTCCGCCATTATTGATTTGGTGGCTCTGATCCAAAATTTGAAAATTTCTCTCTAGGTTGTTCTTGCCCTTGGTGTGTGTGTGTGTGTGTGTGTGTGTGTGTGTGTGTGTGTGTGTGTGTGTGTGTGTTTCCAAAGACATTGCATAAAATGAAGAGTGTGGGTCAGAAATAGAAATGCCAGTGCTACTTTAGGATATGGGGGTCTACTTTCCTTTGTAAAAGAGGCTTATTGTTAATTACAGAGATTTCCAAAGGTGTCACACTTCTCAGTCCTTGCCTGGGGAAAAAAATCCTCCTTACAAATGCCTTTGAGCTGAGAATGGATTTGAAAGACCATTGTCTGCTCAGGCTCAGAAATTATTCCCCCATAAAGGCCTTGTGTAAAGGTTTGCAAGATACCTTTATGTGGAAGATAAACTATATTAAGGGCCCAAGAGCCCCTGCTTACCACATTTTTACTGAAGCCTTCCTTTCTTGATTCTTATAAATGTCAGTTCTTTAAAGTCACTGTCTCCCTTGGACTAAGAATGCTGACCCCGGAAGGAGAGGCTCTTTAATTCTGGGTGACTTTGTAGATATTAAGTGACCAGCAAAGGTTTTTCCTGATGGATCATTACTAAAATGAGATTATTATTACTTTCTCTCTTTTTGTCTTAAAAAGGCTTCCTAAAAAAGAACCTTTGGGAAACTCCAGGAACCAAGGATTTGGGTTGTTGACTCCTGGAGAGACTAAGATGTCTCCAAGATCCACTGCAATTATGGTGCTTTAGTTTCATGCTACAGACAGTTTTAATAAGTCACTCTCTGTAAAGAAAAATTGGGCCGGAGCTGTAACTCAGTTGGAGGAGTGCTTGCCTAGCATCCAGAAAGCCCTGAGTGAGATCCCCAACACTTCAGAAACCAGAAACCAGATAAGATGCTGATGCGATGCCGCCTACCTGTAATCCCAGCCCTCTAGAGTATGAAGGAAGAGGTTTGAGGGCAGCCTGATATACATAAGACCCTGTCTCAAAAACGAAACTAAATAACAACAACCACAAAAAGTGAATTTCTTTTTTTTTGCTTTTTAAATGTTTTTCTCCCAATTAGCATGGCAAACTGAGCATATGACCATGAAGGCATTTCACTGGATTGTATGAAGGGGCAATGGGAAGGAAGACAGTAAATTGTTTTCCCCAATGTCCCTTCCTTTTATGTGAGATTATTTCTTGGATTTGGCATGAAGTGGTGGCAATGTGTATGTAAGCTGCTTTCTTTTCTCCTCCATTTTTTAAAATGACAAAGCTAGAGTCTGTGACACTGTCATGTATTTTTAGAAAGCTGATAGTAGATAGATGCCTTCCAGAGACATCATTTAGCTGCAGCTGCACTCTCCTGTCTTCATTCCCAACTAATTTAATACTGTTGGACTTTATAAATACATAACAAGGAATTTGAGTTTATCATTGGCCTCAAGGTCCACTCAGCCTTGACCTCATGCCTGTAATGAACTAGGGTACCAGAACTGTGAAGTGTTATTCTTGAAGTCATACTGAAAATCCCAAGGCACAGCCATCTCCTGAGGACTTCTAGCACACTCCTTCTCAGCCAGTAAGGAACATTAGAAACAGGAACTGCAAAGGTGTTTATGAGCTCCACTTACCAGCAGTTCTGAGTGTCCAGCCAAACTTAGGGTAAACTGCTTTAACATTCCGGCTCCATGCAGCAGAATCTGAATCTACCCATCTTGCTTTAATTTCCATTGGCCCTCTAGATTGTTAATTACAAAGAGGCTAATTATGTAGTGTAAGCTCTCCCACTCTGGATGTTCGCAGCATGCCTCTCCTTCTCACTCTCTGGTAAGTATTGTATTGTTTTTCTCCCAACACTGTCAGACTAAGATTTAAATCCTTAACCTGACATTCATTGTGTTCGTGTATCAGCTTTTCCTGTCTTTCTGAATTTACGTGCCCAATAAAGTTCTCATTTCTGTCATAGGTCAGGACTTGGTCTTTTATAAATTCTTAGGCTGTGGCCATTTAAATTCTGTTTTTGATTTTATCCTACCTCTTCAAATTATCTGCCTTGTAAGCGCTTTCACTTTTTGGCCTTTAGCCCTACCTTGTTAGGCTATTAATTTTTTTTTTTAACCTACATGACCAATGAAGCACATTTATAGAAAATCTCACTGACTATGAGTTAGATCCATTCTGGAAATGTTTGGAATATCTTTAAACATGTGTGTGTGTCTGCATGCATGCATGCTCACACATTTTGTATGTATCTCCTCAGCTTTAGTCAATGAAGAAATTTTCAACTAGCAAAGTCTTCCTGATCCATGTATTTCTTTAATGCATATTTGTCACTCTGATGGAGTACTGGTTTATTAATCCAGTTGAGAGAGGAGAAGAAAAGAAAGATACAGATTTTTTTTTTTTTAGTAGTGTTGTGGTTCAAACCCTGGGTCTCAATATTAGGCAAGTGTTATGCCAGCCCCTTTGACTCCTCTTTATTTTAAGTTGAGACAAGGTCTCATTAAGTTGCCAAGGCTGTTCATGAACTCAGTCTATAGCCTAGGCTATTCCTGAACTCATGATCCTCCTGCCTCAGTCACCTGAGCAGCTGGGTTTATAGGCCTTTGTCACCAGACCTGGCAGAGAGACACAACTCTTTAATATCATGCCTATTTTGAAAGGCTTACAATACACAGACAATACAAAATATCACCCTATTTGCTTGGTTATTGGTGATTCATTAAAATATTTTGTCTCCTGGTTTTTAGTTTGAGAAGAAATTCTTAAATCTTATTGCATTTGCCTGTGCCTCTGAATGTGCTGCTTTGAGCTGAAACCCATTGATTTTGCATTTTTATTAGAAGAAAGGGGCCCACAGCACTGTGGGGAGAGGCAGGTGATGCTGAATCTCCATGGTCAGAGCTTCGGTGCAACCTTGGGCATCTTTCCTGGGTGTTCTAGCAGCTGCCAGGCATTTGGAATCAACTCTGCCCACCTTAGATTCTCCCCCACCCAGTGTCCCATCCTACCTACCTGTCTTTGACCCCCATTTTAACGATTTGCTTTCTGCTGGCTAAGTCAGTAAAAATCTATGTAAATATCTTAGAAACCACTGATCTGAAAAATATTTGCATTTTAACAGGCTCTTTTATTTTTTCCTTTTTTATTTTTATTTTTTTAAGACAGGATCTTTAAGTAGTTCAGATTGACTCAAATTCAAAGTATGGCTGAGAGTGGACTTGAACTTTGGCTCCTGCTGCCGTAGCCTACCAAGTGCTATCATTATGGCAGGTGTCACCACACCCAGCCTTTAAGATACTCTATAGTCAATGCTCTAAATGAAAAAGATAGTACCTCTTGTAAGTAGTTCATCTGATACTGTAAATGTCCTCTGATCAGGCTGGGCTGACAGCCAGCTTCCTTGTACCAGCATAAGAAACTAGACCAATTTCTACCAAGACAATAATGGCATGTCTTAGCAATTTAAAAAAAAATCTGTTTATGTATTATGTATATATCTATTTCTTGGTGGGTAGTTTATTGATCTCAGCAGCTGTTGAATTTTATATGCCATTTATGATTGTTCATGTGATATAGTGAAAGAGTCAAGGCAAATTTGATCAGCATTTCTTCAAAAGGTCAAGTACTTCTGTAGAGTGTTAGTCTGAAGACATTCCAGGATGTTCCCTGCTAGTCGTGAGGGAGTTGGGTAGGTATATGTGACTAATAGAGTCACAGACAGGAGGCTGGCATTGTGATGAGAGAGGTGCTTAAGCAGTTCGGGGTCTGTATTGAGAGTGAGACAGCGCTGAGATCTCTTGGAGAGGGGACAAGCCAATTCCATGGGGTCACTTCACCCATGCAGAGTGCAGCACGATTCTCTTTCAGGATATTTCCCCATCCTCTCCCTGGCTCTTAGCAACAGTGTCTGATAATGATAGCAGTTGGTCAGCTACAGCCTAATTCAGTCATGTCACAAGCTGAACTGCCTGGTAATTTCATTGTCACACCGAAAGACAGATTGAGACATATTTCAAAAAAGTGTTTCATGGTGACCTGAAAGGTTATACATTTGAAGACGGCTGCAGAAAAGTAGACAGTGTATATACCATTTTGTGTGAATTTGAAAAGATTTTTTTCATAAGTTGAAGGGAAAAAACAAGGAAAAAAAGACCAGATGGAGGGCTATTTTCTTTGCTAGGATATTTGCCGCTTTTTTTTTTCTTCTAGAAAAATAAATAGGTTACCATCTAGGTCTTTGTGTTTCTCTCCCTCAACTTGATTGTATGTCTTGTCAGTCTCACTCTGGTAGGATGACATTTGACAATGAGAGGACTGGATTCTGAGATGGTAGAAGACAGGCTAAAAACATGTCCCAGATACCCAAATAAAGGTGTGTACGCTCATCCACCATCATTCCCTATGAAGTCCATTCTTTCTGTGAGGGATGTTTCTCATAACTGATGTCTTCCTCAAATTGTAGCTGTGTAAATCTGCAATCTTCACTCCTGCTGAGACATTGTTTTCCAGGTAAAATTCCCACACATGAGCTGCCTCCCAAGATGCCTGAGGCTGAACCCTTCCTTTGTGCTGGCCTAGGTCTGGGATTTTGTCAAATTCATACTGGGCACCATTAGGAGAGAAATCAAGCAACAGCAGTGAATACCTTACATGGTTTGGAAATACTGAGTATATACTGTAGGCTGGGAATGGTCTGGGATTTTGGTAGAATTTGTAGGTCAAGAACCCTATGTAATATGGTATTTGGGGAAAAGAGGCAGCTGCCAGGAGTCACAGGTCAAGTCAAAGACTACGCCTATAGGCAGGGTTTGAGGCCAGTGACAGTAGCTTCCCATGCAGTGTTCTTCAGTCTCACATTAGCTGAGTAGGGTATAGCTGTCCAGAGCATTGCTGGAGGCACAATGGATAGGCAAGGGACTGGATGAGAAAGGCAGTTGAGTTAAGGCTACGGACATTCGCCATCACATCGGAGCCCTCATACTACCACTCCATGTGACTCATGCTGCTTTCCCTCTGCTCCTCTTTCATTCATAATGAAACTTGTAGATTATAATGATCTCATCCCTTGTCAAAAAATTCTATTACAAATACCTTTTATGATCTGTCTGGTTCTCTGCCCATATTGCAGAAATTTTTTGTCAAAAATCTTTTACATTTGAAATTAACACAACCAACTAACTTGACCATTGTGGTTGTAAGTTTCCTATCCAGTCTCACCATGCTTGCTTCAGGATGAAGGCACAGAGGCTTTCCCACCTGCTTCTTCCACATTGACCTACCCTAACTTCTGTCTGGAGTCTCCTTCCCTCCTCACAATACTCTGTGCCTTTGTCCCCTTCCACCTTCTGTTAGGAGCATTGCTGCTTTTGTGGTAATCCTAGTTTAAGTCCAAGGCCAACTACTGGGACAGAAAAGGCACTAAAGTGTGGCTCTAAGCTTTCAGAGGGCTTAAGGAGTAGGCTCTATTGCCTCCATCAGCAACCAGGGGCATTAGGGGCATTCACACACCTCTTGTCCTTACCTTATTCTATCATCTTTGAAATGAAGCTGTCCATGTAAGATGGGAGCTAGCTCTCACTAACCTTGGCCATGGATTGTCCTAGCCTCACCCCCCCACAGAAAGAAGGGGCATTCATTCTTTTGCCTTCATCTCACTGTGTTATTCTAAAAAGAAGGGCTTATTTATACACACGAAGTCATATAAGAATGGTGGAAGATGATAAAATTGCGACTAGTTGCTGAGAGCAGAGGTGTAATCCATGGGGCTGCAATGATAATGACACCAATATGTCTAGTTAAAGAGATGTAAATCACACTTCATCTGAAAGCATGTTAGAGCCACAGTGGAGAAAGATGAGATGGGGAGCTGGACTGTCAGGCTCATGAATTTTGATGTTGGGACTGGGGCTTTAGGGTACCAGTCTACATTTGCAGAGGTGCATCTGGCTACTATGCTGTCCCTTTTTGAGATGATGAGTGAAAGGCTTGCCTTGAGAGGACGTACCAGGTTGTGTCACTTAAAAGGCTAGAATCACCTGGAGAATTTCTAAAAAGCATAAATCCTGCAGGTGCATGCAAAATCAAGGAAATATGCCCTGCTGGACATAGGGCCTAGACCACAGCCAAGCTCTTCAGTTACTTCAATGTTTAACCAATGTTGAGGACCTCTAAATCAGTTGGTGTGTGTAAAGATAGTGACTCCAGATCCCAGAGGTTGAAGCTTGGGTATGTGTATTTTAAAAATATTTCTCAAAAGACCTTAGTGATATTGGAGGGGGAAAGGAGAGATATAAATCTACTTGCCAAAAGGGGATAAAAAGAGATGAATTTTGGAGTCAGGTATGATGTTTCACTTCCGTAATCTCAATACTAAGGAGGCTGAGGCAGAAGGATTGCCAAGAGTGCCAGACCAGTGTGAGCTATAAGTGAGATCCCATTTCAAAACAAAGTAAAACCAACCAACCAAACCCAAAGACTGAAATTTTGTTATCAACTTAACAATGTGAACAATTTGCAGGTATTGCGTGCACTCGATGATCTGTAGGCCATAATGCTAAGATTTCTTTATTCAGATAAACACCAGCCCAAATGCAAGCCAGAGCGTGCCCAGAGGCCGCAAGCTAGTGTGGCCAGAGAGAGGGGGCATCCACGTGTTCGTGTTCGTGGCCTCTTAAGAAATCTCTCCAGGTCATCCTCGACCTCCCCTGACCACGCCCTCATGGGCGTGGCCAGGCACACCTGTAGGGGCTACTAGGAGGCGGGGTTACAGTGTCTCCCTACATGCAGGTTTGATTTTTTCCAGTAATTATTATTATTTGTCATGGGTGTGATGATATAGCATTAGAGTAGAGATCAAGGTTGGTATTCATTGCTGGGGATTTCTAAAGGGTTTGACTTCTTCTTGCCTTTCCTGGGTTTTTAACAAACTGAGAAAAATGGGTTAGAATGGAGGCCAGATACCAATCATTTCTACTGGAGCTTATACTAGGCTTGACAATGCAAAGCAAAGGTCTACTTTGTAACCTGGTCTACTTAAATTATCCATCTGTTCCTTGGGTGATACTGTCCTCTCCAGGTGGGGCTTGCTGACTCTGCGAAGGTGGCTGTCTTCAACATGAAGAAGATAGAGCAAGTCTGAGTAAAGCATGATAGGTTGCTCTTCTCAAATTTGGACACTGGAACTGGCCCCTCCTATTTTGAAATGCAGAGGAAAAGGTAGAGGTTCTTGAGTGTTGTCATTTCATCTCTGGTACTTACAGGGTGTGGGAGAGTTAGACCTATGCTCAACTAAGACATCCAATAGGAAAGGGGAAAGTGGGAATGGGAGAAGGGTGGGTCCAGGCCCAACAGTGTGAGCCCTTGGAACCAGCTCCCATCACTTATTTGCTGTATCCTTCATTTAGCATTCATCTCTTCTACTATTATTTCACCTTTCTGGCTTTTTACTTCATTTAGTTCTACTATAAATTTTACATCCCCCTTCCTGTTGTTTGAACATTTGAATGATTGCATATTCATTCAATATAAGGTCTTGTCTTCTAGTCAACTGTTCTTGAATGGATGATGTCCCCAAAGAAGTTTCTCCCTCCAATGCCTTCTACAGGTATTCCCATCTTAGCATATAGACAGAATATTTACCCTTGGTTTAGACCAAAGACCATGGGCCATTCTTGACCCCTCTCTATCACACATCCTATCCAGTTTATAAATCTGGTAGTATCCTTGTTCAAAACAGCCCTAAAATGCAACCATGGTTAGCATGTATCAATTATCATCCTAGTCTGTGTCTCATAGCTAGATTATTAAAACCATTTCCTCTGGCTCTTTTTTACCCCAAATGGACCATTCTCAAATCAGCAACAGACAGGCTTCCTCTGGCCTCAGCCCTTCAGGGATTCCTAGTGTCACTCAAGCTAAAGCTTTGATTTCAAGGTAGTCTATGAGGCCCCAAACTCTCCCCTCCATCTCTGAGCAGGCTGCTCTCCTCCATCTTCACCAACTTTGCTGATCTTTCCATATGCCCCACACACTCCCTTCAAGAGTCTTTGTGCTTACATCTACTTTGTCCTTCTTCACATATTTACATGGTTTGCTTTTATAGTTCTTTTGTTTTCTTTTTCAATTCTTACCTTTTTTCAGTGAGATTTCCCTGCACCCCATTTAGAGTTACAAACCTCCCTCTTCTCCCCTCATATACCCAAGTACTTTCATCTATGTGAACCCATGAATTTCCTTCATGCCCTATAATCTGACCTAATGAAAGGTCAGATTTATTTATTTATTTATTGTTAGTAACCTATACTTTTCCCTTTCACTTTACCTTTACTCCCACTAGAATGGCAGCTCCTTGAAGGCCTAGATTCTTATTTGTTTGTTTGTTTGTTTTTTCAATGCTTTGTCAATCACATCTAGTCATTGTCTGCCAAATAACATATGTTCACAATTTGTTAAGTGAATAAGTGAATGAATAAAATCAGAAAGTATATGAATGAACTGATAAGGTATGGCCAAGAATGACAATAGCCTTTAGGCATAAGTCATTCTGTCACTTTAATAAATAAATGTTTAAAAAAACCTCTGGGTTGAGATCTACAAGGATGACACCAACTAACCATCTAAGCAACAGTGGAAAGGCTACCTTAAATGCCCTCCCCTGATAACGAGATTGACGACTAACTTTTATACCATCCTAGAGCCTTCATCCAGAAGCTGCTGGAGGTAGAAGCAGACACCCACAGCTAAAAACTGAACTGAAGTGGAATCCAGTTGCAGAGAAGAAGGAGTGATGAGCAAAGGGGTCAAGACCATGCTGGTGAAACCCACAGAAACAGCTGACCTGAACAAGAGGGAGCTCTTGGCCCCCAGACTGATCCCTGGGAAACCAGCATGGAACTGATCCAGAGCCCATAAATGTGGGTGTCAGTGAGGAGGCCTCATAAATATATGGGGCCTCTTGTAGTAGATCAGTACTTATCCCTAGCATAGGAATGGACTTTGGGTTCCCATTTCACATAGAGGGATACTCCCTCAGCCTAGACACATGGGGGAGGGCCTATCTGTATCCCAAAGTATATGACAGACCCTGAGGACCCCCCCCCCATGGAAGGCCTCACTCTATCTGGGGAGCAGAAATGGTATGGGATAGGTAGAGTGTTAGTGGGGGGGCATGGGAGAAGGGGAGGGAGAGGGAACTGGGATTGGCATTTAAAACAATCTTGTTTCTAATTCAAATAAAAAACAACAGCAACAACAAAACCTCTGGGTTACAGCCTCCCGATGCTCCAGGAAGTCCTCTCCTTTCTATGAACCCATCTCCTTTCAGGACTGTTTTGCCATCTTCATATCAACCTGTTGATGACCTATTGTTTTCATCTGTCTCATTTCTGCCTCCAGTCTTGTCTTCATCATCTATCTCTCTTTCTATGGTCCCAGGTTCTCTGTGGTTCAGCCTCACATGAGATATGCATTCTAAGAAAGCACCTGATTTACCTTTGGCTTTGTCTTTGGTTTTAGGAATTTTTCCAATGCTTGAAGAATTCAAGGTATGAAAACAGGCCAATGTGCCAAGAATGTTACTGTGTTTTCTTCCTCATTTGCACCATGCCCAAACAGTCTATAATGATGGGGTATTTAACTGGCTTTTCACTTCTGAACTAGTTATAATACTGTGACCCATGATCTCATGAGCATCAACCCCAAGAGAGGATAGATTTCTTTTGTTAACATTTAGAGAAACTTCAACACTTGTATAACATCATAGTATAATTAACTCAACTCTCAATGAAAAGAATAAAAACGTTATCAGTGAACACCAGCATTTCTTTTCTATGCTCATTTGTGGTCACACACAGGCTAGTGTGGCTAGCTTATATGTTTTTACATTTCTACCTAGCTTTCATAGTTCCCATTTTTAACATTGTCAGACTACTGAATCTCCTTGATTAGGAGATGCCACTGGTTAGGAGATTATCATTACTTTCATAATAGCCATTCAAAATGAAAAAAAAGAAATGACACAATATTAAATGTATTCATTGGCTACAAAATAAAAATTACATTGTGGAGAGGCCAAAAATTTACCCAGAAAATGATACTTTAAGATCGAATAAAGTAGCTGTAACTGGTATATATATTCCACAGTTCAGTTTTATTAAAAAAAGATAAGCCTCTAGTGTGGAAGACTGTGCCTCCAGTATTTCCTGTTTTATGGTTTTCTTAGCTCATGTTAATAGGGGAACAAACGTTCTCCTTTTTTTAGGTCCCATGGCTATAATGCATCACAGTGCTACCTAAAATATGTTTCATGCATCTGTGCTTAGTTTCATCCCTACTAGCACTAGGCATTGCAAATTTTGTTTAGCTTGGTTTTTTGCCTAATGTTATATCTCAATGAGTGGTTTATACTTTCATTTTTCTGGCTACTTGGGGGAAGTATAAGATCTGTTAGTCAATTTATGATGCATCTAGAATGCTAGCAAAAGTTACTTTTTACTAACATGGTAGAGGAAGTAACAGATACTAGAATTTGTTCTTTAATGACCTGGCCTTTGGCAAAGGTGGTAGAGGAGATTGAGTTAATAGAAATATTGAAAAAGAAAATCAATTTTTTTTGTTTCTGAGAGCAAATCTAATTAGACTTTTTGCCATTTTCCCAAGGACCTTTCAGAGAGGTTCTGTGTCTCACCTTGGAATTTTCAAGACTTTGTTAGGAATGCTGATGTTGCTTGTTCTGTTGCAGACTGTGTGAGAGTGGATTCCATGCAGCTGCTTCGAGTACATGATAATGATAGTGGAAAATGTTTACAAATGACATATACCATCTGATGGACAAAGTCACAATCATTTTGTATGCATTAGCTACTTGAATTGTCACAGTGACTTCATAAAATAGGTATTATTATTGTTATTCCTATGGATGGATGAAGAAATTGAGATGAAGAGAAGGTGATACATCTCATACGTTAAAAGGTAGGGTTACGGAACAATGCAGTCTGACATTAAACCCGTTTTCATCACTTCAAGGCACCACCTTCCACTAGTTTAATGCACTGTGGTGTGGATGGGAGGTCTAGCAGAGTCCAGAGGACCTTTTCTCTATGCTAATGAGCTTCACTTCCCTCCCTTAGTATGGAGGAGGAGATTTATTCTCTTGACAACTGAGAGCACATTTCCCAGCCTCCTCTGCTTTTGACTGAAGTCCAGGATCACACACCCAGATGATATCTTTTGCCCTTGAAGATGATGTCTGAATTATACTCTCTCCTGTGTTCTTTCCTTCCCCCGTGTTATCAATGGGTATCTCTCAATGAAGCAGATGTTTAGAGCACCGGGGCTTGCTAAAATTAACACAGACATTCTGAACACTGAAGTATCTGGGATGTTTTTAGTGCACTTTTATTTCCCTACCATAAAGAATAATGAACTTTGGGTGAATGAAGGTCTTATTGTTATTAGGACAAACCAAACCATCTCAGATAGCTAATTTAATTGCCACGAGGCCATTGCTCATCAAAAGCATCATTTTATCCCATTATATAATTTGCAAATGTCTCCTTTCTGTTTGGTTGTAAAGGATGGTATGACTTTTTATTCTTACTTGGCAGGTAATTCAGTCCAGTGATCAAGAGCTTTAGTTTTAGAGTCAGAGGGCCCTGGATTCAAACCAGGTTCTACCATCTCTCTTCCTGTGACCTTGGACACATTGTCTGATTTCTTTATGTGTGAAACAAGAATTTGCTGTAAAGAATACATAAAATTATAAAGTATAAGGCAGTACCTTGCATATAAATAAATTAGATATATGTATATATAAGTTCCCACCTCAAAGTTTTTTTGGGGGGCACAGATTACTCCTTACTCATTGTTCAAATTTCCCATTTTCTGTCCTCTAAAAGGGAGAATGAATGGGCATTATTCTCTCATAGACATTAATAAAAACAATACAGTTTCTTTAGTCAGTATTTAACAGCATCTTAATTTTGTCCCTTCATATTTTGGGTGAATAGGTCATTTGTAGTTTCCAGGATTATACAAAGGAGTTACAAGACAAGAGGACTTATTCCAAGAAAATGAATTCTTAACCTTCATGTCTAAAATTGTCCAAAGAAAAATGACTTCTCCTTAATGTCATTAGTCTGTTATTGGTGTTATCATCGAAAATCCCCTCCACTCCATGTGGGCCTCTTAGCAAGAGGGAAAGGCTGGTGGGATATTCCATACTAGATGTGGCCTTGGTGTTGAATTATGTCTTAGTGCCCTCCAATACTAGGTCTGAGGACCTTCTCAGGACCATTGCTATATATTATAGACCTTTATGTTTATAACCAGTCTTGGGAATACCCATGCTTGGGGCAGGTGAGTCAGGCTTCTCAACTCTAGCCAGTGGCTGCATGTATTTAAGGAAGTAGACAAGAGTTAAGAGGATAAAGGAGACATCTCATTGATGGATTGTTAATTGAGTAGGACTCTGCTCCCAATGTTCTGTGTTTATAGTGGCCTTCACACTATATGGGTAGTGATGCAGGCAGCAATGAAAAATTGACCAAAAGAGTTTGGAGAAGCAAAAGCACCATATGCTGGTGCAAACAACCTGGTTGTAGGATTCTGCCCAGGACTGTAGCAGTTTCAGCCTGCAGGCATTGATCTGACAGCTGTACTTGGCCTTGGAGAGACACTCAGGGTCAGATGCTGCCAGATAACAAGCATTCAGAGCCTGGGTATGCCTTCCCTGGTGGCATGCTGGCACTTGGAGAAAGGCAGAGCTGTCTCCTTGGCTCCTTTTCCAAGGGTCATGGGGCCATGAAGGCTCTCCAAGATGTTTGGCTGGAAACCAATTACCTTATATGCTCACCTTCCTGCTGTCACTGCTTCTGTATCAGCTGGAAGCTTGAATTTTAAGGGGGGAAATTAGTGCTTCACTCTCACATCAACCCATAGATTACAATTTTATTAACTGGAAGAGGGCTATACATTCTTCATCATGCTCTTGGTGATGGTGTGGGAAGATGACTGACTGATGACATTGCAGACAAAGCTAAGTTAGGGACACTAGGATGTAAATCACAGACATATATAAGTATCAGGGTATACGAAGGAAGCAGTGTTGGAATTTCTCTCCATCCAAGGAAGAGATTGAATGGTGGTTAAGGAGTTCCCTGGTTGTGATGGATAGGATGAGACTATGTGAAGGAATATGTTGACTAAAGGGGTTATTTCCCAAGCTGGCTTCTGAGATGGAAGGAAACTGTTGGCTGGTTTAATGAGTACAGCATGAAAGTCCAGGCTGGAGCTAAGTTGTTGGGGGACATTACAGAGAAGTCCATGGAAGCATCCTTCCTTCTCATCTGAAGTTTTCAGTTATACTTCTGGGTACATCTTCACCTAAAATGCAGACACCTTGTTGAAAGTGTTAAGTTCCTTGGCACACCCATACATCTTGGTCCTACCATGCCTACTATTACCCTAGTTGACAAGGGTTGCTTCCTTCTGTCCTCACTGGCTATCTCATCCACTGGCTGCTTTTCTCTACCCACAAAGTGTGAAAGAAAACCTGTGTACATAGTTCAATCCAAGGCTTGCAGCATATCTATGGCTTTGCTTTTCTGGCACAGTGATTACTTTTCTATCTTTGATGTACCATGCTTGGAGGAATGTGCTGCTTGATTCCCAGGGTAGGGAGTTCATGGCATTTATTATTTTACAAGTGCTTAGTGAACACTAAGCCATTTCTGTGTACACCACCAGATTCATAGGCTTAGCCCATCCCCCAGGAGCATCACCATCATTCTGCCATCATTGCTCTAGACTTCTTGCTCTTCTAGATTTCCTAAGTTTAACTAGGTGATGCCAGCATTCTCTCTCAGGCACCCAAGATTAATACCTTTATTCAAAAATATATTACTTATTTTGATATTTTAAAGCCTTTTATTATTTTATACTGAACCATCTTCCTTGTCCACATGAGTCATCATCCAACATTCTCCATGTCCTTATATTCTGTAACTAAACAATGACAGTAGGTAGAGTCAGACTAGATACCTCCCAGTTCCCATATTCTTCTCTGCTTAATTCTACAAAGGCATGAGTTGGTCCAGAGAAGAACATGTCACCAAGAAGAAAAGGTTGATTCTTGCCTTTTCTCATCCAGAGGTTTATCCTTCCTTTGCATCTTTGATCATAAAAGCCATCTCAGAGTGCTTTAATCACTTTCGTGATCTACTTTTTCTGAAGAATTTGTTGTAAAAGTCAGGCGAAGTTCAAATTGAGATATTTGGGAGAAAATCCCTGAAGGACCAACAAGTTCTTCATCTTTGTACCCCCTTCTCTGTGCTTCTCTCCTTCTTAGTAAACCACATGTCTGTATTTACACACTACTGTTGTTCCAGGGGCTGTAGAAATTTGCTCTAGATACTAGTGGAATATACATTTAGCTCATTGAGGACCCACTAAGTGTTAATAAGTGTTATGCATGTCTTATCTGTCATGTGATCTTGTGACAATGGTGCAGATATTATTGTAAGAGGAAAGATATACAGAGAAAGATTGAACAATGCACACAAGGCTACACAACCAGGCCTGGAAGCTTGATGAATACTCCCTTAGGGAGAATCAGAATGCTTAGAAAATCCAAGAGGTGCTTGTTAGTATGATCCCTTCTTTGGTAAGATTTACTTGCTATTTTTTTCTGGTAATAAAGATTTGTTTGTAGGTTCTGGAAACCATCATTTTAAATCCACTTCAAATATTTGAATAGAGACTGGGGCACATGAATGTTTATTTTTAAGCTATGCTTCATAAAAGAAATAATTTGGGCCCAAACCCCAAACCACCAAAGAACAGAACTAGTCTCCATGTATCTCTTCAACTTAAAGAACCTAATTATGCCCTCTTCCCACCCCACCCAAATATTGACAATGAGTAAGTAATGATGCTCTGCATTTTAAGAAGAGGTCCATAGACTGCATGGGCTTGAGCCATGATGAGGTCATTTTCTAGGTTTGGGCAGGCTAGATAAATAACACCTAACCCTAACTCTAGGCCTAACACCTGCCTTATGTGTACCCATTTAAAACCCACTGCAGAGACTTGCACACACTGGAGGTAGATGGAGTAGATAGAATTGTAGTACTCACAACCCCTTGCACCATGACTAGAGTATTCACTGTCTCTTTTTGAGGTCTGGAGTAGGCTACAGGAATAAATGGGCAAAGGATTTTATACTCCACAGGTGATCCTGTTTTCACAGACATTTCAGCATAAGAAAATTCAACATGGCCATATTGTAACTGATTGTCTTCTGTCCTCATTCAGCACAGTTTTCCCCACTATGATTTTTCTGGCTCTTTCTACATGGACCCACAGAAAGAGAACTGTGGATTCACAGAATGATGTTTTATTCCTTCTCTGTTGGAGCATCATGTTTGCCTTAAACTCCATTCATTTCTCCCCTTCTTCCATAATAGTGTAGTAACATTTCAGAGCTGCAAGTAAACCATTTAAAGGAGCTATCAAAAACTGCTGGATGGTGCTGGAGGTCATAGTTCAGCTAGTAAAGTGTTTGCCTTGCAAGTGTGAGGACCTGAGTTTGATTTCCCCAATAGCCTAAGTAAAACAAACCAGGTATGGTGGTGTGTACTTGCAATCCCAGTGCCAGGGCAGCAGTGACAGGTGTATCCCCGAAGCTTGCTGGGCCAGCCAGTTTAGACTACATGGAAAGTCCCAAGCCAATGATAGACCATGTCTCAAAAAACAAGGTGAACAGTACTATAAGAACAACAGTTACTGTTGACCTATGGCCTCCATGCACACACATGCATAGGTATATATTATACATGCTGTTCATACATACAAACTCCTGTGTGCATGTAACACACACACACACACACACACACACACACACACACACACACACACACACACACACACATACACACAGCAATTTTATTAGTAAAAGAGAAAATTTAACTATGAGATTACTAAACTGGTCATTATCAAGGGCAAGCTTAACTTCATGCCCAGATTACCTGATTCCAATTGCTTTCTTCAAGCTGGTGGTATTGAATCTCTGTAATCCCAGTACAACAGAGGCTAATCTGGACTTCAAGACCAGAATGGAGTATGTAGCAAGGCCCTATGTCAAAACATTAAAAAGCAAAACAAACAACAACAAATCCCCCTCCCTTAGTGTCTCTTTCCTCTTCTCTCTAAGGATCTTAGTAAATTCTTGAAAAATCATTTATAATGAGGCAATAAGCTCTCTCTGCAGTAAATGAAATCCAACCGTGTTCCTAAGCCAGTTCGTCTCAATCATGCTCCATGTCCAGGCAAGTGGGCACAATCTCCATTACACTGCAGGGACTCTCTTTGGCTGCAAGAATTAGGAGCTGACAAGACACTGGTGAATTCATAGAAGGGCCATTTGTCTGTGGGTAGCCTGGGAGAGCAACTGTTTTGTGTCCCAAATGAGTCATACTGGGGGGCTGAACCTCTGAGGAAGAGAGTCAACATGGCGTGTCCTTGGCCTTTACCTCTCAGATCTGCTGCCAGCTGATGGTGCATTTGGGCTAGAGTGGTGATGCAGATTCTCTCTGTCTCTCCCTCTTCCCTCCACTCTCTCTCGCTGTATTTCTGGCTTGTAGCCACACACTCAAAGGCCCATGATTTATAGCTATTTGGTTGGTTACAAAGAACAAGAGGCAAGCCACATGCTTGGTACTTGTGTTCCCCCATGCCGTGAATCACTTGGCTCTCTGGTGCCTTTTTTTTTTTTTTAAATAGAGTTTGCCTTTTATTTATTTTTTTTTCTTTGTGGATTCCAAGATTTCTTTGATTTTTGGTTTCCAGATCTTGACTGTTGTCAGAGTGGAAATTTCCATTATGGCAGGAGAATGAAGCATGGGTGGTCCTGGGTACATCTGTTTGCTGCCCCAAACTCACAGGCTTGCTGACCTCTGGGACTGACCTGGCCATGTGGTGGGGCCATCCTTACTACGCATACAGAATGACCGGCATACCGTGGACTGCAGACTCACACACTACTCAAGATGGCAGGCACAGAATACTCTGGAAATTGTCTTTATCATAGTCTGGATATCAGTTGTCTGTCATCTGCAAGGTGATATTACTGATTTCTTTAGTTTTTATGGTTTCCTCTTATCTGTTTCCAAAATTCTCCCAAGACTTTTATGGAAAACATTCAACTGTAACTCTTTTTGCCCAGCTTTTCTACACAGGGCACAATTTTCTAAGCATGCATAAAACCTCATCCTCACTCCAGCTTCCCTAAGTCCCTAGAAAAAGAACATAAAATGATGCTGTTGTTTTCGGGGAAGCATGTCATTTGTTTTACCGGTCTGTAGTTGATTAATTTGCAAATGATATTCCCAATAAAGTGCTTAGAAGTAGATAATTACAACTATATTAACAGTTCCCGGCGAAGCAGATGGTATTGCGAGGAGCTGCCATGTAGCATTAGTGCTGACGCTCCACTGTAATGTACCATCTACCCCAGAAAACCTCAGACACCATGCGCAAATCCTGCTGATAGTCCAGATTGGGGGGAAATTGTGCTTTTGCCTCACATTCCGTTCTTGTTGGAATTTTTATGTGTGTTTTCTATGTCGCTGTGGTGCTCAGTGAACTGGTACCTTTTATGTGGAGGCCCATAACTCTTCAACTCTGTGATTCTGAATTAGTCCCATATTAAGCCCTTGTGAAGTGAGTCTTTAAAGTGTTCATCAGCGTTCCTCCTCCCAGGCCTGATATTTTAAAGCATAGATTATCTCTGTACAAACATATAATTTCAATTTTCTCAATTACCTGAGCCAACATGCCATGCTAGATAATCAATTAGGAATTTTTGAAGGCAGAGCTTAGCTCCTGCTTTCTCTCCATCTTTGTGTGTCATACACACATGAACTTGTATGTGCACATAGATACATATGCCTGCATGAACACATGTATGTATGCATAATGCATACCCAAGCACATGGACGTACCTTTGTCTTGTTAGCATCCATATTTTATTAAGTTGCTTGTTGGAAATCATGTCTTGGCTGCTAGCTCTTAGGAGAAAAGCACCAGTATGGAGACATTGTCCTCTGTTCCTCTTAGGTGGATTGAAGTCACATAAGTGACACAGAAGACCATGAGAGTGAATATTTATTAATGCTCCAGTCAGTAGAAGACCCTTCAGTAGAACCCATTCATCATTAAGAATGTGATGGCAGTCCAAAATGAAGCTTCTTTGGCAGTGGCTGCTGAACTTTTGCTGCAGGTGAAACAGGTGGCAAGGATCTGCCTTGAGCTGCTGCCATCCCTGGATTCTGGCTGGCTTGCAGAAGCCATGTGCAGACTATCACAATTGACCCAGAAGTAATCTTTGGCTGACCTGGGTCCACAGGCATAGTAGTGACTCTGGTCCTGAGAGAGTCACCAAGGCCAGTAACTATAATTCTCTAAGCTTTCTTCTGAGAGCCATGGGAGAGGTGAATGGGTGTAGGCTGCTCATTGCATTGTACTTGTTTTATACTTTAATCACGTGCTTGTGGGTTTCTCTAGAAGTAGGCCTAGTGGTTTTTTTCTGGAGGCATATGCATTAGGGAGCTTAGATGGATATTCAAGTTGGCTCCAAGAGCCTAAATAAGTTACCCAATTTCTCCCATTAGCTTACTTACTATGGAGTTTAGTTTTAGCTGCTCCATTTTGAGAGTAGAGCCGGCATTGTGGGAAATTCTTTGAATACATCATTCCATTTAAATCCCACAGCATTTTATAACATTAACAATATCATCACTTACCAGCAAAGAGTCACCGAGAGCTTATTTAAATTGTTTCAGGTTATACAGCAAACAAGTACCAAAGTTAAGATGGACACCCTATTTGGCTTGTCACCAAAGCCCAGACTGTGACTTTATTGAATAATCAGCTGTGTTATAAAAATAACTCAGAGACCATTTGTTCTGTTTGTGCCTCTGCCCCCATATTTTTAAAGTTAATTTATTTTTATTTTATTGGTGTTTTGACTGTATGTCTGTATTGTCTGTATGTCTGTGTGAGGATCCTGGAGTTACAGACAATTGTGAACTGTCATGTGGGTGCTGGAAATTGAACCCAGGTCCTCTGGAAGAGCAGACAGTGCTCTTAACTGCTGGGCCCTTTCTTTAGTTCCTTGCCCCAATGTTCTTATAGGATTGTGTAGATACCAAATGTGAAGGTCATGGGCATCCTATAGGTCACTGGGAGGCCATAACTGTTCAGGAAAGTGAGCCCCTTCATTAGCTGGGGGGTCTCAGAAAGGGACTAGGAAGAGGGTATTTTAGAGAAAGTGAGCCAGTAGAGAGGCAATGTGCATGTAAGAAGTCTTTAGACCCACTGAGGTGAGTGACAATAAGGCACTGGCTAGAATGGGTAAGGGAACAACGGCAAGTGATATTAGTCAGGAAGATTACCCAGAAGGATGCCTAACCTTTGATATTGCAGCATGATGCTCTGGTCTACAAATATTCTGGGCCACATTCATAGATATCCTGGGAGATATTTGGCACATGGGCTACAGGTTGAACACGCCTGCTAGAGTATTTATTAGTGTGTGATGCCCATGGACCTATCAGTTTAAGCATTTAAAAGTATCTGGACTCATTTAATCCTTGTAATACCCCAGGAAGTAACTTCTATTATGTCTGTCATTTTATAGATGCAAAAGTAGAGGAACAAAGAGATTAAGCACTTGCTAAAGGAGGCATTGTTGTTTAAAAATGTAGGATTGAATTAAATTCTGGTCTATTCACTCTAGATCCAGAGGTCAGGCTTGTTAGCTTGGTGTCACTCCCTGTATGTAGGTGGAGTGTTCAGGGTCTACCTTGTCATTCTCCATACAGTCCAGCTATGCATGAACATAGGGGCATTTATATCCACTTTGCAGAACAAATTATGTCTAAGGCACAAGGGAAGGGAATTGATATGAACTCACTATGAGGATTCTGCTCCTGCTTCTTTGATCCTGGCGTCAACTTCCCTAGCTGTACTGAGGGGATGACAATCAGCTTCTTTTTTTTTTCTGTTCACCTTTCTTAGGTAAGGATTGTCTTTTAAGGTAGAGACCAGAAGACAGAAATGTTGGCCTTCTCTGTAATTTAGAAAAGCATGGGCTAGGGAGATAGTGTGTTTGGCAAAGTGCATGCTACACAGAATAAAGACCCCTGTTTGGATCTCCAACATGAGAAAAGCCAGGTGTAACAGCATTTACCTATAATATTAGAGCTGGGGAAATAAGACATGATGATCCCTAGAGCTTGCTGACCAGATAGTCTAGCTAAATTGGGCTCTGAGTTCAATGAGAGACTCTGGCAAAAACCAACATGGAAGAGTTCAGATGGTATAGTACTTGCCTAGCATGAATGAAACCTTGGGTTTGGTCTCCAGCATCATATGCATATTAATAATTGCAGCATGGGAGAGGTATAGACTGAGGGATCCTGAATTCAAGGCCATACTCAGCTATATAGCTACAAGTCTCAAGAAAAAAAAAGTAAAATGGAGAGTAATCAAGAAAGGCAACTATTGTTGACTTGGCTTCCATTCGTACCTGCATTGGCATATAGAAAGTAAAACAGGTTTGAATACACAGAGCGAAGTCCCTGCTTTCAGTGCTCTCTTTGTCCAGAACTACTCATTGTTGTAATCATTAGGTAAAGAAATAAGAACTGAGTACCTACTGTGGGCCTGCACATGCCAGGGAGGGCACTGGGAATGCTGAACTGAGAAGATGAGCCTGTGGCAGCCTGTAAAGAGCACAGTATCTTGTGCTGACATAAGTAAGCAATTGCAATTTAAAGAACCGAGGAGATCATATTCATTACTCCTTTAAAAAACTGAAGTGTCTTAAAATGGTGAGCTATTATTGTTATTAACTCTAATAGGGAGCATAAGGGGATAAAGTCAGAAAATGCCAGTAAAATCTAGGTAGGGGGTTGAGCTCTCTGCATCTCATAGGCTCCCACTGGGCAAGACTCCAAGAACTCGGGCCCCTCCAAGGAGGGCACCCTGGCTCCTGCTTGCTTTTGACCTTTCTGGAGAGTGCTTGTATGAACACACTTCATTTTCAAAAGTTTAAAAATACACACTTGGAATTGTAGATGATCAAGCACGAATCCCAGGTCATACGTGGGTGGTAGGATTGTGCTGATCTGGAAGTGCTCCGGGGCCACGTGCCCTGCAATTTGACGTCAAGCCCAGTCCGGGAGGTGGTCAGCGTCTTTGCTGGGCTGTGCGGCCAGTCTGTGAGGCAATGTGTTTTCACAGCCTGTGAATCAATTCCCTCTAGGAAAAAAAAAAAAAAAAAACCCACACACCACGCTGATCAACCGGATTTACCACTGTTGAAATCCCTGATTTTGCAATATTTAAGCACTTTCTCAGCTCAGAAGGTAAAACAGGGTAAGCAGAAAATAAAAAGCCACACAGATTCATTTGAACCAAACCCTTTCCTTTTTGAATGTCGACCTTTGCTTTTCCAAATTGGGTAAAGGAGTAATTATCAGAAATCCCTTGGTAGAAGGTTGCATGGAGGCAGTTTGAGGAAACAGCTTTATATTTATAAATCCTCTGTATTTCTTTTGCTAGTTACCGGCTTCCTTCTGATTTGATCTTTTGTGCCTACACTGTGAAGTAGGAGGAACATTCATAACTAGATTTTAGATGATGGCACTGGCGTCTGACAATTTCTGACTTATCCAAATCCCTGAAACCTAGGGCAAAGGGGGAGAAAGAATAGATGGAGGGGAAGGAGTATTACTTGAGCAAAACCCCACTGGATTTAATTATCTGCATAGTCCTATAGGGATCAGAGTTCATGTTCTCCTTTTAGGATAGCTAAACAGAGGCCATTAGAGTTGAAGCTGGAGATCTCCTTGATTTCAGATCTGTATTTGATACTGAAATATATTATGAAGGAAACTCATGAATGTTTGTTTTATGTACCTAGAACATTGTTGTAGGGTGTGTAGGTACCAAAGTCACACACTAGCTAAACAGTGCAATCTTTGATCTTACATGGCTGGTGTTTAAGGACTAATGAAATAGGTAGTGTGGGAGATAAGAAAGGTTGAATTAGAGAGAAGAAAGCCTTGATAACATGAAGCAGGAGTTTAAAAAACATCATAGGGGCCATGGAGAAAGCCATATGAGTTCAGTCTGGTGAGGTTTGAGGATATTTTTGTCTAGTCTAATGATTTCTAATATTCTCTGACTACTTGTTACTATCATTTTCTGAGCCAGCATATCTAACAAATGGATATCTGTTTATGAGTAAGCTAAGAAATGTATTATGGTGCTGATGCTGCCTGATAAGCACTATAAAACCCAAGAACTAAAAATGTAAAGATTCAGGAAGGTACATATAAGGAGTCCTGTTTTCTTTCTGCATCCCACATTGTAGCCTGCAACTTAGGCTAAGCTACTTCCTAAGTTTGACTGTTCATCTTCACAGTCATTGATCAGAATAAGAAATGCCCAAGGTATTAGTGAAGCAGAGCTTTGGGTGTGACTGTGTATCTGTGAATGCCTTTCCAGAGATGACTAACTGAGGGACAATGACCTAACCTGAGTGTAGGCAGCACCATCCTGTGGGCTGTAATCTTCGATGGAATAAAAAGACAAAAAGGAGAAAAACACTTGAAAATCATGGCTCCTTCTGGTTCCTGGCCCACCAATATGTCAGCAAGCAGCCTCCTTGCAGCTATAGCAATGAACTACTCCTGCAGCCTTCCCTGACACAATGGACTGCACCCTCACACCAAAAGCCCAAATAAACTCTTCTTTTATTGAATTACTTCTTGTCAGGTGTTTGGTCACAATAATTTAAAAAAGTAAGTAAGAATATATTAACAAGTCAGGGCATACAATCCAGTCATAAAATCCAGTCTATTTGAAAAATTTACCTGTGAGTAGACATGTGTCAGGGTAGCCTCTCTCAGCAGTGGTATTGTTGGCATTTTGAATAGGTCATTCTTTGTTGAGAAGTACTTTGCTGCTCATTGTAAGATATTGAATGACATCTCTGGTCTCTATCCATTAGATACCAGTAGCATACTTTTATCCAGTTTGAGAGCTAAATAGATTTCAAGGTATTGCTTAATGTCCCCTGAAGAGGGTCAGGGAGAAAAGTTGTCCCAGCTGGAAAACACTGCCTTAGGACAACACTAGGGATCTTCTCCTCCTTGCTTATGCCCTAGAAGATAGCACACAGCAGCACATGTCTAGAAGCATTTTATCTGGCCCATTTTGGGTGCATCCAGAGGACTCTTGGGCTTGAGTCCAACCTATATTCGTCAGCTCTTCTGGTTGGCCAGCCAGAAGGGAGGGCCAGCTGTTCAGGGATGATATCAGCCCTTGGACGCCTCCTGGCCCATGAGTATCCTGTCTAATTTTAGCTCCTTGTGCTTCAATGATGATGGACTTGGAAAAGTTCCAGTGTAGTTGACCATTGTAGGAGACCCATGTCAGGAAGTCTAGGCATGGGGGTTAGCAGCTTGGGGGTCCAGATTCAGGCAGATATGTACTCAAGTCTGAATTTTGTTATTATTATCTGTGACCTTATACAATTCCCTTGACCCCATGAAGCACTCTTCCCTTACCTGAAAAGTGGACATAAGAAATATGAGGAATGATATGCTTATGTCCTGGGGTTGTAGTATTTGGTACATGACTGCTCCTATTTCGTATCAAACAGGATGAGCTGTTATTTGATTGTAATGATGATGATGATGATATATAATAGACCCTTTCCTGGTTCACAGTAAGGACTCATGAATTATACATATTAATTCACTATGTAATGTAAATATATGTTTCTGAGTTTGGTGGGATGATTTCAAATTCCAGGAAATGGGCATCAGACCTGCTTTGATTGTCACTGGATTTCCATTCTCTAGGTCATTGTGACTTTTAATAGACTTCCAAATATCCCTAAAAGATCTAAGTGCCAGAGGCTTGATCCCTGAATAGATCTGTTGAGAACTGGTGGAAACAACGAGGTGTGGAGTGTTGAAGGCAGTCACTGGAGGTGTGCCTGCCTGTGCAGAAAGCTGTGGGATAGGCCCTTTGTATTCTCTCCTTTCTTCTATTTCTTGGCTCATGATACCAGTGATCGCTGAGCCAACCTCATGACTCACCTTGACATCTCACCTTCACCTGAAGCCCAAAGCAATGGACCACCTAATCTTGGATTTCTCAAAACCTCTAGAAGTATAAGCCTAAATAAATCTTTCCAGTTTACAAGGTAATTGTTTCTAATATTTTCTTATGTGACAGAAAGCTAATGCATAGGTGGTTAGTAATTGATGTTGATTCTATGTTCATGTGGGTTGTTTCTTGTAAGCCATTACAAACCCATGATCGTTATCTCCTAGTTTACATTTAATGTAACACATAATGGCCCTGATCAGGTACTTCCTACAGAAGTCCTCTGGCCACGTCACTCCATGCAGAAAACATGAGTGAGCATATTCATCTCTTCAATGGAGGCATAGAGGAGGGGCAGCCCCAACATCTCTATTTTATGATGTGAGGTTCAAACAGAAGGGGTTCCTCATCATCTTGTTCCTTCAATAATCATGCAAGTGAAATAGTCAGGACTGCCTAATTGTCCTCTTGGCTTTCACTGTAACCTTTGTGGTCCTGTTATCATCCTGAGCTCTACTTCCTAATGTGACTTTACTTATCTGGTTTTAGGTTGTTGATTTATTCTCCCTCTCCCCTCAGCCTGACTAGTTTTAGAAAAAAGTAGAACCCTTTTGTGGCTTTGCAGAAATAAAGAAATTACATTGAAGAATATTTTTTAATACTGGGAATACATAAAAATTCATCTCTAAGTCCAACATAACAATGCTTGATAAATTCAGGGAAGAATTGATTGCAGCAGCACGAGCTGATTGGAACTAATGCCTAGTTGTGTCATTACTCAAACAAATAGGGGAGCAGCATCCATTTTAATTTCAGTCTTGTTTAAAACGAGTGAGATTCTTTTTCACTAATGACTGCTGATGATTTTTATCTTTCTGTTAAAAAAAAAGGGAAAAATTTTCCATTGTTTTCTGACTCATTAATGTTGTAGAGTCTTCAAAAACATTCAGTTTCAAACCTGTAATTTTTGGAATATGTTTTATGAAAGTAGAATTAGTGGTGTTTGGGGATGGGGAATGGAATGTGGAGAAGAATTTTGGGCCTAAGCATGCATGTGTGTTTTGCCAGTTAACTAAGTGCAACTAGAAGCGTCCTTTTGCTGAAAAAAAAAAAAAAAACCTCTCTCACTTTCACTGAAGCAGCTCTGTTTAGCTATTGATGGAGTGAGTGTCTAGGAACTTCATTCTTGAGTTGCCTGGGATGTCTCCAAGACTGCTTTATGTTGAATTATATGGAATTGTCTAGCTGCGTCAAAATATTGTTTTGGAATGAGAATAAAACACATTTGCCTGTCTTCTTTTTTCTTTGAATATTTTAAAATGTTTTTCAAGGCAGAGTTTCTCTGTGTAACCCTAGTTGTCCTAGAATTCACTCTGTAGACTAGATTGGCCTCAAACTCAGAGATCCACCTTGCTCTGCCTCCTGACTGTTGGTATTAATGGAGTGTGCCATCATGCTGGGACACATCTGATTATTTTAACACTGTCATAGAAAGGACACTGATACTCCTTAGAAGTAAATGACAGAGGCATAGAGGCTCTCAATTTCCTCCATTATAGAAATAGTTGAAAAATTAGAAAACTGCAAAGCATAAAAATAAAATTAATGAAAGTTATAGAGAATTCTACAGTCAATTTGTCTCCACTGTTACTATTTTTAATATGGTCTTAAGTGGATTTGGTCTTTATTCCTAAAGATGGCTTTCAAGAAAGGAGCTGTGATACTACTACACACACATACACTTGCCACTGTTTTTAATGTTTTATTTATTTTTAAAATTAAAATATGGGGCTGGAAAGATGGCTCAGTGTTACGAGCACTGACTTCTCTTCCAGAGGTCATGGGTTCAATTCCCAGCACCCACATGGAAACTTACAACAGTATGTATCACCAGTTCCAGGAGACCCGAAACTCATGGCAAAACACTAATGCACATGCATTTTTTAAAAAAGAGTATAAAATTAAAATATAATTACATTTTTCCCCCTTCCCTTTCCTCTCTCCAACTACTTCCATGTCCATTCCCCCAGTGATCCTTCTCAAATTCATGGCCTCATTTTCTTTAATTTTTATGATTACATAAATATATAGATGCATAAATTATAAATACAACCTACTGAGTCTATTTAATGTTGCTTGTATGTATATGATTTAGTGTTGACCACTTGGTGTTAGATAAAGGGCTTATCCCTGGGGAAGGCTATTTCTCCTGCTCTCAGCATCTCTAAATTGTCTGTAGTTCTTTTTCTAGGGGTGGGGCTCATGAGAGTTCCCTCTTCCATGTTATCATGTCTATTGATGGTGTCCTTCTTTAGGCAGCCATATTGTTGAAGTGAAGTTTTCCTGTCATTTCCCAGAGACAGAATTTCACATCAGATTTCCTGGGAATCCTCTGGCTATTACAATTCTTTTGCCCCACTTTTGTGATGTTCCTGAAGCCCTAGTGCAGGAATTGTATTGTAGATATTTCAACTGGGGCTGGACATATTATAATTAACTGTTCTCTTCATTCTCACCAGTTGTAGTTTTCTGTAATGATCTCCATCTATTGCCAAGAGCAGCTTCCTTGATGAGGGGTGAGATATATAATTATTTGTGTTCCTGTATTTTTGTGTGATTTTTATTTCATGAATCTCATAGTTGTGGGTCTATGTTGGTGCAAACTTGCAGAATTCAATCTCTATATCAATGAGTAAACTGCATTGGCCAGCTTCTTCCCTTGTTATTAGATACTGAGGTTGTTTCTCTCATTTTTGTTACATAAAATTGCAGATTTCTTATTAAAGTCACTGTGCTCCAGCTTAGATCCCTTTGCTGGTTCTTGTGCCTTTTTTTAAATAGTGTTTTTATTTTTTAAAAGTTCTATACATTTATACAATACATATTGATCATATCTATCTATCTATCTATCTATCTATCTATCTATCTATCTATCACTTTCTACCTGCAACTTTTCCCAGATTCTTACCCTATATCTTTCCAAGCTTCATATCCTTTAAAAATTTGGTATTAATATCTTCCTGGTTCCAATTAATGCTGCCTATATGCACATAGGTGTGTAGGTTTCCAATAGGGTCATGAGTAACAGACATGTTTCTTCCCAAAGAGCAGTGACTCTCTTACTGTCAGCAGCCAAAAACTGCCTTGTGGTCTTAATTCACCTTAGCAAAATGGGCCTGGGCTCTTTGGCTGTATCTCTTTGTTTGCATTGGTGTGTTTGTGTGTGTGTGTTCATGCATTTGGAGGGCACCTTTTATTTGAGATAAACTCTCTCTCTGGCCTAGAATTGTCTATGTTGGGCAGCCAGTGAACCCCAGGGGTTCTCCTGGCTTCCTGCAGTGTGGAATTACACATTATTGCCTTTGAGCATAGGTTTTGCCACATGATTAGTTCTGGGTGTTGAACCCTCAGCTACCTCCCCAATACTCTATATCTGATTATTTTTAATTAACATTTCCACACCCTAAGCAAGAGAGCACCCAAGTGTCTCAGTGCACATCACTAGCATCTCATGAGCCCTGGATGGCAAGTACTATTGCTCTTGGGCCCAAGAATGGATATTGAATTGTCCTCAGCCAAAACAAGAATCCAGGTTAGATATTTATCTTGCTTTTCCATGCTGATGTTGAATCATTCAAGGCTTGCTTCATTCCAGACTATTAACATTCAGTTGTCAGGCATTTGTTATGTTTAGTTATACCTTTTTCAGACTGAATATAGATTTTGTTGAACAGAAAAGTGTGGTATATTGACCATAGACATGAACTTTCCAGTGCAACAGAATGGATCCCAAATACAATTTTCTTATGCTTTCTTTTTTGTGCATGGGTGGTATGTTCAGAATAAAAATTGTACCAAATTGCTGCATTTTGAAGAATTACAGCTGTTTTCTTCTGGGTGGGAGGACAGCAGCAAAGCATGGGGGCTATGTAGACCTCTTCAGTATTCAACACTTGCTCCAGTCACCCCTCCTCCCAATTTTATACCCTACTTGTCAAGAGAGAGCTTTTATCTGCTATGTATATGTGTGTTCCATATGGACTTGTGTTCTCAGAGTGTCTTCTTTGGATAGGAACTGTATGGTTTTGATCAGAGATTTTTCTATTTTTTTTCTTGTTGAGTGTCTTCCTCACACCAGTGACAGATACTGCTTGGCTGCTCTCAGAGGAACTTTTCATTTCTTTCAAATGTACCTACTGAGCTCTTGCCATGTTTCATGTTATAAGTTACTATGGAGATGAAGAAGATGATTCCCCATGGGCTGGGGAAGATGCCTGGAAAGACCAGATACACAAGTGTGAGACTTAGCAAACAACTTGAGGAAAACATGGTTTCTGTGACTGGAAGTTCTCTTGTGGCTAACCTCCAGCCTTGAGATTATAGGACTTCTATGTTGGTATTTGCCTGGCTCTATATCTTCATGTGCAGAGCCAAGTAAACAAGCTCAAATAGAAAACCTGCTAAGAAAATACTACAACACTGTGAAGGATGAGCCCTGCATCTGGTACTCACTTGATGCCACAGCTTGGATGCTGTCTTCGAGGATACCCACTTGCTGATGGAGATGAGCAGGAAGGATTTCCTAGAAAATTATTGTGTGGAAATTTTCCCCACCCCTTCTTGCCATTCTTTTATTGTTTTTCTGATTTACCCAACAGATCTTTACAACTCAGTTGCCATTTCCCAGGCTGAATTAACAAATAAGATGAAGTCCTTGTCTTCAGATAGCTTATAGTTCAGGGAGCTTGAGTAGTTTCCACTAAGGGTCCCAGTGACAATGCCCTATTGTCAGCCTTCAGCAGCCCTTCAAGCTACTGTGTTGCTGCCCTAAGCAGACGCATCCCTTTGGCTCCTTGTACTCTTTTGCTGACCCAGCATGGGTTTTATTAACATCATGCAGTGTTCATGATAGGGCCTTGTTAAATGTTTGTTCATCAGTTGGCTGACTGGACAAGTTTCCCGAGAGATATTCAAGTTGTCCTTTAAAATTATATTTTTTCTATCATGACTTTTATCTGGTTTTCAAGCAGGGGCTCCCTGGGAGCTGACTCAGATGTCTTCAGTTCCATATCTGTCTGAAGAAAATCCCTACAGCAATGGGTTCCTGGGTGTTATGCTCTATGCTAGCAACTTAATTTCATAGTGATAGTGACCCATACACTTTCAAATGAACACTTCAAAGCACCCATAGGTATAGTTGAGACACTGAACACAATTCATTCAGAATTGAAAGATTCTAAGGTCTTCAGTGAATTCCTTTTCATTCAGAGTGCTCAAAGTAATGGTTTTTCTTCTCCTTGATCCTTGCTCCATCAGACATTCATGGTGGGTCTCACCATAGCCTTGTCTTCTAGGAGTATCCAGGTAGGTGGGTAGGTTTTCATATTGAAGATATTTTTTGCATTATGTTTTAAAGATAAACTCATAAGTACCTCTTTATTTTTCCTTTTCTATGCCTTTGTAGTTATTTATCTTTTATTGTTTTCCTTTCTTGGAATTGTTCCTTATTTCTATACCAAAAGAGTGAATTTCAATTACTGCCAGTTTCTATGCAATATCTGGGGTCCCATGTGTTTTCCCACTTGATGATGGTCTAATACCTCTTACCAAGCAGTCTTCCTGGTTTCTAGTAGTTCTTATCTTTCCCTGGGTCACAGGTTGGGTTTAAAAACCACACCCTGATCGACTGCTAACTATCCATTGCTTAGAACTACTTCTCTACTTTTATATGCCCCTTCTGAGGCCATGTGCCTTTTGTGGGGGAAAGACCCCATCCTGGCAAGTGCACAGAGAGTGTCTTCATCCCTTCTTGCTGACTTTTTCTTCTCAAAGGTCGTGTGCACTGTGGACTCTGTAAAGCTTGTTTATCTGGGAAAGAACTTTAAATGAGAGATTGAATACTGGCTATCAATGACTCTTTTCTGAAACAGGCCAGGCAGATAAGGAGAGTTCATACCACCATGTAATAACCTTGCTTGGATCCATTTGAGAGAGAAAGTAGCAAGAGCCTGGCAGGTGTCTTCCTTGGGAGAGGCTTTGCTGGATGATGAATGGGTTGATTCTTTGTGCTAAGGTTAGTGTCTTCTCTGTTCCCAGAGGACAGGAAAGGGGAGGGTTGTCTCATATGGTTAGTTTCCCAGATTTTTGGCATATTGCTTAAATCTCTTTCAAGTTGATAGGATAATTCAATACATATTAGTGTGCTTACTGACTAGAAGGGGCCACTTGTCAGCTTTTACCCCCATCTGCCAGAGGACTAGACATAATGCGAGTACCAAGGTCTCAGTCTCACCCAATTCATGTACGTATCAGTCCTGTGTATATGTCTGGCTCAGAGTTAATTTCAATGGAACCACAACCAAGAATATGACATAGTCACTCCTTCCTAAGCGATTTTTGAATCACACTGGGACCAAGACACAGACATATGCTGCAGCTGGAAAATAGTGCCCAGCTGTGTAGAATTGAGCTTCATGTGGAAATGAATTTGCAACATTACTTAAAATTGCAGTGAAACTAGAAACACTCTTGATGTCCACCAGAATGGGAATACTTAAAAATGATGATCTAACTAAACTGTAGGATATTCTGCACCTGTTAAGATGAATGCTGCAAATAGAACCATAGGTAATGACGTGGAAAGATGGCCAAGACTGCTAAATGGGGAAAAAAGGTATGTGGCTTTTGTGAGGAGCCATTCATATTAAAAGTACTTATTTATGTTCGTGAATGTGGGCACATGTATGGAAAGGAGAATTTCATCATCTTTATTCTTACCCATTTGTTTTTCTGTTACATAAAGATAATGTATTCACATTGCTTACGACATCTGAAGAACAGGTAAGTGTGTAAGTGCTGGCTTATCTGTAATCAGAAGAGACAAGTGGCAGGGCAGAGGGACACAGTGAGTGCCTCTTTCACCACTCTGCACGTTGGAGGAAAGACTGGGGAATTGGATGGTGTTGGTTTTCCTGAGGCCTGGCCTGAGGAGTAGTTGCAATAATCAATATGGCTTTAAAATGGCTGACTGTGCTGGTGGTGAACACCCACATGAGGTACCCACCATTTGTCTTCATTTTCTCCTCTTAGCCACAGTGTTAATGGGGTGAGAGTTGGCAGTGTATCTTCTGTTTCCTTGGCCGAACGGAAGTTCAGTGTGCTTTTCTGCAGTGACTTTTAGATCTTTAAAAATGTTTTAATTTCATTTTTAGATTTACTTTTATGTACATGAGTGTTTTGTCTGTATGTATGTTTGTGGCTCTTTGCCCTCAGAGGTCAGAAGAAGGAGTTGGACCTCTGTGGAACTGGAGTTACAGATTGTTGAGCCACCATGTGGGTGCTAGGAGAAGAATCTGGCTCTTCTGAAAGAAGTATTCTTAATCACCAAGCCACCTCTACAGCCCAGCTTTCTTAGATCTTGACAACTCCTGAGAGATGAAAGAGCTGGCATTGTATTGATGACTTCAGTTTTACTTTACACTAATGACAGTCACACACTCAAGTAGTGCAAGTTGCTTTGTGTTGACTTACTCTGATGGCCTACAATATCTACAAACTTAACTACTCAAGAGCACTTTGACTGTATGTGCTCTTTCTTTCCCAACAGATTGTGAAACAACTGAAGTTGTGCTTTAAGCCTGTAGGTAGCTCCTATAGTTGTGTAGGAGCTATTTACATCCTGAAAGCTTAGTAAGTACCTGTTGGCTGCATATATGGCTGAATGAATGGTTGGAGTAGCCAATTCAACATAAATGACGTCATGAACTAAAAAAAAACAAACAATTCTTGAAAATGTGTCTGTCTGTTCAGTAAAATTCCTTAGGCTACTTTTTTAAATATGCAATATTTTTGAGCAGTCAGAAAATGCTACAATGAATACAAACACCCAAGAAGTGCCCATGTGTTTAATATCCATATTTAACAAATGCTAAGTTTGTCATGATTGTGTCAGATTTGGTTTTCTTAAGAAATGAAACATTTAAATTGTGTGACAGTGTTGTCAGTTCTCTTTCTGATTGGTATCTTCCACTCACCTTTCTAAGGTGGCCACTGTTCTACAGAAAGTTGTACATGGTTTTACATTTTCCCTTATGCTGCCTAGATCTGAGAAGTATTAAAACTCACATGGTGGTACCAGACAAAAGAACTCTCTTTGATATCTTGCCCTCTTCCACCACTATTGCAACTATTTCTCCATGTTGACAATATAGGTGACCTAATGCCTTCATTGTAATGGCTCTTTATCATTCCTTGATTTATTTACTGATTATTGGTACATACTAATGGATACCCATGTCTCCCACCTACTTTTCACACTAGCTAGCTGGGATATCAATAAACCCCTTGTGGTTGTCTCCCACATACTAGAATAGTTCCCTTAGGTGGATACATGGATGTGAAATGGCTCAACTGCTGTGGAATTATATATTCAATGTTACTAAATATTGGTAAACTACCCTCCTCAAAGTTGTTTAACTGACATTCCCATCTACAGTATGGGAAAGTGACTGCTCCTGCATATTCTAACACTTGATGTCATTGGCCTCTCTCTTCTGGATTTTTGAGTAGGAATTTATTTCCTGCTGGTCCTGGATGTATTATGAAGTTCAGCTATCACCAGTATACTTTATGCTTCAGATTTGTGAGACATAACATGGCTTCTTGGCTCTGCCAAACCCATCTCCTTTTCCAGGAGTGCCTTTCTTGTGAGTGTAGAGTGAACTCCTTCTAATCTTTCAGGTCTCAGTGAAAATGACCCCTGCATCACTTTCTCAGACACCCCAGATCTCTTCTGAACTCCTCTTGTTCATGTAGTTCTCTTCACCAACCTCACTCACTGTATTTACCATATTGTGTTATTCCTTTCTGTGCCTGTTGCCATCCTTGGATTGTAAGATTCTGAGGCAGGGACAATATATGCCACCTTTTCTTTCTTCCCATATCTAACTCAGAAAAATGAATGCTATATAAATGTGTGAGTGTGTTAATCTAATATAATTGGCTGTGTACTTTCAGAAGTGTTAGGGCTATCTCAAAGGGCCAAAGTTTATATTCTCATTGACCTTCCATGTATGTGTTTATTGGATGTATTATAGTTAGCTTCAGCTATCAACTTGACACATCTGAGAAGAAGGGCTTAAGGAATTGGCTCTACCCAGTTGACCTATGGGCATTTTCAAGAATTCTAATTGATATAGGAAGCTCTAGCCTAGCCTACTGGGGAAGTACCATACCTGGAGTGGGTCTGGGCTGTATAAGAAAGCAAGCTGAGCAAGCCATGCAAGTCAGTAAGTAGCATTTCTCCTTGAAGTTGTGCTTCAATTCCTGCCTCCAGGTTTTTGCCTTGAGTTTCTTTCCTGGCTTCTCTCAGTGGCAGTCTATAAACTGTAAACTAAAATAAAACCTTCCCTCCCAAGTTGCTTTGGTCATGATGTTTATCCAAGCAAAAGAAACTCAATCAGGACAGGCTAAGAAAGTTGATTAACAACACGCATACAGAACAGCAAATCAATGTGTCAAGGGATAAAAGGGTGGGAGAAGTCAAATGGTAGAGAGGGAGAGTGAGTGGTGTCTCATATCAACAATTCTACACTTCTGATTTCATCTGCCTCTGTAATGTTTCCTGCCTCACAGTCTTCTCCAAATCAGAGGAGCTGATGCATCCTGGGAGCTAAGGGTGTGCATCCTGTCCCTTCCTTTGGTGATTTGAATAAGAGGCTTATATATTTGAATTCTTAGTCATCAAGAAATGGAACTGTTTGAAAAGATTAGAAGGATTATGAGGCATGACTTTGTTGGAGTAGGTATGACCTTGTTGGAAGAAGTGTGCCACTATATATGGGCTTTGAGGTTTCAAAAGCCCATGTCAGAGCCAAGTGGCGGTGGTCCATGCCTTTAATCCCAGAATTCTGGAGGAGGAGGCAGAGAAACCTGCCTGAAACCAATCCCACATTTAAATAAAGCTCATGTCAGGCCCAGTCTCTCTCTCTCTCTCTTTTCTCTCTCTTCTCTCTCTCTCTCTCTCTCTCTCTCTCTCTCTCTCTCTCTCTCTCTCTCTCATCTGTCTCTGTCTCTATCTCTGCTTGTGGATAAGGATCTCAGCTACTTCTTCAGTACCATGTCAGCTTGCATGCTCTGTGCTCCCTGCCATGATGATAATGGACTAAACCCCGGAAACTATAAGCAAGCTCTGAATTAAATCCTTTGAAAAATAATTTTAAAGAGTTTCATTGGTCATGGTGTCTCCTCACAGCAATAAAACAGTGACTAGGATACTTCCCGTGGTTTGTGACGTTCCAGCTGTCCTCAGTAATCACCAACTCATCATTCTAACTTGTGCTAGATATCTCTCCTCCATTTTAACTTGCCCATTCTTCCTTCTAGTTCTCTCAAGGTACCTAACAGCCATTCTGTTCCTAACCCCCATCTTCATCTGGAATAACCCAATGGAAAAAGCTGAAGGGTCTTAGAGTTCATGAAGGAATCTTTAGGGAATAACTCATCCAGTGGAGGACAGGAATAAAAAGAACTCATGAGCATCTGGAAGAAAGATGTCTCAGAAACAGGTAAACAGAGGAAGGAGTGTATTTGAGTTACAGTTAAAAGAAACAGCTGGAGATCAAGGGGAGAAGCAACTGAGACCAAGACAGTGCAGGAGATGAGGTGGGACCCTGTGAGGTCAAAGTAGTGTGCACAGTTAGTTCATTCCTAATGAAGGAATAGAGTAGATTTGAATAGCGGAGAGGCAGGGGCCACCTGAGGTTTGCAGTGGGCAAATCCATGCTCATGTACTTCTGATAGAAACAGTCATACCCACAATTTGATGATTTAGAGCCTCCCAAGTCATGCAGATCTGAAAGGCAATCGTGTTTCATGAGACAGCATTAAATCACACAACCAACTATTCTGGTCAGGACTGGTTGGATTCCATGCTTAGATTACCTTGAGGTCAGCTGCTTTTAGGAGCTGCTTTTGTAAGCATGCAGGAGAGGCATAGATAGAAAAGAATCATGGACTACAGGAATTCCAGGCCATTTGGAACAGGAAAAGTGCTCAGATTTTGGAAGCAGCATCTGAAGTGCTGAGTCTCTGGCTAGTACTTCTTACCTTAGGATGAGTGGGTTTTAGAGTTAGCGTGGACTGCTTGTCAGTGCACTCTAGCAGGGAGACAGATCAATGTGAGCTTCCATCAACGTGAACCCCACAGCTATGGGGGGGGGTTGGCCAACTCATCAGGTTTGCACCTGAGAAACTGCTAATAGCCAGGTCAATTGCTTTTCCATTCCCTGTGGCCATGCAAGCTTGGCTCTGTGGCACCTTTGCAAGGTGGTAGCATCCTCCTTTCTTGCTGGGAGTAGAGGCAGGGGACACTTTTAAAGAGGCATTTATTGACTTCCTGGTGGAAAACAAGTATCTTGATCAGATTAAGAGCATGACAACTTTTTGTTTAAGTCTTAGAAACAGAGGAGTCTAGTCATATAGGAATTCAAAAGGTCTGTGTGGAATTACTCAGGCCAGGCCTTCAAGATATGGGTGCTACAGAGGGGCTCAGAGGAAAGAAAATTATAATAGTTCAAAGGCAAGAAATGCCTTTTCTCTTTGTGGCAAGTCAGGAATGAATAATCCCACACTAATCTGGCTTTCTGTGGGTCTCCTGTTCATTTGCTCAGCGCGCATTAAATTTATCATCACCGCTGTAGATGGAAAATGGAGGTCAAATTTCATTTTGGCCCTCAACATGATAAAAATGACCTGCAAAAGGTAGATGACAGGTTGTTATTTTATGCCCTGGAAAATTGCAAAGATCAGGTAAAGCCTCTTCGGCCCTTTTTCGTTTCTTCTTTCTCCCGCCCTTCTTTATATGGCGGATACTAAGTTTCCTTTGTAATACATCGTAAATGCACATCCTGATTTGTGAGAAGTGCGATCAAGGTTTAAAACAAGAGCAATCTATTTCTAACTGGCAATTTCCATCAGTCCAGGTTGACTAGGCACCTCTCCCTGTGTGAGTTCTTCACGGAGCCACTGACAAGTCATAAAAATATCCAGTGCACAAGCGTGACATTCAAACACAGTCTCCGCTGCGTATAGTTCATTGACTCCCAGAAGTCATCTATTTATAGCAATTAATGATTTCTAAGCAATTAGATCCCCCTGTTTCAACAACGATCACGTTGTAGGATAAATCCTTCCCCACTAAAATGCACATGGCAGGCAGTTTCAGATATGGAAAGAGGTGCTGAAGTTGGCTTGCACAAGGAAAGGAAATTTTTCCCCCTACAGCTTGAGGTGGGCTAGGGGTCACCTTAGATAAAAGTTGTCAGGAAGGGTTTACAACACCAAGGAACTTTTCAAACTCTACAAACGTTTAACTGCTGTATAGCTTTGCCTACAAGGATGACAGAGTTGGCATCTGCCAGTCCCTTTCCGGGACAGCCTGGATACTGCATTGCAGCCTTCTCCACTGGAGGTCCTTCATGAGACAGGACTACTTTTCTCTGCTTTGCTTTCCTCTGTAAAGATCATTGCAAGGGCTTATCTTGGGTAATTGTTATTACTGCCATCTGCATTACGGCATAATTACCTTTCCAAAATGCTAGATCTCTTTAGCTGATGTTTAAAGATAAGTAATAGCCAAATAATTGCAAGGCTCGGGAGACAGCAGGAGCCCTGTAGTAAAAGGTGGGTTGTGGGGGTAGCTCTCCTGTCTTTCTCCTGCTTCCACCTCCTGTTTTCTCTTCCAGAGTAGATGCTCTTCTCCCTTTCCTCTCTTTTACTTTTATGCAGAATAATAACTATGAATTGTAGAACCTATCCTCACCCCAGTATGACAAGATAAGTGGAGTTGACATCCTTTAAGCCTAATGAGTTGGTTAGAGACCGTCTTCACTAGCAGATTTTCTCTCCACCCCTGAGTGCTCAAGAATAAACAGTAGACAAGATGAGAAGAGGCCATCCCATGGTACAGCAGATGCGTTGGGGGGTCTCTTCCTCTTGGCTTGTTAACTTCTAAGGAGTTGACTGGAATAGTTTTTCTTGGTGGCCCCTTCCTTTGAACTTTCCGGGACAGTTTGGTGATTCTAGCATGGACACATCTCAGTTAGCACAATCCATCTTCAGGACTCCTCAGCTACCTGTGAGCCTGGTGCCTTTGCTATGAACCATAGTGTATATAAAACCTAAAAATATGACCAAAAAAGACATGAAAATGAAGATAAGAACATAAAGGAAGTGAGCAGAAAGATGGATTAAGTGGTAATGTATAGAAATATTATGTCGATATCCTGAAGGTTTGTGTCCTGCATGAATATTGAATTCATTACCTTAAATCCTATTTTAATTCTTGCTGTTCAACGCTTTTGTTCTTCTGAAAAGTCACTTGACTAAGCAAAACTGGCTCAGGTATTTACAGTCCTAAGTTCTTAAACAAGTTAGGCAGATGAGTGACTGGGAACATGTGTATTCAAGGGGGTATCCATAAAGATTACAAAACATGAAGATAAGTACGAGCTTGTAAAATGCCACCCACCCCCAACCTCAGCTTTACAGTGAGAACTTCGGGCAGACATAATTGGTATTGTGGAGATGTTTAAAAATTCCAACCATCTGAAAGTTACCTTTTGCTACCAATCATACTAATCCTTCCATTAGAATTATATCATTTAATCTTCACAAGATCCCTGTGGGTAAAATTGTGATCTTTTCAGTTTTACAGATAAGGGAATTAAGCCTTAAGGAACTTAAATAAGTTGTCCAAAAATACACAGTTAACATAGCTAGGTTTTGAACCCAGGTTGGTGTCTAGAAGGTCTACAAGCCCTTACTCACATTTACTTAGCTATGTGATATCTATATTCTACTCATGTAGAAGGATTTCCAAGTATACATGTATATATATATATATATATATATATATATATATATAGAGAGAGAGAGAGAGAGAGAGAGAGAGAGAGAGAGATGACAGAAACAGAGATAGATAGAGACAGAGAAAGAGAGAATATACTGGAAAAATATGTTGGCTATCTAGTATTTATTTGAAAGGCTATGAGACTCTTCTCAGGAGAGATGACATTTCCTGTCTTGTCCCTGTCTCATGATGCTGTCATGCTAACAGCATTTGACCTGTAGCCTTATTCTAAGTAATATCTACATCTATCTAAACCAACATTTGAAGAGACATATAGAGTGGATTCTCTCTCTCTCTCTCTCTCTCTCTCTCTCTCTCTCTCTCTCTGTGTGTGTGTGTGTGTGTGTGTGTGTGTGTGTGTGTTTAGAGATGACAGAAATGTGCCTTTCTCCCTAAATTATGTTTTAGACCATGACATTTGAAATTCCTGTCTTAGACCTTGGCTATTCTGGCACACCTTATGGTAATCTGTGTTCAAGGATGGAGCTTCTGAACTGACATTTATTGTAAACAGCTTTATCAGATGTTTTCTAGAAAAGCAGACAGGAGTGAAAGCAGGGAGAGAAAACAGGAGAGTGAGCACTGGTAGGAATTAGAGGGTACTGTGGGACTGGAGGGGAATGCCATAGGACAGGACTACAAGGGACATGGATATACTTAGACACCTTCGCCACCATTTTATCTTCTTATTCTGATTGTTTAACCAGTTTCACCAGAAATGGGTTGAATTCTACTGTCTGAAGAAAATACATTTTTTTCCTTGTAACAAGTTGATTTTCTACCCAGTCTATTGTAGTCTCTCTCCCTTTGTTTATTGGTGTAGTATTAATTTCTTCTATGCTCTGTAGGAGGCATTGTGCTGGAATCTTGAGCACAAAGAAAAGCCATAACACCTGCCCTGGCAGAGGTTTCTGACGAAGAGACTGACGAGCAAGCAATTAACATGTCTGGGCTACACTGAGAAGAGGCAGGAGTCATTGGATATTATAACATTGAGAGCTGGAGAGATAGCTCAGTGGTAAAGTAGTTGCCTTTCAAGTTTGTGCACCCGAGTTCAGTCTCAGAATCCACATGTAAACAAACAACAACGGGCACTTGTGATCTCAGTGCAAGGAAGACAGAGATAGGTAGACTGAGGATAAGTTTCAGGCTAATGAGAGACCCTGCCTCATTAAAAGGTAGATGACACCTGAGGAATGAAAGAGTTTGATCTCTGACTTCTACATGCACCATGTATTTGCTTATGCACACACACACACACACACACACACACACACACACACACACACACACACACACACACACGTAGAGCAAAACAGAGACAGACAGTCACACACCCCACCGTTATGACAACGAATTCTGGGTCCTGATCTATGTGTGAAGCTCTTTGTGTGAAAACCTACCTGGAAGTTGTAGCTTGTTGGGATTATACCCTTCTAGAATTAGTTTTTTTTTTGGGGGGGGTCTTGATGAAGCTTCACACAGCTTGCAATTAGTGGGAGTAAAACAGATCAGTCCTCTTGGGGTCTCAGTGTGGGGTATTCCCTACCAGGAGGTACTTCTAGAAGGCTGTCGAGAGGTAAGGTGCTGCTGTTCACAGCCTCTCCGTGCACTCTACTGACATCTGTATAGAAGATGCAAATTAAATTTCAAAGTGAGGTCCCACTTGGTGTTACTGTAGTGAGCTTTTAGTCACTGAAGCCCTGTTCCATGGTATGTTTCCCAGCCTCGCCTCCAGTTATTTACTCAAGAGTTATGGCAAGGGAGCAGCTCAGTAAAGACAAGCACATCCCAAACAGACAGATTAATGCATTTTAAGGAGAGAGAACCAGAAAAGGGTACACCAGCTAGTTGGATATTTGTGAGAAAAGTGGCTAAACATCCTTAAATTTGCATTATAACCTAAATACGCTTAAGCTTTTGCATTTATAGACTCAGTGGTAATTGATCTAGAAGTCTCTTCTTGCCCTCTCTTTCTTAATGTTCTGGCGCTGAGAAAATTTCTAATTTACATGTCCAAATTGGTTTCAACTTACTTATATTGAATGATAATAGATTTCTTTTTCTTATAATTAATGTTGTCTGAAAACATTCTACAGATTTAACTTATCATTGTAAAGATCTTAAGATTTTAATATTTTTGCAGGGGCATAAATACAGTGTGGCTATAATTATTTCATTATGTACGTGTAAAAATAGGATACAGCAACAAGTGCACGCTTTCCCTCCCTGATTACTCTTAATGTCTCCCAAATTTCCTGATTTACAATATTCTCCAAGGATGTAGATTTTTCTAATTGAAGTACAGTAATTTGCATATTTTTAGACCTTGTTGACACAGTTAATTGATATGTCATTACTTATATCATGCTGAATATAATTTGTGCTCTTTATTTGCAGCAGACTTTACAATGCTGTCCTTTTAGGGGAGAACTCAGTGTTCTTTGTCTTGCTTTTGGTTTCTACTAAGCCTGCAGTGATCCAAAGAAATTCAAAATGGTCAATTGACAGGGCTTTTCGTTCAGCTAAATATCAACACTGGTGGTGACTGTACTGTTCCTCTAACAGTTTATCATTTTCAAGGGGCTTTCACAGGCTATCATCTCAGTTAGCCCCATGTAACCTCTGAGACAGGGATCTGTACACTGCTTTTACCCAGGAACACACGGAGACTGAAGGGGTCTGGGGATCTACTCAAGGTCAAAGGACTAGAGCATTGCACAGTTGGCATGGCACACAATGTATTTCTTCTGTCTCCAGGATAATGTTTCCTCTACTCAAAACCTGCCAGAGAGGCAGGGAAGGAAGACTAAAAGAATATGCAAGAAAGAAGTTAAAGAAATGAAGAACTGCTAGTGACTGTGTCAAGCGTGTCAGGTGAAAGGTCACCTGGTGCTCTCTACTGAGGTGTGTCTGGACAACTTCATGAATGGCTGCTAGGTTGCCCTCTTGCTCTCTCTGAGAGCTCTGAGTGTCAGTTTATGTTTTCCCTTAGAGAAAAGCTCTCTTTACCTTTGTCCCTCCCGTAATGCTTTGCTATGTGCTAATGAGGCACGTACCACTAGTTGCTGAATGAACCAATGGATGACATTCTTTATACACTGACTTCATCACCTTATCATTCCCCCAATCAGCAGACATGCCCCTGACAGCTGTAGCTACCCACAGGTGTCCTCATCTCACAGGCCTTCTCTTTGAGAGAAGATTCCTTTTTGCCTTTTTCTTTTTCTTTCTGCTTTTTCTCCTTTCTTTCTTAAAGCCCCATTGTGCAAACTAGAGAATTCTCTTGTAAAAAAAATGGCTAGCATTCGGCCTCACATTTATGTGGATTGCTAAAGATGTGGGATCTGCTTTTGGTGGATTTCCAAGTGCGCAATCCATCCAAGCCACCGAAAATCACAACAAATGGAGTCCGGAAAGCATGCAAAGGCGAGACATTATCGGATAATGGGAAAAGCATTGGCCTGGGAGTGAGACAGGCCTGGGCATTGCTCCAAAGTCTGCCATTTGCTAGCTGTGTAACCCCTCACAAATCACCCCTCAGAGCCTCAGTTTACTTCTCTGCATAGCAGGGCTCTAGTTAATGCATCCCTCTGAAGACAGTTCGTGGATTGGATGTATAAAATGCCTGGCCTAGTACCTGGCACCTGCTGGGGGCTGGATGTTATTTTTCTTTCCTCAACCATGTCCAAGCTGCTATTGGCTCCAGTGAGATGAGATGTAACTTCAGCTCTGAAAACATATATCACTACATTCTTCATTCACCAAGTGAGACACTATAGCTTTGTCATACACACACCGAAGGGGAGGGTTGTGTGGGTCTCTCAGTTCAAACTATTGAGATGTCCTAATTTATGGAGGGGAGCAGTGTTTAAGCTTGCTCTGATTTCTAGTGCAGGGGTCTCAGAAGGAGGACAATCTGATCTTCCTCTAGAGAAAGGTGTGGTGCAGGTACTTCCTACCAAGCAGTGGGCGATGTGGGAGAGGATAGCTGAGCATGGTTGGAATCTGACTTTATCTCTAAAAAAATCAGGTGGTAGCATTGAATGTAAATCCTTATCCCACATAGTTTTTCACAGTGTACTTTTAGATCCTAAAGGACTAGAACCTGGGACCAGATAGAGCTCACAAGTAATACCTATCTTCACCATTTTTAATAGACCACGCAGAATCCTGATGTGTCTATGGGCTGCATTGATAGCCACTCATAAACTGCTACTTCATCACAGGCTGGTCTGCAAAGAAAAATGCTATGACCAAAGGTTGATGATTCTTACAGATATTCTATAACTCTGTGATGCCCAGTGGAGTCACAGCCTCATGCTAAGGGAGGAGAATCTCCTTAACAAGGACCCATGCTAGCAAAGGATTGGTGACTGGATCCACCAATCAGCATCCTTGTAATTAAGAAAGACATTTGCAGAAATGGAGGAGAGAGCAGTTGTGCTTGAGAGGAGGGTGCCAGCAAATGGCAGAAGGGACAGTGCTGCAGGTGAAATGTTGTGGAGGGGAACTCAGGGCAGTGTAAATGGAGCAGGAGGCAGTGGAAGATGGTTGGTGGAGGCGGGCACTGGGATTTTGTCTGTCATCGATATATGAAAAGAAAACATAAAAATGATTTTGATTAGGTAAGTTGTTTGCAAGATGCTTCTGACCTTGTGAATACAAGTGGGGGTAAAATGATTGGCCATGCTGGGAAAGAACTGGCAGTGGCCAAGTCAGGGATCTTAGTTGTAGTAGAGGCAATTAAGAATAGCTTCACAGGAGTGCTAGCATTGGCATGACCCTGCTCACTGTGCCTCAGATACACTGCTTTGTCTTAAGTTCTGGAAAATACCAGAGTCTTTCCAGTCTCAGTCTTTGTACATGCCATTCCCCTTCCCATGGAAAGTTTTCTAACACAATTTAATTTAACCATGTATAGCCTTTCTTCGCACCTTATCTATTATCTTTTGAAATTTTATTTTGATTTTAAATTAATTTTTTATATATTTTGTTCATATTCTTTCTCTCGCCCTCTAATCCTTTCAGGTCCTCCTTACTTCCCTTAACCACTCAACTTAATGTTCTTAAGAACAAAACCAAGAAAATAAAACAAACAAACAATAAAACCAAAAGAAAAAACTCCAAACCATAACAAAACAAAGCACACAAAATATCATGTGTTCTATTTGTGTTAGTGAACTATCCCTGGGCATAGGCCCTGTCCTGGAGTGTAGTTGATATACCCAGTTTCTCTCCATTGGAGAAAAATGATTTTTCCCTTTCCCAGCAGCTGTCACTTGCAAACAGCCTCTTGGTTAGGGGTGAGACTTTTACCTACCTTCCCTTCTCAGTGCTGGATTTCAGCTGGTTTGAACTCACAGTCTTGGAGTTCCTATGTGTATCATTCTTATTGTCTCTGGTAGATGCTTTTTCTTTAGAGTCATCCATCACCTCAGCCTCTCACAATCTTTTGGCCTCCTCTGCAGCATGGATTCCTGGGCCTTGACTTTGGAACAGTCAGCCCTAAATGGTATGATTTTATCACATCCACTCTGGGCTGACTGCTCCAAAGTCTTTCACACTCCACATATTGTCCAGGCCTTACTTTAAATATGCCAGCCTTAGTAGATCCCCAGGCTAAAGCAGTCTTTCATGCTATTCTATTCCTAGGGACCCCACAACTTGGCTTTATGTTGTGTGTCCTCTCTCCCCACTTTCTCTACTAGACTCTGTGCTCTAATAAGTAAGAAAACAGACCTTGTTTCCTCCTCCTTTGCATAAAGACCATAGCAGTGCCTAAATTATAACAGATTCTAAATGTTCAATTATGACTCATTAGATGTATGGCTGAATGGACAAATGCCTACATCATATGTTTTGATCTAGAGGGGACCTTGGCAGATGTCTAACATAAAAGCTTTTCATTCTTGGAAGAAGACACTGAATTCAAGATGTGAAGCAACCTAACCCAGGTGAGGATAAACACATTCAAAACACTCTGTAGGTGGCAAAACCCATTGATTTTAATTTTGGATAATGTCAAAGGTAGACTTAATGTGGTGCTCAGGAGTGAAGATTCTTGGGTCAGCAGCACAGGTTAGCTTGATGACTGTGGACAAACCTCAGCATTGCTGTTGTTTTTCTAACCTGTATAATGGCTACAAAAAGACTCCCCACCTTGTCAATGGGCATGAAAAATACATGAGGTATTCTAGGAAAATCCTTAAATATTGGCAATATAGAAAGTGTTCAATGAATTCTGCTCTGAGCATCATATCTCCAGTGCCTCTATCATTTTCAGTCAATGAGCATATTTTCAGATGTGCAGTGGTACTAACTAAAAGTGAAGACTCAAGGGTGACTCATATTTATGGTGTCTTACTGTCTTAAAAGTCAAAAGTCCCTTATGAGGCAATGAGAGCCCTAGTCACACTGTCCTCTCTGCACTGTTTGCCAATTAAAGAAAGAATAGTGAAGCATAGACTTGGCTTTCCTACAACTCAATCCTGATCTTACAAATACCTCTGTTGTGTGGGAAAGTAGTCTCAATGGTTACAGAAGATAAAGGAGTTTTTGCTAGCCATTATTTGCTCTTTTTCTTTGGCAGCCCCACACCTGGGATGTAAAAACAATTCTGTCCCCTTACAAATAAGCATTCACTTTAAGGTAGCTCAATTTGGGTTCGAATCTTCTTGTAACCTACTATCAGTGACTGTATTGCCCCAGTAAGTATGAGTAGGAGAAATGGATGCTTGCAAAACTTTCCTTACTAACTGACTTCATACTCAGTTGGTGATCTAACAACCCTGGTCATTGGACTATATTTATAGAAAGGGTCACTGAGACACATCAAATGTGATTAAACCACCCAAGATCATGCATGCCAGATGTGGTATATGGTGCATGTGAACCAAAGTATCTAATCTAGAAGAGCTCCTATTCTATATGATGGGTCACCAGAAGTACTGTTGTATTAGGTGACTAGTGGTAATGTGTGAAGCCCAAACATGTATTGGAGTGCTTGAGTCTAAATCACTGGACTTAAAGAGAGTCCTCTTTGAATTCCAAGACACATGGAATAGTGTTCCTCTACCTTGCTAGTCTTTGGGGGGATCCCCTGTGTCTCTTGCTCTCCTCCACAATCATTCCCTCCTTTGTCTTTCCCCCACTCACTACTTCATAAAAGGCCAGTATCTAACATCTTTAAAGTATATGCAGCTGATAATTGACATATGGGAAGAACTATTAACAAGCTGTGAGAAGTTCAGGGATGTTCAAATTGAACTTGCTGTAAGTGATTAGTTTCTCTTGTATCTCCTCCTTCTACCCCTCAAATATCTGACCCAGGATGATTTGTCATTTTGCAACACTTTTACTGCATTAATGGAGAGGAACAAGGTAAATTCTGAAGTCCCCAAAGAAAACAATACTCCTAAATAGAAGAAAATCTATTCTGTTCAGTTCTAAACATGGACTAAATCACCTACACAGTGAACCCAATCTTCATCCTGAAAGTTGGCAATGCTGCACTTGCTTCTTGCACTGGTGAGGGGGAAAATGCAAAGCCAACACCTCTACACTTGAGATCAAGGTGGCATGTATTGATCTTGTGTGCTTAGAGCACTTCTAGGGTACTGGTCATGTGCTTAATTAGTGCTTCTGGAAAGTTCCAGGCTTGACTTTGTAAACAGAAGCAGGACTCAGCATTTGGGTTTCAGATGAGAATACCACTTACTTTTCAGGTTCTCTGGTCTCTGACTTAAGAATTTTAATGATTTTGAAATTACATTGTGACAGGTTGAGTTTCTTTGTGGAGGGTGGTGAAGGACATAATCACTCCAGTTTCAGAAAATACCTGGTATTTTATGAGGGAAAATGTCAACATTGGTACATCTGATGGTTTCATTTTTACATGTGTGAAAACAGAGGCAAAATGCCTGTGTTTGAGGAGTGTAATTGTATAGATCAGTGTCAGCACTTTTCTCAAATACACTGTTAAAACCATAATTAAACTTCTACACCTGGTAGATGGTGGGCAGACCCCTCCTGCTTGGAGCCTGTTGCCTTTAAGAAGTTCTCAGGTTCAGAGTCTTGCATAGCTGTTTCTGTTTCTTCTTACCCATTCCCTTTCTGCTCCCTTGTTTTCTCTACCCCACCCCCTACCTTTTCAAATTGCTCTCTGTGTTTTCTTCATTCCTCTTCTAGGGTATGCCATTTCTTGACCCTAATAACAATTTCAGCTAGGACATTGGAACTAGACTAGGCTTTGGTACCTCATTCTAGGTTTCTTGGGTCTTGTTGCAATTTCAAGTTACCGAAGAACAAAAGGTGTGAGATGACAAGGGGGAAATGTCACTGGTGTGGAGATGAACATCATCACTTTCATGTGGCCCAGGATGAGGCTGGCACAGAGGGTAGGCATCAGTCACTAAGCTGGCATTTATTGAGCACCTACTTGGTGCAAAACACCAGACCAGGTCCTGAGGAGGATTCTCAGTTTAAAAATTATGTATGTCTGTCTGTCTGTCTGTCTGTCTGTCTGTATGTATGTATGTATGTATGTATGTATGTATCATCCAGGCAGCAGTTTCCTCTCCACACCTCTCCTTTTATTCCCTCCCACATCCCTACTGTGTTCCTGCCCCCAGTCCCTCCCCCCTCCATCTCTCCTCAGGAAAGGGCAGATCTCCCCTGAGTATCAACAAAACATGGTATATCAAATTGCAGCAAGACTAAGCACCTCCTCATGTGTGAAGGCTCGACAAGGTGACCCAGCACAAAAGTAGGGTACCAAAGACTGGTAAAAGAATCAGAGACTGCCCCTGTTCCCACTGTTAGAAGTCCCACAAGAAGACCAAGATATATAACTATAACACATATGTAGAATGCCCATGTCTGTATCATATACATGAGCCCCACATACCGTAAACCTTTTGTGAACAGAGCTATTCTCCCTCGAATCTAGTGCAGAGTGCTACAAAGTACAAGATCTAGTGCCTCTCTTTTCAAAGCTAAAAAGAGGCATGCAAACTTTGATGCATTTCTGCCTTCTTCTTTGACCCTCCATATACATAAGATATGTCTTTGAGTTGGAGGGCAAGGCTGGGAAGCACTCAGGCTTTGGAGACATACTGCCTGGTCCACAGCCAGCATCTTTCTAACTTGTAATTAATATGACCACAGGCAACTTTCTAAGCACCCTGAGGGCTCAGTGTCCCCACCTATTTAATGGGGCTGATAAGACTTCTTACCTGGCAGGGCAGACTTCATGGCACACTGTGGGTGTGAACCATCATTCAATCTTCACTATGCGTTGGTGTTTCCTGGCTCATAGGAATGCTGGCTCACTGATGGCAGAGGTGCTTGCTGCTCAGTTGTTGTACTTGATCATTCCTTGTGCTCTGCAAAGCCAGACATGTCTGGGTGCATCTCAGTACCAACTGATCTGGCTTTCTGGCCCTGCATGGATATACCCATGAGCCTGAGATCCTTTTTTGGGTGTGTTGGTTCAAACATTTTCTTATTTATCTTACTCCTCTTTGGATATGGTGCTGAGAGCCAAGTGTCATATAGCAGTTCAGATCTTGTCAGCCAGTGAAAAGAATGTTGGATATATTCTGTCATGGAAAACAGAGCTCCGTATTTTCTAGTGGTGAGGTCTTGGTGTTTTTCTCACTGCTGTTTCATCCGCCTACATCTGGCCAAATAGACTCGCTGAAGCAAGATTTTCCTCACACAATTGCAGTTGATCATCTAGGACTTTACTTTTGTCCCCGTTAAATGAAGTTTCATTGGCCCTGTGCCCAAGTTTCTATTTGTCAGAGAGTCTCAGAACTTTCATTCTGACATCTATTGTGTGAACCCTCTCTTATCTTCACTCCACTTGTACCTAGTTAACCTGCAGGATTCACAGACTTTCCTTCAAGGAACTGGAGAGGCTGTGGAGGCAAAAAAAGAGCCTTGCCATCCAGTGTAGATTTCCAATATTGCTGTTTATAAGAAGCATGCTCAAAATTACCCACAACAGTAATGACTAGTGATACTCAATACAGGTACAGCTACTTTTAAGAGGTCTTGATAAATCAGCTCATTTACTATTCAGGCTCATGTGGATAGGGGATTATCAGTCAGAAACAGTCTTCTGGCCAGAGAGCCATTGGAGGACCTAGTGACATTTATTATGCCCAACTTCAAGTTGGCTTCTGAGATCATGAGTACTAGCCAGTGGAGAGTCATTCTGACTCACAGTTACAGTTCTATACAATTCTTTAGATGGCAGGTGTCCTGATTTTGTTTCTGTTGCTTTGATAAAATACTTCCAAATAAGCAACTTTTAAAGAGGAATGGTTCATCTGGCTCATACTTCCCTGTGACAGCCCATCATTATGGGGATGTCTCTCAGGAATTTGAACTGCTGGTCACATCACACAGTAGAAGAGAAATGCATGCACACAAGCTTCACTGCTCTAGTCTTAAGACCCAAACTCAGTGCATGATTCCACTCATTTTGAGGCTGTATCTTTCCACGTCAGTTAAAATCACCAAGATAATATCTTCCATAGAGATGCTCACAAACCAGCCTGTTCCAAATGGTCACATAATGAGACTTTCTTCCCAGGTGAGTCTATATTGTGTCAAGTTGACAATGAAAACTAACTAGCACAGCTGAGCATGGCTAAAGTGATTCTCACTGTCTGAGTTTCCTTGGTTGATAAAGGCCTGGGAAGTCTTGGGAGTATAAGGAGTTGAAGGACACCAAACATTGCTGAAGCAGCATTTCCAAGACCGAAATGAGTGATTTTAAATAGCACATAGGCAAATACACACACTTTTTAGTTTTAAGCAATAGCTAAAATATACCTACTTTATAAAATAAATTATCTCATGATTACTGCTTAAGATTAGGCAGAGTGAGATGTAGGAGTCAAATTGAATTTTACTTAAAGAAAAATATTCAATAAATAGTAATAATATTGTTTGTAGGTTGGCAAAGGTCATATCAACATCATATAAATAAATAGGGTTCGAAGAATATTGGTTTAATGCAATGTTCATTAAACTGTAGTGGTGTTGTATATAAATGGCAGCAAACATTTTTCATGCTCATGTGTTTGCAAAGATCAAACTGGGCTTGTAGCCAGAGTAGATGCAGTCACTCATAATGTAAAGAAAAGTTAATTATAGAGGGCAAGAATAATGGTAAATTCTAGAGAGTCATCACTCTTTGGTAGGATGATGGGATGGTTCTTGTTATACACACACACACACACACACACACACACACACACACACACACACACGGGCGGGGGGGCAGAGACAGAGATAGACATAGAGGCAGAGAGACAGGCAAAAACAGGGAGAACATGTGATTATTTAAATCAATTAGTGACATGTTTTATCCTTGTGTGTTAACTCACCTGTTTCCAACTTTTATCTTCTAATTCCAAGCCAATTCTAGTTTTTTGTAAGAAATAATAATATACAAATAAAGTGATATGCATTAGCTAGCACTTATTGAGTAACATGCTATTCAAGAAGTCAGTAGTTAAAATAATATCTTATTTCTCTCATGAGTTTGTGGTTCCACAGTTTGGCCTTGTTTTATCTGGGTGCATGCATAGAGTTTTATGTGGCTGATGGTTAGTTAGGTAGATTTTCACCTAATTCTTGGATAGGTGTTACCTGTGGTGCAGGAGACAATAGGCCCACATGTCTGGCCTTCTTCCTGTGGCATGAAAGAGCAGAAGACTCCAGAAATGGCACAATGCTTCTTTGGACACATGGGTATAGCAACACAAGTGCAAGGCCAGGTCAGTGAATGCTGCTGAAATTATATTGCAAAGGGGGGAGGTTATTGCTGAGGGCAGTATTATGGCCATTTTTCACAGTCTCTTCCAGCCACTTGGCTAATATATCACCTTGGGCAAGTCACTTCAGTTCTGCAGGCCTTAGCATCATTAAGTGTAACAAGGTGGTGATGTACTAGCCCTTCAGCTGTCACAGCTGTGACACAAAGAGAACTAGTCACAAAATACACACCATGAGTGCAAACCACTTAGCCCACTTCTAGTGCAAAGAAAAATCCCATAAATGGCAGAGGCTCTTTTATTATTAATAAAAGGAAGATAAGCAGTAGGTGCAAATGCTGAGTATCTTGTGATTAAAAAAGAAACAAAAACAGGAGAGAAAGCAGACCCATTGTAGTGAAATATGAGCTTACCCCTCAAATCTACAACAGCTTTGCAATAAAATGTATTTGTTCGTCACCAGTTGATGGCTTTTGAAATCATTTATTTTTATTGTCTAACAAAGGGCACTTTGTGGAGTGCTTCATTATCTGTAGAAACACTTTAGCATCCGCACCAAACCCTGTGCTGGGTGTTGGGTGCTGGCGGTACCTCTTAGTGATAATTTTCGAGTTAAGTATTATGCACCAGGTAAATGATTGTGCATATAAATGGTCATTTAGAATTGCATTAGCAGGTAGAAATGGACAATCTTCTCCAAGAAATATTCAACTTTCCCCCCTACAGTTAGCTACTTCTAGTAAGATTGCAGAGCATGCTGTGTTGTTGTCCAAAGTCAGATTAAAAAGAATAATAATAATAAAGGTCTTCAAACTATTAGTTAGCTCTTCCAAGAAAGGAGTCAATACATTTTCTGCTTCCTCTCTCACCCTACTATGTAGCCTCATATACATTTATGGTGTTATTTGAGTAATGGAGGTAAAAGAAACACCACCAATAGTAAAGTGCCATTCAGAACTTGTGGTTTTAACCCTTTGCACACATTGATTTAAAGTATAGACCCAGGCCAGAATAGCATGCAGTCTTTAGCAAATGGACTTCTTGTTCTTTTTTCCTACTGTGGGCTGAGGAAGGCTTGAAATGGGAGTTCCGTTAAATCTCAGGGACATACAAGTACAGTGTGCTTAATAAAATGAATGAGTTGTCAAAGAGAACAGTGGGGCTTCATGTATATATGTTTAAAGGCCACTCTTTAACCCAAATTCTCTTGCCAAGACTGTTTCTTGTTGTATGTTTCCCCCTGAGGCTTCCCTGCTTGTGGTTTGTAGAGTGTAAGGTATCCAATCCAGTCCATAACTTTCAGAATTGTAGATGATTTCCTAGAAATGCAGTCCTGCATGAGGGGTATTCACTCATGTCTTATTTCATATTTGTGTCCCAAGATGTCCCAGTGGTCATGATAATGACTGCTTTTTCTGCTGGCACACTCCCTCTGGAGGCAAACTGTACAGAGTGCAATTGTGTCTTGTCCCCTATGTATCTCAGAATGCCTGTTAACCAGCTAGGTACTAAAATGCCCCTAAACTCTATAATGGCCTGAAGACCCTGCTGAGACCCAACCTTGCAGAAGCTTATTGAGTGGTGTGGAGGTGGCAGAACAGTTGGCAACTTGGTAGTGACCTGAGGTATTTGCCTGTGGTCCCTGTTTTGAGCTCTCCTGGCTCGACTCCTTGCCCCAGTTCTGTTTTTAACATGTGGGGTTTGAAGGGTCTAACTTCAATATTACTGTTCTTATTTATCTGGCATAATCTTCTCTGAGAAAGTTGGCAAGTAAGAGCACTGTGGCCTTTAGTTCTTCCCCATGCCCCATAGGGGTGTGTCTAGCATAAGGCCATATTCTTCCTGTCTACAGAAAACACACTTTCAATTGAATAGATTCTATATGTATTTCTTTTTTTCTAATTTCTTTCTTTGTTTCTTTGATTATACCCATATACCCTTATCAGATTATATGAACAGCAATCCCAGAAAATTAAAAGCATCTACATTTTGCATCCTTGCACAAGTCAGCCAAACTCCTAGTTTACAAAAGAAAACTCAGAAGTATTCAGAAGCAGAGAAGATGCCAAAATTACTTGAAGTAGTTGATTAGTCCTATAGAATCATATGCCAGCACCCTGGTGACACATTTGTCCTGTTTTACAGATAGGATGCTAATAGGCAGGACCGGTATGCATTTCTACATGAGACTGTGCACCACATAAATCCACATAGAGAACAGATCATCCAAGCCTGACTTCACTCTGTCAATCCTTTCCTAGCCAACAAAGCCTCCTTTGCTACAGGCCAGGACACGGGTATAGAGAGGGTCTTCTCACTTGTTGTGTAGACAAAGCTGCCATTGGACTCTTATTCTTCCTGCTTCTGTCAAACAAGTGCTGGTATTATAGGAATGTGGCCTCATGCCCAACTTGCCTTCTGTTTTCATGCTATCCTGCCCTATTGTTAATATTCACAAACTTCTACTTTAAACAGTACCTCATGGCTTGTGTTTGCACCACTTTGCAGCTGCTTTTTGTGTTACATGTTCTTCCAATAACACTTTTATTTGTATACTGTTATGTATTAATAGTATGAATTTTGCAGTTCTGGTAGATGGAATCCAGGCTTTTCACATTCACATGCTTCAACACAGGTGCTCTACCCCCGAACTACACCCCTAGCCTTACATTCCAACTTTTTACTCTGTGTCAGGACTTTAGGAGATGATAAAGACACAAGAAATAAAGACTATGTATATTTCCATAAGTAAATTGAGTCATGTGAAGCAATTTCTCAAATAGAAAGAAACCACCAATTTAAAAGGGAGCTGTATCCATGTCCATGCTGTGCTTGTGTTAGGGACAAGGGTGATAAAAAGAGTGACCAAGCTGTAGGATGCTAGAGAGGTGGAAGCAGAGGCCTGCCATGTATATACACATTCAATGCACACCCCCAAGAATTCTGGAAACTAAAGTGGGTCCCGGGAATCCAGCTGTGCTCTCTAGCTGCTCTACCATTGGAAAGCTCAGAGGAGTGACTTTTTTAGAGACCAAAGAAGGAAAGTCCCAGCTGAGAAAATCTTAATACTCAATATGTATATAGTGAAGGTTAGCCTTGCTACTCACCATGTTTTAGTTATGCCTCCCAGTGTGGCTGCTCTTGATCAGTTGCCTATGATCCTGGAGCCTACACTTCTAAAGATTCTGTGAAATGAGAGGACCCCATAGGCAGCCTGTATTAGTTGTCACCCATGTGGTCACAAAATGAATGAGATTCTTGGGGCTATGTATTTTCTTCCAATTTGGGAGTAGGATTCAAGTGAATTTTAATACTTGTCATGTATACATAACCTGGGACCATTAGCTATATGCACAATTTGAGAAAAAGCAATGGAAAGATGAAAGAGTGTCACCAGACATCTGAATAAACTCAACAACAAATGGGGATCTTCCCTTATATGGAAAGGTGTGTGTGTGTGGGGATTCCTTCCTCCCAGGGTGGCCTTCCATATTTTCCAGTAAATAATACAGGGTTCCCCCATAATTACCTGCTAGACTGGAAGAGCTCCTTGGGGTCCATTTCTGTCTATTGGGTAAATGATATGTTTTCTAATGGCATTCTTACCCAACAGAGAAGCTTGTGAACTAATGATATATATAGTCAGGCCTCTCTAGGAAGCTGTGTGCAGGCAGCAGTTACTTTTATAAAGTTATATGATAGGCTCCGTGTTACAAGATTCCAGAGAGACAACGTTTGTATTTAGCATTACCTGAGAAAATAAACACTTTGTAAGAATGTTCTTAGAGCATTTTCACAGGATATCTAAGGGGGCCATGTGTTGGGCAAAGTGCCATCTCTATAGCCTGTGGCATCCTGTTTGGAAGGCAGCTGCTTTTTGAAGCTACGAAAGACATGCCCCAGTTAGTCTGGGAAGATCACATGATAAGTTGCAAATGGGAACATGGATTATAGGTTTTGGAGTCTTGGATGAGAGTGTGATTTAGATCTCCTAGTTAACCTTGGGGTCATGGAAAAAGGTCTTGGGAGGAGTCCTAAGACTTGGGCTGTGTTTCTGGTGTAGTTCTCTTCCCTCATTGAACTTCGCTATCTGTCCAAAGATGCATGGATGATATGAGGGTGAGAATGAGCCACATGTAATACTACACATGTATGAAAATATTATGGGCTAGGGACCTAACTTGGTTGGTAGAGTGCTTGTTTAGCATACATGAAACCTAAGTCCTCGGTTTGATTCCCAGCACGATATAAATCAGGTGTGGTGATGTATACCTGTAATACTAGCAGTGGGGAGACAGGCTAAAAGATAAAAGTTCAAGGTCATCCTGCACTACATATAAGGACACCCTGTCTCAAAAAGAAAACAAAGCCATAATGATATCTATTATTTTGTATGCTTACTAAAATTTGAAACAATGACACTAAAAGATAGGCATGGGCAGCTCTACATCATACAGAGGCCAGAAGGACTGAGAGGGAACCTAGGGCACCTGACTTCAGAAAGGTCTTGTCATATACTAGTCAACAACTGGTGGTTTGTCCACTCTGCCACACACAGGTCTACAAACATGCTCAGTTTTGTGAATGACCTAGGGTGCCTGCTAAGATACAGAGTCCCTGGTCTTCTGCCTGACCTCCTAATGGAGATTTGACAGCTGTTCCAATGTCTGTGTATCTGATGACTGTTTCAGGTGATTGGAGTCTGAAAATATCAGTAAAGCTGATGAGGCTGCAAAAGATTCATTTTCTGTCTTTTTCTCATCCATAGGACTAAGTCAAGTGCATGGCCAATCCTGTTATATATCCCAGTCATGTAGCCCTTGATCTGCAATTAGCATTATGACCCAGTCATTATGGGCAGTGACATGTTGACTCAGGTGTATGGAGCAGATGTGCCCTATGTTTCTGTCATGACCATCTCAGGGTGGACTGGCTATATTTCTTTGACAGATTGAGGTTTTTGTTGTTGTTATTGGCATAACTCCAAATTTCAACATTTGGCAAACTCAAATGTTTTCTAAGTTTAAAATGAGTATCAATTCAAGACCCATGGTTCTAAAGAGATAGAAATGAAAGTGACTCAGAATGGACCTAATGAACTTCATGCATTGTTGATGTCAGATGCTGGTTGGTGTGGAGTTAGCATTCAAGTGTTCCCTGTAGTAGCAATATGTCTACCTGGGAGGCCCCTCAGCCACATATTGATACAGTATGTAAGAGGTGTCCTACGAACTGGCTCTGTGGTACAGATAGCTTGACATTTTCTCTGGAGTCACCCTCTTTAGTATAGTTTTCAGAGGATGTTTTAGGGTTTCTATTGATTTGATGAAACATTATGACCAAAAGCAATTTGGGGAGAATGGTGTTTATTTGGCTTACACTTCCACATCACTGTTCATCTCTGAAGGAAGTCAGAACAGGAACTCAAACAGGGCAGGAACCTGGAGACAGGAGCTGATGCAGAGGCTATGGAGGGGTGCTGCTTACTGGCTTGCTCAGCCTAGTTTCCTATAGAAGATTCCAGGTACCACCCACAATGGGCTGGGCCCTCCCTCATCAATGACTAATTAAGGGTTTTAGTTAGGGAGGAGTAGTAGGGGAGGACGGGAGGGAGAAGGCAACCTGGGATTGTCATGTATAACAATCCTGTTTCTAATTCAAATAAAAAAATATGAAAAAAGAAAATACCTGATAGGCTTGCCTATGGTCAAATCTTATGGAGACATTCCCTTAGTTGAGGTGCACCCTTCTCAAATTGTGTCAAGTTGACATGAAAACTAGACATGACAGGGGACAGCTGATAGTTTCTTTCCAGAATGATGATCTAGAAAAGTAGACATTTCAGTGTAATAACAACTAATAAAAATGAGCTGCAATGTACTAAAAGCTTTTCAGGGACCAGAGTCAGCTATAGTTTTAGATGCTGTCCCGTGTGTCCTGCAACGTACCTCCTACCTGAATGATTGGCAGGCATGTTATTGGAACCCAATTCTAACCAAGATGTCTAACTAACACATGGAGGTAGTTTCTGCCCACATACTATGATATTTCTGACAAATTGATCTGCTGGGTTTAGATGGAGTCCCATTGATGCTGTTGTTCTCGGACCCCATGTTCTTGCCTTCAGCTGGTGAGATTCTTGGTAGTCTGCCTTTTCTAAGTATTTCTGCAAAATTCTTCAGGGAGTGGGCTTTTATTTCCACTGTTCCTCTTCCACACAGTTTTCTAGATCTGCCACCTGCAATCTGAGTAATAGAAGCCCAGGACTGAGGAGCTTTGATGGAGTGTTGGACCAACCCTCAGCGTTGGCGTTTCACCTACTTCATGATACTCCATCAACCTTCTGTTCACATGTCTACAGCTATGGTTCTCAACCTATGGGTCCTGACACTTTGGGGGGGCGTCAAATGACTGTTTCACAGAGTTCACCTAAGACCATCTGCATATCAGATATTTATCTTACAATTCAAAGCAGTAGAAAAATTACTGAAGTTGCAATAGAAATAATTTCCACAAAATGAGGAACTGTATGAAGGGGTGTTAAGGGGTTGAAGCATTAGGGAGGTTGAAAACCACTGGTCTACAGGCACAGACAATTTGCTCCCATTGTAGCCTGTCTGTGAGGGTAACTTAAGGCTTTGCCAATCTGTTCACATTTATGCCCTTCTGTTGGTCAAATGGGGAAATGCAAAGCCACCAAAGTAGAGAGCTCAAAACTTAATGGATACACAAATCCAGGACATAGGCTCCCTGGGCATTTTCAAGAACGGTCTTCCTTAGCTGATCGCTAAAGCGGCTTCACATTGGAGCCAGGAGCCTAGCAAGGAAGGTGAAAAATGGAGGCCCCTCAGTCACATGGGGCAGAGGGAAGGGAGCACTGCAGTGTTTTCAGGATTGCAGGGAGAAAGTCTAAAGCCGCAAAGGTAAAGTGCCGTGTTTGCATTTTATTGATTTCCTACATATTGATTTCAACGGATGAACTGTCTGCCGGTGAGAGGTGAGAAACAGACTGAGAAGCTGAAACTGAGAAGCTGAAGCTGGGACTTTGGCTCCTCCAAAAGAGGGGAGGATTGCACAGAAACCCCCAGGTGCACATGTCTTTCTTTTACATTCAATCCATGAGCACATTCCCAGGATTTATCCTTCAGAGGCCTGCAAGGAGATAGATTTGTTGGCCTCAGTCTGTTGGGTAACACAACCAGGAGGTTCATTGTATTTGATGCCTCAAAGTATCCTCAACACCTAACAAGTGTGTGTACAAATGTGTTTAAACCTGAACAGATTCCTCATAAGTTGTTCCCTTTCTTTGTAGGGAGAAGGGTTTTCAGGCACTTTCTTTTGTCTCTTGTTCTTCTGTAGTGAGTCTTGGGAGGCTTTGGGGATTCAGTAGCAGCTTTTACCCCCTTTGCTAATTTGAGAGAGTAATTTTTGCAGTAGTAAAAGATGCTTGGAGACATTCTTCTGCTCTGTCCTCCCTATGAGCTTAGTACACAGTCATAGGATACTTCCTGGGCTGTTCCAAACACTTCCCATAAGGGAAGCACTTTGCCAGTCCCTATGCAGAAGATGAGATAGATGAACACATGAGTTTCACATGTACTTTGGAAATCCTCAACACAGTGCCTAAGTGAGAAACAAGAGATCAGTGACTTATCTATCTATCTATCTATCTATCTATCTATCTAATATATATATATATGTATATACATATATAAAATATATGTATATATATTTTCCATACTAAAAGTCAACCTTAAAAAGAGAGTTTATATCTGGGGCTGTAGCTCAGTAGACTGCTTGTAGTAGACATGAAGCCCTGGATTACATTCCAAATACTGTGTTCTAAACAAAGAGCCACTGATTGAAAGTTTACCATTGCATAAAAATGGAATGGGAAACAGTATTATGCGCATCTCCTGCTAATGTTATGCTCTATAGGGAGCAGGGAGGCTTTTGTAAAATGACCTGCTCACCATACAGAAGGCTTTCTCAAAAGTTAAGAACTGAGTCATTTGTAAATTTAGATTCAACACAGGCAAGAGCTTAGCTAGCTATAGTGGAGGGAGAGTGAGAAGTGACATCAGCAAAATGGTACGGGGTAGGAGCATGGTATTCTTGGCAGAACCAACCCAATAAAAAGCAGAAAATCTGTTGTCAAGGATGCTGTAGGGATGGATGAGGAACCAAAGGAGCAATGGGTTTACAGAATCCTAGCAACACTGAGATGGCATCATGATTCTATGAAATAGAAAGAGGCTGTTTGTGCTAAGGGGGCCTGAGTGATGAAGATTTGAACTCAGAGTCTTTCCTTTGGGTGTGAGCCTCTGGGATCCACTCCTGGCTTTTTTATAATGAGGATGGGAATTGAGGGAGCTCCTAGGAGTTCAATACAACATTTCATTTCACCAATGAGACTCTCAACTTGGGTCCCCTCCCTATCATGACATTGCAATTTAGCTCAATTTAAAAATCAAGATTTTTTTCTACTCTCAGTAGATTATACCCTCTTGGTGGATAGGTAGGAGGGAAAATAATTTAGTTTGTGCAGCTCCAACAGGTACTTTATAGTACATTAATGTCCACTTAGCTGCCACATGGATTGCTCTGTCAATACCCAAGGCATTTAACATTGAAGTTTTAGGAGCATTTTCCTGCTGGGTGCAGACATACTCAAGCTGAAGCTGTTGCCTCTTCCACCTCCAGCTGTGAGGGACTAACAGACTTGTCACCCTTCACCACCACTCAGTGGAGAACTGTTAGGACTAGAATCAGATCATGGAGAATGCCACCTGCCACATGGTGTTTATGAAGCTTTCTTTCTCTGTTCAGCAGCTGTGGAGTCTGGCCTTTCATCAGTCACTTGAATGGTGGGGAGAGGTAGGCCACACATGGTAGATGGCCTTATTAAAAGTTTATTGTAAAACATTTGTTGACAATGCATTCAGTGGCCATAGCACAGGAATCGTGGTTAAGTGTTTGTGTGGATCCTGGAGTGGGGCTCATCTTTGAACCTTGGAAAGAGTCGCCCTGTACAACCATCACTTACACTTGAGTTGCATGTCATTGCCTCACAGGTAACACATACCCAGTCACTACTGAGAATTTTGCTGTATCGGAATTTTGCCTCTTGTCATATTCCTGTATTAATCCAAGCATGGATTTATGGGCCCACAAATGTTGATGTTCATTCTATAAGCTGAGCTCTATGGTTTGGCTCTGGAGTCCCTTTGGTAAGCTTCCACCTTTTATGCGGATGTGCAAAGAGAGAGGGAGCAAGTAGTGGTGTTGTAGTGTGCTGCTGGCTCTAGAGACATGTTTGTATGTTTCTTATTCCAATTCAAGCTACTGGAACTACCACTAGGAGTTAGTTACATTAGAGAAATGAGGGGACTTTGAGTCTTCCATCGTAGCAGACTCCCTTTCCCATTTTTTCCCTTCTTTTAAAACAGATTCTTTCAGGCTACTAATTAAAAAAAAATAAAACAAAATCAAACCAACTCCTCTCTGCTTGATATCCCTTGTGTAAATCAGCTAGATGGCACATATAGGTTGTGTATGAGTGTTTATATGTAAATATGGAACCAAGGAGACACAGTCAAAGGTTGAGCTCAGCTCAGAGCTGTCCATCTCTGGGTGTCATTTCTGTCCTGATGACCCTGTGCAATCGTCTCCAGCTGTGGGCTCTTAATGATGTAGGAGAGGCAGTGAACCATCTCAGCATGATGGGAGACATGTTGTACCAGTGCTGCTATGTGTTGCAGCTGATTGGAATTTTAAGGTATGCTCTCATGCAGGAAAAGGATCCCTGGCTCTTTCCTAGCCACCAGGAAGAGCAGGGTTATATACCAGGCTCCCGCTGGATGTGGCTACAAATGGACTCGGAGTTCGTGGGAGCTCAGAGTGCTCTTCACACCTGCTCAAATCCATTTGCTCGTCTTTCCTTTTAATTAAGAGCTTGTGTCAGAAGCAAGAAACAAGATTCAAGGAGGATGGCTGCTGGCTTTAATATGAAACACAATGTAGTGATGTTTATTTTGAAAATGAGGATTATTTGGTTCCAACAGGATTTCTGTTTTGCTGTAAAAAGACAGCATCAGGTGAAAAGAGCAGGGGAGAGAAGGTAGGATAATGGAAGGCTACACTGCTTTAAAATGTGTTTATCTAAATGAACAGGCATGGTATTTCAAGACTGATAGGGGAAGGAGGTCTTTTCATTGGTTTGGAAAAAGCTCCCTGTGGGCTGTTCTTCTTAAACACAGCCTAATAGAGTGCTACTTAATGAGAGCCATGCGGATCTCAAATTCAATTTTGTTTCTAACTGGCTAACGCATGTATTTAACTTTGATCTGTAAGTAGGAATGAGGAGCACGATTGGCTAATGTTTGATTTCCAGTTGGCCTAATGAGATTTTATGAATATCAATATTGCTACAGCATCATAATGTATTTGCTGGCTTTTGTGGCATGGAAAACATATTGCTGTCTATTAGGCAAGTTACTTAGTTTCCTAACACCACAGTAATTATTCCAATTTCCCTTCAGTGAATGTGGGACCACTTCTTAATTTTTGGAGAGGTCAGCATATTTTTTAATTGAAGCTTACCTAATGTCAGTCAACTGTTGTTAATAGGCTCTATTATAACACGAAAGTGCTGATATTAAATGCTGCTAGTGAACCCCAGCCATGCTAAGGAGCTGGATCTTCAAGGCCACATTAACTATTCAGCAGAAGTCCTGAATTTATGTGGTTAAATTCATTTCAGCCACTGAAACTTGACAACTAATTTTGGATAAGAATGATTGGAATTGATAAACTCCCTTATTTTTGGAAGTGGCTGTTTTTCAAAACAAATCTTTTATCTAGCATGGCACATAATTTAGTGGAAACATACACAAATAGGCATTGCTGTTGATCATGCAAGCCAGAGACCATTCAAATCATTAGGCCCTTAATTTTTTCAGAAAGAAATGAAGAGCATTGTATGCAAGCCATCATGCACTCTCAGAGCAAAACACAGATAGTAATACTATGTAAAATATTATTTTTCAGAAAGGTATATGGGAAAATATACTCAGTGTCTGTTATACACACACTGTTACTTTTAAAGGAAAATATAATGAACATTTGAGCATTTCTGGTATGGCAGAAAATACAGTATAAAGGGAGGAGGAATGTTGCTTTTATGAAGATATTTGACTTATGACAGGCCCCTTACATATGCATCAGATTTGCTCTTCATAACAACTACTCCAGGTGGCTGCCTTAGCTACTTTTCTGTTATAGCGATAGAATACCCTGACAAAAGCAATGTAAGGGACAAAGGGTTAATTTGTCTTACAGTTCCTGAGGCATACAATCCATCATGGCAGGAAAGACATGACAGCAGATGGTGAAGGCATGAAGGCAGGAGCAGGGGGCTTCCTGGTCAAATGGCATTCTCAATCAAGAAGCAGAGGAATCAGGAAGGATTGTAGGATGGACTGTAAATCATCAAGTCCCATCTCCCCCACTCAGTAACTCACTTCCTTCAGGGAGGCTTCACTTTCTAGATGTCTTGCCAGCTTCCCAAACAGCACCACCAGCTGGGGACCAAGTGTTGCAACATTTGAGCCAGTGAGGAACATTTCATATTTAGACCACACTAGTGACTAACTAACCTCACTTTACAGTTATGGAAATAGCTTCCATGAGATTGAGTCACTGGTACAAGATTAGTTGCTAGAACATGGCTGAACTGGAGTTCCTGCTCAGACCAGCTGGTTCCAAAGCCCATTTCCTTTCATAGGAGTGGAAACTTTATAAGGGATTGTTTCTGACTACTGCCCACCTTTGTGTCTTCCAGTGCCTGTTGTGGTGGCATCTACTCATACCCCCTGCCAGTACCATCTCTGACTTTGGAATTTACCCTTACAGCATCTGCAAGCTGCCTCTTCTCTAAGCTTCCTTGTTGTAGTTTATACACCATAAAATCAAAGCCCCTTTGTTTGGTGCCTGTCCAACCTCCATTCTCCCATATATCCGGAGTCCTTTATGACAACCTCAGCTGTGAAGTTGGTTATGTTAGTTTCATCTTCCAGGTGAGAAACTGGGGACTCAGGGGAGTCAAATGGCTTTTTCTAGGCATACATCTCATAGGTATCTGTCCTGCAATCAGAGCCTCTATCTGTCTTTCTTCAAAGTTTGGCTCTTTCTCATGGAATCTGAGCTGGGTTTTGAAGGAGAAAAAAGGAATGCAATGAGTTGGGCATTCTAGGAGGAAATCTCAGAAGTGAGCACACCCACAACCAATCTCAGCAAGAGAGGCTAAAGTCATTAAGATGCAGGTGCTTCAGATGGTTCACTAAGGAGACCCAAGACATTACCAGAACTATGATCTTCCTTCTTGGCTACTCCAATTGGAAGCCATGTTTTCCTGATTTAGGACAGTCCATGGGACTTCAGAGATGTTTCTCTGGATTGTATCTCTGGTGATTCAACAGACTCTTTTTATGGCCACTTACCTTCCCACAGAATTGTTCTGTTGTATTTTGAGTGATCCACACCACACAGCTGCCACTGCTTTCCTCTAGGCCAATAGTCCTCAACCTGTTCAAAAGTGTCGAGACCCCTTGGGGGTTGCATATTAGATAGTTACAATTTGTAATGGTAGCAAAATTACAGCTCCAAAGTAGCAAAGAAATAATGTTATGGTTGGAGTCACCACGATATGAAGAACTGTATTAAAGGGTCACAGCATTAGGAAAGTTGAGAACCACTGTTCTAGGTCATGGGAAAGTTGTCTCAGTATCACTGGGTATGTTCCCTTCAAAGCCAAGGACACTGGGGGAAGAAAAGGCACCATTTGATTGTCTCTTACTGTATTTGCTGAGGCTGAGTTCACCTCTCAAGGGCTTTACATGAGGGAGAGCATTTACCAGGGCCAGCGCCTCACAAAAGTCCACTGCTAATGAAATGCTTCTACTTTTTTTTCTTCTTCTACTGCTAAATTACAGGTTTCTGTTCTCTGAAACCTCTCAGAGTTAAGAAACCAGACTATAGGGAATGGGGAGATGGCTCAGTTGGTAAAGTGGCTGCCTTACAAGCACAAGGACTTGAGTTTGATCCCCAGATGCCACATAAAGAAAGCTGACTGTGGTGGCACTCATAAGCAGAGTTCTGGGAAGGCAGAAACTGATTGATCTGATTGATCCTTGCAGCTTGATGGACTACCAGCCTAGATAACATGGAAAGTTCCAAGCCAGTGAGAGACCCTGCTTCAAAATAAACAAGGAGGACAACATCTGAGGCTGTTTTCTCTACACATGTGCACGTACATGCACCTCCCACAAGACACACACACACACACACACACACACACACACACACACACACACACACACTACAGACAACAGTTCCACTATGGTCTTATGGGGTATAATGCAAGAGTTGTGGGCACCTAGCTAGTCACAAGTTTATTTTAGATGGGTAACAAAGCCAATTTCTCAACTGTTCAAGTATTGCATTACATATCTGAGTGTGACAGGAATATCCTGATTTTCCATATGTTCTCTTTGGACATAGACTTCCACCCTGTAGATTACTTACCTTCATTTCTCTGTCCCTGTTGTTGGGTGTTTTTCTTGGCTAACAGCCCAGTATTTCTTAAGGTCTTAGGAATGATGAAGCCAAGCTGGTAAGGAGGTAACTTCATCTTTTCTCTTTGTTTCCAATGTCTGTCTTTACCTGACCAGGGCTTTGAAAACACAATGCCAGGCACATCCGAGCCAGCCAGAGTCCTTCCCCTCAACTCCCCAAGTCAGTCTCTGTTATGTGGTGAGTTCTGGTTTAGACCTAAGGATGGCATGACAATCCAAACAGATGCTATGATGTGTCTGCGTTCCTTGGGCTGTCAGCATACCTCCTAGGATGCTCCAGAGTAGCATTTCTGCTCTCTCCAAAATGTCTCTCTGCTGGGTTTCTGAGTTCCAGGTAGTGTGGTGAACTTTCACTGCCCTTTTATTCAATCAGCTCAGCGTTTTGTGAAGCCGAAGAGTTTCTTTTGCTCAGCAAAGCAGAAGAGGTTGGTGCATCCTTCTATTTGGATCATTTATAAAAATATTAAAGAAGGCCGACCTCAGCGTGGCCCCTGGGGCTCCCTCTAGTTGCACTTTGTCTTATCTGTAAGCCGATTTACTCGACACTAGTTAGGTATATAGTAAGTGTTCAATAAATATCTTGTTCATGCATTGATTCCCCCTTCCTTGTCAGATTACTTCCCACAATCCCAGCATGACTCAGTGTTTTAATGGCCCCAGATCTCAAATACTGTCAGAAGTCTCTTCTGAGGCTAAATAAACCCTATGAATTCTTTTCTCTTCATTCCCACGCTTGCCCTCTCAGAGGAGTTACCTGATCAAGCAGACCTAAGTTCATTGCCTTCACTCTCAGTCATAGCCCCTCTCTCTTTGTGGGTTTGTTATCTCTACTGTGCAGTGATCTGCAAACCTTGGGGCTGAGAGTTTTCAGTACTCAGAACTGAGCAGAATGATTTGTCTTCCCACGATTTGGGAGTCTGTTGCCTTTGCCAACCTTACACCATACACTTGTTATTGGTGGCAACAGTCTGAATGTTTTGTTTTGGAGGCCCCTGGCTTTGCCCTTGAATTAAAAGCATATTTATAAATTGCAGTTCCATTTTCCCTTAGCTCATTCATGCAAATATTAAGTGCCAAGACTAATGCTAGGTATGAAGATCAGGGGGTTCCGTGTTCAAGGAGCTTTAATTCTGGCAAGGAATAGCAAAGCAACCAAGCTGTCACACACAACAATGAGAATCTCAGATGGACAGAATGGTGAAACAACCATGTTGGGGGTCCTATGGCAGAGCATAGGTGAGAAGAGCTCTTAACTTTTCCTCATGGAGGGGAGCACTCGTTTCACAGTTTGATGAAGAGCTAGTTGTGTCATGACCTTAACAAAGAAAGTTCTTGGGGAGGAGACCCAGATAAGAAAGAACATTCTGCTGCTGTACTCAGAATTTCTGCATGATTTTCAAGTAGACACAGATTCCAGTTTTAATATTTTGTGTGACTACATGTAACTCAGATTTTAACAAATCAACAAATAGTATTCCAGACATTCTACCTATATTGGTACTAGTTACTAAGATGTAAGGCCACTAAAGGTAGACCTGCTTCGAATTTTATTCAATAATGTATCCTCCATGGTTTAGAAAATTCTCAGTGAGTCCTTGTTGGACTCTTTCAGGTTAGAAGACTAAGGTTTAGAGAGGTTAATTGGATAGAGTCATGAGAAGAGAACTAGAATTTGAACCCTAGATGAGCATTCTTTAAAACCAATGCATCCTCACCACTTCCCATTTTGGGCAAGTGCGTAGGACCCACCTGCTTCCAGAGTCTACTTTTGTGAGTACCCCTTGAGTTCAGATCAAGGCAGGGAGCTAATTCAGCTGTTTTGTTCTCTTTTCATTCCTCAGAGAGTGGTCCCTTGGGGGCTCCATCATTAGAGGGTCCCACTGGTTTCTGAGCTAACATGCTGCCTTTGATACAGGTTCAGATCTTTTCAAAGGCTAGACCTCAAACTCTGCCTGCCAAAGTTTGCCTTCCAAGAGGTTTTACATGAATCGTGGAAGCAGCAAGGCTCAGATACATTGGTTCTGCCAAATGCACACAAGCAGAGAGAGAGAATTCAAGGAACTGCATGCAGAATAGGTGGCTCATTGTGATGGGCGGTTTGCGTTTTAGGTATTCAGCCCAATTTAACAGTAATTATCACAGGAACAGGGTAATAAGAACTTGTATGGGTCCAGATAGAGCTGGGTTAAAAGATGAGTTTTAGCATTTATAAACTCGACAACTTTAGAAACTTACTTAATCATCCTATTCCTTAGTTACTTAAAAATAGAGCTAATGTGATTTACCCCGATGCTGATTGTGAGATTCATAAAATAAGGAAACATTTCTACATGCTTGCCTGAAGCTAGCATTCAATAAATATGAGTTATCAGAATTGTTATGCTTTATTGAGTCTAAGATGCAATATATTAAGGACCATTATTTTACACAGCACTAAGAGAACATGCTGTCAATTTAATTCTTATGCACAATCAAGTATGAGGCATTCTGATATCCAAGATGAGAAAATGCACATTCTAGAATAATTGAAATATTGTGTATATTACATATTCTGTAACCCATTAATAAGACAATAAATTATCAAAGCATCTAAAGCAAATAATTGGATAGTCTTTGTCAGGTCCTGTAGGAACAGTGAACTGGCACCTTTCTTTATAGCCTCTCTCAATTATTAATGACCTTCAAAATCAACACAATTTTCTTACATTAAGTCAAGCTGTCCCACAACAATTTCAGCCAGCCCTTTCTTATTTATTCTACTCTGGAGGTAATGAGCAAGTGGTCAGTGTCCTCAGAGCAGCCATTCATCTGCTTGTTAACTTATAACTTAAATTCCTTTCCTTCAGACTAATTACAATATAATTATCTAGGCCTACAGAACATCTCACCAAAGTAATGTGGATGAATTCAGAGCATTAAGAGATTTTAAAAGCTGGCCATCCATCCATTCAACAGATATTAATGGTGAGCATAACATACACCCAGTCTTTTACAAAGTTGGCAATGGAAGAGCGAGCTGAATGAGGCTCCCCCCACCCACTTTCATGGAATTTGGAGGAGACAGATGATAAATGAGTGGCCACCAATATTTTGGATGGTCTTGAAGCATGGGACAAAAATAGAGCAAGATAAAAAGAAAGTGACTGATTTTGAGGCTATTGTAGAATACCAGAGAAAGTGCTGGGAGAGGCCACTGCCGGCCAGAAGCTAGAGTGATGGGAAGAGAGGAACTGCAGAAGTGGGGTAGACTGTATTGTGTGGAGCATGTAGTAAATGTATGGAGGACAGACAGAAAGAGGAGGCCAGGAAGGGCTGGATCACAATGGATGTTGATAAGGCTGGAATAACAAAAGGTTGTTCTATATGAAATGCATAAATGTTGCCAACAAGGAATGGACTATGGTAGTAAACCAGGAGGGGATGGGACTACCATCAAAACAAGGAGATCACCTAGAATTGTCCTACACATAAACAGACCAATCCAAAGTGGCAGAATAGAAGGGCAGAGAGATGGTCTCAGTACTGCAGATTTTTAAAATTATTTATTTTATTTTTGAGATTATAATATTATCACATAATTTCCTTCATCCCTTTCCTCTGCTCAAACTCTCCTATATACCACTCCTTGCTTTTTTCAAATTAATGGCCTCTCTTTTCATTAATTGTTGCTATATACATATATGTACATGGACATATATTTTTAAATACATAAGTATTCCCCACTCTGCATAACATTACTTGTATGAATGTTTACAGGGCTGACCATTTTGTATTGGACAACCAATTGGTGTGCTCTTTCCTGTAGAAGACTATTTCTCCCGTTATCATTATTCCTTAGTTGCCTATAGTTTTTTTGCATAGAGCTGAGGCCTCATGGTCTTTCCCCCCAACCCATTGGGCATGACTGTTGTTCTTGTCCTTATTCAGCTCACTTTAGGTAGCCATGTTGGTGAGACTTTAGGGGTGTAGCTTCTGCCTTAGGAGACAAGTCTCACAGCAGACTTCCTGAACTGTTGGCTCTTACATTTCTTTCCTTCCTTCTCCTCTACAGTGATCCTTGAGCCTTTGGTGTGAGAGATGTTTAGTGGATTTATCCCCTGTGTCTGAACTCCATAACTCTGTATTTTGATTTCAAAGAGAAGTTTTCTTGATGAGGAGTTAGGACTACACTTACCTATGGGTATAAGAACAAATATTTAGAATGTAGTTAGGAATGCTAGCTGAGTAAAGTAGCTGCTGTAGGTTCTCCTCTGAGATCTATGACTTCATTAGCCCTGTGTAGTTGACTAGTTTCCAGTACCAGGCAATTTCCCAATTGTTGAGTGGGTCTTGTAACTCCAATTAGGGAGCTACAGATTACTAACAATATGTGTGCCACACTGAACTCTTAAAGTTATTGTACCATGCTGGTCTTCAGTGTGGTTCATAGGTATCATCGCTGGGTAGGACTGTTGGTTGCTTTCTTCCTTTGGAAACTTCTATGGTGCCTTCTGTACCACAAGAGCCAATTGTCAGGGAGGAGGCATCTTGATCAATTCCGACTCAGGAAACTCTGGCCTTGTATTTGAAGTATATAGTGTCCCCAGTGAGTATTGCAGATTTTTGAGGCAGAACTCTTAAGGTATGGATTTGGGTGAGTAGCACAGGGAGAAAAAAAATGCCTTTCCAGGAAATGGGATGAAGCAACAGAATGAATGGCCTTGTTTACTTAAGTAGAAAAAAGTCATGAAAGAATATATGTCTGTATTCCAGGGTCCTTTGAGATGTCTGACAGTCATATGAATAGTGATAAAAAGTGCTCACATATGCAAGTCATGATTTAGGAGGAAAAGATATGGTGAACTTAGGAGATCATTTAATGCCCATACACAGTTTTCTGGAAGGAGAAGAGAAATAGAGTTGAGAAGATGTTTTAGAGGGAGAAAAGACTCATGAGAAAGATTCTGAGAGAACCCACAGTAGGTCAGTAAAGAAGAGGAAGAACTTTGTTTTTTTATTTTAGTTAGAAAGAATATTATTTTACATGTCAATCCCAGGTCCCTCTCCCTTCCCTCCTCCCCTCCTCCCTCCCAACTAATACCCTACCTATCCCATACCCTTTCTGCTCCCCAGGGAGGATGAGGCCTTCCATGGGGGGGGTCTTCAGAGTCTGTCATAAACTTTGGGATATGGCCTAGGCCCACCCCCTGTGTCTAGGCTCAGGGAGTATCCCTCCATATGAGATGGGCTCCCAAAGTCCATTCCTATGCTAGGGATAAGTACTGATCCACTACAAGAGGCCCCATAGATTCCCGAGATTTCCTCACTGACACCGACATTCAGGGGGTCTGGATCAGTCCTATGCTGGTTTCCCAGCTATCAGTCTGGGGACCAAGAGCTCTCCCTTGTTCAGGTCAGCTGTTTCTGTCGGTTTCATCAGCCTGGTGTGGACCCCTTTGCTCATCAGTCCTCATTTTCTGCACTGATTCCAGTTCAGTTCAAGGTTTAGCTGTGGGTGTCTGCTTCTACTTTCCACCAGCTGCTGGATGAAGTCTATAGGATGGCATATAAGTTAGTCATCAATATCATTATCAGGGGAGGGCATTTAAGGTAGCCTTTCCTCTGTTGCTTAGATTGTTAGTTGGGGTGATCTTTGTAGCTCTCCAGACATTTCCCTAGTGCCTGATTTCTCTTTAAACCTATAATGTCTCCCCCTATTATATTATCTCTTATCTTGCTCTCTTCTGTTCTTACCCCAACTCAACCTCCCTGCCCCATTATGTCTCCTTCAGCATCCTTCCTCTTCTCCCCTTCTCATTCTCCTAGCTCCCTCTCCCCTCCCTCCCATGCTCCCAATTTTCTCAGGAGATCTTGTCCCTTTCCCCTTCTCCAGGGGACCATGTATGTCTCTCTTGTTTACCAGCTTCTCTGGCAGTGTGGATTGTAGGCTGGTAATCCTTTACTCTATGTCTAAAATCCATACATGAGTGAGTACCCTAAACACGCTGATCTCATCTCATCTTGAAAGCTAAGTAGGACAGGCCTGGTTAGTACTTGGATGGGAGGAAGAACTTTATAGAACAATTAGCGGGAGGAAAACAAACAGGAGGTTGAGGAGAGATTAAGCATACCTGGAGCCAGATCATAGCTGCAGAGCTGTTGGCTGGTGTGAACATGGGGGTAGACTGGACCTAGCAGTTGATACTCTTCAGAGGAGCTGCCACATTATATTCCATAGCAACAGAAACTGGTAATTTATGTGACTTGGCCAAGGTTGTGATGAAGTGATAGAGCTGGAATTTGAGCCCAGTGATCTTTAGTATGTTGGTTCTTAACTTCACCCTATGCTGTCTCTATGTGAGATCTTTGACAAAGCCAAATAGGATGGAGGAGAAGGGGCAATTCAATATTAAAGGAGCCTAGGCTTGAGAGAATATATTTTGGTTGGCTTCATGGTTTGGTAATGGTGTCATTTTGGATGATAGAGAAACAATCTGAATGAAAATAAGCCTGGTTTAGAATGAAGAAAGTGGAAAGTGGGAAGACTTCATAATCTCTCTTCCTTTTCCAGGTACTTTTGCTTGTTTGTTTGTTTGTTTTTGTGTTTTTAGACAGGGTTTCTTTGTGTAGCTTTATAGAGAAGGCTGGCCTCGAACTCACAGAGATCTATCTGCCTCTGCCTCCTGAGGGCTGGGATCAAATGCATGAGCCACCACTGCCTAGCTATTCCAGGTATTCTTAATAAAAAAATCAACACCACTTAATCTTTGATAGAGAGAGAAAGGAAAGGGGGAATAGGGAGAAAGAGAGGGAGGGAGAGAGGGAGAGGAAGAGGGAGAGAGAAAAACCCCCACAAGAGCCAAGTGGCAAGCTTAATCTTTGCTATTTAGAATGATGAAGAGAAGTAATATGTGAAATCCACTTAAAATATGATTTCATGTTCTAATATACATTTTGAATTTATGGGGAACTGACTTCTGCCATTTATTCAGAGAGCAAAAAAATGCATATGCTGCGCAGTCGAACTTATCATCCTATAATGGGACACCTAGCATTTCTCATACGTGATTGATCTTTCCACCCCTGAACAGCCCTAGCCTAACAGTTACAGAAAATGCAATACATTTCAAGCTTCTCTTGCATAGTATAGAGCAGAAACCAGAGAAGGTGTTCACACTTGCCAGCGTTAGTAAAGGGGAAAAAAAGTAATGGAGGGTGGGGGAGTGTTTTCTTTACAGAAAGGGAAGAGGATTTCAACGAGGAGAAATACCCAGAGGTGGATATGTTAATTAGAATATTTCCCACTAAGGTTAGACGGAACATAAACACTGTTTGAAGCTCGTGTTATACATACCCCCAATACACACTGAAGCAGGAGCTAAAAAAAAACTGGATTTTATTTCCAGCTGTGTCGTTGATTTGAACAAGTTGTTTAGCGTGTATGAGGAGCTCAGTTTATCCATCTTCAAAATGAGAAAAACTCATTCGCCTGTACCCAACAGAAATCCAGGTTTTAGATTCAAAGCTAAGGGTCCTGCTTCAAATTGAGTTTTAAGGTGAGTTGATCTGCTTGTACAAAATGTTCAAAGTCCCAGAAATAGGGAGAAAAATAGCTGTGGGTAAAAGTGTTCAGGATGTGGCCACCCTTCCCTAATTATGCAGGTCATAATGCTAGAGTGGTCTTGTATTTCTAGTGGGACTTGTTGCTTGTGCCTCTCCATGGGGATGGGCACATGTTATTTTCCTGGTTTTAGCACAGAAAACTTCACATTCTAGGAATGTCTGAGTCAAATGCAGACAATTGACTACACTAGATGCCATTGAGTCTCTGGTCCTACTTTTCTTGGTGTTTGTGTGTGCTGGTAGCTGGATCTCCAGCTTCCTGAGGGCACAGATAGTGAAACACATTTGTAGTTTTGACAGTACATGTTGGGTTTATTGTGTAACCTCCTACAATAAAATACCTACTGATTTGTTTCTAAGTTGTGCTTTAAAATTTTAATATCTACCTTCAATTCAGACCTTTTGTTGGGAAATTTTTGAATGCATTATTATAATTAATACAGAAGTCTGTTGAGAGTAGAAGTGACCTTTCTGTGTGTGGGTAAAGAAACTAGATTCAAAGGAGAGAAGGATACACACAAAGCCACCAACTTTCTTAGTAGTGACATGACATTGGTACCTAGTTCTTTGCAGAGCAAAGTCCCAACTCCTAATTATGGCACCTGGTATTTTCAGGACATGCAACACCCTTGTTCCTCATGTGATTGGAGGATGTCTGGTGTACCATTCAATGCCTAACTCAGCTGTTCCAAAGAGCTTTCCCCAATGTTCTCATATGGTCAGTGTCACTCTTTACATGGACAGAATTTAATCTGTCTTGCCTTTTACCTTGGTTTGCATAATTGTGTCTTGTTTTATCTTTTGTGGGTGACTGTGTCTCATGAGAAGAGAGAGGGGTAATGCTCTCATCTTGCACTTCCCAGTGCCCATATGCTTGTTTGTTCAGTCATTCACTTATTCATCAAAGTCTCCATGATTTGACTAATGGAAAGGGACATGTATTGTGCTTGTCTTCAAGTCAGTAGGCAAATGTGAAGCCAGAAAGACAGGACCTTGAATGAGGTGGATTGACTATATTTCTTGAGTTTAATTCACATGCCATGCTACTGGGATTTGCAGTAGTCTCTTGCCCTACTTTATCTCCTATTTTCTGCAGAATTGCAAAGCTCTGCTAGACAATAAAGATGTTCAGGTTCTATGACTATTAGAAGGAAGCGCTTTTAACTGGTGTTTCTGAGTATCTCCTGTAGTCAGGACAACAAGCCAGGATATGTTGGGAACTGAAGAATGCAAAACTCTTGCCTGCTAGAAGTTCCTAGTAGACACATTTCTCACCTTGTAGGATGTAGCTGAGTAAGGGCAACAAACCTTAATATGTCCATACATAACTACCTGGAAGAGATGGCATTCCAAGTGGATCTTTTTTCAGAGCAAATAAAAAATAATAGTGATTGTCCATTACAGAGACTTTGGATTTGTGGCTTCCTTTTTCTTGTGTGTGGTAACATCTTCTTTGTGATATTCTGCTTTTCTGAGGCAATTTGCTCCACATTCTTTTCTCCATTCTTTACCGTTTTTGTTGTTATTTTTTAACGGTTGCAACAAAATGCTTTTTAAGGAAGGAAATATTTATTTCAGCTCACATTTCGGAGGCTTCAATCTACACTTGGCTGATTCTGTTGCTTCTAAAACCATGGCAAGGCAGAGACATCATTGCTGAAGATGACAGAGCTAGGAGGAAGAAAGATACAGGGAAGAGTCAGCACGAACAAATACCTTTTGGGTCTATAGATAAAAGAAGTCTTTTTAGATAAAGTGTGCAAGCATGAAGATGCAAGTTCAGATTCCCAGAACACACATACAAGCTAGGTGAGTTGATACACGCCTGTAACCCCAGCAGCAATGGGGCAGAGACAGCTGTATTACCTCACTGGTCAGCCAGTCTAATCAAAATAATGGACTCTAGGTTCAGTGAGAAACCCTGTCTCAAAAATAAGGTGGAGAATGATATAGGCACATATCTGAAGTAAACCTCCCGTCTTAAGACACACACACACACACACACACACACACACACACACACACACACACACACACACACACACACACACACACACACACACACACTTTAGGATTATACCCCCAGCATCCACTTTCTGTAACCAGGAAATGCTTTGCAGTTTCCATAACCTCCCAATAGTCCATCCAACTGTGAGCCCATTTTGTGATGAACCCATTGGTTAGATGAGAACTCTCATGTCTCCAAAATCCATCAGCTGGTAACCAAGCCTTTAACCATGAGTCTTTAGAGGATATTTTAGATTCAAATCATAACACTTGTCATTTATAGGGCTTGGTTTTAGTTTGGCAGTCCTGGTATCCCTCTTTCTGGCTTTGATTGGGTCTTATTTCTAGACCACTAGTGATAGAAACTCTATCTCAAAAATCATATCACAGCACCACCATTCATCAATACCATCATCATCCATTGCCATTAACACAGCACAGAAAATAATATCATCAGTTTTTCATGCGAATGAAGAGCAGGGGGAAATGTTTACAGCATTTTATGAAATTTTTATGGACTAAGGAGTGATTGACATGTTAATAAACAGCAGAAAAATATTTTGGCTTGCTTTCAAGTTATCCTTGTATTTCCTACTGGAAACCTGTTGTCAACAGGCATATGTCTTCCATGCCCAGTGTACACTTGTCTGTGGATAATTGCTATTTATACTTCATTTATAAAGAAATCCTGCAGGAACATTAAAACAGCAATCTGTACCATCTAGCTTCATTTTTATTCTGATCATATCGCCCTGTTGGTGAGAAGAAACGGAGGCAGCTAATGCTTGATTTTTTTTTCAAAGCGTGCCATTTCTTTGAAATGTTTTTAAATTATTTTATTTCTGAGTGCTGGGAGCCTGGCAAAAATAATTGAATTGTCAGTGTTTGGTGCAAATTCAAATATCCAATGACTAGGCTATTTTCAGTCCACTGGCATTCCTGGTCCTCATCCATGCGGCTTATAATCAGGGCAGTTGCAGAACTCGTATTTTTTAGCAAATATTTTATGCTTCTCTGAAGTTACCTTCTCTGGAATCCAAAGGCTCTCCTGGAAATCAGATCCCTGCTATTATTACTGTCGCTAACAATAGCTCCTGTCCACAGCGGGGAAGAACAATTAACAAATTCATCAATTGTGTTTGTTTACATGTCTGAGCTCAAGGCTAATTATTTAATTAATGTCTTCTGTCTTGAATAGAAGTGTTAGCACATGGAAATGTTGCCGAGTGGCAAACAAGGTGAGATTAGCTAAATTCCAATTTATTTGTGATACGTAAATAGACATTTATTTATTGAAGGCCTAGAGTTAGGAAGGGGGTATTTCTTTTCATCTCAATGGTTAACTTTGGGAATGGTAGATACAGAACTGACTAATCAAATTAGCTCATGTCTTTTGCAGTCCTTTACTTTATCATATGGTTAATTATAGTGATCGACAATGGTGACCTTGTCACAAATTTTTTGTAAAGTTCTCTTGAACTCCATGTTGTAGGACTGGACAAATGTACCTACTGACAATGTTCAGCCCCAAAGCCTGCCTTGATCTCTGCCCATTCCCTCCCAATTCTTTATGTCTGTTTTGGAGATGGTGGTCTAATTGGAATTGTGCTTCATAGAGCTGCCTCCCTGTCTGGGAATGTTGGCTTGTATCTCGGTACCCTGTGGCCAATGACAGTGCTCAGAGCATCTCCGGCACTCTGTAAACCTTTGCATGAATGGAAGACTGATTTTCAGGGTTTCATTGATTTTAATACCAATGGAGGAAACAGTTTGCTTTTCAAGTCACTCGCCTTTCAAGGCTCTAAGTACAGATAGGAAAGTGAGACAGTTGCAAGAGCTTTGTGGTTGATAAAAAGCCTCTTTCTTGAACTAACTCTGTGTTTGGGGAGGAAGTGGCTTAAAAGAAGAAAGAATGACCTTGAATGACCTTGAGTTATCCAGAAACTCCATCAGATGAGGAGTGCCATGGCACTTTTTGTTCAAGCAAAGCTGATCTTTTTACCAGGTCTCTACATCACTGTTGAAGCAAGCAAGCCGGGTACGCCTTAAGACAGACTTTTGATTTTTATAAGAATATATATATGCATATATATATATATATATATATATATATATATATATTGTTTGTGTCAATGTCCTTGAGTATTTTTCATTAGAAGCCATCTACTTTTTTTCCTACAGTATCTCTCACAGGTCTAGGACTTACCATATAGTCTGGTCTGGTTGATAGGTGGGCCACATGTATCTGCCTGTTTCTACCTCCCCAGGTTTTGGATTACAAATGAATGTTTTTTTAAGGTTGTTTCTAAGGATTGAGCTCAGGTCCTCATCCTTGCAAGGCAAGTGCTTCACTGATGAATGTTTCCCTGGCCCTTGCTGGTTTGCTTCTCTCCACACTTTGTACTCTATACACATCTTGACTCTGCTGGATGCAGTCTTGAAGCACAGGCCTGCCTGGAGATTCCAAGGCATCAAGATTGAGAGGGTGACTTCTAAACCTAAAAGTTTCTTCCTTAGCTCTGGGACAGATCAGCTGTCTCTCTGTGTTCTCGTGTTGCTCTGTGAAGAGCCTTACTGGGACTAGGTGGCTAGATGAGGTGGCTATGGTAACTAAATGGGTTTGTATTTCTAACCAATGGAATGAACTTGAGTGCTAGGCATGGAAATAGATGCAGTTGGTAGGTATTAGCTCAGTGCTGTGTGTTCCTGCAAAATTGGTGTGGTTGGCCTACTCAAGAATGTGATGATCTCCAGAGGTGGGACCCTGGGGAGATGAACTGGCAAGAGGCTCCTGTGATGAAAGGAGTACATCTGTTTCTAGAGGAAGCTCCCAGAGCCCTCTCTACTTTCAGTAGGAGATGACACAGCAGGTAGGAAGATGCCTGCCAGCTATAAAGGGAGCCCTTACCAGGAACCAGATGTTCTGCTACTTTGGCCTTGAACTTCCAGCCTCTAGACCTAGGAAAAATAAATTTCTGTTGTTTAAGCCACATAGACTGTGGCATACAGTTAAAACAGCTCATGTTATGACCCTGGGCACACAGCTTCTGCCCTTAGATAAGGAATATCACAGGGAAGAGGGCAAAGCAGAGGGACCCTGAAGGTACGAAATGCCTTTAGATGCCATCGAAAGTGACTTGCTCACTAGATGAAACCGAGGAGACTATGTTTTCCCAGCAGGAGACTTAGGGAATGGGAGACTTTAGGATGCAACAGGATCCAGTTTGTGTGGAAAGACCCTACATGTGGTGAGGCACATGATATGTTTGCAATAAGAAAGATGTGTTGAGCACAAAAAGGAGGAGAGAATATGAGGATGCAGCAGGCAACTGGGACAGGCAATCGTGTGGGTCTTGATAGCAGCACCCAGCCACATACAGTGCACACAGCATAGGCTTTGGAATCAGTTGACTTAAAAGTGATTCTGGATCTTCCTCTTTCTGCTGAATGACAGTGCGTATCATTCTTTGTACTTCCATTTAAATTTTTATTTTTTTCAGAATGCCAAGCCCTGTATTGACACCACTTACACCTTCCCTCTCCTCTAACTCCTCCCATTCCCCCACTTCCTCTCAAATTCATGACTTCTTTAATTGTTGTGTACACAAGTGTGTGTTTAAATATACTTGCTGAGTCATTTAGTGCTGTTCACATGTACCTGCATTTGGGGCTGACTGCTTGGGATAAGGAAGTCTATCATGGGCTTGTCCATAGAGAAGACAGAGTCTCCTCTCAGCAGCCATTTCTTGCATGTAGCTCTCCATCTATGGGTTGAGTCTTATAAGATGTCCCCTGTCCATATTGCCATGTCAACTGGTGTTATCATTGTGCAGATCTTGATTAGGTCACCATAGTTTTGAGATTTCATGGTTGACGTTTCCCTGTCATAGAAGGAAAACACTATCTCACAGCTGATGGCCTGGTCCCCTGGCTCTTAAAATGTTCCAGCCCCCTTTCTACCATATTCCTAGAGCCATACATGTAGCAGCTGCATTATAAATTGATCAGTTTGGGTTGGACACCCTGTGATTGGTTTATTTATGCATTTTGACCATTTTCTTGGAGTCAGAAGTCTCATCTATAAAATGGGTATAGTTTTCATGTGTCTTATGCCCTAGGTAGTCCAAAGATGGCTGCTGTCAGTATTCTTCTGCCTGCATGCAGCAAGATGATTTGGGAATCAATGAGTTAATAAGAACAAGCTTTGACAGTTAAATAGTAGAATAGAGTGAATCTGTTGACATTAATCTTTCAAAAGAATTCGTCTAATTGGGGAGGGTCAGCCTTCTGCGTTTATTGGGTGGAAGCCTAGTCTAGGTTGACAGGGTCTTGTGTTTTGAACATTGTTAATCAAAAGCTGAGGCAAGAGTTCTCACTCATGTTCCCAGGAGACACATGGGGACTTCAAAGCCACCATAGCACTTGCTAAAGGAAGTTCAGAAGAAGAATAATACATTAATTGACATTTGTGTAGTGCGCCCTTTTGTGTTCCCCCCACTTGTCTTTTCTGTATTGCAAATCCCATAGTGAGCTGATCTCTACTGACCTTCTTGCTTGATTGTTCACAACTACATCATCCCAGCAGCAATTTTTAACCACAGGACTCAGCCTGGTGCAGCTTTCAGTTCATGACTAAGGTTGAAATAAGATTGTCTTGTCTTGTTTGCATGGCTGATCTGTTAGCTTTTTATTGATTAAAGACCTCAATGTGTAATTTGTTTTTCATCTTAAGTTAAGGATATTCTATGTCTGTCCTCTGGTTTATGAATTATTGATTCACTATGATCTGTAAAAAAACTCTTATGTTCCCAAAGTTGGAGTGTGCACCACCTTCCTAAAGAGTCTTGGAAAAGATAGTCATCTATCCTATTCCAAATCAATGCATTGTGGCTTCACCCCTGAGGTTTGCTGTGAGTACAGAAAAATTAGATTTAGATGAAAACAGTTCAGGCAAGGAAGGGTCCCCTCTTAATTTTTATTATTTCATAACTGGCTTATTGCAGGAGGATCTATAAATATACATAACCACATAGCAAAAGCTTCCATGCTGCTGCTGTCTTCTACCACTTATATATGATGGAGGCAGTTTGGTATCACTGTACATTTAAAAACAAGAGTGTCTGTTAGGCCCTTAGAAGAGAGCTCGTCTGAGCTCTTCCAGACTGCACCACTCATTCACATAAAGAAATGTGAATAAACTGTAAAATATGTGAACCCCAAGCCTTTAATGGCATCAAACTGATTCTCTAAATGAACAAAGTAAATTAGTAATAAAAAGAACCCTTCACCAGGCCTGTTAGCTTTAACCTTAGCCTAATCCTCAGCATACAGATTCTGTCTGTTGACTGCCAATTTATTGCTTTTATTAGAATATTGTCATAAAAGATGCGAGATATTAAAATCTTTCCCAAACAGCTACATCCAACAAATCATTAATACTGCTTACCTTGGTTTTATCTGTTAGAAATATTGGTGTTAGGAGGCAAATAACGAATTATGGAAATATATATAGGTGGTGTGTCCTCATTATTCTTGATTTACCATGCAAGATAGATAGAACTAATAATAGTCTTACTCACATAAGGAACTCTCCATCATGCCCATTTGCTGCTTACTCCCATGTAGCTATGAGCATTTCCCCTGCAATTTGCTTGTTTTATTTTTGTCATTCATTTAAGTAGGTGTTCTTTTTTAATCTCCACTTAAGGATAAATAGGGTAGTAATTTGAATGGGCACAGTGAAGGGGAAGACCACCCAGAGATTAATATTTGGATACAGTGTGATATGAACACAGCTTCTGATGTGGAGTGGGTGCTGGAGTTTTGACAGATCAATCAAGCAAGTGTGTGTACATTGCACTTAGTGAGGCATTTATTCATATATCAGTAATGGGTAGCCTTGACTACTGTTCCCAAGTGTCTTTACTGATAAAGAAATGGCATTTCTCATCTGTCTTGAGAACACATATCATGTTCATGTTCTTGTTATAGATCCCCTCCACCCCCGGCATATAGCTCTAGCTTTGAGCTATACTGTGACTCAGTAATCTGTTCACCTGACTCAGTCTGTTTGAACATGAAATTCTATGTTAGTGCTGTAAACATATTCTTTCCCTGAACCCTTCTTTCCAGGCATCCCAGGGTTCCCAGCCCATTTGTTGCAATTTAGTTGTTCACAATTTGTGATGCATTGCATATTGATATGCTAATAATTTCTTCATATACTGCAAAGTGCTCCTTGTATTTGAAGACTGTCTCTTTTGCCACATATCATAACCTGGTAGATCACATAATAGATGCTCAACAAAGAGATAACTTCAGAAAGTACTCCATGACTGTAGAGTAATCATTCTACTTGGGCTCAGTGAAGACTTTTAAAAATAGATAAGAAAGGCTGGGGAGATGGCTCAGTTGTTAAAGGCTTGCCTTGCAAGTGTGAAAACCTGAGTTGAATCTCCAGAACCCATGCAAAAAGTCAAACATGATGGTTCCTACTTATAATTCCAACAGGAGAGAAATAGGAGACAGAGACAGGTGAATAAACTGTACTGTTTGACCAGCTACCTTAAACTAGTTGGTGATGAGAACCATGTCTAAGACATAAAGCAAAAGGAATTATCCCTGAGGTTGTCCTCTGATTTCTGCATGCATGTGCACACACAGTGCACACATACATGTGAACTCCTTCCCAAACACACCATATGTAAGATTACAGCTCAACCATGAAAGGGGAGTGTTCATAGGAATAGCTCTTAGAACACAGATAAAAGGCTGAGGCTTCAATCCTATGGGTGCAGAGTTTGCTAGACTCAAAGCTGACACTCTGGTCAAAATTTGATTGAAGGTAGGAAAAGCCACATGAATTAGATCAAGTAGAGCATAGTGAGGTAGAAGCCTGACACAGGATAAAGAAATTTAAGTCAATCGGACCTCTGGTGAGTTGGAATCTGAGAGGCGTGGGAGACCTCTCTTTCTGCCTCTGTCTCCAAGAGAACAGAGATGGATCTTTCAAATTCCTCTAATCCCAGAAGATACCCAGAGCATCCTTTCTGCCCTTTCCCATCCCTCTGTAGTTTGGTTCATTTCCTTATCCTGTCTCCTGGGCCATTATGACTATATGCTATGACTTAGAATTCTACCATCCACAGTCATGAGGATGCTCAGGGACTCTCGGGCATCCTCTCAGGAGAGTCTCTGTTATTCTATCAAGGTTGCCTGTCTGGGAACTTGTGACAATTTCTGATCTAGTTAGCCAAGACTGAGCAAGGAGACAAGCAGGCTTATCAGAGTGATTGAGGGATTAATAGTAAAATGAATGGTAAACAAGGCAGACAATAGAATATACTCAGAGAAGTTTGCATGGAAAATGAGAAGTCATGAAGTGGTACTCCCTGCCATGTACTCTTTCACCTAAAGGCTGGAACATGTGGCTGAAATTGACCACTCTGGTTCAGAATCTTGGAAACAATCCTTTCTCATGGCGCATGTCAACACTGAGTTTAGGAAGAACATGGACTTTTGGGTTGAGTATGAGCCCGAGGACATAGGCCCCACACTGCTTCTTCACCAGAGCTCTATCCTCTTCCTGACAACACTCTTATAACTTCTTTACTTCTCTTTCCCTGATTAGATGGGAGGCTCATGTGTTAGGAAACATGACAATTATATCAAGTAAAAATCCAAGACTGTCTGTCCCAGGATATCTGTTTCCTGGAGTCAAAGTTTCTGAGCAGTGGACTGTTTTGAAAGTCAACAGATATTTATTGAGTGGAACCCTGTTCCAGGCATGGAGCTGTGGAGATGAAAGTCACACATCTATTTCCAACCTTGTAGAATGTGTTCTCGAAAGGTGAGACAGGCAATTAAACAAAACAAAATAATATCAGACAATAAATGCTAGTAAAAACAGGGGCATGGGCTGGGGAGCCACTGGACTGCACCTTTAGACAAAGTGGCCAAGGAAGGCTTTCCTGACAAGGGGATGCTGTCAGAAGGTGTACATGTTTACTTGAGAGAATACCCCAGTGCCCATTCCAGGAAGATCCCATTTTTTGCTGATGGTATGATCCTGGGTAGGCTATTGTCTTGATTTTTCTTGTTCAGGATTCATTTAGGGGGCACGTAGCTTGTTTTCTAACTGTGGCCCATCTTTGAGAAAAATGCTGATGGGGATATTTAATGTGTGTTCCTACTAAGGTTCTGATGGCATTGTGCTTCTCCAAGCAGTGCACAAAGATGCTCTAAATCCCAAGGTAGGAATGTCTGAGGTCATGTGAAACTGATGGCTTACACTGACGGGAGACCACTCTAGAGAGCTGAGGTTCTTTGCTTAGTGCTAACCTTATGGAATCCTTATTGAGGACTTCATACTTGCAGAACTGTGTACGCTTGCCCCTTGCCCAAGCCAAAAACACACATGGCAAATAATAACTCATGAGCCAATGTGCTTTCTGTTTATACTTTGGTTTTGCATTTATTACTGGGTTTTTCTGTGATTCTTTCATTTAGCTTCCCTGAAACTGTGTATTAATGGGCCAATAGCCAAAGGGGTAAGATTTGTCTCTCTTTTGCTGTTTCAATATTTCCAGAAAATCCAACGTAGCATCTTCTGTTTTACAGACCTGGAAGACAGCATCATCTTGTACTTGGTTGGGGACTGTGAATGGAAAGAGATCTTTTGTATTTTGTGAGATGTATGCATGCACGAATGTTGATAAGCATTGGTGTGTGTGTGTGTGTGTGTGTGTGTGTGTGTGTGTGTGTGTGTGTGTGTGTGTGTTCAAGCACATGTGGAGGCCAGAGTTTGATGTTGGTTATCTTTAATGCTTAACTGATTTTTGAGCCAGGGTCTCTCATTGAATCTGAAACTCATCTATTTGACTAGGCTGGCTGCTCAGAGATCCTTCTATCTCTCCTTTCACAGCATTAACATTAGGGACATATGCCAGCATGCCTAGATTTGATGTGCATATTTAAAATCTAAACTCAGGACCTCGTGTTTGTACAATAAACTGTTTACTCATTGAGTTTTCTCTACATACTTAAAGTGAAGGACACTTCTTTAACTTTCCTTCTCAAACTTGACTGATCCCTCATCCATTTTCTAGCCTCAATAGTTATTACAGGAGGATATTTGAAAATATTCCCTGGTTCTGCATCTCCCAACACAGAAATGTAAGACTCAGAGAAGCCACATGTACTCATGGAAGTTTCAAGCACATTATCACTTACTTACAGGCACTAATGACTTCGATAATGTAGTGAAGTTTAGCATAAATAGGCTCATCATTAAAGTTGATGGCAGAAGTATAAACAAGACCCACACTATTAAATTTGCTTTGTTTGTTATGCATCTGGAATTATCCTGTCGTCTCTAGCTGCTTCATACTGGATACTCATAAAGCTTAGTATGTGGTGTTATTTATTTTTTCTGCCCAACCCAGAACAAAGAGGTGATTTTAAAAGTGCGTACTCTCCAATAAATGGGAGAGCTGAAGCTGGACCATCATTTTGGTTCTGAGGTGACACCTGTCATTCTGGTTACAGGCTTTCAGAGTACCAGAGATTTACAGAAAACACTCAGTGACAGATTCGGAGAAGTGGATTAAGAGTCTTAGGGTGTGGCCCTGGGCACAACATTTATATTCGTTGACTTATTGTACCATTGTCTGTTGGAAGAAATGGTAAAATGACCTTATCTATCTCAGCAGGTGGCAAGGCATTACACTGTAAGAGTGGAAAGTGTGGCATAGATTTGCCTTTGGGCTGGCTGTTTGTTAATACTAACAGTGGCTTTTAACAGCCACTTCTTTTCTTTGTTCCTCATGAAATAGAACTGGTAATATGGGGATTGTGTGGATTCAATGCCAAAATAAAGTGCTTAGGGTCTTACAACATTCATGTACACACACATGCCCACACATACTCACCATGCCCTTGTTTTTCCATGAAGTAGGTGTGTTGAAACTATAGATACCACAGAGAACCATGCAATAGTAAATGTTACTCGTTTTTAAGGATCCAGATAAATGACCACCTCCTGACACACACACACACCCTATTCTTTGCTCTCCCCATGCTCACAAGCGAATACAAGTGCATTCCTGGCAGAGACATGGAGCAGTGCTTAGGTGGTAGTATCCAGTGTCAACACTGGAAAGGGCCTAACATTTATTTGAGCAGGGTGTCCATTTCACAGAGATGCTTTTGATGTTCTAGAGTATAGCCAAGGTGACCGTGAAGTTCAAGAGCAGGCAGAAAGTGTGTGTGTGTGTGTGTGTGTGTGTGTGTGTGTGTGTGTGTGTGTGTGTGTGTGTAAGCTAGTAGGGCAAAAGGAAGGAACAATGGGCCCTTGCTTAGCAATTCTCTTTCATTGGTCCCTATCTGACTGACACCTGGTTTTTCTTGCATAGAGCTCTGAATAGCAGAGTGACATCTTTGCCATCCTCCTGCACACAGGCCAGGCATAGAATGATCCATGTGCCAGGCTCTGTGTGTGTGTGTGTGTGTGTGTGTGTGTGTGTGTGAGAGAGAGAGAGAGAGAGAGAGAGAGAGAGAGAGAGAGAGAGCATAGATAACTCCTTCTTCCTTTAAAACTGCAATCTACAAGCACTTCATCTGGACAGTCATCATCAAAGCTACCAAACAGATGTCCCGACATGTTTCTCATTGGCCAATATAGAACCACATCAGAGTTTCACCAAGCATCTTTGTGACACTCCACTCCTTTCTAAAGTTAATATCATAAATCATACATGGCACTGAGGGAGGGCATTTTGAACATTTGTGACGTTAAAGTAATCATAACAGTTAACACCTGTCAACTTTATTTGCTAAAACACCTGACAGTCATCCCAGGATTAAATATACAAATGCTTCCTTGGGATGCTGGGTATACTGTACTTATTGCCTTTCATATCTTATCAGATAGGCTGTGAGATCCTTTAGGGGACACTTCCTTCCATCTCTGTCCTTTATCTTTCAGTTCTGCAGAGGTGTAGGGCATGTGGTCAACAGGGCCCAGATGAATGAATGGATGGATACAGGAAAGGCACACATATAGGGGTTCAGAGAGAGGAGTGCTAAAGAAAACTAGTGTAGCTGCTATTTTTGCTTCAAACTCACAGCAATCTTGGAGTCATACTGGCAGGTTCCTCTGAGTTGCTGGCTCTTCCCCAGTTTGTTTTAATGCCAAGTGGCAGCTCTTGAGATCGGAGTTTGCCTCTGATTTGACTTAAGCCTTCCTGAGAACAGGAGCCATGTCTGTGATATTTATAACCCTCTTCTCAGCACAGTAGTAGATATATTATATATGTTCAATACATGCTTATTGGTGAACACATGACTTAAAGGCCTAAAACACTCATATAACCAAGACTAAACCTAGCTCCTTTCCTACCTTCATAGACATTTCTCTTTTTTGTGAGATGCTCTTTCTAGGTAACTCAGGTTGGCTTTGAATTTACAGTTCTCCTGCCTCAGCTTCCTGAGTAGTGAGATTAGAGGCCTGTAAAGCCAAACACAATGGAGTCAGAACTAGATTGACAACAGGTATTTTCTTAAAGGGATAGTACTCATGCAAGGGCCAGTGACCAGGTTTACACCGGAGCCAGAGTGACCCGAAGATGTTCCCTCAGCCAGGCGGGAGAGAGAAAAGAGAGCTGGGTCCATGCCTCTCTGCTATTTAAACCCTTGCTACATCACTCTGATCATGCCCAAGCAGTTGTGGTCAGCAGCACCTGTGGCCAGCCCCCAAGTGGGCATGGTCAGCAGTACCTGTAAACAGGATTACTCCCTACAGGCCTGTACTATTATACCCTGTTACAGGTCTATTCATTGTTATAAATTATTCATATTTCTGTCATCCTACATTTTAGTGCAAAGCCACTGTTTTTCACCTTCTATCTGGTAGTAGACTTTGTGTCCCAGTTAGAAGCCTAGTTCTCTTTCTTGGTATTTGTTCTTAGAACCTGTTGACCTGAGGCAGGTTTTTTTTTTTTTCATTTTTGCTGAAGGAAACTGAGTTTCTTCCTTTCAAATGGTCACATCCCTGGGTCCTGATGAGAGGGAACGTCCCATTTTCTCAGGAGTCCAAGTGCAGCAGCAGGGTTTGTTCTCAAGTATGTAAGACATTCCATACACTGATCTCCCTTCTCTAGTCCTCTCACTTGTCATTTTGGCACCACAGTGGGGATTTTAGGATGGTAGTTGGTCCTCTGACAGTGGTGATATGTGAATGTGAGCCCTTGTGCCATTTAACCCCAAAGTTCCCATTTTTTTACTTCTTACTTTGTAGATTAATTTCTTGCATGACAGGCTCTTTGTGTCTACTTTGCTGCCAGTCTTTACTCATTACTTTGAGAAGTTGCTGGTTAGTAAACTACAGATCTGGAGCCAAACTGTATCAGCATGACTGACTCCCGATCAATACCCAGATGGTGATAAGCCTTCACACCTCTGTATGTCAGACATATAGCTGCTAAGAACCCCAATGGCTGGATGATCTCAATACAACAGGACTCTTAACTTGGCCTCTGAGGCCTCTGGCCAAGACTTGTTCTCTTGCCTCTTGAATGCACCACTGATTTGTGAACTATGAGGCCAGCATTGTGCTAAAGTCTCCCTGGATGTGGGGGTGACATCTCCCCATTTCCCCATATCTAAGAAAAAGATGTAGCTTTATTTTTACTTATGTGTTTCTGATATGCATGCAGGTGTCCTCAGAGGCCAGGACAGGGTACCAGATCATCAGGAACTAGAGTTGCAGGTGGTGATGAGGGACCAGATGTGGATGCTGGGAGCCGAACTCAGGTCCTCTGGAAGAGTGGGAAGCACTGTCAAACCGCTGAGCCATCTCTCCAGCCTCTCATTTTGTTATTTTTCTTCCTAACTCACTGCTCTAAGGATCCTGGCTCAGCAGGTCCTGGTGTCTCCACAAGCTGTTTAAAGCCCAGGCATGGTGGTTATTTCTCTCTGGAGTTCTCTTAACTCTTTATTAGTCTTTTGTTAGGAGAATTATCGAGTATGGTTCAGAGGAGAGAGAACAGTGGAAATCTGGCCTGTCATGAGGACCCTCTTCATCACTGTTAGATGGGATTGTCTCTATTTTTGTTTTCTTTTGGGGAACAACCTAGTGAGGCAGAAGATACGTTGCCTGCAAGTTTGAAAAGACACATATCTAGCTTGCTTCTGAGGATAAGTGTGCTTGGCAGAAACTGCGAGTTTGAAAGAATTCTTCTGTCATACCTCTTTCAGCCATGTGAGCACAAAGAAAGAGAGTCACCTTTCTTTGTCTCCGCCTTTTCATCAGCAGAGTCCTATTTTTAGGGCATTGGCATATAATCCAGCATCTCATGCAACCAGGGCCTGGCATTCCTTTTAGGGATTTCTGGAGGCATGGATGGAATCAGACTAAGTTGAGGGCACAGTGTATTTTCATCCTCTTGTGGTTACACATGGACGTGGAGAAAGTGCTATTTTCAGAATGTCTTCAACATAGCATTGTCCAGTGATCAGCCACAAAATCACAGCTCCTCAGTGTTACTGTGAACAAAAGAAATCCCTTGTTCTTGTCTTGAGACAGTGTGATTACAGGACCTGTGATCAGATAGGTGACCCAAGATGGATGCCTTCCCGAATATAACCCAAGTTTATCTATAGCTGTCCCCATCTTTATCTCTGCATATGTCCTCAGCGTTTGAAGATGGATTTATTTCCATCCCTGGCCTCCACCATGCTTTGTTTACCCTTGGTATCGATATTGAGGACGAATGCATTCTCTCACCTGTGTTCTTGTGTCCCAATGTCTCCTGTAGCCAGATGGCAAGCAGGCAGACTTTGTGGGCAGTTTTGGATCCTGATCCAGCAATGCTGTCCATATATATGATCTCCAGGGTAGTAAGTCAGGAGACAGGCCTTCCTGTGCTAGATCCTGAGCACCTGAGCACCTGGCCTTGCTTCCTGAAAGGAGCTAGCTTATTTGAGTTGAGTGGGTAGTTTGAAGGAAGGCATTCATCTAAGTATTCAGGTAACTTGCTTTAGGGGTTCTACCCTTTTGTTTAGAGCCATCCTGGACCAGAGTGTTACACAGTTCTGTTTTTGGGTGCACTCAGTTCCATCATTGATGCTTATAAATGATTTCTTCCTTTGGGTGTTGGGTGTCACTGAGTGTGTCCTTCACTGGCTCCACGTGCTCAACTGTTTATTTATGTGTGAAGGGACTAAGTAAAAGAAGTGTGCAGTCATGGAATGGTACACACAGAATTCTAATGTACACTGTCAAAATCCCCAGAGCCAGGAGAATAGCAGAAATGCCAGGTGACAAGGATAAGACTGGAATTTTGTGTGTTTGTCATTAAGTGCCATCATTTAAAAATTGTATCAATTAATATAAAAATCTGTTTTGAGTCTGGAGAGATAGCTCAGTGTTCAAGTATGCTTATTCCTCTTGCAGAACCAAGTTTGCTTCCTAGTACTCCATTGGGTAGCCTACAAACCCCTGTAACTCTAGTTCCAGGGCATCTGCCACCTTATTCTGGCCTCTTTGGGCATCCACAAGGATATGTGAATACCCACAAAAATAAGCATATATATAAATAAAATATAACTCTTTTAAAAGTCTGCTTTCCTTTCCACTTATGCTTTTAAAAAAACATCCTCGTGTACTCAATCAGTTGTGTCCCACAGATTTGTTAATATTTGTTGATTAAGGAAAGTTAGAAGGAAGATAAAGGGAGGAAGAAAGAAAAAGGAAAATAATCTATAAAGTTATCAGAAGTTTCTGATAATGGAGAAAATGGTAACTTGCTGCAGTTAAAATAGTTGGTGGATGCACTTTGCGTCTACCATCGATCCAAGGGAAGAAACACTGCCCTGGAGAACTCTGCAGTATCCAAGGGGAGACATTGCTAATAGAAGCTAGCTTCCCTTGGTAGATCACAATATACAGCTCCTAATACAAGAAGTTAAAAGAGGTGCTGGATTGAGGCCACTGGGTGTCTTGCAGGTTAAAGGAACAAGTCTCAAAATCAATACTCTTGCTTAATAGACAGTCCCTGCTGGGATTTCAGATAGGGAGAAACATATTCACATGCACACACTAGGGTCTTTGCATTTGGGTGGGTTTCTTGCAGTATTTCTGGCTGAATTAAATCTGTAGGTCAAAGAGGGGGACATTCTAATGCTAAAAGGCCTTTGTACTAGGGGGAGGAGGAGGAAGAAGAGGAGGAGGAAGAGACAGAAAAACACAGACACAGACACAGACACACAGAGAGATACAGAGATTAAAAAAGAGAGAGAATTGTGTTTGATTTTTTAACTCAGGATTCTGTGAGGCTGGGAAGATGTTAGTGATTCATAGAAGAGAAGGCTTTTCACATGACCAAGCTGGTTACTCCTAGGCACATGCTCTTTATTTTATTTTATTTTATTTTATTTTATTTTTTTTACCAGGAACAGCCAGAAGCCCCAAAACAAACAGCCCTAAAGGATCTGGGAACAGGAAGTGTACCTTCCCTTGTTGACCTTAACTTACATGTTGAGTAAACACGTGCCCATTCTGTGCAGCTACTTGGACTGTGTCCAGTTGTCCCTTAGCTTGTGGCTCTTAAAACTGCCAAGAATTGGAGTTTGAGAGAAACTGAATTGGAACAGGCTGTGGGTGGATAGACACACTTCTTGGGTCTCAGGTGAGTCACCTGATTCTTCAGGGGGCATCAAGAAGGGCACACATGACTTGGTGGCCCCATTGGATTGTAGTTTAACTATAGTCCTGGCAGTGTGTTTGTTGTTCTAACTTTTGGATGTTTTGTAGCTGGTTCAATCTGGTGAGCACACAGCCCAGGGGTGTGGGCAGTTATATACTCAGAACCTTGGCTTCCATGATGATCCTGGCCTTCTGGTGCTTAAGTTTCCTTTTGGCAAGAAGCCTGGTAGATGCTTGTGTGACAACATATAAATAGTTCTGAGAAAATTTCATGGAAGATGGCTTTTGTGGCAGGTGGAAGTTAATGACTAGAATAATAGAATAGTTTTTATCATATAGTTATCTGATAGTTTTACTATGTGTGAGCTAAAAAAAATGGGTAGATATTGCTTGATTATTTGGCTAGCACTCCAGGGATAGGATTTTGAAAAGAGCTTTGGCTTAAAGGCAATGATCTCCTGCTGTCCCTTGTTTGTGGCTTAGTTTCATTGAAGTTATGCTGAGGCATGAATATGCCCATGGCAAGAAGCCATTCCTATTCTCTAGGCTCTTCAATGTGATTTCTTACATTCACTGTGATACCACCTTATTGTGTTTTTCAGTGCATATATTTACTGTGCATGATGCTGTGTTATATAAGATCACTTTCACAAAACATATTGTATATTGAGCCTGTTTCTGTCCCCATGCCTGCTATCCCTCTCTTCTACACTTCTCACCCTTCTTCTTACTCCTCCTTGTTCCTCTAGTAATTTTGCTTCTACTCTTATGCCACTTATACATACACCTATGACTTTATCTAGCTGTATAAAAACTAGGTATGGACCAGTAGACTTGGCTGGGTCTCTGAATTTTGTAAGATGACTTCCTACTTCTTTGCCCTCAGCTGCCTTAGGTAAATGATCTTGATCCTGTTGCTTCCTTTGTGTGTCTATGTGATGGGATTGGGGAGGATGGAATGGAGGGAGCCAGAATTCCTTGAGAGCTTATATTCCATATTGTATCTGATTGCTTTGCTGTTTTGTAGACCAGCCTTAGTCAGGTCAGGATGTTGTAATGAAAGACTATTGTCTAGGTATCTCACTCAACATACATTTATTTCCTCACCATTGTGGAGGTTAAAGTTGGTGATCAAGGGGTTGGCAAATTGCATTTTATTTCAGAAATCTATTTCCTCAGTTTGTAACTTTGACCTTGGTCTTTTCATGGTTCTCTGTATATGTTGCCTTGTGTTCTATTTGATGCTCTGTTTTGTTTCTCTGCATCTAATGAAGGGCACCTCTCTCCTGGGGCTGTTTGGCACAATGACTTCTCAAGTGTGCTGTTGCCACCACCTTGCCTTTGATTCTTCTTAGTCTGTTCACGTGGTTAGAAATGCACAGTCACTCCTAGTGTTTCTGTGCTCCATGAGCCATCTAACTCTGGGAACATAGAACCTAGAGTTTAAAAAAGCATTCTCTGTGGAAATGGCAAGTGGACTAATTATTACCTTTGGATGACCCCTTTCTTTCCCAAGTTAGAGAATTAGCACTCATTGACCCAGTTGACTATCCCCTTCATAATCTCTAAATAGTTCAATTAAGCACTTGTACAGCATCCCCATATGTTGGCTGGATGCAAGGTGCCAATATTTGGACACTGCTTTCTCATTAAAATGATCAGGGCATGAGCCTGGAAGATTCCAGTGTGTGGCTCACCTGGGACCTCCCCAAGGGACATGTGTCTGCCAAACAAACCAGAAATAGTGTCAGAGAGGAAGCACTTCCCTCTGCTGTCTCCCCTCCTGGATGGAGTCATTAATGAGCACTTTTTACCCTTGGCAGGGCCAGGTAAGTTAGAGAAGTGTACCTCCTGTGGTGTTTAAACACATTCCAGTTACTCCCATGATAGCGATGCATGGAGAATCAACATATTGACCCCCCCAGAGTATATATTAAATTCTGAAGGATTAATCAAAACTGCACCATGTTGTGTGCAATTAAACTCTTGAAAGGCAAAATAAATTTGCTAGAGCAGTAGCAGCTCTCTCACAACTTCTAGCTGGAATGAGGCAGTTTGCAGTTCTGTCCCTAACAGATGATTTTGTGCTCAGAGGTTTTCTTTCAAAATGTGGGATATGCTAGAAAGAGCCATTTACAAAATCCTTCACTGATGGCACAGAGAACAGAGAATCAAAGTCTTCTAGTGTTATCCCCTGGACATGGGCACATACCAGACAAAACCCTTGTGTCAAAGGAGCAATAAGTTATATAATTTTTCTCATGAGAGAAGAATGTGTCCAGGAGGACAGGTTACAGGGAAAAGTGGAGGGAGTCACACTTAGGTCATTTGCAGGAGAGCCACCAGTAAGACTTTGTTCACTTATCAATGCCTGCACATAACTAATGATTGGATCCAGGTGAGCAGAAATATAGGAAAAAAAAATCCTTTTCTCTCCCACACAACTATGCCTGTGTTTACTCAGGATGTACCTCATGGAGATAACTGCTCTTCATTTAAATGTCTCAGTCTTGCCAGAATGCCAGTTGTGCAGCCATTTTGGTTTATTGTGGTTTGTAAAGAGTCAATTAGAAGCTGCTGCAAAGGGCTGAGAAGCAGTCTGTCATTTGCCAAAGCTTGAGAGAGGAAAATATTGGCATCGTGTTGCTCTAAACATCTAGACATACGCTAGCCACTGGGTTACAGAAACACTGCTTCTTAGCTGGCCTGTGTCTGAGAAGAGTCATAACCGGGTCTGCAGAAAGGCATGGAGTTTTAACTGTTTCAATGAAGGCATGGATGAGACCAGAATTCCATTTTTTTCTCATCTGTTTTGAACAATCAATTTCCTGTGTTCTTCAGACTGCCAAGGCTTTCGAAGACTCCTGTGGATGTAAACTGTAGGGTGCTGCTAACAGCACAAATTCATTACTGTGAAGCCTGCTCTACCTGAAGAAATCTTAGTGAATCAAAATGTATATGTTGTTCACATTAAAACTTGTATGAAATACTGCAAGAAAAATCATTATACAGAATGATGGGAAATCCTTGAATCAGTAGCTTCAGAAACCTTCACTGTGCACACACAGCAATTAGAAAAATGAGGATAATGTGCCTAATTTATACAAAGTACATCTTTTTTTCTTTCTCAAAGTTCAGAAATAAATTTTATTGGGAGATGCATCGAAAAGTCTCATGACATCTGGAATATGGAGGTCTAATTGCTGATTCAATGGCACTGCGAACACAGAAACATATTTCCTTGGTGAAATGTCAAAAAGACAGCAATCAAAATGAAGCGCTTAAGCATTAAAATGAAGAAATGATGACTGGCTTGATTTGTAAACATTCATCTTTGAGCTTACTTTATGAAAAAAAAGGAGTAAGTCAGGGTGGAATGGCACATTTGCACATTCTGAGCCCTCAGAATGTGAGGGACGGGTGTCTCAAGTTGCCGGTGGGTTCAACCAGAAGTTAATTCTGATATCTCCACTTAGCTTTTCATTTGGGGGATCTCTTACTTCTTAACACACAGCAAAAGGTTGCAAGGGGATTAGGGAAAGCCTGGGCTAAGGTGAAATATTTCTCTTCAGACCTGTTTAGGGATAGCTTACTAGCCTTGTGTTATTTCATGACAATATTTCCTTCCACTGTGTTACTGAAGAAGACAGGTAAGGAATTGTAGTATGAGCCTTCTCAAACTGTGATCGGACTGTGCAAACTTGACCCTTTTTTAGAGATCCTCATTCTGAAGGCCAGCGTGAATGTGCTCTAATGTGGACTGAGGAGCAGACAGTGACCTTGGGTACATCTCAAATTTGTTCCTTGTTCCAGTACAAGGAATATCTGGCAACTGTCAGGTGGGACATTAAACATAAACCCAAAATGTGTTAAGCCACACGACAGACAAATCAACTTGTTAACAGGATGCTGAGAAATTGTTACATCAACAAAATCTTTGCCTTTTGGAGAAGGTCCTATACAATTTTGGGGTCTCACTAAACAAATACTCTTCCCAAATGAATGTATTTTCTGGGTCTCAAATTATAGCAGAAATCCTCTTCAAGGAAGACCTGAGAAAGAAATAAAATCTTTGCCCAAAGAGCAAAGTTGCTTTCCCCCAGGCCATGCATTTTGTAAGGTTTCTACTGCATTGTGCTTGCAAATAACATTTATTTCTGTAGTGTAAATATGCAAGAGTTCATTTTAATAAAAAGTAAGTCCTAAAATAAGATAAAACCCATGACTAGACTTGCATTTGAAGATTTAGAGTGTATTCATCTGCTGGTTTGAGGTATAAATATTCATTGGATTTGAGCTCTCAGGTGTTGGAACTTTTAATCTGCATTCAGATGGAGGCGCTTTAATCAGACAGTTCATAAAAGTCTGTGACTCCCCCCTCCCCAGGAAAAATAAGCCACAACAGAGTTACAGAGAGACTAGAGTGTACCTGGGTCTCACAGTTAACCACCAAGCTGAACTGCATCGCTGGAGGGGGGGGAGTAATCATCAAATTTCATTTTGTACCATAATATCAATATTCTATTAAAAATAAATCTCTTGCTGTTAGACTGAGAAGTCTCAAAAAACCTGTCACTTTACTGCAGTCTTCAGAGATGACTGATAATGGGTAAAAAATCCCATAGCATCTGTTTACCATGTCCTCACACAAACTGTTAGAGATGTTTTTAAATGTCAGCAGTAATGTATGCGTATATATTAGCTGTCACAGAACAACACTGTGACCAAGATGGCACTGGGGACTGCTCTAAATTAGGTAGGTCAAGTGAGGAAGGTGCCTGAGGAACCCTTGAAACAATGGTGTTTGTCTAAGAGAGAAAAAAAAGGAGCTGAGTTGTGGATGCTAATGCAGGAATATGTGGGAAAGCCCTTCCACTAGATCTTGAATGGAGCGTGAAATCACATGAAGCTTTACCTTCAGGACCCTGGTGCGAAGGTCAGTTCTGGGAGAGCAGAAGGTAGGAAGCAAACATTTCTCATGAGCTATGCTCTGCATTAGCAGGCTCTCGGATTGCTCTTGGTAACCTAAGCACACAACAAGAGAAGAAAGTCATTGAGGAACAAATGCTGACTAAACATTGTGGGGGTGATGGTGTTGTTAGCAGCTACTGCAGGCCTGTAGAGCTCTGTTCTGCTTAACTACTTAGAGGGGAATGCTGTTTATTGTTGCAGCAGAGACACCAGGTCTCCAGGAGATGTTCAAAGCAGGCCTCTCCGCAATGATGGCTTTTTCATAAACCCAAATGAAGTTCAATGATCATTTTTGATCCTGGAGATTCTTTCTTTGTTCCATACATGTAGCTTCACAAAGTTATGAGGGTAATTGATGAGTGGAGGATGGACTGGACCCACGCATACTGTTTAATAGTCAATGTGTCTGCCACAGTCTGCACTTTCTCAAAACAGGTATAGTCATAGAAGTACCCTCATAGGGATGTTGAAAAAATTCACTAAGATAATTCATGCCAAGGGTCCTTAACACTCCATAAAAGCTGAAGGCAGATGAAGAGTATGGATTAGTGACAAGCCTCATTGTGCTGTGTTCACTCACATAAATGGGGTTCATTACTGCTGAGGATGCGCATATGCGATGTTGAAAGCCTGGTCTTAAGGGTTCATCAGGAGGAGTCCTCATCACCTTGCAGAGCCTCAGCTCACTAGCTCAGTTCCCGAGTGTGTGCATGCCAGAGAGCATGTGTGCATACATTCAGAATGGTTTCTTATGAGGTATTTAAGACAATCAGCTTCCTTTCTGATATCATCTTCCACATTAATACCTCAAAAACTAATATTAAAAATATCTCCTTGAGACTTCCTCTTTACATCTCAGTTTTTGTTTTAAATTGCAATGTTTTAACAAAGAGTAGTTTTGTTTGGCTGGTTATATAAATTGAAGAAGGGGAAACAGAAACAAAGTAAGTGCCTTCTTTCCCTTCATCCAGTGTGATTAGACATTGTTGGAAGGGTGCATGCTATATCTTTGCCTGTACAGTGTGGAAGCTATCACTTCAAGCACATGTCATTCTGTAGAAGAGTTATTGATAGATTGACTCTATAGGCCTCCTGCCTAGCATCGCTGCTCTGTAATAGCAGGAACTGTATCTAACTTATTGGAAGGTGTATGTTCCAGAACCCTGACTGGCACTTCCTGGATATTCATTAACCTTTGTTGACTGAGAAGAGTTGTGTAGGGTTATGGTGGAATTAGTTGTTCGGCTTCTGATGCTTTTAGATCCACCACTGAATTCACCAGCAAATTGTGCTTTTTTTTTTTTTTTTTTGCGCTAACTTCAATGCTCAAATTGGAACTTATGAACCCTTATTCAGACAGCAGTCTTTTTCTTTGCTCACTAGGCACACATTTATGAAAGAGGAGATGAGTGCTGAGTATCCAAGTGGGTGTAGTACCTGGGGCCTGCAGAGGGAGACAGGCATAGCACCAAGGAAGTGCTGGAAAATAGACCAAGCTCTGAGATAGACAGGTGGCAGGAGACCTTGAAGGTCACTTCTATATTCCTCCATGAAGTAAGTGTGTGTGTGTGTGTGTGTGTGTGTGTGTGTGTGTGTGTGTGTGTTGTGTGTGTGTGTGTGTGTATGGGTGCAGGTGCTGGTACGCACAGGCGTAGGGTAGGTAGTGGAACTCAGCAGGCTTTGCTAGGTTGAGAGGTAGAGAAGGGAACATTTTAAGCAGAAGGTACAAAGCCACTAAAACCCACAGGGCATAGTGGGCTATAGCTTCATAGAAGAGCAGAGTGGGTACCAGAGAAAAGAGAGGATAGGGAGGAACTGTGTCTGGTACAAGGAGGTTAGAGGATGTCTTGAAGATAGGCGATGAGGACTCGTGCAATGAGTTTGTTTTCATTTATGGGAACATTAAATGCTAGAACTGGAGGTAGATTTAGGATAGACCTTCTACTTTACATTTGAAGGTGATCAGGATACTCAATGGGGTGACTTCTACTAAAAGAGTACATGGCCAAAATTGAGTTGGCCATCTTTTTAATAACACTTCATCGAACCAGTTACTCATTTTCTATTAACCTCAGTTCCTTAATGTTTAAGATGGAGCTAGAAATTTGTTCAATGCCCAGGTGGGCAGACAGGATTATGGGGCTTGGAGAACTCGATGCCTATGAAGGCCTTTGGCAGTATCATGAGCTAGAGACATGTAAACAAGGTTTGGTTATGCCTGGGTTGCCTCACTTTCTAACTGACCAGCATTTAGAAAGCAGCATCAATCTTGGCCCTCTTCTTGGCAACAAAAATTCCTATCCTATTGACTGTCATAGAGTTAAATGATAATACAGTTGCAACAAAGTGCCCTTAACACTTTCAGACTTTTGCAAATGTAATCCATAATTAATATATTATTTTTATTATGACATGTCTTGTACTCTTTCCAATATACCATGCAGCTTTTCTTTAACTGTCTCCAAGGCCCCAAAGCCACAGGGCCACCTAATTGACCAGATATACATTATAGATATTATCAGATTGAGATGCTTGTTAGGTGATGGCATAGAGTTTGTTTACCATTACTGATGCTGTAGAATTATAGCATCACCTGTGGATCTTGACAGAACTTCATGAGGGCTTTGACTCTAATTTCTAGTGTGATGTGAGGTTACCCTGACAACCACAGTTCTCCTTAGTCTTAGTGGATATGTCAAGAATTGATATTTGTAAGAGTAAATAGTATGACTGAAATTTATTAGATGAATGTTTATCATTTATATTTATGCTTCAGATGGCCAGAACATTCAGGTTTATTATTTCCTTAGTGTAAAATATAGGCATCCTTAATATATGGAGTCATGTTTACAACTGCTGTTGCCCTCCCATGATGCATTTCTGTTCTGTGATGCACCATGACTCCTCAGAAGATCATTTTGTTTTTCCTGGTAAAATGATGTAGGTTCCCTACTCAGAGGGTGAAAGGTGTCTGTCTTAGTGTGGCTTTGTTGGTTAGTTATGACTTCCTGCTTCATTTAACTAAAAAGCTCAGAGTTTTATTTTTGCTGCAAGGAAGTCAGCAAAGGTTTCGAAAAGCCAGGCCCAAGTTGGTCTCAAGAGAGAGGAGACATAGAATCATTTCTGTTGAATTCATCTGTGTCTAATAGTATGAGGGGAAATTGAACAAAGGTTAGCCATTGTCCCAAGTGTGCATGCACACTCATTTTAGTCTTACTTGTCTGGTGATAAGTCATTTTTTCTCATTGGAAACACATGCATATGTGTTGTATGTACACAATGTGATAAACGTGTGTGTTAACTCAGATACTGGTGCTGAGATAAGCCTTGGTTCCTTTTCTTATTGATGTTCAACTTTTCAGAGATGAACATACAATTCACTCTTTTACCAACATAATAATGGTAAATTCAATGCCATTTTTGGAGAACTATTTGTGAGGCATTCTTCTCAGGATTTTATAGCCAGATATTAATTTGTTTGATTTTCACAGTGCGTCACATGAGATGTACCACCTATCCCATTATATAGAGGTATCACCATCCCATTATAGAGAAGCACAAACTGACTCATAGTGATCCTAAGTCATTGGTCCTAAACTCTTGAATGACAGGCTTTGACAGGCTCGTGAATTTGGACTAGGCTGTCCAGCATTGTGCTAGCCTATAGATGACACTGATGGAAACATGCTTCCCAAGGTCAGGTATAATGAGTACAGCAGTGCTGGCCTCTCTTGGTCATATCTTTTCCCATCTATCCATGCTCATGAAGGATGTTAAGGTGTTCTAGATAAGACAAATGGACAGACCAGAAGAAGGATTTGAAATTTCTATTTGAAATAAACTTTAGTTACAGGAAGACCAGAAGAAGGATTTGAAATTTCTATTTGAAATAAACTTTAGTTACAGAGCCACGATAAGCACGGGCCAAGCCTTGGCTACTCTTATGAAACTGATTCTATTCTGAGGGACTTACTCTGACTTTTAGGGGTTCTTGTTGGTCCTTTTCTGGCTGGATGTTTTGCACTTCTATTGTTATGACTGTATTATCTTTGTCTAATGTCATTCTTGCTGATGCATTCATCATTTTCATGTTGCTTATCTATCCAGAACCATAGAGCCTCACCTCCCTGGTGCTTCTGGAGCACTGTACAATGAGGAGAGGAGGAGTTCTCTTTCAGGCCCAGTTTAATATTCTGGCTTGTTAAACTTTCTCCTGAAAGAAATGTAAAGTGCTGTCAGAACTTAGCAAGTTACACTTTTGTGCAGCTCGCTCTCCTCTCCCTCTGTCCCCTCTCACACACAGTGTATATTTCTACATATATGCATATGTTCATGCATGTGTATGGTGATATACATGCATGTGTGTATGCACACACGCATAAGTCAGTCATATGATTCTTGGAAATTGTACAGGGACAATAATCACCAAAGGACAATTCATTTCTTTTCCTACCTTCATCCTTACCAAAGCATACATTTTAAAACAAACACTTTATTGTTATATAAACATTCAAATTTTAGACAACTTCAGTGCTTTGGTTTATGATGCAAAAAGTTACTGATCCTCATGCTCTCTTTCCTAGTTTTTATTAGAGTTTTCTAAGTGGAAAGCCATTTAAAACTTCCTAAAGACTTTGGCCTTGACAGCTAATGGTGGATGGTGCCATGCTTAGAAGTTTCTCAAGGCTAATCATTTTTCAAAGGGAGAAAAATAAAAACAAAACCCCAAGTAGATTGATCAAAAGGGCACGGTGTTCTCGATGAGGCAAACAGAATCTCCAGGCATGGCTCATCCCCTCTTTTAATTATCCAGTTCATTTAGTCAGCTGTGATCCAGGACTTGGGCAGGTCACCTGCAGTACAGAGAGGCAGGCAGGGCAGCTGCTGACCTACAGCGTGGTTCAGGGATGGAAAAACGGCCACCCAGGCTGTCTCGTCCTTTAACAGATGTGAGCTGCAGAGAAGGGCTGTGAATATGATATTGATCTGAGAAGTCCTCTCGATGCCCCGAGCTTCCTTGAACCTCATCATAAAATTAATTGTATTTGGGAAACTACTGGGGCAGCCAGCTTCTGTGAGGACTCCTTCACTGAAACAGAGAGCTGAGACTCCAGAAATGAAAAGTTATGGGTACTGGCTGTGGGAATACACAGAGGCCTCAGGAAACCGAAATTATCAGCGATGTTGTCAGAGTCATGGCATACCCCTGGTACACCCTTGCTAGACTGTTTGATGTGCCCTAGGCAATCTTTTGGTGTTCTCTGCCATCATAAGATGACTCCTGAGAGATGATCTGCAGACTGGGAAAAAGGGCCAGGGAAACTCGCTTTGCTCCTGACTCCTGGTGTTGGAGACTCACTTGTCCTAGGCTCTCAGAAAAGTAGGCAGCTCATCTTGCTGCCTGCTTCTTCTCAGTCCTTTTGCGGTCACATGGGCCAGTCATTCTGCCTCCTGTCATGTAGCACATTTAAAGTTAAGGAACTAGGGACATAGTTTTATCCTTTTGTATAGCATTATACTGCAAAGGACATTGCTGATTAGTTAACTGGCAGAGACTTTGAATCAATTTATCCAAATGAAATCTCTGCCCCTACCTTCTCTCTCTCTCTCTCTCTCTCTCTCTCTCTCTCTCTCTCTCTCTCTCTCTCTCTCTCTCTCTCTGTGTGTGTGTGTGTGTGTGTGTGTTGAGTAGCTAGGATCAGCCAATGCTTAAATTCCTATCTCAATATTTACCACTTCATTGTCAAATGAAGCACAGTTGGCATGGGTTACTGAGGCACTGTTGGCATCTGCCCTGGTTATTAAGCCAGTAAGATCTGGACTTGAACCTGGTTGTGTCAGTTACAGTGGTTAGTCACAACCTGGGAAGTCCCTCAGCTTTCTGATATGAGGCTCTTTTTCCTCATCTGCAAAGTAGAAGAAAATTGTGGCAACTTCAGTAGGTCATTCTAAGGGTTAAATAAGGACCTTTATTTCAGATCTAGGCAGTCAAAGAGTCCAAGAATTATATTTCTCGCCTCACTTCCCTCTTAGGTGCTGTCTCAGCAAGGGAAGGTCTGTGCTGACTAGAGACTAGAGAGGCCCTGCTCACAAGGTGAGAGGGCCACATTCTTACTACAGGAGAAACTCCTTGCAGCCTTCCTTGAAGAAACCAAGGACTTAGTAGCCTCATATAACTAAAGGCAGTGTTTAATATCTTTAGCATGGGGGGTCTCTAGTGTCTGGCTCAGACTTTTTGTAGGGATCTCCAAGAGTTTGGGTCACTTTTCAGCAACTTTTTGATACCATTAATTGTAACTCATCAGCTTCCCTGAACAGATAATTAGCAATATAATAGTAGGGTGCAGAGAAAGTAAAAGGAGGGCAGGTGTAGAAATTTCCAACATAGCCTTGATAGAAAACAGACAGGTTGCTTGCCTTGTCCAATCGCTGTGTCGGAAAAAGGGATCCCAGGTTGTTAATGTTTCAGGACCAGTGGTGGTTGTTTGGGGTATATAAGAACCTGTCTAGAAAATTCAGAGGTCTGATGTCCACAGTTCCAGACTACATTATGTGAAAGTTTATGAGAACTTGCATGGAGATCACGATTGAGATATCAATGGGAAGGCAACCTCAGAGAGCTCACTGTAGCAACATTGAATTTATAGGCATTTCGTTGGTGCTCTCATGGAGGAAGAGCCTGTCGAGCTTCACAAGGGTCCAGAATGATAACAATAAGTAGGAGTTAATTATGTGGTCCCCATCATGTTTAATTTAAGATGTGTGAAACAGAATCGTGTTGGGCACTATATAACAGAGGATCGTTATTCTGCAAGCAGCTCGCACTGGTCATAAAGCACATTCACAGGACTTTTCAGTTTTACCCTGAGCTTCAGGTTCTCTCACCCAGGATCTTTTCTGATGTCTAGCTCCTTCCCAAGATTGCAGGATCTTTCTGGGCTCCTGGCCTTTCAGATTCCTTCGATTCAAGGAGGGCCTATGAAATATTTGCTCCAGGAAATCATAAAACTCGGAGATGTTTTCTGGAATTCTTGTGCTCTCATGTGTTTACCATAAATCTGAGACAGTGATATGATCAGCAAGCTTATTTATGTCTGAATACAAAAAGAGGCAAGTAAAATTCAAACCCAGCAGTCTCTCTTTCAAGCCTCTCCCATCAGACATTGAATATGAGCCTGACAGCCATGCTGGACAGTCTCTGCCACGATCAGATATTGATTAGTCATTTGGTTTGCAGTAAATTGTTCTCTGTGCTAACATTTACATATCCTCTTTTCAAAAGGCGCTTTTACCTTCAGCTCCCTTGCCAATGTCATTTGAAGACAGTGTCTGGCCAGCAACCTCAGGTTCTCCCTCCCCTGCTGTCTGGAGAACAAGTCGCTTTTATCTCAGACATGTAGTAGTTCAGGGTTGCCAGGCTGCTCTAGAATGACACCGGGATTGTGGGTCATGCCATAGACTGTCAACATAAAATGTCTGCTGGCATCAATGGGATGACTCTTCAGGAAGTGATAACTTTAAAAATGTATGATGAATGCCACTGAAGTAAGACAGATGGGTTGATTTGTGTTATTCCTAAAATAACTGGCAAGTAGGTGTTTATCTCATTTTGCAACAGGACAAAATTGCTTTTGGAGTGATTCATTTGTGAGCCCAGCTAAGCTGTACTATTAATTTACTTTACTTCTGACTGGTGTATTTGCCTCAGTATTTATTGTGTTTCCCATCAGTATTGTCAAACTATGATGCTGCTATGACACCAAGACATTTGCATTTAGATTATGGGGTTACAGGTTCGCATTGAGGGAAAGTGCATTCAGCTAGACTTTGGGTCTTAAAGGGGTATCCATAGCCATTTCTGACATTTTTCCTTGGGTTCTGCATGCACAGTTTTGATGGTTATTATAACCCTCTGGCAAGTTCTTTCTCTAATCTCTCCCCATCCATCCTATCAGCCCTTTTATAATACTGTGTTCCAATGAACTTTTTAACATGCAAATTTGATTCTGGTGGAGCTTTTTTTTTTTTTCTTTAAGCAAACTTAGATTTCTACACATACCAGGCTTCCCAAAGGCATGAAGCTTTTAAGTGTGGCTGTACCTATGGAGAGTTGGAGAAAACACTCCAAACCCATCCTGCCAGAGGAATGCTATCCTGGTCAAAGGAAAGATAGCTCAGCCACTCAAGGGAAGGCAGAGAGAGAAACCCAGGTTAAAGCTGCCTTGACTTTGACCCATTGGTAAAGTTACACATACTTTCTCTATTGCATCTCAAGAAAATGCCCCAACTCTTTATTATGGACTATACAATTCTTCACACTGAGGCTTCATTTCTGTGCATATCTTCTACCATGGTACACTCTATCCTTACCATTCTATCATGCCATTCTCTAGGAATCAGTTACTGTGAAAATCTTATTTAACCCAAGGAGCTGATTAAATAAAAAGTCAAACATGGACAGCAAGGTGCGAGGGAGGGAGGGAGCAGAAGCTCTGGTGCATAAGATGACTAGAGAGACCCTTGTCAAGATAGCTTCTCAGGTTTTATAGATTTGGGTGCAAGAGTTAGAGGCATCTAATCACACTTGAAGTTTGGTAGCATTAGATAGTGCAGATCCTCACTGGGTACTTGTTGAGAGGAACCCTTCTGATTGGATGCAACTTTCAGAATGATTGTAACAATTCCGGCAATCCTCCAGAGGCTTAGCATCTACTTCATTGGCCCACTCTGTAGCAATCAGAATGGGAGAATATGTGCTGTATGGGAGCCTGCCCACCAGCCTCTTTGTCTTTTGTGTGCACTAATGTGGTATGTGTGTACATGAGCACACCTATGCATGCACAACCCCCCCCACACACACACATTCACCAAAGAACATTATCCCTTTCCATTTGAAATTTAGAACTGGACAGAGGACTGGATTAGATTCTTTCCTATACCCGAATTCACATTATTTCATGACATATTATCCTGAGCTCTTCTTTACTGGTTTCTCAAATTCCAGCTGAGTAATATTTAGTTCTGGGCTTTTGGAAGGACTGTTTTTTTCTGGTGGCTTCCCTCTGGTTAATTCCCTTAATCTATTAGGATTGGCTCTTTCCCATTTAACTACCTTCTTGAAGTCTTGTCTAATACCTCAGTGAGAATCAGATATCTTTCTCCTCAGAATTCTTGATGCATCTGAACAGCAATAACACACCTTTAAAAATTGGTGCATTGCTGTTTTAGGTCACAGGCTACTTCCAAGTTGCTTAGGTATAGAAACCATGTTCTTAACTGTTTTCTTTCCCAGAACCATGTGGTACCAAGTAGATGGTCCTGAAACCTTTATTGCATGATTGGAAGAATTAAGATACAGTGTAGCAGAGTGTAAATAAGTGTTGAAAATAGTGATAAACAAGGACTCATGCTACATCCTCTCTCCTTAATTAACTTATTATTTTATTATATAGGGCTGCATAAGGCCATTTTTATACAAGTACATAATGCACTTTGAGTACGTTACCCTTTGTCCCAGACTCTGCCCTTTTTTTTTCTCTTCAGCAGACAATTTAGCCACCAGCATGCACTGATAGCTTTTACCTCAAACCCCCAATGCCTAAAACTGAGAGAAAACACATGATATTTGTCTAGCTGAGACTTGATGCGATTATCTCCAGTTCTTTCTCTTCCTTTGTTGTGTTTGGACACAAATTCTTAAATAGACTTTAAAAAAAAGGTTCCATTAAATGTGAAAAATACGCTGTAATACTTTCAATGCAGTCCCTAGAAATGAGAATAAAGACTTGATGACTTCAGAATTCAGAAGGGGAGAGACAGACCCTAAACGATAGTGTAGGATAGTGGCTTCAGCAGAGATTTCCAGACAATGAAGCTGAATTTTAAATGGGTCGATGTCTATACATGTGGCTATCTCTTTCTCTCTGCCTGTCTCTGTCTGTGTGCAAGCTAAGCAGCTAGAGTGCCTTAGATTACCTTCCTCTCCACCCATCCCATCAATGACATTATTTCAACCCTTTGGTTTTTCTCTAAACTTCCTGGCCCAGAACAAAGCACTCGATGAGGGAGGCCTTTCTTGTTGCTTCCTGGCTTGGCTTGAAGTCAGGCAGAACAGAAGAAGCTCACAAAAAGGTCTGCTCTTGCCAGACTGCCAGCCAAATTGCGAGGACTTGCTATGCTGGTTGAAACTCAAGTTCTAAGTACACTGCCACAGGGAGCCCAATCCTGCAGCCATCTTGCCCCTCTTCCCAACCCCTGCCACCCATACTTCTTCCTTTCTCCAGTGGTTGTTCCAGCCCCTTTGAGTCAGCATCAGGTACGTGCTCTTCCTAGGCACTTTGAATTGGAATCTTGCTAAAACAAAGTTCTCAGGAACAAAGGGAACTCGAGTTCAGGGTTAAGATGCTAAAATGAGATTGTTCTCACTGGCAGTAAATTGGTATGCCACTCTCACTGCTGCCACAGATAAAATTAACCATGCGTTGCAGTCATTGCAATAGGTGGTGTCATCAAAGCTTATTTGTAATGAAAATATGATGTTTCAGACCTAAACTCAGGAGTATAATGGATGTAGGACCATATGTTCCCCTCCCACGCAGGGCTGTGGAGAGGAGATGCTATTTAAAATATATAGCTGTGGATGAGGCTGTGGTGCACTTCTCTCACTTGTCATTCTGGGATGTTCTGGAAGAGCAGAGGGCAGAGGTGGAGGTGACTGGCCTGACAGGGTGGCTGTGGGGTTGAATTGTTGTGATCAGCTTCTCTCATTCAGTGGCACTTGTCCAGTCCTCAGTGGTTCTCCTGAAGTCCTCTGTTTCTCCCAGAGTTGTGTCCAGACAAGGCCCATCCTGAGACCTGTGATCCTTCCACAGGCTCCCGAGGACAGGGTTGGATGCTATTCTAACTTGTTAGAGAAACAGGGCCCTTGTTTTTCTGGATAGGATTTTCTTGGTCACAGAAGTGGTTGACCACTGTCATGTGCCTGGGAACCCTGGCACTTCGGATGAACTGGGGGTCCACAGCAGCACGATGCTGAATTCTGTAGTCCCCTGGCCAGAAACTTAGTCCACTGCTCTTTGGAAATAAGGCAGATGTCCAGTAGTGTACCACGTGGTGTCCTGGGTGCTCAGTTACTTCATGCGTTTTGTTAAGAGAGAGGGGAACACAGAAGAGAACCAGTGACCTGGTTCAAATCTGGCTTTGCTGTGACAGAATGCCTTACGCTGGGAAACTTAGGAGCAACAAAAAGTCCTTTATTACATTCTGAGATGGAGAAGCCCAAAGAGAGTCAGTGCTGAGGCTTCTATTTCTAGTTTATAGAAGTTGCCTTCTTTCTGTGTTCTTACATGGTCAAAGGGGAAGGCTATCCCTCTTAGGACTCTATAATAGGAACAGAATTCCATTCATGGAGACTCTATAGCTGACATACTCCCTTAAAACCTAACTTCCTATGATGCTTAATATTGATATTGACAACTTAACAGCATCTAGGATGAGGGATTTTTCTAGATTAGAATAATGGAAGGGGAAGAACCACCCTAACTGTGGATAGAGTCATCCCATGGGCTGTGGTACAAGATGGAGTAAAAATGAGGAAGTGAGCTGAAAAACCTCCTTCCACAAGCATCCCTCATCTCCTAATACTTCCTGACTGTGGATGCAATTTGAACAGCTGCCTCATTCCTGCTGCCTTGTCTTCACCACTGTGATGGACAGACTACAACCTCGACCTGTGAGCCAAAATAAAGTCCTTTTTTTTGAAGTTTCTTTTGTCATAGACATGAGAAAAGTAAGAAATATACATCCTAGTCTTGAAAACCCTGTAAGTTAGGGTTTCAGCAGACAAATATTTGATGGGCACAAGTCAGACTAGTCATTTAATAGCTGTGAGACCAATCGCAAGTTCTTTATTTTCCCCTAGTGTTGATTTCCTCATGTGTTAAAAAAGAGGACAACACTCAAGTTCAAAGTCTTTAGAGGGAAAATGGAGACATTGTTAGAAAGGAAGGAGTCAGTGGTGTTCGGTACATCTTGGTTGGGAGTACAGAGCTGTTGCCTCTGTTGGGGATCTGTGGAGTAAGTTCTATCCACTGTGTCTGAGCCCATGGGATTTGGTACCTTTGAAATGTACTTAAAATAGGGTTAAAGACTGAAAGAATATATCTGAGAATGGGAGGTGGGTTTGGGTTGAGTTTAGGAGGTAGAGGCTGATTTAGTCACATCTGAAATCAAAGAGTGCATTAGTTTTTTTCTTTAATGCCTCTATTAGAGCATGGAACTTATTATCCAAATTAAAAGCCTTCAGTAAGTTGATATACATGTACACACTGGCACGCACACACACACACACACAACATACACACAGTTGTATGTTGTATGTCATAATTTTGTGGATCAATGTATATGCAATATTATTGTGAGGTTGGGCAAGTTTCCATCTTTACTTTGGTTTGTTAAAATGGTAAGGTGTCAGTGAGGAAGTGTCCCTTTCAGGTCTCTTGATGGATATTTGACTTCTGGGCAGCTTCACCCTTCTGTTGTCAATAAGAAGCCCTTTGTCTCTTATGCCTTTGGTATTTACAGCTGAGCAATGGGAAGAGCAGCCCCTGCCATCCTTCCCCATGTTTTGGGAAACAGTTAAGGTCTGTGGAGCAGGCTGCATGAGCTGCAGGGGAGATGCAGAACTGGAGAGCCAGAGAGCTCTCCTCTTTCCAACTTAACTCGTCCACAGAGAGGCTTTGTTAAGCCTGGGTGAGGGCAGCATTCAGGGAAAAAGAGTGGAAGTGTACCTGCCTCATCCTCTTTGGTTTGATCAAAGTCCTTTGGAGAGGTTTCACTGCTTCTGCATAGGAAAGCAGGCTTGGCATTCTGTTTTATGTCGAGACAATGCAGAGCAGAACACCTCTCCAATGACTGCCTGATAAAGGAATAAATTGACTGTACAAGGTGATGCGTTTGATAGGTCATTCTTGCCGATGCACTAGAAACACCTTCTATTAAGAACAAAATGAGGACAAATTTGTTATGCACCTTCTGTTATTTTTAGATTGCATTGACATTTTTCCCCCTCCAGGTTGGAGCCTATTATTCTGAACTTCCTAACAAAACAGAGTGACTTAGAAAATGTTTCATTGTGTTGACCTCTACTTAATTTTCTACGCAAGTGGAAAAAGCGATTACAGAAGGCCAATCAACACTTTAAATATCCCATGTGTATATGTTATGCTTATAAATAGATGTGGATATAGAGTTTGAGTGTATTTTTATCAGCCTGTGTAAGGGTAAAGGGCTTATTAAATATATATGTCTATATTTATCTGTTTCAGAGAATAGGGGAAAATGGTTCATTTAAGGACCATTGTGGTTCGAGAGATCACGTGGCTGCTCAAATGTTAAAATGGGATAGTGTTCTAAAAATAATAATATTCCGCTGTGGTTTGCTTTTGGTGAGAGCTGTACGTAGGGCAATTAGATAGTGATGCGATTCTTCAGCCGGTTCCTCTTTAGCAGAGGGTACCGATGGGGAGTTGAGTCGAAATCCCTGCAAGGAGACTCAGGCCTGGGAAACAACATCTTTGAACGTCTGGGGAATCTTGTCTTTGAATTTCCTTCTAATGTTCAAACTGTGGGCATGTGGGTTCTGTAGCTGTTCATTGCAGCTTCTCTGTGGCCTTGGCTGGTAAATAGCAGTAAGGTGCTCTGTTTTGAAATGCCTGCGCAGCTCATTGACTGTGCGTGTTACGCCTGGGATGCTAATGGTATGTGGCCTGTAGGTGACAGGAAGATTTCTGTAGGCAGGGCTTTGTTGTAAATCCAGTCTGCTGCTGCCTCTTCCGAATCAGAGGTTCAGAGGTGCTTTCCAAGTAGTGATCTCCGGCTGTTTGAGTTACAGTTAAGAGGACGATGAATGACAGGCCAGCCTCCCACAGCTGGTGTTCCAAGTCCTCAGAACTCCAGAGGCTACACAGAGTTTGTGCTGGGGTGATCTGGGAAGGAGAAGAGAGGCCTAACTATGTGACAAAGTAGAGACTTTATCCAGGATACTTGTGAGGTACACTTAGAACTTTGACAGAAATATTCTAGAATCAAAGAGGCCATTATGTTAATTCACCCATCCCCATAGATCTTCTTTAGTAATACCATTGATTATTAAGAGATGTCCATTGTATCTTGTGCCTGCCAAGGGCCTTTTCATTCCACGATGTCCTTGTGTCTGTCATCTGGCCTTATCAATATCTACCAAGCAGTAGATATTTCTGGAAGAGGCAGTGCTAACTTCTGAGGAGCCAGTGAGCTTTTCTTAGTGCTATGGCATGCCAGGTGCCACTGAAAACTAACAGGGAGGAGAAGTTTTCTACCTATTAGGCTCATGGGCTAGAGAGACAAGAAGACTGTAAAGCTAATATGTGTTGAAGCTGTTTTCCAACTAGCTCTTTGAAATAATCTTAAGGAGTCAGGGGGATGTTCCTCTGTTGCCCTCTCCCATCACCTCTTCTTTTTGTAAATTTCATGTTTTGAGAGAGTGTCTCATGTGACCCATGCTGGCCTAGAACTGAAATTGCTATGTAGCTGAAGATGACCTTGAACTCCTAATGCTTCTGCCTCTACTTCCCAAGTGGACTATATGGGTCTATCACCATATCTGCACTGTGTATCTTCTAATGTTGGACTCAATAGTCTGGAGAGATAGTGTTGATAAGCAGTAGTACCAGGATATACTTGGGATGTCCTTGCTGGTACATTTCTTGACTCCTTTATTAAATGGCCAAGGCCACTGTGTAGGGTTGTCACAGCTATTCCCTGCTGTTAGCGCTACTCTATCCAGCAGGAAACAGGCACAGAGTGAGCTCAGGGCCTAGAAGTTGGTAAAGGTATTGGTGAGATTTGAATGTAGGCCATTTGATCTTGGAAAAGTACAAATTATTCTGTTTATGGGAAAATGGTTACTTTCGGATTCCAAAAGCCTCCGGGGTTGCCCTTGCTCAGTACAAACATAATCCTTTCAGAGACATGGGAAACATTTATTCCTGTGATTATTTACCAACATTTCTGGGTAGGCACATAATCGATTTTTTAAACTTTGTGAAGGCCAGATGAGAAGCCAGTTGGGGAATGCAGTCCAGTTCCCCTCACACTACCAGGAATTCTGTACCGAAGGACACAGAAGATTATTTTAATCTACAAACTGGCTATGGTGTAGGGAGGGATAGGATTAGGATTTCAAAGGCCTGACTTTGAGACTTTCCAGTCTTTTTATCCAGTCTTATCTAGACTTTGATTTCATCCCCACAAAAGAAGAGCCCTGAGACATATTCTGCCCATTTACTAGTGTCCCTTGTCTCTCTCCTAAAATTTCTGTTCCCTCTCAGCCATTATGAGCACCATTTCTTCTATTCTTTCTACCAAGCTGGTTTCTCATTGGCTGACTGACATTCTTTCCGTTCATAGGCCAGTATCCACATTCTTTGTTTTTGTTTTTTTTTGTTGTTGTTTTTTTTTGTTTGTTTGTTTTTGAGACAGGGTTTCTCTGTGCAGCTTTGGAACCTATCCTGGCACTTGCTCTGGAGACCAGGCTAGCCTTGAACTCATAGAGATCTGCCTGCCTCTGCCTCACCAGTGCTGGGATTAAAGGCGTGTGCCACCAATGCCCAGCAGTATCCACATTCTTTAAGAGCCTCCATTGTGTTGTGTTATGTTCTTTGTAGCATTTATTTCCTTCTGAAACAATCTTTGTATTGGCCTAGTTCTTGAATATCTACAAAAGCAAACACACTGAGGACCAGATCTTGAAAGTGGAACCAGGGCTATTTAATGACATAACCACACTGTAGATCTAGGCCTGCAGCAGAAAAGGCATTGGATAAACACCTGTTGAAACAATGATTGCAACAATGCATAGTTGAGTTATCTAGTCAGAGAGTTATCCAAGATCAAGGGATGAAAAACTGTTGGTATAAACTGTTGTCAATAGAGAGCAGAATAGGACAAATGCCAAGCAATGCTCAGCCTAGGCTATTTGGATGCTCTGATGTCCTCCAGCAGAAAGCTGCTTGGGTAGCTGACCAGGCCTGTTCTCTCATCTGCCACTGTCAGATCTGATAACCAGGATGTAAGATAATAGCTAACTCAAAATTAAAAAGCCTCTTCCCCCATTATCCTCACAGTAGTGCTAGAATCAAGTAAGTAAATTTCTTGGATGTGTGCTTGATTGAAATTGAATACAAATCAATGTCCAGCAAAGCCTGAGGCTCTCTTTAGATCTCAGGCAGTCTCTTGTCTCTGATCTCATCAGGAGGACGATAGAGAGAGGGTGTTCTGTGTCAGTCTTTGGAGGAGAAGAAACTGAAGATGAGCCATTAATGATCTTCTGAAACTTTGTCAATAGTAAGGTGTGACATTGGAGGTACCCAGAGACATGTTAGGTGCTTTGCCATGTTGTATTTGAGTTTCCATGGAAGGAAGAGGGGGTTGGTAGTTAATGCTCAGAATTGGAAAACCCTCTGATCCCAGATAAACTTTCAAGATAAGCTTGGAATTGAGACGTTTGTTTTCTCACAGGTGGGAAGGAGTATGTCACAATCTTCAGATGTTTTGTTCTTCTGTTTCTGTTCTTCAAGCCAAAGGATTTCCCTGAGCACATGTGATCATCTCTGCTAGCTACCCTTAATTCGAAAAATGTTTATTTAAATATTGTACCATCCCCTCATGCACTTTTATTATTTACCGATTTAAAAAAATGACATCATTACTTTTCTTCTGAATTTTTTAAAGCGACAATTGTGCAATTAAATTACTGAATTCATTTATATTTAATTGTGCTTTTCGTTTTAATGTGCTATTGGATGACATTTCTTTCTGGGGCTGTTAGTTTTCCATGCAACACAGAGAATCTGAGGCTATATCAAGGAAATATATTACATGGGCAAGACAAAGTCTCATTAGCGTTATTTATAGCATGCCGAAACCTCATTAGGGGAAGGTATGCTGGATTCAAAAATGCATTACCGGGAACGCTTTATTTTTTGTGCTGGAGAAATTGCTTTTATTGTGTTTCTTTGTCACAAGTATAGTAGCTACTGGACATTTTGGTTTCTTAAAGTATGAAATAAATTAAGTTAGAAGAAAAGAGTGATTAATCCGCCGGGAAGTATAGGCTCCTCATAGAAGCAGCATGGTCTACACATGGTTATAAGGATTTCTATTTACTCATGCACCTTTTTTCTCCACCAACCATAATTTATAGCTTGTTTCACCTTGAACAAAAAAGCAATATTTTTCAGGGCAGTAGTTTGCATCTTAAGCAGTAATAATGTGCTTTTAGTGTATTTCAAATCGGAGGTGAGTGAAATTTGAGGTACAGAGTCACAAATTGCCCAATTTAAGAAGGTCTGTCTTTCTAAGTGGCCATGTATCTAGTCCAGAGTAAATATGCCCAGATGTGTGCTGGAAGACTGAAAATGGAGCAAGTCAGCAGTGAAGGAATGAATGCCCGGTGTTATCCATCTCAAGAGGAGATGTGTTCAGCATGTGTGGTGGCCGCTCCTTGTTCACTCTGCCTGGTGATGTGCAGCTGGGCAACTTGAGTTATGATAGCTAAAACTGTTTTTTTCCTTTGCTGCCAGGAGGACGGCAGGAGTCATTCAAACCTTGTCACTAGTTTCCATTCCCATTACCATCTGGCCTGTGGGTTTGTTGCCATTTGTCTTTGGGTGAAAGGCTGCATCTCTTAGGTTTAATTTTCACTATAAACTCAGAAAATCCAGCCCACCGTTGTTTGCTATCTAAGTACATACATGATTTATTTAATGGAAAACCAGTAGTCCCAGAGTTTTATCAGCTCAGCAATGCTATGGAGAATAGAGGTTCTGGGCATCCCTTCTTGTCCTTGTTCTTTGGTATTTCCTATCTTGCTGATGGTCCTATGATTTCAAGAGAGCTGCCACGATTCCAGGTATCACATCCATGTACCTTGGGTATTATAAACAGAAAGGGAAGGGCAAAAAGCTGTGGGCTTTGAATTTTTTATTTTCTTCCTTTGAGAGGAGGTTCTTCCATTAAGTGCCAAAGGCTTCTGTCGAAGTTTCATTGGCCAACATAGGGCCATTGCATCCTTATCTCTCAAATAATTTATTAACAACATCAGTCAGGTCACCAGGATTGAATTAAAGTGTGGGAAAGGGACCTTGCTACCTAAAATCTCAGGTTCTTTGAAAGGAGGGACTAGAGAGAAAACAGGGCTATCCATTGAACACTCAACATTTTTTGTCTGCTTATTATCCCCAAAGCAATTTATAAGAAGTTTTTATGTATAGTGAGCATTTCTACTAGTCATAAGTCACTATGATCTTTCTTTTAGGGCCAAGACAAAGCAATATTTTTTGTTTCCTTTCATTAATCCATCAACCCACCTACTGAGTACTTGAAGCATAGCTAAAACTTGTTATGTATGTAGTATTAAATGTTTTGTGGAACAGAAAACTGTATTAAACATGGAACCCTAACTTATCTTAGAAATAATAATTCAAAATATAAAGTATTCATTGAACTTTGAGTTCAAAAGTGAGTTATCAGGGCTGCTTTCTGGAATAAGATGTGAGTTGAACACTTTAGATCTATCATAACACCCATATTTAACACAATAGACCTTTCTGATGGTTTCTCATTGGAAAACAATAGCCATGATTCTCTCCAGAGTTATTTTTGACAGTTCTTCAGGACTGTGTTTTTGTGACTGCTGGTGAAGTGGTCTCTGCTTGAGAAAGGTGTGGTGATAGGGCAGTAGGTGAGTCTTCACAGTCTTTCACCTCACTTGATAATGAGTGCATTTGAATTTGTGGATGAATTGTGTGATGAGATTGCTATTGGAATTATGTCACAGATGACTCCGAGTGATGCATTCAGGGCAAGATCACTATAGCAAAAACCAAGAGAAGAAATAGAAATCATCAGCCACATTAACAGTGATGAACGATCATGACATTGATGGCATCTCATTTTTCCTCCCTCTTGGAAGCAGACAGCCCTGTACCTGGCTATGTTTCTACCACAAATTGGCATCAGTAGCTCTTAGATGTAGATACAGAACTGGCTTACATGCTAACTGATGCTTGCTGTCAGAATGCATTTATGGCAGAGGAGCAAACTTCAAGCTTCAAATTCAGCATATATTACATCTCATCACACATGCTTTTAAAATTTAAAAAAAAACATGCAAAAAAGATTCATGTTGTTTCTTTATAAAATAAACATGTGTAAACTCTGGGCCCATAATCCTACAATAATTCCTTAGATGTAAGAAGCAATCAGGGTGCATCATCTTCAGTAGGCCATAACACTACCAGTGTCCGTTGCATACTGTTGGCTCTTCCTGACTCCCTCTGTTGCTTACTTGATTTAGCTCAGATTTAGGCAAAGGATGCATTCCCAAAACCATTCTATTTATCTTTGAAAGTCATTGGAGCAGGGCTAAACACTGTCTTCCAAGTGTTTTTGCTTTGTCTGAGTGCTTTGTTGAAAGTCAATATAACTTTGTGTTTGTTAATAGTCTCCTTAACAGTGGGCTGCCATTTCAGTCAGTTTTAAATGGAGTAAAACAATTTAAGCACAGTTAGTTTAGTTGTATAAATTAATATTTCTTCAGATTATATGTATAAGATATATGAATTGCATATGTTATACAATACACATATGTGAACACATTTTGTACTGGGAGGTAATTGGAAGGCATTTAAGAGTTTTTAGAACTCTCATCAAATGGTCTTGAGTATCTTGAAAGAGTTAACATACCTCTCAATAATGCAATTAACTTCTTTGGGGCACTGCAAATTACAATCTTGGAAAAATTTGGTAGAGTTATTGCCATTGTTACTATTGCTGTTAAATAGTAGTAATAATGGATTTATGTAGCACCTTGACATCACAGAGCTAAAAACAATTACATTTAAATATCAATTTAATTTAATGTGAAAGCATGTTTTGTCTAATCATTGTAGCTAATTGCTATCCTTTAAAGGCAGTTTCTACCACATGTTTATTCACAGCCTGGTAGCAACTTAGCTGTTTGGAAGTTTCTTGCATAAAGTGTCCTATATTGTGAATTTATGTGTGTCAAGAGCTATCTTTTAAAATGTATTTACTAGCTGGTGTGTATATAATGAATGACCTGCTGAAGATTGGAAATGCCAGAAGAGAGAGCCTGCCTTTGAATTGACTGTGTCTGGAGAATGTTCATGAGGGAAAGATGAAGGCTTCAAATAATGAAGTCAATATATACAACAGTGCAAAAAGAAATTGGCTCGCTTACCCCTTTTGTCAAGTAGGAATCTCTATTAACAATCAATGAGTGCTCAATAGATATTCAGTGATCAAACAGTATTACAGTAAGTAATGTTTGCAGTAAGCTCCCAGGGCAATAGAAAATATGTGATCTCAGAACAGCAACAACAAAAGATTAAATACCTCAAATGCTTTCTCCCCTAAGCCTCGAAAAATAAGGAATAATGAAAAAAAGCTAAACCCAGTGGGAATAAAATCAACATTTGCATCGTTTGTATGTAATGACCACCCCTCCTGACTTAAATCAGAAAGCTTGAGCCTGGTGTAGTGGCTCATGCCTACCATCCTAGTACTTTTTGAGGCTAAGGCTGAAGGAACACAGATGGCAGGTCAGGCTACATAGAGAGTACCAGGCTGTGATGGGCTACAGAGTGAGAAAAGGCTAGAAACAAAGCAAAGAAAAACAAGACAGGAATGCCTGATTTTTTTCAGGCACAATTCTTCCACTTTTTAAACTGGGTGTCCTTAAAGCAAATTATTAGGTGTTTCAGCTTCTTTGTAGGCTTTCTATCTGGAAATGAAGACCGGCCTAATGTATCTCCTAGGGTTGGAATCAGGTGCTACCTGTGTGAGCTCACAGTGAGGGCACACTAGAAATGCCTATTAATCTTGTCATGTATTAGTGTTCTTTACTTTGACAAAGAAAACATTTTCCGTATGTTGTATGCCAGAATTTTTTTTTTTAGAGTGACTAGTATTATTGCACTAAATTCATGAAAACGATCTCAGTGTTGCTACCCATGGCTTTGTCTGGGAATGCCTGAATGGCAGCTGGTACCTGAGCATTCTTTGCTATTGACTTATTTTCTTCATGCTTTTGTGATTCTTATTCTTGATAGAGATGAAGCAGAGGCTATAAGTCCCACAGCACTGACTTACCAGGCAGAGGTTTAGTATGTGCTGTTCAAACAGTGTAACAGCCTGGAGCAGATTTCATGTTCAGTGGAACCTAAAACCCATTAGTTGAGATATTTCAAAGTGAAGAAAAGCCTACCCGTGTCTTGGGCTACAATCTAGTAGGGATTTTTTGTCTGTTTATTTTACCATGTTTGGGTCTTCACCATCTGTAACATGCTTATTGGTCTTTCTACTTATACAGGCAAAAATGAGTAGGGTAGCCTACATGGTTAGATGTGGCTATTGGCATCCAGACCAAGGAGCTGAGGCTTGTGATACACAGCTAAGTGTGGAGTGGAGTTAGTAAATGGGGGGGAAGAAGTACAGTCAGTCACCACCTGTAAAGATGGAGTACTTTGTGAGCAGTATCTGTCATTCCTTCTGGGAGATAGTTGCTGAGGAGATATCCTTTGCTTATACCCCATCTCCTCTCTAGGCTGCCAGGGTTTCCTTCTTTTCCTTCTCCCTTATGGGGATGTTAAACTCATCTGTATCATCTCTAGCTCTCTGCTACCATTAATAAGGAGGTAAAGAAAGACTAGGGAGTACAAGTTCACTTGTACTTACCTCCCTATCTCTCTTCTCTTCTCCCACATCTTTGAGCTCACTTTTCTCTTACATATTTTTGACCACATCTGTGTAGAAGCCTAGAAAGGGAAAGATGTATGAGCTGAACCCATACAACTACTCTGTGTCTGTCTTCAAGGTTGATTGTTGGAGGATCAATAATTGAACAGAAAGCTCTTAATATGAAGTACCACATATATGCTAAATAGACCAGTAATTGATGGAGATTCTAATGTTCCAGGTAGCACAAGGTGAGATGGGGAATAGAGAAATATAAAGACTCATTCTCTAATATCATGACAAAGCAACAAATTCATTTGTTCAATAAGTATTTATCTAGACATTCTAGAAGGTTCAAGAGATACAAAGTGACTGATCAGAAATAAAAATGAGCAATCTCCATGACAAAGGTGTATATCTTATGGGATAAGACAGGGAAAAGCAATTAAATAGTAGTGAATAAAAGGACAAAATGGTATAAAGTGTTGAGAAAAATAAAGCACACACAGTGAGAGGGGTGATGATTTGGGGGGGATATTTAAAGTTAGAAAGGAGGTGGATTAGATAAAAACTTGTTGGGTCACATTTTAAAACTTGACCATGGAATTTATAAGTTTCAAATTATGACATTCACCTATATGCCCCTTTTCTGAATGGGATTTTTAATTTATGTGAGTGTGTGTGTGGGGCACTGTGGCACATGCCTGTGTGTGTGTGTGAGTATATTCCCATGTGTATATATACACATGTATTTTTTTATACTCTAGAGTCAGAACTTCCCCCTGTGACCCCCATATTACTTCCAAGTTCCACAAATCTACCAATACCACTTCCATGTTTTCATCCTTCCTTCTTCCATGTTTTCCTGTCAGCATGTGTCTTCTGGTCCCTGAGTTAAGTAGCATCTTTGGACCTGCATGAGAACCAAGGACCCTCTATAAATGCCATGTTTAGATGTCCTTGGGAATTGTTAGAAGCAGCTCAGGCTGAAGGGATGTCATGAATGTATGCACAGATGTCAAGAATCCAGGCTCTGTCATCAGCTCTGAGGCTTCCTGGAAGTTGTCTCATCTCTTAGGGCCTCAGTTTCCTTATCTACAGAGTGGACATGATGACTCCATTCCTAGAGAGCTTTGGTGTAAATACAAGAGTGGATCCATAGAAAGCTTTTAGTGTATGTGGCTCATCATCCAGACTATCATAGGATTAGTTGCTCGTTTACTGGTTATTTTCTTTATTCACAGTTTTGAAGGATAATGCTCTTCAAATAAGCATTGTTATGTTAAAACTATAACAAACCATCGAATCATCTGGCTTATAGTTCTCAAATGATTTCTTAATTTCTTCTTCTTCTTCTTCTTCTTCTTCTTCTTCTTCTTCTTCTTCTTCTTCTTCTTCTCTTCCTCCTTCCTTCCTTCCTTCCTTCCTTCCTTCCTTCCTTCCTTCCTTCCTTCCTTCCTCCTCCTCCTTCTTCTGTATGAAATCTAGCAGAGAACTCCTGTGCACAAAGAAAGGATATAAGTTTCAACTTACTGCTGAGGGAAGGAAGAAGGCTGGAGTTGGCCCATCCTGTGCTCTTTCAGATGCCAGACCTCTTTCCTTTAACATCAACTTTTAAGAGCCCAGGAAAACAGCAGAACATCTCAGGAACTTTAGGACAACCAGAGCAATTTATTACAAGAGAGGGGCTGATTCTAATTGCTACCTAAGTGCTATATTAGCAACCCCAAATTATCTTTGTAAACTATCATCATATCTTGCTTCTTCCCAGAAAACTTCTGTAGTGGAGAATTATCGTTTTCCTTCCTGTATATGTTTTGTTAAATCTCACTTTTCAGTGTCACAGTAGCTATCTAGTAACTCAAGGAAGTTTTCATCATCTTCAATGATTATGCATAATATAAAATTAATAATCTCATCCTTTCTGAAGCTCTTCTACCTCAGGCCTTGCCAAGTCCACAGTAGGGGCCTAAGGTGTCCCAATAATCTTTCCTAAATGATAGCTTTGATGACATACTCCCACGGTCAGAAATCCTCTATGATCCACTAATACCTGCAGAGCCAAGAGCATACACATGATCTATATGAAATTAAGCTGTTTTGAAGGTAAAGTTTTCTCAATGCTCTAGATTGTTACCTCAACTTTCTCTAGACCTTTCAACCTGTACATTTAGAGTATATAAAGTCCATGCATGACCAGAGATAAAAGACAAAAACCAAAACCAACCCTAGTGGAACTTTTAGGAACCTGCCCTCTATAGCTAGTGAGACCAGGAAGATCTAAATGGTAGTAACAAGGGCATGGTGTCTCCCTTTAATCCATTTCTTAATGAATTGGAAGAGTACTTGAGCATGTCCTTTGTCAACCCCACTAGATGGGAGTTATTCAAGAGCAAGGCCCGATGTGTTATTTATCTTTAGAAGCCCCTAGAGCATGTACAATTCTGTTTACCCTAAGCCTCAACAAATGGAGACATAGAAGAACGAAGGGCCACTTGAATTTGAAGTCTAGTCAAGTTTAAAAAAAATGATATGAGCTAATACAGTCTACTAATTAGTAGATTAAACCATTTGAAAAATGAAAACTAATATAGAAATGAGTTTTTATTATCTAATTCCCTAATGTGTTCTTTTTAGTTTTTATAAATGATGTACTTATGCTATTACAATATATTTGTGTTCATTAATAATTTTGCCAGAGGAGAGCCAGTGTCCTGTCGAAATTGTGTGTGTACTTGGTCTTACTTTTTTTATTGTGGCTTTTCCAAGAAAGCTATGGCAGCTTTTATTTTCCCTCTAAATAAAGCCACATCACAAAGCACTAAAAAAAACTGGGTGGCTTAAAGCAACCACCATTTGTTAATTCTCATGAATGTGAGAATCTCAGTCATGGTCAGCAGATCTCAGCTGGGCTCATTGTTTTGTGTCTGAGCTAATTACCTGGTCAGATAGTCAGGTGATCTTAGGCAAGCAAAGACTTGTTTTTGAGGTGAAAGCAGAAGAGAGAATACAGAGTGGGTTAAGCCACTAAGCCTAGATCAATATATGCTAATGCTAAAGCAAGCCATGACGTAAAAAAATATTCAAGGTATAGGGACATAAAATCAAGCATCCCATTGCTTAAGAGCTGCATGGACAAGGGTGTGAGTGTGGACAGAGGCAGATATACAGCACTGGTAGAGGTCTCTAATAGATCTCTGTCCCTCATCTTTTAAATAAGATTAACAAATCAAGGAAGATGCCTGAAAGATTAGGGATTCCTCTTTTCCTGCTTGAGACTCAAGTTTCTAGTGAAAGATGCTGAATGTTACTGCTTGACCTGTCCCTGAAATAGAATTTAATCTTTTAAAGCTAATTCTACATTCTGTTCTGTTCATGCCCTCTTAGTTTCTTATCTTCCTGCACAGGAAATGATAGATCACTTGATTTGTTGCCTTAGTGTCTATAATGAATAGAGAAAAGACACTGGGAAGTTCATAGGAGACAGATACTTAGAGGAACTTCTGGGTTGGCTCTTCCTTGGTGTGTTTTATGAAGGCAAAATCTATAAGGCAGAAGAACACTCAGGACTATGTTTTCTGGTTTGAGAAGAAACTGAGTGAGTGAGGCAAGGTGGGGAGGAGGGAGCAAGTGGAAGTGCTGATCGGAGGGCATGAGAAGGAAGGGACTGATCAATAGCTATTTTTCAAGTGTGGAGCATAATTTGTGTCGGCTGCTGAAATGACTTAGTGCTTCATAGTTATTAGCTGTGAGCACATCCCTTCATCTCAGTTCTCTCCAAAATGTTTGCCATCAACAATTCTAAAGGGTTGGGAATAACTCACAGCCACCATGAGTAATGCCCTGGAACTTTGTGAGCTGGAGCTTCTCTGAAAACCTTACCTGTGGACTTCTGTCTCTGTAGTTTAGTCTCCTGCCTCCAAGCCCCTGCCATTCCCATGAATCTTCCATTTTTTTGGTCCACTTTTCTTTTTGAAATGAGGTGTTCTTCATCTACCCACTTAGCTCTTCTTTAGGCTAAAGTTATGAACTTACAACTTTCTTGCTGAACTTATCACTTTCAAATGTGGTCCATATCCTGAGAGCTGGGAATTACCTGGATGTAGAGGAGACTCAAACCTTGCTTCAAGCCCGAGCAATGAGAGCATGTGCTCCAACTATGTGCCGAGATGCTCAGGTACCTGGGCTGGTTTGAGAAATGCACTGCTTGTCTGCTAAGATTGATTTTTCTTTTTCTTTTGTGTGGTGTATGTAAACATGTCCAAACATACATATGTGGTGTATGTTTGGACATGTTTATGTGCCCATGTATATCTTTGTGTATATGTGTGTAGGCTAGTGTCAAAGATGGCTGTCTTCCTTAGTCTCTGTGGTGGTTTGAATATGAATTTCCCTCATAGACTCATGTGTTTGAATGCTTGGCCCATAGGGAGTGGCACTATTAGGCCTTGTTGGAGGAAGTGTACCACTGTGGAGGCAAGCTTTGAGGTCTTTTATGCATAAGCTAGACCTAGTGTGGCAATCTCCTTCTGCTGTTTGCAGAACGAGATATAGATCTCCCTGTTCTGTCTCCAGCACCATGCCTGCCTGCACGCTGCTGTGCTGCTTGCATGATAGTGATGGACTAAACTTCTGAAACAGCAAGCCAGTCCCCAATTAAATGCTTTTCTTTCTAAGAGTTGCCTTGATCATGGTGTCTCCTCACAGCAATAAAACCCTAACTAAGACAGTCTCTCTTGAGAAAAGATTTCTCACTGAACTGGAAGCTCACCCATTTGTCAGATTGGCTAGCCACCAAGCCCCAGGAATTTGCCTATCTCTGATGATCCCCATGATATAAGATTACATACATGCCCAGTTCTTTATGTAGGTGCTGGAGATGGGAACTCAAATCTTTATGGTTATGGGGCAAGCACTTTACCAGTGAGCTATCTCCTTAGCCTTTCACAATTATTTTTGTTACTGCTTCTTTTATTTCCTTGTTGTTTACATCTCTGAGACCTTTTTACCCTGGGTTTTAGGTTAGGAAATATCCTTTCACTTTTCACTTACTTTTCCATGATTCAGAAGTAAGAGCTCTCTATGATATAGATCGAAATAAAGTTCTATTAAAAGAGAATCCATTTTTCAAGGTTGTGTATTTACATTGATAATTGAAGGGCAGTGATGTCTTTGGGAGTTTCTTACTTTGCCAAGTGGTGGGAACCGCAAACATTCTGAAAAGCAGGCAATGCCAAAAGCAAAGTGCTTCTTGCCTTACCCTCACTGGATTCTAATTTTACCCAGACCTTTCTTCCAAAGAGGGGCTGCATTCCCAGCTTCGGGCATGCAAAACATGGGAATCTGCGCAGATGTTGTCATGTGAGTTGCATGTACTCACTGAGTACTCACTACAAACAAGGGCTATATATCCATGATTATAGATAGAGTAGCCTCATGAAGTATGACTCCCATTTCACAAATGAAAAGAACTGAAACTTGGGGCAGAAGTGTTAATTACTCAAATATCAAGTACAGCTGGCAAACCACTGTACTCGCTAAGGGCTGCATTATCCAATGTCCTGTTAAGTGTTGGAGGTCCTATTCTCTAGTATCAAACAGCTCTACTGACTGGTCTTCCTATGTGTATATTTTGGAGGAGAGGCATCACGGTTCACTCCTGCCCTTTTGCACCTGGACTCAGGTATTTTGAGATCCCTATGCCTAGCCTTGATTCCGTCCTCCGTTTTAGCTGCCGCCTCCAGCTTCCTGTCTACTCTGATCTCCAGGAGGAGGCTTCACCTCTCTCCTTTCAGCTCCTGCCTTTGGTCTTTGGTGATTCGCTTACTCATAGAATTACCTGGCACCCATGCCAACAAGGTCACTGTATCCTCTGCTCACTCTACCCAGTCTGGCATTGTGCCTGCCCATCACAAATAACACACATATTTGCTCAGTGAATTGAATCTCTCAGCTGATTTTCCTCTTATAGGGACCTTGGGAGAGTCAGAGGCCAGATGTGGGGGAAGGTTTGATAGAGGAGTATTTGTACACAGGAACTACGCTGCACTTTCAAACAAGGGCCAACCCAGACTTCTCTTATAATACAGATGACACCTTGAGAAACAATGTTGTCGGGGGTGGGGGGATAAATAATAAGAGAGAGAATATGTCTAGCAGTCACCTTGGTACAAAGGGGGAATCTAATTGGCTTTTTAACAGTGCTAGTTACAAAACAAACAAAAGAAAGAAAGAAAGAAACAAAGAAAGAAAGAAAAGAAAAGAAATAGAGTTCTAGTTATTAAAAAAAAGTCTTACTAGTAAGATTCAACCAGAAAGAAGACAGAGAACATTTCAAACTTCCTCCTGGAAAGCTATCCTAGCTCTGATTTTTTAGAATGTCTTCAAGAGATTTAGGTCTATTTTTAATACCCGTGAGACATACTGTTGTAAGGAGAGCTAAATATAGGGGTCACATCCCCCTTTCTTTTATTCATTGGCCTTAATCTTCCAAGGAGAAAAATAAAACGTCAAACATGTTTCACCCGGAGCAGCCATGACGTTTGCCCTGATGGGTCCTACTGAAAGCAAATTCATAAATACTCTGTCGGAAAGAAAGATAATGAATGGATTCGTTTTGGAGAAAAATGCTAAGTGCGAGTTTATTTATGTTAAACCTCCCCAGCCTGCTGAAGACTTCGAGGTAGTTCCTCTTGTTTTGCTCAGGGTCCTTTAGGGACAGCAGTCAGCCTGTGTTACTAGAGTGAGCCTCAGTCCCCTACCAACGGAATCCAGAGGAGTAGGGTACTCAGCCAAAAATAACACACAGCATCAAAGCTGCAGGGATAATTCTGGTTCGTTTTATACTGACAAGGCTTTTTCTTTCTTTTCCTTTTTTTAAGGAAGGCATTAAACATATCTTAAAAGCAAACAACTTTGTGAGTACTCATTGGGCCAGCGTTACAGACTTGTGCTTCCTTCAGCAGCTGGTGCCTCAGGCTCTGTGTCAGAGTGCTTTGCTCTCTGTCCTCTAATTTCTTTTATGCCTTTGTGTGTGCCACTTGCACTCAGACTCCAGCCTTTACACCTGTTTTGAGGAGACTCCTATATCCTCAGAATTTGTAATGAGGCTTGGAAGAGTTCCTTAGCAATGCATCCTAAACATGGTGCATGGGACCATCTTTCCCTTGCTCAGTTGTTGCAATGGCGGATTCCACAGAGAATGCAGTGGACCATGAGGGTGCAGAGGTCTTTGGGTCTCTAGGCATTTTGCTAAGGCTCCTTCCTTCAAGGTCAGGGGAACTTTGGAGGGAATTAGTCAACTTCTCCACACCCCATTTCCTCGTCAGTGAAGTGGGTCTGGGTGATAAACATTTTACAGAATTGTTTTAGAGATGCAAGTGCACAGCAAGTGCTGGCCATGTTTATAGATCCAATTTCAACACTTCAATGAGATGTGTGGCCAGTGGCCCTCAGCTTTCTGCTCAGTTTCTAGACATTCTGTCAAGCCCCGGCTTCATATACAGTTGGCTTTCTGTATCCCTGGGCTCCAAATCCATGGATCCAACCAAGTACAGAACAAAGACATTAGAGGCTATGCACTTGTAGTGACTGTTTTTCTAGTTATTATTCCCTAAGCAAACAATGTAAGAACCATTTACACAGCATTTCTATCACATTATGTATAAGTAATTTAGGTATGATTTAAAGTTTACAGGATGATGTGCACAGACATATACAAATTTAACAAGTTAAATGTGGGGACTTGAGCATCTTCTGGTTTGGATATCTGAAGAAGAATGGACCCAGTCCTCCAAGGATGCCTAGAAATGCCTGTATTTGCTGTTTTAATGCATCCTGGGGCATAGTCTTGGCTTGATTTTGTTCCTAAATGTTCAGTCCCGACTCCCAGTGTTGTTAAGCAGGATGACAGCCTTGGCTTTAAGTGAATAATTATGTCCAGAAACATAGTGTCCGACCAGGCTCCCAGGAGACATCCCACTCTCTGCCTCCCTTGCAGCTCCTCAGCAAATAAGAGAACCCCACATCCTTGCCTAAAAGATGGAATACCAGCTGGAAACACAGCATGGCTTCTTCCAATGAGGCAGAAATCAGAAGGTCTCACTCAGGTAGCCCTCTTTATATACAAGCCTTTGAAATTCAGTCTCATCTACTCTTTAAACTTCTCCAAAGCAGGCATGCTTTTCAGTCTCTCTGCTGTTAAGTTCAGTTTGAAAGACTCCTCATATCTTTTCTTGTTTGGGGTTGGCTTGCCTCTGAAGGGAACCTTAGGAGAAATAGTACCCAGGGGGCTATCAGAAGGGTCCTCTTTCCCATGTTTCCCTGTTCATAGAAATCTTGACTGAATTCCAACAAAGGAGGCTCTTCTGATGTATATGGCAATTCTGTTTTGACATCCATAGACATTTGGATGTGGGACTGAGTCTGCTGACTTTTCATGTTAACAGGGGGAACATTATCCATCACGCTTTTCTCCAAGTATGCTATGCAGTGTGATTGAGGACTCTGGAGAATGAGCCAAGTCCTGCAGAGAGCTGGGCTAGGGTGCATTCCTGGAGTAGGATGGGCAGGTTTGATTCTGTGTAAACAAGATATTATATGCAGATGCAACAATTTTCTTGCCTGGCTACTTCATAGCACAATGAAGGCAAAAAAGCATTTCCTTATCTGTCAATCATTATCCCCTAATGATTCTTAGCACACAGTAAGTATTTAATGTATGCCTTTTGAACTTACAAATATTTTCTAGGGTAGTTTAAAGATATATGAGATTGGCCTTGCACGTGTTTGTTCACAAAAGATGACATCTTGATTTCTGTCACAGGGTGGCATATATCTGCAATATACTCCTCTGTTAGGACTTGAGAATATCTCAATTTGAATGCTGAAATCTAGTTTGGTCTATCTATAAATTTATAGTTTGTCTGATAACTCTGTGAGGCACATTTACAATCTAAAATAAAGTGGATTAAATAAATTGTAGAATTTGTTTCATTGCTCTTATAACACCTGTTCTCTGAAAGTGTTAAAAAATGTAGACTGAATTTCACAGATGCCAGGTTAATACACAGTCGGCATCTGTAAATTGTAGTTTATTTGTTGTAGAACTTTAAAAAAATTATGGCTGTTCAGACAGAGGCTGCAAAGTATGAATTCAGCTCTTATTTTGTAGTTCCTGTCATGATGTGTGCCTGAGGGGGAAAATGAACAGCTATGTTTGTCACAAATGCCCTTACCTCTAAATTATATTGTTTTCCTGTGGTTTTAAGCCAGACCCTTGATGTTACTTTAACTTGGTTTGCACAGTTTAATTTATTTTAGTTGGTAAAGATTATTCATCACTCATTTAATTCCAAGGTTATCTATCGATTCTTTTTTCCTCATTTGGTATTTTCTGACATTTTGTGGCACTCAATATTGATTTATACAAAAATCAGTCATCTGAATGTCCAGAGGAAGTGTCATTTGCTTGTCATCAGCTGTTTTTCTGAACTAATAAGTGGGATGGCCATGTACATCCAGGGTGTTGAGTGATTTAAGGTCCCAAGCCCTGCCCTTCACATCAACTGTGTAATTTGCAGAGAAATCCTGATAGAATGCAGAAACAGAGATCATAGGGAAGGTTCTACAGCTACATTCTTCCCCATCATGCTTGTCAGTCATTCTGTTCCTAAGCCACAGTTAAACCTATACCTTAGTTTACAAAGAGAGAAAGAAAAGGAAGAAAAAAGAAAGGTGGTAGAAAGGTTATTGTGCAAAAGCAGACTGTAAAGGCAGTTCCTTTCCCCAAATCACTGCCTCTTAAACGTAAGGAATCAACCTTATTAAAATGCACATGGAATTCTATAGGTCTGGAGAGTTGGCTCCAGGATCTGTATTTATAATCAATTTCCTTCTGATGCTGGCCTGTAACTTTGAGTAAGAAGGTATTTAGTCCATCTTCTGAGCATATTGCCATCTTAAGCCATTCTTATTTTGAAACCTGTGGCTGTATCATAGATTGCTGTGACATATTATTAGTAAGGTGGGATACAGAAGAAAAATGGGCTTCCCTTCCTCAACCCCAACACACCTTTTGTAGCAATCGTAAGAACTTAGTAAGTAACTCTATGAGATCCCTTTTAATAATCAGCAACCAAAAGAATCCAGTTATAAAGTTAATTGTCATGAGTCTTTGGATTCTTTTTGTAACAATCAATTTGCACCTGGGGAAGCTGTGGCACCTGTCATCTCTGATCCAGGCTCTTCTGAGATGCCCTTGTTGCAGACTTTCCAGGACTGGCTGCTAAGAGCCTTAAATTGGAAAGACTTCTCCTTCAGTGTTAGGCAAGCACACTTTTTGATATCATCCTCAGGAGTGTTTGGAGTTTCATAAGCAATCATATAGGTGTGTAAAGTAAACAATGAGGTCAAATTTTTAGATAGCTGGAGGACATTAGGGTGAGAGGAAGAGGCTTCCAGCTGGTTTCATATATGTCATTAGTCATTCCTCATTGTGCTTGCTCATTAGCTTATTGTTAATTTTTAAGGGGGCATATGATTGGTGATGTTGTTTAAAGCAGACTCTTGTAAGAGAGCATTCTGTACACCGTCTCTACTGTGCTTCATATTTTCCAGGTCTGTATTCTACTGTCTGAGGCTTTTTGATGTCCAGAACACTGTAGAGACAGGAAGAGGACATAAACATACAAGAAGGCTGAAGCTATTTTTATCCTGAATTGGGGAGGGTGGAATGTCTCCTCTTGGTTGCAGTTGGATTTGGTTCTTTCTGAATGAGGGAGAAATTCTTCTGGAGAGAAAAACTGAGATCTCCACTTATATGATGTCTTTTAAAATAGTTTGCTTTGTGCTCAGACATATCAAGGTAATTCAGACACTGGAAAGTCATCTGATTTCTGCCAATACATATCTCCTAAATCCTTCTGATTATAGGCAGTTGGCATTATTGTTACAGTTACAGAAAAGCACAGTCATGTCATGCAGTCATTAATTGACATGTACATGGCATAGATTCACACAGTTGCAGTTGCAGCTAGGCTGCTTCTTACAGAAGGGCTAAAATGGGCCTGGTTCTCAGTTTGAATATTTGATTCTATCCCTTCCTTCCTCTGCTCATTGTATGTAGGTTAGGAAACAAGTCTAAGTCTGCCATTTTTTCTATTTATTACAAAATGTATTTTTCATTGTTAAAGATAAACTAGTATGCAGAAATGGGAGATAGCCTGGGTTATAGGTCTATTACATCATTTTTTCCAACTTTTTTATTTGAATTAGAAACAAGATTGTTTTACATGACAATCCCAGTTCCCTTCTCCCACCCATCCTCCCCTACCCACCCTCCAACTAAAACCTTATCTGTCACATATCTTTTCTGCTCACCCTGGATGGTGAGGCCTTCCATAGGGTGTCATCAGTGTCTATTGTATCCTTTGGGATAGGGCGTAGGCCCACCCCCGTGTGTCTTGGCTCAGGGAGTATTCCTCTATGTGGAATGGGCTCCCAAAATCCACACCTATGCTAGGCATAAATACTGGGCTTCTACAGGAGGTCCCATAGATTTCTGAGGTTTCCTCACAGAAACCCATGTTCCTGGGGTCTGGATCAGTCCCATGCTGGTATTCCAGCTATCAGTCTGCCATTTTTTCATATAAAAATGCCTTCTTATTCCATATAATTGAAAGTGGCAGATGACCAGTTAATCTTGCAAACTGATTAAATTGGAGAATTGTAAATTAAATGCAATATAGACCTTTCAGCTTTTGCATAAGGTACACAAATGCATATTAATTGACCACTGTGTTGCTATGGAGGCATGGCTTTTGCGAAGAGTGTGAGCCCATGGAGTGGTACTATCATGATTCTGCCATGTAATCTGTATCACTAGTGGAGTCTGTACAATCTTAGTTTCAGGTGGAGTCAATTAAAAGTCCTCAGTTTCTACCTGACAAGCAGACGATGGAGTTGGGGTGGTTTGTATAATTCCTGGCTTCCCTGGAGTGACTCTTGTATAGCAAATTTTCTTTATGGAGTCATTCCAAAAAGAAGAAACCACTGGGTATATTTTTTTAAAGCAACAAGTCTCATTTCATGCAAACTCATATTTTATAGATATAATTATTTGATTAAATTATGTAATTACATTAGCAGCACTACTGGCATAAACAGGATTGGGAACAAATGCAGATGAATTTTGGCACTCACTCAGTGAAAGATGAAGGCTGTGAGCACACTAGAGTTCCTTCTGCTATGTGGCCATGAATGTGTGCAGTTCCATTTAGATATTGTGTAGAGAGAATGGCAGCATTATTATCCCCATGACATAGTGAACTTGAGAACTACACTTCAGTTTTCTGCTGAAATACAATGGTTGTAAAGCCAGGGGTGTGTTTCAAATCTATAGCTCTCAATGACAGCTGGCTTTCTTTTTCTTTTTCTTTTCTTTCTTTCTTCTCTAGTCAATATACAGATACCTCTGAGAGTGTGGCTTCAGTAGATCATTAGACTTTGTGTCACTGCTATTGTCTAGCAAAATGCAAAAGCAAAAACAGAACTAAAGCTACAGATTTATGGGAAACATTAGCGTTTCCTGTCTTCATGGGTTGGAAGACTTTACTAAAGTGGTTTAAAGTGGAATATGAAATCAAACTTGTGTAGTCTGGCACAATGTAAGTCCAAATATGCACAACATTTGAAAAAGATCAACACGTTGCTCCCATGCCTGGGGACTCCTTAGGTTTCTGCTCCTTTTGCTCAAGGTCCTCCAGAGCCCTCCATGGGAGTTTCTTTTCATCTTTTCTGTCCGACTGAAGATGCATATCTCACAGAGCAGAGTGCCCTCTTCCAGCAGCAGCCAGCACTGTAGAGTGTGGTTAATCTGCTTAGAAGTCACTTCCCGATTTTAGTCATTAAATGGAGTATCCACCCACATTTATTCTGTAAGTTAAAAGAATTTTCCTTAAAATCAAGGGAGGATTGACTGATCCACTTAGTATAGAATTTTCCTTTTATAAGTTTTATATGCAAGTTTTTCATAAGGGAAGTGTTACAAATTCCAAAAGTCTTTCCATTTCTTATTAGTCAGCATGTTTGTAATATGCTGCTTTATCTTCAGGGAAAAATAGTGAGAGTTTTCCATTACTTTTTGACATCAATTTGATATTATTTTCTCTATGGTATTGGCGGCTGAATCACCTCACTGAGGGCCCAACTCCCGATGTAATAAGCATGTATTGTTTATTCAGAGGCAAGAAAGCGTAGAAGAAAAACATTTATAATGTTCTTGCATCCCTCTACTTAAAGATTACAGTTTAGCATATATTTTGAAAGCAGGGTGCATTGGTTTGCTAAGGATGCCAGAGAGAGGTCTACAGTCAAGATGGCTCAAACACCAGCAATGCACTGTTTCCCAGGCTGGAGGCTGGGAACCCAAGATGTAAGCAGGGTTGGGTCCTCCTGTGGGCTCCAAGGGAAGAATCTGGTTCACCATGTCCCCCTCTCCCAGTGTTTATTGAAGTTCTTTACAATACAGTGGATGCATTAACTTGACCTCAGCCTCTCCTGCCCATGGTGTTCTCAAGTACATCTGTCTCTGTGCCCAAAGTGCCCACCTTTTATAAGGATGCCAGTGACATTGCATCAGATCCTGCTCTAGTGGCTTCATTAACCTTGATTATCTTTGTCAAACCCTTGTCTCCATTCTGAGTGCTGAGAGTGAAGACTCCCACTTAGAGTTTAATATGATGCCAACGGTGGAACTTGGAATCATATAAGCACTTGACTTGCATTTGAAAACCCTACAAACAAGAAGGATCTCCAAGTGATGTCTCAAGAGCAAGGAATTAGGTGTGGGAGCTTGAAATGAACCACTCTGGGTTCTTGAAGTTCAGCATGTGACCCATTAGGGGTGTTGCTCTGCTTTTCTTACCCATTATTTTCGTAGTTGATCCTTCATTGAGTGAGAACAGTTATCAGAGACAGAGTACAACTGACTTTTTTTTTTGGCTGCAAGGCTAGCATATAAGAACTCAGCTATTAAGAAATTCCTTGCTCACATATACTTTTGTTTATACTGTACTTGTGATTTACAGCAATGGATTCATACTGGGCTCCATTTATGACTGGAGACTTCATTTTGATTTCATTAATTTTCTTGCTAATTGATAAGTAGCATTAAAGTCATGTTATTCTAAGTTTGCTTTCAGAGACAGAGGGGCACTATTGTTGAACACATACTCCTCCTTTTTTAATAAAATCATATTTTGAAGACAGCTATATAAATGCCCCCAATTATTTCTATCATTTTACAGCAGGAAAAATCAAAGCTGCCAAACAAGGAGGCAATAGTGAGTATGAAGAATGGACAGAACAGTCCAGACTCCAAATGAAGCCTGTTTTATGGAATGTTGCAGGTTGAGCCCGTGCTTGTGGTCTATGCTGTAGCTATGATAGATTTCATGTTGTCCTTAGAAGTCTGTATATTAAAGGCACTGAGCTATGTTGTGATAATGCACAGTCATGAGTATTTATTTCTTGTTTATATAATACTGACTGTGACTCTCAAGGCAACTCTTCTCCATGAGCTGGCTCAGCATATCCTCAGCTGCTTTGATGTCAGTGTACATCCAATCAGTGTGGTTCCACAGTTACTGCAGTGCAAAGTTGGGGCAGGCTGAGAGTCAAGTGCTCAGGATAGAGGCCTACGTCTGGAAAATAATTATTATTTTTCTTATGTGTCCTTGTTCCATATCAGAGATATGTGGCTGTCTAGAGGGATAATGGCAGCTGAGGTGGCACTATTGCAAGGGCTGTCACTAGCATAAAGTAGGCATTTGAGTCAGGTCTGGTATAACTGCTGGTCATATCACATAGGCCAATGACTTCCTCTTTCTTGAATTATTTCTCTATATAACAGAAACATAATGATGACTTCAGAGATGGCAGAATAAGATGAACTTAAATAAAGGACATTACAGTACTGGGCAGTTAAGTCCATGGACCATAAATGCTGGTTGTTTTTATCACTGTGTAGATGGTTTTGCATGAGATCTTTCTGAGAAGGCATGCAATTATTTGTCTCTGTTTACACTGGTAGATCATTGGAAATATTATAGTCACTCTTAGGGTACTGAAGATTGTGATATATATTTGAGGCTGGCAACCAGGGTGGAGAAATGACCTGAAGCTGTCTTTTGTGGTTTTCTAAAGAAACTAACCCATGAAGCAGATGATTCAGTAGTAGCTTGAGGGAAAGGGTCACTATGACCTTTTGAGACTTCATAGGGCTGAACCACATTTTAGGCTTCAGTCGTGTTCCTTACGTGATTAAGAAGCACTACATCTATAGTTAGAATGTGCAAGAAGGTATCAGATCACAAATGACCAGGCACAGGACAGGATTGTGGGAAATCCAGCATCATGATTAGATTAAGGAAACCTTAAGTGATTCCTAGTAGTGAATTCCGTGATGTCTCTCTTTTCCTGTGTATGCTTGTAAGTGTGGATGTATGTGCATGTGATGTGTACATACATGTGTTTGTATATGTTCATGTATGCTTTTGTGATTCTAATTCTGGATCCCAATGGAATCATACATAAGTTTTTTTACATAAAACATCAGCGTTAAATCACACATGGTGTAATACATTTGTAATCTTAGTGTTTGAAAAGCTGATGCAGGAGGATCATGAGTTCAAGGTCAGTCTGGATTACATAATGCAACTGTAATTAAAAAATAAAAAAAAGTTCTAGTGCTTTGAGCTTCACTATACCCCAACTAAGTGTGAACCTCTTGGAAGTAATCCTGGCCTCTGGAGAGCAGAAGACACACCTCTGCTTGAGGAGTGGGTATAAAATAGTACAGTCAATTGTTCAGCATTGATATTACTGGGGAGCTATGTACAAAAGAAACACTTTTCTACTTTCTAAGGAAGATTATTTTATTCAAGAAGTCACTGGCCCATAGATACGATCCTACAGAACAATACAAATTCTGTGTGTGTGTGTGTGTGTGTGTGTGTGTGTGTGTGTGTGTGTGTGTGTGTGTGTGTGTGTGCTATTTTAGAAGATCAGAAGAAATGCTTCTTTCTAGAGAATAGAGCTTGCCTCTACCCTCGCCTGACCTTTACATTGGAAGCATAAGAATGACCCACTGGCCCTGGAGCTTGGTTACTAATCTCTGGACACTTTGTGGCTGAGCTGTCCTTTCAGTCTGGTCAACTGGCAGCTGTCTTGGTAGCATCCCCAAGTGGCTTTCTTCTGCTCTATCCCTCATCCTCTAGCATAGCATTTTCTTCATGACAGTCTGCCCTTGAACTGTTCTCACTACTGCTTTGGTAAAGGCTTTCAAGGAAAGAGTAACTGCCACTGGTGAATTCTGTTTGTCCAGCAACGTCAGCAATGCATGAAACCTCCTCAGTGCTTGAAGAGGAAAGTGGATTGGCAGGTAAGTGATGCCATCAACCTCAAAGGGGCTCCAAATTGCTCCTCCTTTTTAGCCCAACGTAGGTAATACACATGAATGTATTTGAAGAGCTACGTTAGCTTCAGGCACATCTGTTTGGGACAAGTCATCATTAGTTTCCACTTCTTTACAAACCACAAAAAATGAATTAACTTTAGATTCTCACGCAAGCTAATAGGGTTTTACAAATCTATATAGATGCTGCTAAATTTATACTTTCTTAATAAAGGCCTGTGAATTAACAAGTTGCAGGTGCATATCAAAGGAAACATGCAGATTTGGTTTGTGTGAGTACAGTTTTGTTGCAATATAAAAATTTAATACAACCCCTGTCACATGACCTATGTAATGGCTTTCCAGTAGTCTGGAAGAAAGGGCTTGGTTTTAACCTATTTTAATGAGGTGGCCATTCTTTTAAGACAACACGTGTGCTCTCTCTACTTATGCTAAACTCATCAGAGGTAAAATCTGTGGTATATGGAGAGTTCCAGCTAAAGGATTCATTTTGGCACAGAGGAAGTTTTCATTAAAATATGCAAGTGGTGATGTTTATACAATACCTATTTCAAATTAGCAAAATTATATGCTCCTGCTCTTAAGCTGCCAACAGAAATCCCTTCCTAAACCTTGCTGAATGGCTCTGAGCACTCTTCTCATTGTACGTTATATACCTCTAGTTGCGTGTTGTTACACATGCACTCTGTTGCCAGTTAATTAGACAACAACATCAAGGAGAAATGCTTGTTTCTCCTCATAATGCCATTGCCTTATGGAAAAGCACACTTCCATGCATAAAACCAATCTTAGGGCTGGTGTTGGCAAAAGCCAAACTGATTTTTATCCATTTTGTTCATAACAGAACATTTTGTGTGAAGATGATGATTAGGGATGAGTTGATATCCACCATCCATTTAGAAAACAAAACAAAGCCAAAACAAGTCTGCCATTTAAAATAAGATCTCTTCTCCCTCTCATAATAGCTATTTTAGTGAACTGTGCTACTGGCCCTGACAGGTGAGCTTCGTTCTATGCAACATGATGTTAATAAGGCATTTCAGGAATTTCTCTTCTAGCCTGCCATGTAATTGGAGTCCTTCTGCTTTTACTAGGTTATTGTTTAGAAAGCAGGGAGGTACAGAACAAATCTCTGCTTGAAACTTTGAGGATGGCATGTGGGAAGACATCAGAAGCCCTAGCAAATATCCAGGTATTTTATGGCATGCTAATGATAACAAGACTTAGTTTTTCTTTCTTTTTTTTTTGTCTTATGCTTACATTTTCCTTTAAAAAGCTGTCATTTTATGTATGGTCTCCATTTCAAAGGAGAGTGGAGGAAGGATGTGGGGAGATGACTCAGAGAGCTCTGTGGGTAAAAGATTTAAATGGAAACCACAGAGTCTAAATGTTTATGTTGATGTGTGTGCCCTGTCCCTGTGAGCATCCATGAATCTGCAGCTTTGTAATCTTTCCAAACAGAGTTTAAAAATAAAGTTCTTGATGCCCTTGGCCCCTGAAGATTTCCTCTCTTACAGCTGATTGGTCCTGCCATTTCTCTTGTAGTAACTAGAGTCTCCCAAATAGCTTTGTGGAGCTAGTTGTTAGAGATAGGACATCCTTTGTGTGCCTTGGTCCTCCTGATCATCAGTCTTAGACAGACTATCATGGGGTAGGGCCTACCATTTCTCCCACTTCTGTTCTTTCTCAGCATTCCTTTACTCTGCTTGCTATTTTAACTCTCAGGTTGTCTGTAGTGCTATGCTTGCTTCCCACACGCATCGAGTCACCCCACTTTAACCATACTCATATTACTCTTGATGCTAGCTTTTGTTGTAAGAGCAAGTTCTTTGTTCTGTCTACTCTAACAATGGATGTATGGGAATGAGATTAAAGGTTGAAGTTACTATTTTTAAACAGAGCCTTAAGTTATCATTGATGTTTAGGTTTAGTTTAGATAAACATTGAAGGCCTTGCTAGAGTCAGTCTAGCACTTTTCTATCTAAGATTTGTTAGACACTGTGCTATAAGGTAGGTGTGTGTGTGTGTGTGTGTGTGTGTGTGTGTGTGTGTGTGTGTGTATGTGTGTGTGTGTGTGTACTCGAAAGCTATACATGTCATTCCACAATTTGCTGATGAGGAAACTGAGGTATAGAAAAGTTACATAGTCCCTCCCAAAGCCATCCAGGGTCTATTTCAAGCATGTTTGACTGTAGGGTTTGGGTTTTCCCACTTGCTGCCATGTAAGTTCAATTTCTTCTCATTTTTTAATATCATGGAATAATAGCTTGTAAGCAGCTGTGGTGTGGGCAGGCAGGAAGCGAGAGGGAAAGAGGGAAACAGCATGATGATCATCTAATGGAATAATCAATCTCTGAATCATTAAGATGTTAATAAAGTGTTTTTAGTAGTTTAGTTTTTAACCCTTATTCTAGACTGGGCATCCAGCTGAACTGACAATTCTTACAAATGCTCTGAGAGAATTTGTTCCTGTTATGTAGATGGGGAAACTGAGGCTCATAGAGTACCACCTACGTTTTCATCTGCTTATGTCTCCTTTCCAACAATACATGACTTTTGTCTGCTGCCCTCACTCTCAGGTTATCTGTCTTGCTATGTTGGGTCCCCACATTTTTGAGACACACCCAAGGTCACTTAGCCACTGGGGCGCTTAAATCAGAAGTGGATTTCTTTGGCCTGTCTCTGAATTGTCTATGCTTATTAATGGGTGCCTGTTACAGTGTGTTTCTAAATTATATTTGCTTCTTGCATTATTAAAAAGCTTGAATTCCTTGACCCCACAATGGTGTAATGTGCTTGGTCCTTGAGAAGTTCCCCCAATAGTTTCTTTTGAGCATAAATAAGAGTTGGGCAAAATGCCTCATGTACTTACTTCTTCAGAATGTGTTTTAATTGGATGCCGTTTGCCTTAAGTGAACTGGCTTACCCATGGAGTTGGAAATGAGCTAGATGCAATTTCTAAAGTCAACTGTAAATCTGAAAATCCATTTAAGCATATAGCCCATAGTGGAAAACCAACAACAGCTGTGTGAAAGTCACTGTTCCTGTCTCTTGGGAGCTCTGCTAGCATTGAGAGGAATAGAGAGGGTAGTGGCTCATGCCTTCAGAGAACCTGTGGACCAATGACAGAATAACTCAAACTGGTGCCTTGCTTCTTCTCTTTTCAATCAAGGTACTGATTCTTTGATGGTGCCTTGAAAACTCTTCATTTGCGTGGGCAATTGTTAGAAGATATGGAAAGACAAGGGACTCATTTCTGGATAATGCTGTATTTGGAGTGTTTTATTTCTTAAGTTAATGTATTTTATTTCAAATTTTTGAGACAAGCTGTTTGCTCTGTTGCTCAGATTGGCCTTGAATTCCTGAGTTCTTTTGGTCTTATGCTTTAGCTTCCCAAGTAACTGGTATTTCAGGTGTGTGGCAGACTTACTGTCTTGGTGGTTCCCTTTAAAATGACCCACATAGCCGCTGTGTGGCCATTTTGAAGCCATCTATCAATATTGTCTGTCTTTGCCTGTCTTCTGCAAGAAGATGAATTCCTGGAGGGTAGAGGTGCATCATAGAACCTGCCACACAATAAACTCTGGATGGTTGTTTGCTGAACTCAGTGGAATTGCATATTTGATCTGTAAGGAAGTATAGGCATGATCTAGCTCCAATACCTTGATTTTACATTCAAAATGGGATGGAAAGTGAATGCCCTAAGTTGCTCAGCTCTCAGTGAGCAGCAGATCTTGCCATCTCCCAGACCCTCTTTCATTTCTCCCATGCCCTGTGATGTAACTCTTCCTTAGCCCTTCACATTCCCAGAAAATGTGATGTGAACTTTCACAGACATCTTTACTTATGAGGATACCCTTCTTTTGTGGCATTAGAACATGAGGATCAATCAAGGAACCACAGGGTGCATGTGATCAAAATACATGGCATACATGTATTAAATTGTTGTAGTTAAATGTGCTATGTATAATTAATATATACTACTAAAAAAGCAATTTCTAAGCCAAACTCTTGAGTCCCATCTAAATTTCGTGGCCCAAGTTACCAACTGTGTAACACTGGTAACATTTAAAGTACCTCTTTCTGCTTTAGTTTTCTGATGTGTGAAGTGGGGATAATTATAACAGCTACTATATAAGATTGTGTGGATTAAATGAAGTAATTTAGGGAGAATGCTTAGAATACTTTAACAACTACTGTTTAGTGACTCATTAGGTTCATAGCATGTGGCAGCTATTACTTACACATTATTGCTATAAGAAGTTCTACTTAACATTGAGTACCTACTATGTATGGAGCATGTCTAGGTACATAGGTGAAAAGAATTTCTTGACAAGTTACCTTAAAACTCAAGATCCTGGTAAGGAGAACATAGTCAAGTTCTTGTAACTCTGGGCGAAACTCCAGTTGGGACCATAGGTGAGTAGAGGAGCTGCCCTGCAGGCCAGCCTTGAAAGTTGCTTGGAGTAGATGATACTAATTACTCAAAAAAGAAGTATGCCAGAAGAACTGGGATGACCTTTAAGGTCAAGAGAGAGAAAATATCAGAGGGAGAGGAAGAAAGAGGAAGGAGATGAATGCTATACCCTGTGTTGAGGAAACAGCCAATTCCGCCGTATGGTACCAGCCATTCAGAATGAAGCAAGAGCCAGGGATGAAGTTTAAATAGACAGGCAGGAGAAAAGTCCCAAACAGCTAGGATGAGCATCTTCAGTGAACAGGGGAGAGGCAGGGGTGATGGGTTTTGTGTTTCAGAAATGTGTCTTTTAGAAAGATCATCCCAGCTTGGGTGTTGAGGATAATTGGGTATGTTGAGGATAATTGGGATAATCCAAGACTGGATTGCAGAAACACAGGAAAGCTGCTTCAGAACTTAAATTAGGACTGGGTAGACTATGGAGAGAAAGCAGATGGATTTGCTGATAGACCCATGCCAAATTAAGGGTATGAGAAGGTACCAAGGTTGAGATGAATGTTACCATCTGATAAGAGATTTCCAGAGACAGATGACAAAGAGGCCTATGGTGAGGTAGATAGTAAATATCATGATGATGAATATGTATTATACATAGTATGTAATCCTAGGAAGATAAGCAAGCCTAGTGAAGGTACCAAAATGGAAAAGAGTTATCATTGATGACGATTTCCCCTATATTAAGGGTAGCTTTAAGTACTTGCCTTGCATTAACTTGCAGAATCATTCATTTGCCCTGCTGTAAATACCAGGAGCTATACATATATTCCCACTTTGTAGGAGGCAGAGGGATAACTTACCATCCTAAAGAAATTTGGGAATTGTTTGGCTCCTCTCTTTATCATTGTCTGGACTGATCAAAATCTGAAGCTAGTTCATGGGCTGAGGTTCAAGCAGTGTGTATTGGAGCTTGAAAGCACTCACTGGGTGTTGGGGGACAGAGGTGACATCACATAGTAGATGTCATGTCTCTTTAGGAGAAGCAGAACTTTGCAAACAGAAGACTGAACCAGAGCCTGGAGTCTTGCTGCCTGTGGCTATTCTCCTCGCAAGGTGGGTATAGTAGCCGCTTGCAGCTCTTCTCTGCTCGGGGTGGGGTGGGTATAATTGCCTTCTTTACATAGATATCTTGAGAATCTTAAATTATTTGCATTTTGTGTTACAAGTCAGCTCCACAGTGCTTTACAGAGGTGATGGTGTCCCTGGGGAAACTGGCTCAGCCTGTAAGAGCTCAGGGCCCAGAATGGGCAAGACAGAACCCTCCACCTTAAAAACTAGGATCCGAGCTGGAGGTCAGCAGTCCTGAGTGGTGGCTTCAGGCAAATTTCTCACCTTTCAGAGAAGCTTCCCCCTCTCTAAGATGAGAAGAAGGGCTGGGGAGAGGGTTCAGGACTCAGGTTTAGTTCCCAATTCACACATGGCAGTTCATAACCACCTGTAACTCTACTTTTAGTACAGTGCCGCTGAGACCCTTTAACATAGTTCCTCATGTTGTGGTGACCCCAACCATAAAATTATTTTGGTTGCTACTTCATAACAGTAATGTTGCGAAACATAATGTAAACATCTGATATGCAGGATATCTGATGTATTACCCCCCCCCAAAGAGGTTGAGAACCACTGTTCTAGTGGATCTGGCACCCTTTTTTGGCCTGTGAGTATGAGGCATGCAAGACACTTATACATAAAATAAACATAAATAAATCTTAAGAAAAGACAAATGATCAAATATTGCACAAAAGTCTCAAAAACCTGACAGAAAAAAATTGAGAAGAAAAACACCCATTTGCTAGTAAAAGTTCGTTCAAGTAATGTATGATGGAATGAACCTTGCCCACTGTGTGAGGTTTAACTTCTACTAACCAAAAATTAAACACAGTTATTTTGTTAAAAATAACAAGGGTATACTCAACTGTATACCCTTCTGTATACTCAACTTTTGTTCCAATCACTGTTTGTGTTTCAGTCTTCATGGAGGTGGGGAAATAAATCCATAGGTTTGGTGTAGCTTCCTGATGCTACACCAAACTGCTTCCTGGGCGGATTTGCTCTGATACCCAACAGTAACAGAGGTTCATATTTTGAGTTTAGTTCATGTTTAGAATCTGCCTCAAGATTTTTCTGTCATTCCTTAAGTCAGTAGATGGAGATCATTGGCTCAAGTCAGCATATGTACGAGCTGATGTGTCTTGACTATATGTCAAGCACTGGATGGCTCCTAGAAAGATATGGATTGAATATAGGAGCTCTGGGACTTCATATTTATTTTCAATTATCAAATTTCTGGCTCCCTGAGGTTCTACGAGAAGCCTCCATTGCTTATGTCTCATTATCAATTTTTGTTGTTGTACTGAAGTGAAGGATACAATCATTTATTTATTTTTTCTTTCATGGGATCAGAGAAGAGGAAGAATTTGATGTATTTCTTAGATTCAAATATTATAGATTCCTAAGACTGGGAGAGACCTTGGGATTGTTTGTTTTCTCCCCACATGCTCCTCACTCTGAGGCGAGGCAAGTCCAAACAGCTAAAGATGGATAGCCTAATATTGCCCCCCTCCATAACTCATTCTTGGGTCTCACAAACGATTCTGAGGCTAAGGAAATTCTTCCTTGTGGCAGCTGTAAACTGTGCCATAGCTGCGGAGGCCTGGTTCCACTTCTCCATCCTCCACGGAGGTGGAGAAAAACAGTTCAGTCAATGTCCTCCGGAGTCAGCTTTCCTAGCCTTGAAGACTGTTATGAAAGCAGCCCTCAGCCTTTGCTTCTCAAGGATGAGCAACCTCCATCCTTAGGTATCATTCTTCATTTCCATCTTCCTAACTTTGTCTGAACTGTCTCCGAATCTGCTCCTTACCCTTAACTCTACAACGTAGAACTTTCCAGGAGGATCTAGACAGTGATAACCTGGCCAATGAACTAATCATTCTTGTGTTTAGTTATTACAGTTACTGTCTCCTTATTAAAAAGAGTAGAACTTGCAGCCAAGCCCCTCCTGGGGGTTAGGGGGTTTGCAGAAACCAAATGGGTGAAAGGTAATATGATGTAGCAGTTAAAGTGGATATCACAGGTTATTCTCCAGTCACAGGACTGTGAATGTGTTATTTTAACCTTTGACTCAGTTCTCTGGCAAAATGGCATAGCTTATCTGTCCTGCACAGTTATGGTAAGGGGACAATGAAAAAAATACTCATAATGAATTCGGGAGAGTGGTTAGTACCTTGTTACAGCCATGTTTGGTAAGTAGAGGAAAAGTGAAGTAAGATGCTGGGCTCTGAATGGAATTACATCCACTATGCTTTTGAGGGTGAATTTATAGTGAACCAGTTGTTAATAACCCAGCATAACAAGGCTATGTGGGGGAATGCTCTGAGAATGGAAAGAAATGTAGCCAAAGGCATCAGGAATAATATCAAGAGTCAGGAGAATGACATGCTTGATGTGTTTTTAGCTCATGTGCCATTTGCTTATTGTGCATTTCTTTAACAGACATTTTTATTAATTATTTGAGAATTTCATATCATTCATTTTGATCATATCCACCAAACTCTTCCTCCCTAAATCCTCCCAGGTCCACCCCTATTCCTCTATCCACCACAACATGGTGTCCTCTTTATAAATATAAATTTAATAACCTTTGGGCTCTAATTTGTGCTTTCCATATATTTTGGGATTGACCTACCAGGAGCCATGATTACATATTTTTAGTATGAAGATTTCTGAGTTGGACCAGTTGAGAATGGATAAGGGCTATCTTAAGTTGGTGAAGATAGAGAAGGTGGAAAAAATTCTAGCAGAGAAGCCTGGTGAACAAAGATCTAGATGAGGGAACGGGCAGCCCATGTTTGAAGAACATTGAGTTGAGACAGTTTCTGGTTGTTACGTTGCAGGTAGGACATACAGTGTATTGTATAGTAGAGGGAGAGGAGGACTTGGTGACTGTTGCTTTGCCCTTAAGCTGACCCGTGCTCACTGTGCTTTATATTAGTCCCAAAAGCCAAAGATCAGGTGAAAGGGTGCCAAAGTATGTGGTGTTTCTCTTCTGCAGGGTGAGCATCCCTGATCTGAAAATATGCAATGCAAAATGTTTTGAATTAAGTCCATTTAAGCACCAACATGATAATCACAAGTAGAGAATTCTACATCATGAAACTTTGTTTCTTTTTTATATTCTCTCTCTCTCTCTCTCTCTCTCTCTCTCTCTCTCTCTGTGTGTGTGTGTGTGTGTGTGTGTGTGTGTGTGTGTGCGCACACGCTCGCATGCACATTCAGGTGTGCATGTGTGCAGGCGCTCATGGATGCTAGAAGAAGGTATCAGATCCCCCTGGAGCTGGGTTTACTGGCGATTGTGAATAGCCTATTATAGTACTGAGAACCGAATCTAGAATCTGTACAAGAGATGTAAGTGTTCTTAACTGCCAAGCCATCTCTCTAGCCCCTTAATGTATAGAATTATTTAAAATACTCTACAAAATTACCTCCAGCCTATGTTGTATGAAGAGTTATGAAAAACAAATAAATTTCATTTTGGTATAGGTCCCATATCTAAGATATGTTATTATAGATATTAAAATATTTCAGGATCTGAAAATAATACAAAGTTCCAAACATTTTGGCTCCTAAACATTTCCAATAAAAACTGTGCAGCCTGTAGTTGTTCTGTTCCTCTGTGTGGGATCCGAGCTGTCAATACTGGCACCTCATTTAGCTATCTACCTCATAAGAGCCAAGTGTGGCACCACACATGGTGACAATTTTAGTCTTCACATATGCTGAGATCAAGTTCATGTCTAATCAATGCTCCCATCTCCAGACACAACCAATTATGCTCTGACACAAAAGAGTACACACAAATAAATGAGTTTAGGCATTTAGTCTTCTACCTTGATTCAAGTACTTTGTGGGATGGGAACCATCTTATATAAAGCCCAAGAAACTGAAACACGCATTTACTTTTCTTTAATTTTCGTAGGACTTTCACATCCTGTTTCTTGTGCTCCTGTTGACTCTGATGAGGGTCCAGTGACCTTGGATAGAGTGGTAACTCTGACAGTTCCCTCCTCTAAAGGCTTCACAGCCTGGATCCCTACAGGCTACCATTAATGTTTATGGCAACAGTATTGGCTATTTTCTCATTGCTGTGACTAACTACTTGAGAAGAAGCAACTTAGGAAGGAAGGGCTTCTTTTAGCTCAGTTTTTGGGACTGCATGGTTGAAGGAGCATGAGGTAGCTGTTCACACTTCATCCATAGTCAGGAAACAGAGACTGATGGGTTCTGGTGTTCATCTGTGTGTTTTCTTGATATTCAGTCTACGAAGTTGGGCTATGGGATGGTGTTGCCCATATTTAGGGTGGGTCTTCCCCCTCCTAGTTAAACCTCTCTGGAAACACCCCAGTACCCTCCCCCAAGATATTTTTCCTAGGGAAATTCTAATTCCAGTCAAGTTGATAATGATTAGCCATCATACTAGCTGAGTTCCATTCTAGTCAAGGAACAAAGATTTTCAAAGAGGTTGAGGAGGAAAGCATTTCTTAGTTTCTAAGAAGGCCGATATGCTTTGCATCAAATCCTCCCTTTTAGGAAAGATGTCAAAAGCAGTGAGAAATACTCGAGTTGTAGCAGCTGCTTGAATGCTGCAATTCTCTTACTTAGGGCACAAAAGGCACAATTTTCTATCTAATTCACTACTCAATCATTTCTTGGCCCCTGTCTCAAGCTCAATTTAAGCTCAGTCCCCAGTACACAGAGCCACTGTAAGATTATAAAGAAATGACTGGCCAAGGGGACTGAGGAAAGTAGAAGCCACGTGTTGACCCAAAGCTTAAGTTATCAAGTGGCCCCAGGACCCCATGGCATCACTCTCCAAGGCCTCTCATCAAGTTCATGTAAAATAGGTCATTTCTCCTTCAGCCTCTGAATTCTGAGGATCACTGCCTGATAGAGAATAGGATCTTTTAAAATGCTTACTGCATACGTTGGGGAAACAGACTCATGTACTCCACAATCAGGGGCAGTGCTTGGATTGAAAGTTTGCTGCCTCCAGGGCTTTGAATTGAAATGGAATCGGCTGGCTCTCGGCAGAACTCCATTACTGTTGATGACTGTTTGTCTTTTTCAGAGGAGTTCGGCTGAGCAATAAATATGACTGCTCTTTAGGGAGAGCGTGCCGAGAACTGTTGGATCTTTCCTTACACATGTCAAGTGTATTTCAGTTTTTCAAAAGCCCCTTTTCACTTATAATCCTTTTCCAAACTCAAGGAAGCCCTCGAAAGAAAATGGCAGCTATGCTATTAGCACCAGTCATCAAGGAAATACCCAGAGGGGTTACAGGGTGAGAGACTTGCCTGGCCAGACAAGGATCTGAAGTACAAGGCTGTGCTTTTGCATTCAGATTGAGCTACCTCTCTGTTCACTAGCTTAGGGTCCATTTTCCTAGGTTGTAAAATGTGTTCTCTGCTTGTTGTTTTGAGGCAAGTAGTCACTGTATCTCCAAGGCTGGCCTGAAACTTGCTATATATGGCCTTGGTTGGTCTCAAACTCAGATTTTCTGCCCCTGCTTCCTGATTGCTGAAATTATAGGCAGGTGCCACTATTCCTGCCCCAATCCATAATTAGCTCCAATCCATTGTCCCTTTCCTAAAAGAGACTGGCATGTTAGCTTTACTTGGGCAGGGGAGATAGTTCAATAAAGTGCTTGCCGTATAAGCCAGGGGATCTGAATTCGGTCTCTAAAACACATGTTAAAAACAAAACCAAAATCATCAATCACAATGGTATGCACTCATAAACTGAACACCAGAAGAAAGAGACAGGCAGATCCCTGGGGTTTGATGGCCAGCCACTGTAGCCTACATGGTGAGTTCCAGGCTAGTGCAAGACCTAGCCTCAAAAAATGTAGGTGGATGGTGCCTGAGAAAAAACACTAGAGTTTGCTTTTGGCTTCCATGTGTGCATGTACTCATACCCCTCAACAAACAGAGAGAGAGAGAGAGAGAGAGAGAGAGAGAGAGAGAGAGAGAGAGAGAGAGAGAGTATTGAGCTAAATATGTAATCATTTCTAAGGGAGAGCTTCTCCTACCAATCCCAACAATGAAATTATTGGTAGAAAGGCAAGATGTTCACGCTTCCCGAGCTGATCATGATGCTCGGGGCATGGACTTCTTGCAGTGGTGGGAGTCCAGCAGGGTTATTACACAGTCAGTAATCTGGGCATATGCTGCAGAAATACATAATTTTGTGTAACACTCTAAGAGACTTTATTTTTAGCATTGCTGGATTCCTTTTTTTCTTACTAGAAAAGGAGGAACACCATCTCATCCAACTCAGCTGCTTGCCAAGATGAGACTTACACAGCCCAGATCACCACAGCAGCACCTTTCACACAGATACTCAGTGGCTTAGATCGGAGTTAATGAGACCCAAGTGCTTTTCTCAGAAAACCCTGGAAACTGAAATTTGGAAAGTGAAATGTGGCAGTAAGATGAAAATTCTTAGTTGCCTTTTGTTTTTGTCTTTGAAGTGAAGTCTTTTCCTTTGTAATTGATCTTGAGCTAAAGGAATACATCTTTTACTGTACTTTGCTTCCATCATCAATATACTTGTGTCTGTATGGTGTCTGCCTAGCATTAACCTCTTTCTTCTATTTCATATCCTCTCTTAATCCAAGCAATCAATCAAAGGCGAAACATAGGCGAAAACTTCGTGTGTGTGTGTGTGTGTGTGTGTGTGTGTGTGTGTGTGTGTGTGTGTGTTCACTTGTATGTATGTAGATGTTTTCACTCACTGAACCTGAAGATTGCTGACTCAGGTATACTAGTTGACCAGTGAAACTCAGGGATTCTCCCTTCTCCATGCCCCTATTGCTGGATTACAGGGGCCTGCTAGTGCACTGGGTTTTTGTCTGGGTGCTAGGGATCTGAATTCAGGTCCACATGCTTGCTCACCAAGCTGACTGATGGAGCCATCATCTCAGCCTATCTTCATAGTCATCCTTCCAATCACTCTGTACCAATTCATAGGACATCTTAAAATACTAAAATAAATTACTCTGGAGCCCACCACATGGTTTGCTCTAGACTGAGGAAGGTTTCATATATATTTCTACTTTGTTATTTTCAAAAAGAAATTCCAACAGTAACTTTCTCCTGAAATGACTGTGAAAATCAAAGAAATTCACACACCTAAATCCCCTGGCAAAGTAACTAATGTAAAGAAATTCCTCAGTGAAAAAGAACAATTATAGTCCCTGTTGTAGACAAGTTTTCATTGACTAGGGTCGTGACAATGTTATCTACGGTTCTACTGATGCCAGTCTACTACTACATGATATAAGAATGTTGTAGAAATGAGGAGATTGACATTACCATATTATCAAAAGGAATCATTTTCATAACCAAGAAGGATACTTAGAGAAGACTGAGAAGACCATGAGGAACAATAAGAATCAAGTTAGTTGATGCAATATAAAATAAACATTTGGGAAGTAATAATTTTCTGGCTTAGTAGTGATAATTAGTTAGAAGATATGAAGGTAAAAGTCACTCAGGATAGCACGGACATAAAATATCCAGGAATAAACATACTGAGCAATTATGCTGACTCTGTATGAAGAAAACAGTAAAACTTTAGCAGGAGGTAAGAAAGAAGTGTTGGATGTAGAGAAGGAAGTGTCAGCTTCCTAGAGAGGAGCAGGGCATGCTGTCAACACTTTAATACTTCCCAAATGAATGTGCATCTTTAATGGAATTCTCATCAAAATCTTGTTGCCCCTGTTGTTTTCTGGAAACTTCACCAAGCATTCTAAAGTTCATCTTGAATAATAAATGGAAGGAGAAAGCTAAAAAATAGTAAGAATCAGAAGAACAGCAAGGCGGGCATTTCTCTAGTAGACATTGAAAGGTATCTTACAAACTGTGGTGATTAAAGTGGGAGATTCTAGAGTAAGAATTGGGTGATAAGTGGGGTCAAAATGTCAGAGACAGACTTCATTAATACTAAGAGTTTAGAGTTCAAGACAAATTGTTTCATTGTTGGTCACTTAGCCAAGGAAGGATGAGAATACCAATGAAATTTCAGAGGTAAAACAACTCAAAACATATTTTTAAGAAGAACAAATGTATAGAATATCATTTTTTTTCATGGGATGGGAAGACATAGACAAAAAGAAAAAGAGTGATGGAAAATTGAAATATGATGTATAATAAGATCTGACAAATAATAAAGTATAAGATGTTTTTTGGTACGTTTAGACCAAAAAATGATGTATTTACAAAATCATGAGTTTATACAAAGAATCTTGGGCCTCAGGAGATGGGTTGAGAACTAACTTTAGGGCCCCAGTACCATGTGAAAGCTGAGAGTAATTGCACATCTGTAAACCTAGGGATGGTGTGCAGAGACAGACAGACCACACACATCTGTAAACCCAGAGATGGTATGTAGAGACAAACAGACCTCTGGAGTTCTCTAGATAACCAGTGTTACTGAAATGGTGAGCTCCAGACTCAGTAAGAGACGTTGACTCAGAAAGAGGTTGAAGAATCAACTGAGGAAGGCATCCAGCATTCCTTTGGCTTCTGTATATATATTCATAGGTGATCACAACCGCTCACAGAAATGTACACTGTATAACATACACACGCACGCACACACACACACACACACACACACACACACACACACACACACACACGCGCGCGCGCGCGCGCGCGCGTGCAGGCACTCACGCACACAACTTTGCAATCTACTAGGAAGAAATGTAGGTCTGGCTCCCAAGAAACTAACAGGAGATATATGCTACTAATAAATACATGAAAAAGTGTAATGGCACTTATCAGCAGAGAATGCAAATTAAAACAATAATGAGACACAGCTGGCAGAGACTTTGAGAATGGATAATGTCCCTGATGATGCTGGTGATGGAGGAGTGAAGCCCATGTGGTGATGGCCTCATTTTCAAGGAGAGGAGTGATTTAGAACCATCTTTTTGGAAATCAATCCAGGTAATAAGTGTCAATAACTGAAGAAAAATGTAACAATATTATTCTAGAAGTAAATCTTAAGGAAAGTACCAGACAGAAAGACCAAGAGACCAGTTCATGCAAGGGAAGCTTGTGCAAGTGTTGATGATATAGTGAATGTTGATGCATCCTACAATTCCAGTCATAGGTTAATGGTTAGAGATACCTGAGCAAGTCTTGGAAGGCAGCAGTTTTAGTAGTGTGGTGGTGTCAGCTTTTGATATAAAATTAAGTGAAAATTGTAGAGACAATAGATTGGGTTAAATCTGCTATCTTAAACCCTACAAAAAGATAGCAAAATCATAAAGAAGACTTAAATCTCAAGAGACCAAGGAAAAAAAAGAGCAGATGACATTGGTAAGCAATGTCAATTATGTTTTGTAAAGATAAGAGAAAAGCAAACAAACAAACAAATGAATGGTAACCAACTTGGCACAGCAATAAAATAATAGTGGAATGTTAGCTGGTAGGAGATTGAAACAAGGCGGCCTGGCAGGTTGCTTTGGCAGCTTCTGGAAATGAGCAAGGATTGGAGGTGCCAGGTGTCTTAGGAGGTGAGGGAAAGCAGCAGAAAATAGGTGAGCAGGTTTATAGAAAGGGAAAATTGAGGAGCAACACCACCTCTTACCTCCTGCAAAGGACCAACCTATAAAAGATTGTTTTCTTGAAGCTGAGCCAGAGTTCTGGTATGGGGAAATCTGGCACAGTGGAGTGAACGTACAGAAAATACAAGGTTTCCAGTGAAAGTCTATATGGGGGACAGTAGACTCAGTCTCCCTTCTCTCCACAGTGCTAACAGCTGGCTTTACACTTGACAGAGAGGAGAACAAGGGACTCCTTTGTGGGGAAGCTTGCCTGCCCCCCAAGAAAAGCCTCTGATGAAAAGGTTATTTCTCCCCCATTTTACATGAAGACCCACATCCTGGAATTCCCTCTCTGGCATCTTCACATCTAGCCATACATAGGTATTCTGTACTTAAAGAGAGAATATCACTATATATTCCTGGAAGTTTTCTAATATGAAGAGATCATAATAGAAATATGAAGTAATGGTAGGAAACCAAGACTGTACAGGACAGATGAAACTGCCAAAAAAACCTCTATTTCATTTGAGAGGCAAGAAAATACAGTTTTTAACCCCCAGATTAGTGTAATGAATGGATAGTGAAAGAAACATGTGCATCCACAAACACTTATACATGTAGATACTTCATTGAACACTTTTTAGCATATACAAAGCCTTAGTTTCTTCTCTGTTGCTGTGACAAAACACCATGACCAAGGCAACTTACAAAAGAAAACATTTAATTGAGGGCTCACAGTTTTAGAGGGTTAGAACCCATGACCATCAAGGTGGGAAGTATCACTATAGCAGGCAGGCATGGTTCTGGAGAGAGGGGAGGGTTGGGAGCTCTAAGTCTCCAGTGATACACCTCCTCCAACAAGGCCACATGTTCCAACTCTTCCTAAACAGTTCCACCAGCTGGGGACCATATGAGCCTATGGGAACCATTCTCATCCACATACAGAATGGTTAGGACATACTAAAATTTCTAGGAAGAAAATAAAATAGATTCCTACACCAAATATGAGAATCATACTGGTAAACACTTCTTGATACTAGAAGACAGTATCCTGTTACTGTCTCCTACTATCATAGGAATAAAATTAGAAGACCTCTTTAAATGAGATGATAGAGAAAGGTGACAAGGTTATGGAATAAAGTGTTTTTAGATATGCAAGTGCTTTACACATTTCTCCAAAAGCCACTAAAGATGTGTTCTATAAAACAACAAAGAGGAAGATATGAGATCCAGAAAAATGAGGTCCAACCCTCTGACAGAAGCCAAGGGATTTCTAGTGTAAGGAAAAAAAGCATGCTTCAGGACTGTGCTCTTCAGGATGCCTGGAGAGAAGCCAGTCTAGACTAGAGAGGGAGGATTAAGGGCTCCTAAAAAGAGGTGTGTGTGTGTGTGTGTGTGTGTGTGTGTGTGTGTGTGTGTGTGTGTGTGTGTAAACTGATCAGCTGTCTGATGAGTTCACACATATTGAGAGGGACTTTGAAAGAATTTGGCATAATGTTTCCCAAAAAGAAATAATAAAAAGACCATCAATATTATCTACTGGAAAAGCATTTTAAAACATTATATAACAAAGATGTACTGTGTAACTCAGTAGTGAACAAAATTTAAATAATTACAATATTATAAACATTAAATATTCATTTAAGAAAGTCATGAAGCTACCATATTGGAAAGATAAAGGGAGGAGTGGTATAAGAATGTTGAATATGTACCTAATTCTACTCGTTTATATTTGAAAGTCAGCAGATGATATCTGAAAGGACAGCCTAATGAGATGGTCCATTATGATTTGCAAATAAGGAATAAAGGCAAACTTGCAGGGTTTTTTCCAGGCTTCACAACTGGCCCATGACTGTTGAGTCTCTTGGGTTCACTCCCGAGCTATTTGGAGAGATCAGTCTTAATATTTTCTCTCCCTTTCTCTATCTCTTAAAGTTCGATCACACTATAGAAGGTTCCTTTTCAATAAACCAGTATTGGTATCAAAACAATTAACCATAGTTAATTGTCTTCTATATGGGGTTCATTTTAAAAGGCCAAAAAGTAGTGTTGAGAAATTGTTTTGTAAAAGTAATAACAACATATGTGCATACATACATACATACATACATACATACACACATTTATTGATTTCTTGATTGATTCCTGGGTTAGTTGAGTGCTCTTTTTAACCCTGGGTCTGGGTTAGAGTATGAGTCTTCTAGAGAACAACTTTCTAATATTGGACAAGCTACTGCATATATCCCAAGCCTTGGCTCTCTTATATGTAAAATAGGGATAAAAGAGTGGGCATTTGGCAGAACTAAACGTTGAGCTCGGCATCTAGATGATACATAGTCAGGCATGTCAGTGACTGTGGTAAGACTAGCCATACCTTTGGGAAGAAAGGGACAAGGAAGGCAGTTAATTTCAGTGGTCTGAATGCAAGTATTCTGCCTTTGAGATGTATTTATGATATTAAAATGATGTCCTTGACTGTTGGAGACTTGGATGGAAATGTTGGAAAGGACAATGGAATATGATAGAGAAGCCAAAGTGGGTAGAATTGTTTGGGGGTCTGTTGAAATCACCAGGGATTGGTATAGATCATAACCCGACTCTCATAGTGTCCAACAATTAAAGGAAGACTATCTTGAGCAATGTCACAGGGTTTATTATTTCTTTAAGTTATCCATAGAATACTTGAATATTAAAGATACCTTGTAAACCGTTTGACAATTTCATGGCTATAATTTAGAGAGGATGCTAGGCCCAGATCTTTTGTCTTTATCAAGGTGCCTCCCATGGAGACCACTCCCATCCAGTTTTTACCACAAGGAAGCAATGTGGACTGATAGGTCACCTGCTCTGTCATATGAATCCCATATGGCAATTTCCTTGCTTTTAAAAAATGCACCACTTGTGACAGAGTGTTTTCAGGACATGATATATTATTTGGTGACATGCCCTGTTCTCTGATGGATGAGGTGGAGAGGGGCTCATGGAAACTTGAAGATTCCTGGTGAGGAAAGAACTTGTTTCCCTATCCAGGGAAATGATGCATTTCTCTCTGTAGGGATCACCCATATATCCCCAGATCAGGAAGCAGGGATCAGGAAGCAGGGTGCTCTGGGGAACAGGGATCTTCCTTCTCTCCTTCAGCTTTCAAGGAGAGGATTCTCTGTCTCTTAGAGAAAGTAGGATCTTCCAATTCACTGTTCCTTGTTCATGTTTATGGCTTGAAGAGTCCAAACTCATCTCTCATGTAGAAAACACAAAAACAGACAGATGCATTTAAAGATGACAGCACACTTATCAGCATTTTTCTGCACTGAGGAAAGATTTTCAAACCCAGAGTTATGCAGGGAAAAATTTTATCCGAAACTCCAGACACTTCTAAGACATCAAAGAGTAGGGGTTTCTTGCTTTAGGTTTCTTAATGAAATTGCTATCATTAAGTCAATCTGCTCTGGGAAATGAAATGTGCAAACTTTTATTTGCTGACAATATTCCAATAAAACTGCAGATAAAAGGACTAAGCATCCAGAAAGAAAAAGTCCTAAAATAGGCAATCAGTGGATGGCATCCTAGACAATGCTTAGGCATGTGTGGTCATGCCCACTGAACCCTTAGAACAAAGTTGTAGAAATAATTATACAATCACTCCCATTCACAAGTGTGGAAGTGAGAGGATGAAGAAGTTAGCTCTCTGTAGGGCATCCAAGCCCACGTAAGTAGTGGGAGATAATTTTCATTTCACTATCTCTGGCCTGAAAAGCTACCATTTTCTTCTCCTCATGTGAAGGGGAAGTTAATTCTTTTTGTTTCCCGGTATTTTCCAGGGTCTTAGAACTTCCTTGTCAGGGGTATGCTGTGACAGTGTAATCCTCCTTTCAGGGAAGATTTGCTTTAGCTGAATTAATTGCACCCTCTGCACAGGATGGGACTGTTAGAACCCAGACTCAATAGTACGCTTGTTTGTCTCTCATTGAGGGTAGTTCCACGCCCTCTAGCAGCCATGGCCACGGTGTCATGGCTTTCTCCATGGCCTTTTCCCTTCCCTTCCATATGAGTATATTCTACACTGTGTATCTGGGTAAGTGTTCTGCCCAAATGTCTGTAAAGGGGAGAAAACTTGGTTAATGCTTGTCAGTAGCAGAAAGCAATTCAAACCTCTGTCTACTACTGTTCACTAAGAGTTTTTTTAACTTTCTTCTTTTCATATTAACTTATGTTTCCAGTCTGTAAAATGATGATAATTGTAGTTACCGCCAACACCATCATCACCACCCCCACCATCATCACCAAAAATACCACTACCATCACTGCCACTACCACCACCACTATCATCACCTAAATTATCTCATCATCATCTGTTAAGAATGCACATAGTAGGTGTCTAAGTGGCTGTTTCCACTCAAAGTTGGCTTTGGCTATCAGAAGCTTGGATTTGCAGGAACAGGGGTCATGAAAGGAATCAGGATTCAAGAGAGGAGTGTAGAAATCATACTAGTGATTGTGACAATGGAATTACCTGGAAAAATTCATTAGTTCTATGAGGTTAGTTGGAATTCCTTGATGGTTGGTAAACGAGAGCTATATGTTCCCACGGAAGGGTGAGAATCCATAGAAAAATTGTCAATGCCATTAAGAATAGAGTTTCTCTTTTGTGTATGTGTTTGAATTCTAAATTTTCAGATTTTTAAGAGGACCTAATTATATCACCAATTAAGTGAGTGAGAACAATCTATAAAACTAAAGAAATGCTATTCTTGTGGAATAATATATGTACATAAAATTAGAGCAGTTCAACACTGCACAGTTGTAATGTTCTTTTAGATGGTGTGACTGTGACGGCTGTACTCACAATTCCATTAGGCTCTGTTTTCTTTCATTTCTAGGAAATGTTTCCCTTAACAAAAAACTCTAATGCTTTATTTCAGCCTGAAGGGATAAATCTCATGCAAGATCTGTTTTAAATGATTTTTTGAAGTTTTGAAGAAATAAAATATTTTTATTGTAATCTCATTAATTTTTGTGGGTGTGTGTGCTGGGACAAAAAATAAAACACACAAATTAACTTTAAAAATTGAAGCTTTCTACCTGCCTAGCTCTTAGTGGCCTTACTTGTGAACTGGGAATAGTTCAGAGAGAAAAATGACAGACTCAAGAGGAGGCAAAAGTGAAGAATCTGGGACTGGGAAGGAATTCACAGGCTTCCCATGGTGACCCCGAAAACAGGCTGTAAAGTCAATGCATGTCTAACACTCAATAGTAGATCTAGCCTTATACAGCAAGATGTGAACTGAGAGAAATTACCATTCCTCCTCTAGATTTATAGTAAACATTTAACAATGAAATATAACCTAAAAAAGCCAGCTGTGGGCAGCACATATGTACATTCCTGATGCTACGCTGGAGACTGAGGTAGAAGGGTCATCTATTTGAGGTTCACCTGGGTAACACAGTTAATTCAAGGTCAGCCTTGGAATACAAAGTGACACGCTGCCTCAAAAATATATAATGTTGTTATGATATCTTTAAAAAAAATAAGATCGTGTAAATTGTGTGGAACAGAAGGCAATAGTTTCTTGGGCTACCTCTTCTTAGTTTAAGGACCATTTCTTAAAGATAAATAGCATTACTGATATTACTTTTTAGTGTGTAGCAAAATAAAACCTTAAATCTGAAATTAAATGGCTGCTTAACATTTAAGCATTTTTTTTCCTTTTTGTGATGCTAGATAGTAGCACGTTTGAGTGAACATCTTCCTAGTTCTGAGGAATAGAGAAGGGGACAGTTTCTCTTGTTTCAGATATCTTCACCCTAGCCTAGGAATGAAGAACCCAAGGTACTGACAAGTCCAGAGCCTGTCCAAAGTCAGTTGGTGACACCCTAAGGTACACAAATGATGCCCTTTATGGCTCTGTCCCAGTAATTCTTGGGCTTTTAACTCTTGACACAATTCAAGCACCTGTTTACTCCTCAATCTGAGAAGCTTGGTCTCCTCTTCCAAAAGTGAGACTGTTTAAAGGTGACCATTTAAGGTACATAAAAACAGTGTTGTTGATATTTAAGACTGTCATGTTTAGTCTACCTATAAAATTATAATGTACCATGTAATTGACCCAGTTTGGAAGGAAAATAGAAAGAAACATACAATTTTGAATGGGAAAAATCTAAGCTATTATTGACAGAGGTTTGAAGTACAATTGGTAGGAGCTCTCCATAGTCAATGTCAAATTCCAGTACTGTCTCCCCATGTATGGTGATTCCCTCAGTTTGTCATTTAGTGGTCATTGGGTGAGAATCAAAGCACTGTTAGTTCAGGGTTATGGCAGGTTACAGAAAATACCATCATAGTGAGATAGAAGTCATCTCAGGTTGTGAAGATCTGGATCATAGGTACCAAAATTTATGGAAAGGGAGAGAAAGAGATGGGGAGGGAGGAGAGAGAGAGAAGGAGAGAGGGAGAGAGAGTTAGAAAGAGAGAGAGTTAGAGAGAGGTATTAACATAGGATGGCACTTTTAAAATCAAGTCACAGGCCTGAAGGAGTTTGATCAGGAGCAGTTAAGCCATATGAGGTCAGTTTCACAAACTGAAAGAAAACCTAATTGGCTTAGATAAGGGCTTGGCAAAATTATTCTGTGAAGGGCCAACTAGTAAATATTTGGCTTTTGCCAGGATAAGGCCCTTGTTGAGATTCCTCAGCTCTGACTTTGTAACAAACAAGGAGCTGTGGGAAATGCAGAAACCAAGGTCTGTGGCTGTGGTCTAGAAGACTTCATTTACGGCACAGACATTTGAATACCAGAAAATACATTCCTGTTACTATGTCGTCATCCATTTCAAAATATAAAATCATTCTTGGCTCACAGACAGAACAACAGGTGGTATGCTTGACTCAGTGCAGTCTGTTGACCATGGACTTTGAGAACTACCTTCTGAGAAATGCTTATTGTGTCCCCAAAACAGGTAGACACAACCTGCCAGGATCCTTTCTCCCTAATTTTGTAGTTTCTGGAAAGTAGGTGCTTTCTGTTTTAGTTTCTGTGTCTGAGGTCATCAAACAGACAGGGAAAGGGCTGTGTGTGATCTTTTTTACTGTAATGTTCCATTTCCTGGTCTGCAGCAGATTAAACAGGACTCTTCACTGCATCACACAGACCCATTACTGAATATGTTTGCCATCATTTCTAACAGGCAGACATTCTCTTGGTCTACAACACACTCTTCGTTCTGGTTAGCTTCATAGGGTGTGCCCATTTCTGCTATGTATATTTGGGGCTTTAACTTCTTCCCATGACATAGAGGGGTTTACTTGCTAATAGCCCCAGAAACATATTCAGTTCCTAGCTACATGCCTCATTAGTTACATAGAACCCTCATTCTTATTTCTAGTTTATATAAGTGTGATTGTTTTCCGACTCTTATTATGACAGGAATGTCATATGCTGATGGTACTGTTTCTTCTATATAAAACCCTTTTGCATATTATAAAGCAACACAGGAATGGTGCACAGGAAGAAAGTGGAAAAACTCTAGTTCAAAGCCAAATGAACTCCAGCTGAGTTGTTCTTCCTGCTTGTCATGATAGCCTGCCTCTAATTTAAGAGTTGGTAGGGCTGGTGTCCAAAGCCACTTGTAAATTTTGATGTGATGAGGTCAATAATTCTTATAATTTATTGCCAATAGAGAGTATTTATTCATTTTATTAATGTGTTTGCACACTCCTAAGTGTAAGTCATTGACTCTCATGTAGGAGGACACTTTATGCCTTGGAGAGTGAAAGACTAACGCTATATTGGAATTTGTTGAGCAGTTGGTCCTTCTTTTCTTCTGTAAGCCTTGGGGAGTTTTGAAGTTGACTTAAAAATGAGATAGGTACTTAAGGAGATAGGGAAATTTAACTGAAAAGTTAAAATATAGCTTGAAAATTTAGTTCCTTCTGATCTGCTGAGTAGTTGGAGAGAGAGATACAGTTACTCTTATCTCAGTTAATTTACAAAACACTTATTTCCTTCCCAATATATATCTTCTGCACATAAATGCTTATAATGTTCATTTATCCCATCTTTATCTAAACAGTTCTGATGAGGATCTATTTTCTTGACTGACCTACCGTTCATGATGCTGAAGTGAAAGGGATTTCCAAAAAAGATCAATGCCACTGTTGATAGACTCAATGTTTGGAACGTCTTTGTGAAACAGCACAGATTGAATACAGGCTGTGGAGATAGCTGGGCTTCAGAGGAGCTCTGTGTGGTCTGAGTATGAGTGGGGAACAGGGATTGGTTCTGAAGTTATTTATTTAATCCTATTTAATTTAATAGTAGACAAATTCCTTCCAAGGTTCACTTAAGCAGTGTAGACTAAGACAAGATAATCACTATCATCATTACATAGATATTTGCAATTTAAGGAAACCAAGATGAGACAGAGGTGGGGGGGTATCTCAACCGCTGACCATCAAAATGGATCTGGGAAGTTGGAAGTCTGGGAACAACCTTAGGATGTTCAATGAAGGATCTTTAGGACAGAGGTGGTAACACACCATCCTGGATTCCCTTGGTCAGTTTAATAGGAGGCCAGGCAATCTTAAACATTTTAAAAATCTAGCTGAAGGACCTAATCCTCAAGACCTACCCCTCCCACCCAATTCAAGCTGCTGAAGCTCACTTGCTTGCCACATGTAAACCTGGCATGGTGACCTTTTTCAGATTCTACATCACAGACTGCCAGCCATTTCTGAGCATGATCTGAATTTTGTCTTCATGAACACACAGAGAATGATGCCAAACCCTCCAGCAGTTCTCATCTTGCTGTTGGATGTGTGAGAGAGAAATCCTTGAAGAGGGTGTGTTTTGATGCCTACTTATGCCCTGGATTTCTTCTCTCTTTAAAATGCATATTTAAAGCTAACTGTTTACTCCCTGACTGCTCCAAAACCAATGCTGAATTTCCTACTAATTTGGATGCTTCTTTGCATTAAATATCTTTCATTTTTCTTAGCAAATTGAAATACTTGGAACATTGAATTTTTGTATTAATAATATGTATGATAGAAGCTGATAAATGTGAGATTAATGGCCAAAAGAGACATTTCAGACGGATAATTTAGATTTTTATCATTTATTAATCATAGAAAGTAAACCTGCTGTATAAGTAATTTTAGTTTTATCAAGAAGATAAATTGTCCTGGCTAATGAATGTATAGATATTCTATGCCAAAGGCATTTGGAGTAATCTGTTAATCATTTAAGTGTGTCAGGGCATATGCTATGTCTTCATAAGGCAATTAAAACACATAACATTCTCCACTGAAATGCATGTTGGTCTTCACTGCCTAAAGCAAATTAAAATGGCATTTGTCTTAGACTATGTTTTAGTGGCAAGATATCTACAGGCAATAACATGGAAGACTGTAGATGTCGTGGCAAAGAAAGCTAGTTCAGTCTCTCCTACTTGGGGCTAAGTTGCAAATGACTCTCAGAGCAGAGCTGTGTTAATGAGTGAGAACTTTCTGGATCTCAGTGCACCTGCCGTAGTAGAAGGAATCTTGGCAGAAAAAAACAAAAGGTATTCCTCTCCCAGTGCCTGGGGATCTACAGCTGTAGCTCTCATTAGCGCTAATGGATGCTCCCCAAATACTGTCCATCCTCTCTGATGGAGGGACAGACCCTTCAATAATGTTCTTGTTCCATGTAGCTGGCCTATGAGGACAGAGCCTGGTTGCATTACCAGGGCTTAGATAGTGTAGTGGTGCCATTTCACTAATAGAGATTTGTATTGGCCCTTATTTTAAAGTTGTAATTCTACTTTAGAAACTCTCTTTCAATGGGAATACATTTTTTAATGTATTAAATATTAGTATCCTTTTGTTTTTGTTGTTTTCTTACAAACCTGAAATAGCTGCTGCCATGGGAAAGACACAGCTATTTTACTCACCTGGCAATAGTTCACTCTGCTTGATTTTTAGACCTCCTCTAGCTCATCTCCAGGCTCAGGGCTCAGCCTCCATATTGCTGGCTTATGAGGTTCTGGCAGTAATTTGTTACCAGACACTGTGAGGAAAGTTCTCCACAGGGCTTCAGGTGAAGCCTGATATGGATTGAAGGCAAAGAATGTAGGAAACAGGGACCCAAGATGTTTTGGAAAGTGGAGTTTGAAGCTCTTACTTTAGAAATCAGGTTCCTCATTTCTAGGGTCAGTGGAACCCTAATACAACAGAGAGGGATGACGTGAACCTAATTTCTAGCTGGGCTTCCTTTGCCATTAGCAGGCTCAGCACACACGTTTCCACAGTGAGCATATGAAACAAGTGCAGATGTATGAATGGATTGAAAGGCTTGATATAGTATTGTTTATTTCTTTTTACTGGCATCAAAACTGTCCACAGGATCGGTTTCCTCCTGTGTAGAGGAGTGAAGATGTTTCCTCAGATCTCACAGTGCCTTCTTAGGGTATCAAAGACTTAGAGCCCAGGCAGCATGTGACCTCCTCTTTTCTCTTCCTGTAAACCACTGTCTTAATTTGTTCGGTTGTTTTTTCCTCATTAGATTTTCTTCAGGGATTTTTATCCTCAAATAAAACCAGTTTCTCTTTTGGACATGGAGGCCTGTGCATAGCATTCTGCTCTTCATTTCCTTTCCTTGGGGGCCTGAAGCTCCTCTTCTGTGAGAAAAGAGAGTGATGGCCAGAAGCAGCTACTTGGGCATTTGGCATGTGGGCACCTGGCCAGTTCTGGAAGGCTGGTCCGCTCCTGAGTCGTCAATACAGGCTTCCTGCTGAGTAGTGTGTTAATGCCAGCAGATTGCCAGGCAAGGCCTCTTGATGTTTGCAATGCACAGGTCCATATCAGCGATATGCATTTCCATATGAATATGATGCTGAGGCACAGGAGGGGAGAGGGGAACACTGAGAGAGGTCACCAATGAGAAGCAAAGCCCTAGGACTTGAAGAGTGGCAGGCTTGCTGGTGACTATAGAGATGCACTAGCAGTAGGGGAAGCTTGGGCTGCAGCTGCCCACATTATTCTTGGTTCCAGCCCAGTGCCCCCTCTCTCCTCTTTCTCATTGAATTTGATGCTTTATGGAAGCTGCAACGTCATAAAAATAACACTCTGCTGCATCCTTCACCCTGGGATCTCAAAGCCCTCTATGGACATTAATATTTATCGCTAGGAACCCGGGATGTCGGGTGAGAAATATTATCCCAATTTTACAGATGAGGAACTTGAGATTGGGTGGTTAAGTGACTTGGCAGAAGTCACTCTCTACCTACTGAGTGGTGGGACCATACCCTGGGACAGATCCCAGAAAAGTATGCTGAGCCCTTGCAGAATGTGAGAGTGTCCTTTGTTTAATGGAGGAAGGGACACATTGGAAAAAGGCAGGGCAGGGCAGGTATCTCATCTCTCCCTCTGACTTTAAGTTCTTTCTTGCCAGAGTCAAAAGCTGACGCTCATGGACTGTTCTCTTTCTCACTTCTCTGCCAATTAAATCTGCCAGCTCAGGATCCTTGGCTGGCAAGTAGCAGACAGCTTTTTTTTTTTAAATAGAGCTTTCAGCAAGGATGAACTGGACACTTGGGAGAGGGGAACCTCTAATGGTAAAAGAAGGGGGACACACCTTAGAAAGACAACCTGAAGACTAAGAAAGCTGAGAGGTAAATATCCGCCAAATCAAAGGATATTTAGAGAGGCCTTTAGCAAGGACAAAGCATTAGTGACAGGGCCAGACGTCTAGAACTCTGAGCATATTTTCATCTTCCATGGGAAATCTCTCAGGAGACATGCAGGGGAGTTCAACATTCCTCTGTGTATATATGAGGTCTTTTGTGCCTAGAAAAATTCTTTGATGGTATTTGTGGGTGAGGTCTTTCTTTTGAAGAGGTCTCTTTGGGTTGGCAAAAGAAAGAAAATGATGCAAGTTTTGTGTTAAGCACTTAGTTCTACCTAAGAAAGACAAGCACCAGAGTGTGTGGTAGAACCAGTGTTTCTCCACTTCTCTCCCACTCTTTGATCAGTTACAAAGCTTGGACACAGGCCTTAGACTATGTGCTATCAGGGAATGGACCTTCTATCCTCCTGATGGGGATACTGCATTAGCGGGACCAGGCAGGTATGAGGATGAAAAGTTATGGAGATACAAGAGGAGCAATAGAGATGGGCATTTTATGCTGTGGAGACCCTGTGGGAGAAGTGATCTGTGCTGAGGAGATTCTGCTTATAGAGTATGTCTTTCTCTCACTGGCCTTGATGAAGCTGGCACATTTTACCTATTAGATTTAGATAGTGACCACCTGGTTCATTTTCTGAGTAAACAAAAGCTATTTCGAAATGTTTGATCTAGTTGAATACAGTCATGGCCTGTGGAAATTATAAGAGGCATCAAGAGTGGAGGATCTTGAGTCTTATCCTGTAAATATTACAACAGTGCCCTTGTCATTTGTCACATAGTCTGGGAATTATTAGGGAAGATGGTGATAATTGTGTCAGGGGCCAAATCACAAAATTTCTTGAGTTTTTTAAAATTGTTTTGTGGTTATTATTTTGATTAGTAGCATTAGAGCTTTGTCCTTTCTTGAATGACCATAGGCTTTGTGTGTTACTAGGGATATAAAAAGAGTAAGTTTGTGGCACAAGTTCTGTCTGTGAAAGTCTTAAGCAGATGATAGCCACCAGCACTAAGGTGAAGATTCTCTAGAGGCAGCTTGCACAAATAACAAGGTGAAGGGAACCATACTAATTAGTCATTGAGGCTGTGTTCTCCCCAAACTTGGAATTCAAGCTCCAGTCAGATTGCTGGCCCAAGACAGGGTGGTTGAAGACTTCTTTATCCACACTGGGTAGATAGTTCCCTTTCTCTTGGTTTCCAATTGCGCTCTAGGCCAACGGTATGTGAATGCCAATTGAGAGCAACTGTTCAAGAAGAAAGTCTGTTGAGGCAAGGATACCAGGACCTGGAACCACACCGAACCACAGAAAGATGACTCAACAGCTTAGCCATCTTCCTTCCTCTTGCCATCTGCTCTTCCTTGTCACCCTTGCTCCTCTTTGAAGGAGAAGTGAGTCTGCATATGTATTTACTGTGCTGACATGAGTTTTAGTACCTAGAGGGGTGGAAGGAAGTCCCAAAGAAGTAGACAGGTCTTTGCCATGTTTCATGTATTTCTAGTCCTCTCACCCAGCTTCTCCTCTGGCCACTTTTGCCCAGTGTAGTGTAAGCAGTGAGGCCTCTGCCTTCTTGCTCCAATGAATTGAATGAAGTCATCAGGCCAATGCTGGCTCCCAGCCAAGGTGACTGTCCTTTAGCACTGTGAATGAATCCAACCCCCACCCACCCGTTTAAGGCAAAATAGTGGAAACTGGGTCAGTTTGCAGTGAAAGTTTATCAGAACTGCCTTAGCTTGTGGTTGAGGTAAGTTTTATATTGACTCCTGGGAGCACATTTGACATAGCCAGTAACTCTTAAGTCTTTTTTTTTTTTTCTGTATCTTTTACAACAAAACATAGATGCTTAGGGTATGAGAATAATAACAAGTGCTCCAAGAATTAAATAATTGCATCAATATTTATTACAACCTTTGGCCTTTGATAGATGTCCTTATGGTTCTCACCTATAAAATAGAGTTAAGTATTATCTTACATACTTTTCCGTTGATGTGATAAACATGTGAGCAAGGCAACCTATAGAAGAAAATGTTTATTTAAGTTTTCAGGTCCAGAGGGCTAAGTGTCCAGGATAGAAGGGACAGAAGAGAGAAGGTTAGTGCAGGAAGTTGAGAACTCACATATTCACTGGTAAACATGAAGCTGAGAGAGCAAATTGGAAGTAGGTTGAGTCTATGAGCTCTCAAAGCCCACTTCCAATGACATATTTCCTCCAAAAAGGCTATCCCTCCTAAGGCAACGATTAGTGACCAAGTATTCAACTCCTGAAGCCTGTGGAAGATACTTCTCATTCAAATCACCAGGAATGTCATGCCCTATAGCCCTTCTACGCAGCATCTGCAATGGCTTAAGTGGGTTAATTTGTGTACAGTGCTGACCAACCCTACCTGGCATAAATGAAACACTCACTCATTTGGTATTATTTTGAAGAGTCCTTGCTCACTGTCACAATTTTTTATGAATTAATATAAAGATTTTCAAGGAATACCTTACAAAGCACTCTCTGTTCCCTCTCACCAGCTGGGTTTCTGTTACATCTTCATTTTTATTTAGTGATTGTGTGTGCATGGACATGGGGGTCAGAGGACAGCTTTTGGAAGTCAGACCTCTCCTTTCAACGCATGGGTCTCAAGAACTGAACTCAGGCAGTCAGGTTTGGTAGTGAGTGCTTTTACCTTTCAATACCTTTCAAGCCATCTTGTAGGCCATTCCCATTCCCCACTCCCTCACTGAAAACTAATTCATTTGAAAAAAGTTCAAAGAGCCAGGCCATCATGACTGCTTGCAGCCTGAATGTTGTGCAAGCACCTCTTGCATTCCTTCCCCCTTTCCTTAAGTAACATCTGCCCAGCCTTAGAAAGTCTTAAATATTAAAAGGCAGTGTTTAGGTGGCTTTGTTTCTATAGTGCTTTTTTATTTTGTCGCTGTTGTTATTCCACAAAAGTACCTTAAAAATAGCACAACCCAGCATTAGACAAATGTTTATCCGATTATATAGGCACATCAACAGAGCTAACATAATAAGTTAGAGTTACTAGAAATTCTAAGCATGAGAAACGGGCATATTAAAATGAATGAAAAATTATAGGTATTACCGCTATAAGCTGCTTGTAATATTTTTAAGGATATATATTTTCTGTAATCCTGCCCTGAAGTGAGTTGCCTATAACATGAAAGAAAGCAAGTTTCCAGGTCTGCACATGAGACAGGATGCAGAACCAACAGGGACCTTCAACTCTTTGTTTGCTGATTGGACCTTTAACTTGGGTTTGGACTTTTTTTTTCTGGACTTGAGTAAGACAGAATTTGGTGTCTCCCATTGGAATCTTCAGAGCTTCAAACACATGCTGTAGGTTAGCTTGAAACACAACGTCAGTGAGAATTTTTTTGGATCGCCAGAAACTGGATATTCTTGGGGATGGAACTCTCCAGGCATGATTGTTATTGTGTGCTTCACTGGTCCTCAGAGCAGAGGGGCAGTTCCAAGCCTTAAACCTTCCAGTGTGGAAACACAGAAAATAGGGATGCAGGAGTCTTTGGCTTGTTTCGGCTTGGAAGGAAATGGTGATTTTAGGTCACCTTGCCCTAGATTTGGATGGCCCTGGGAATCACGTGAGGAAAGGGATCCTTGTTAGAGAGGATGAAGAAAACTGGAGGACTGGAAAGGAGATTTTCCCTTGTGGTCTGAATCTGCAATTGTGAGTGCAGTGGGAAAACCAGTAATAGGCCATTCTTTTTTTGGGGGGGGGTTGACTTGAAGGATCTGTGGTATCTTTCAGGGAAATGAGTCACACACACACAGGAGTGTGTGACAGCCACGGCTGTATGTAGGAATGGAGAGCTCTGAGCAAAGGCGCGTACTCAGTGCAAAAACGGTTGTCACTTCCCTCTTTTCTTCTCTCCCACACCAATGACTTCCCCAGAAGAGGTCAAGTGCCTCTCAGGAGAATGAATCATTAAGCAGGAAGTGAGTGACGTGTGCAAAAGGCTTGCTTTGCCTCTCTTTGAGGACAGTGCATCCCCCAGGACACTTGTCTCTCCATGAAACCTCCAACCTTGAAATTCCCACCTAGATAAATGATACTTGGGGTGGATTTGCACCAACACTTAGATAAGTTCTGAGAAAAATCCTGTGACCAACCAGTTTGATTATCCAGCTGCTTCTTCCCTTGATGAGTCCAGGGTGGTGTCACAGTTGAAAGCTTCCATGGAAGGTTTGCTCCAGGTAAATTCTGCTTTATGGGCAGATGTTTTCCCTGCAGATAGTTACCATACTGGCATGTTCTTCTTGCTGGTTGAAGTGACCTTGCTTGGTTAAAATAAATATGGCAAAAGAGCTTTCAAATTGACTATGATGAGTTTCATAGGCAAAACACACTCCCAATGACACCTCCCTGTGTACATGTAACGCCCACCCACTTCTGTCCCCTCTTCTCTGGTCATTCGTCCTTAGCACATATGTACATTCTCACTTTTATCTTTGCCTCTCTGTCTGAATTTCCTCCTGGTTGACCTGAACCCTCTCTTTTGTTTCCCTTCCCAGATTTACTGTTTATCTCATAAACACAAGGAGGGGGCTGCCGATCAATGCTGCCCGGGTGTGTGATGGGCAGAGGGCCTCTCGGGCGGGCGTGTTTGTGAGTGCGAAGGCAGCAGAGGTAAATTAGCTTGCAGATTTCAGCAGAGACTGTTATCAGCGTCCTCTGCCAAGGATCATGCAGAGTGCCAAATTACAATTGATTTCTCAATAAAATTGAGTTCAACCTTCCCCAGTATAATCCGAGACAGAAATGACAGAGAACTGTCTCACTTTAAAATTTTTATTCTTTTCAGTCAATTTTGTTCTTGGAGGTTTATCATTGTTATTAGCCTGGGACCATGAGGTGCTCACTTCCGCTGTCTTCCAGACTTCCCCAAGCAGGTGAGGTCAGCTGAGGAAGTTCAGGCACCAGGTTTCCAGGCCTTCCCTCTTGGGCGAGGTTTCTCACCCATTGCTACAGGAAGAGGAAATTAGCCTTTAGGACCTCCAAATATAAAAGCATGTGCCCTGTGTTTTGAGTGGCTCATGCTTAGAGCATCATAAGCTATTCAGGGCAGGTTGCTTCCTTTCTTCTCACCCCCTACCCATACATGTGCCTTCTCAAACACTCATGCTTACCCTTTACCTTCTGCTCAGAGCCCATTGCTTTGGGAACCACTAACAAACCAGCCTAATTAAAACACATTTTTCCCCATTGCTGGAGCAATTCCCTGAATGCTTTTTCCTTGCCAGTGCCATGCTGAGCCTTCTCAGTGCACTACCTCTATTTAGCTACCAAAGAAAGACACCTTTGCTGAGCAAGGAATCAATCCCTTTCGTATCATATTCTGTTCTGACCCTGAAAGCAAGCACCTTCCAGGAAACCAATGTCCTTCTAGAATAGGTGCACACATGCCACACCGAGACATCATGATGACCTCCACAACCACTCCCTTCCATCTCTAAGGCCATGGCTTTATTTTTCACTGTAACTATTCTGTTCTTTTGCTCTCTTTTTCTCCTTCCTGTGTGTGTGTGTGTGTGTGTGTGTGTGTGTGTGTGTGTGTGTGTGTCTTGTGTCTGTGTGCATGTGCACATATTGTATGTTTGTAGAGGCCAGAGGTCACGATTGCTCTCTATCTTGATTTTTAAGACAAGCTGTATCATTGAGCCAGAAGCTTAGTCATTTGGTGAGACTGGCCGGCATTGAGCTCCAGGGAAGACTTGCCCACTGTGGGTGGTATCATTCCATGCTTGGGATCCTAGATGATGCAAGAAAAAGAAGGGAGCTGGGCAATGGTGTGCATTCATCTCTCTCTGTTTCCTGATTGTGGGTGTGATGTGAGCAGCTGCTTCAAGCTCCTGTTGCCTTAACTTCTCCACCATGGTGACCTTACTGTGACCTAAGATAAACTCATTCTCCATTACTTTACTCTTCTTAGGGAATTTTATTACAGAAACAGTAAAAGAAATTCAGAGAATCATCACTAGGTGCTCTGAATTGGCTCCTAGTTATAAATGGAATACATTGTCTTTCCTTATCTTAATATGGTTACTTACATAATTAATAAAGTTTGGTGATAATAACTCATTTACAGATTGAGTGAAATTATGTTTTTACTGTGAGAGTTAAATATGCATGTACAAATGTAAATGATGTGAAATTTTTACCCAGTCGAAAAGATCTTTAGGCACCTACCACACCAGAGTATAACTTGTTCTAGAGTACAGGTAAGATCAGCAGGTGCTGGGGAATAGTATTCAAAAACCTTTAATAGACATGCATAATTATAGAGTTAAAACTCCCATGAAGAGAAGGTCCCCAATGTACTCCACCGTTTGTTTACAGCAAGATTTTACCAAGTTGCTCTCTCAAATGGGGACTTCCTGTAGCAAGCATGTGTAAGTGCCCATGGAGGGTTTTCTTTAATTTTTGAAAGAGGATATTAAGAGAGAATGTTTTTTACTTCCTCTTCAGTAGCAAATAGTACCATCCATATAGAAATGTGCTTTGCTCCCCTCCCACCCTAGGACGTCGTGCCTTAAAATCACATTCAGGCTCTTATAATTCCAGTGCTGCAAACAGCTGGGCCTGGCAGCTAATTCCTTTGCTATTAGAGATCTCACCACCACTTTTGAGCAACTCCAGTTAGCTGATTACTCAAATCTCCCTAATCCCAAGCATTCATAGAGTCAGATCAGTAACTAGTGTGTAGTTTTCTAATTTACTCCACAATATTCTTATTCCCTCCACATCTTCATGGTGCTCAGATGATTGAAGCACCCTTAGATCCACAGATTTGTTTAGCGGAGGATGGCAAGCTCTAGAATTTCTTTAACACCCAGTACAGTGTAATAACATCTATACTTAGTACATACCACACTGTTATATTCTGTAAGTAATATCTGTATTTTACTACACAATTTGCTGTGTTCTTACCACGTACTAGGATATTAGGAACATTATTTCATCTTCAAAACTAACCTGAGGTGTTATCTTCAGGCTATATAAGAGGAAACTAAGGCAGAGAGATGTTGCTTATCTTGTATCACGTAACTCTGTGATTGACAGAGTGGTAAGATTCAAACATGGGGCTAACTTCGAAGCCTGTGGTGATTGATCTTGAAGCAATACAGCCAGCCAAGCATGGACTACAATCTTGAAAAGCAGGAGCCAAGATGAGCCTTTCGTCTCTTTACACTGTCTTGTAGGAATTTGTCACAGTGGTGAAAGCCCTGACAAACAAAAGCCTTCGCTCTTATTTACTAATAATGAAACATTTGGAAGGATGGGGACAATCTACCTAAATAGTCTAGTTTTCATGATTGCAAAGATTTAGAATGGATGAACCCTTTATTCTTGTTATCCTTTCTCTTTATCTTTTATGTCATGCGTGTCTCAAAAACCAAAAATGGTTGGTGGTTGAAACTATACACATCATCCCATTTCCCCCTACTTTGCTTTCTTTTTATATCTTATGTTCGTTTTGCAACCTAGAACTAGTCCCCTCAGCAACAGCACTACCTTATGGGTCTTCCATTTGACTAATATTATGCATACAGATTTATAAACCTTAAATTGGACAGAAGTAGGGCCTCAAATTCTTCTGAATATTAAAAATTTGGTGAGGCAGAGTTTGTTTGGAATCACATGTATAGATTGCAATGTTTACTTGACTCCTTGAACTAAAATGACACAGAGGAATTTGTTTTGTTGTTATTTACTTATTGCTTTTGAGACCCTGGCTATCCTAGGACTTTGTAGGTGGCTCAGGCTGTCCCTGAGTTTGTAATTACCCTCTTACTAGCTCCTAAATACTGGACATTCTTGTGTGAATTTGTCTGTATTCTTAGTGAAGGATAATATACATGCCAATGTGAGTTGAATGATTGAGAGCTTAATGCTTTTCATTTCCTTAAGTCTTCATTCTTTCATCTGTGAAATGGTGTAAAAAAGAATCTAACTTACTTGGTTGGAGTGAACTTATAAAGGGGCAGGTGAACTTTTATAAGAAGCCCTTCATATGGAGGGAATCCACAGCCAGAGAACTCCACAGCAAACAGCCCTCATTACTACTGATCACTTATGATAGAATTTAATCTACAAAATTTCCTGCTTTTCTTAAATACAAAGATGTGTCCTCTGGAACTGTCTCCCTTCCTCTAGAGAGCAGGAACCCTTAATCAGGCTCCCGGTTCTGGTTCTGAGTATAGTATATTGTATTCTGTGAAGCAATTGTGTGGCTAGGTAGAGTTCTATGGACAGACTAGGTCTGTAATACAATGCTGATTGGATTTGGTAGCAAGGCTGATAAAATTGCTTTTGAGATAAGCTGGTTGCCAATGTGCATTTAAGGATCACACTGTAATTTGGAGAAATGGGTTCCACAATGTCAGAGAACAACACCGCCAAAAATATTTCCTTGAAGCAATGGAATTAGAAAGGGAAGGTGACCAAGGAGCCAGACAGGCTGCTTTACATGAAGAGGAAAGGAGTCACACTACTCGAAAACTTGGATTCAGGGGAATTAATTAGTGACTTTGGCCTTCTCCCTAAGTAAATTACACAGAGAAGCACTTACAGCCAAGGCCAAGAAGCTCTTTGCTAACAGAGAAAGAATGCTACACAAGAAGCTAAACCAAAGATTGCTGTTAGCCACTAAACTATGTCATATAAACCAGCAAAACCATAGTACTTATTCCAAGGATTTTTTTCAAGAATGAATAGAGGAAATTATTCATGAAAAACTAACTTCCAGAAGTACAGAGTGAATACTAGGAATCATGGAAAGAATTAATTCTGTGCACAGTCAAGCCTTGATTAAGCACACTAATGGAGGAGAATGTAGACAAATCAAACGTTGGAACATCTTCAAGTTATTACTATGTTTATTTGTTTATCAATGCTTTTTTTGCTGTCTCCCTTGGAGAAGAACAGAAAATCTTCCAACTCTATTACTAATGTCACACTGGAATCCTCAGGTGCCATAAACTAGGGTTGAGAGGTTATGTGTCAAAAGGGCATGCAGACATTGAAGTAGGCTGTCCAGGGTTTGGGAAGGTGGAACCAATCATAGCCATGGAAAATGAAAAAGTGAGTAACCTACAAATAACCTTTATAATGCTAAAATCCCCTGTGGAAGACTTGCAAAGATCAAAGAAAAAGGAAACTAGCCATTGATGTTCATTTGTTTTCACTGTTCCTTCTCCAGCAGGTGCTGGGAAGTAGACCACATGGAAATCTAGCAGCTAATTCCACTCTTGCTTCCTGTTTCAGATACACAGTGACCACACCCTGCAGAAATTACTTTGCCTCTAGGTTTTTCCCCAGATTCACCCAAGTTGCCTACCTGACATGCTTTCTTCAAATATGTTCTCAATTTTATTTTATTTTTTTCAAAACAGATCCTAGTTTTTTGGGGGGAGCACTTCTCAAGTTCTCCCTTTCCCTGTTTATCCCAGTAAATCAATTATGGATCAGAAAACACTGATACAAGAATTTTTATTTTGTGTAAGGTTAAGAGAAAAGCTATGAAAATTAATGTGTTGTTCCTACTGTAAACAAATAGATACTTCAGAATTCCCGAAATAAAGACATGCAAAAATCAGAGTGTTATCTCCACTATACAAATAAAGATACTATACACTCACTAAAGATAGAAAGACATCTTAATTTTCATTAGCTAAAATTAATTTATCAAATGACTTGGTTGAGGACTAGGGTACCACTTAGTGTAGAGCACTTGCCTGTATCTCTGAGGCTCTTGAGTTCAGCCCTGAGACTTGAAAATAAAACAAAGCAGAGTTCAATGAAACAATGAATGAAAATTAGTTGACTGACAATAGACGAGAGATGAGTGTAAGACTGAATTTGAGCACTGGACAGTTGAGGAACATAAGCTCCGTGGACAGCTTGACAGAAATGTCTTTAAGACCAATAGCAATGCTGAAATTCCCCTTTCATAAAGTTCATGGGCTCAGATTGGTCCACTGTCTCAGGTATCATTTGGCACGAGAGGCATTTCATTGATACTGCAAAGTCCTAAATAAATCCCATCTGAACCCTACTTCACATTGGACATCACGTTGGTCCACTGATGGTTGATTCACCCACTTTGGAACTAATTCTCAAGATTTAAGAAACTGATCCCTGAATTGTGTTGACTGAAAGAAAGTCCCTGTGCAGATCCCAACCGATCAGACATTAGCTGTGACTATTAAAGAAAACTGATTAGAGATGAAGCAGAGGAAAGTATTATTCAGAGCAGAACTGAGGAAGAGAGATTTATAATTGACACTGTTGCTGGGAGAGGATATTGTATGAAAGAGTGGAGATCATGGAGTAGGTTTCTGTGTGTTTGTGTTAGAGCACCATCTTGCTCATAGAAAGAGATAGACGGATGGATAATAGATAGTAGATGGTTAAATATGAAATGGAGAGGCTGCCAATAAGGGTGGCAAGAATCATGAATGGATTAGTGCATGGCCTACTGTACAAAGAGAGACTGAAGTAATACCACATAGATAGCCTAGAGAAAAAATAGCAAAGGAACAGGGAAGTTTTTAGTATTATAAGCACCTGAGACATTATCACATTAGTTAACATTCATTTTTGAGCTTGAACACATCATAAGACATGCCTAGTGTGGTCTGAATGATCTGTGTTTTCCTATTTACCTACTAAGTTCAATAGTGATGAACCAGAAAAGACAGGAAGTGAAGTGTAAAATCAGAAGAGTTAGAGAAAACATTTGAAGCATTTGTGGTCCCTTCAAGGAATGAGATTAACTCACTGTTCTGTGTGATTAGGAGTGACAATAGCGTGGACAAAATGTGCCTCTGTGAATGTTCATAAATAGAAATTTGGGTGCAGTCTCAGTTTTCCAACATCCAGATAGTGGCTCACCTCTCTTTCTTGGTGACTGCTGGAAACTTTGTTGATTGAAAGGGACTCATTTCACACCATTGATGGGTTCTTGAATGAGGGGTTGTGGTGTGAGGGTTCTATATTACTCTGTCTGTGTGGATTCAAACTCCAACTCAGTCATATACTAGTTACAATCTGGAAAGAGAATTAAATTCTCTAAAAGACTTCCCTTCTTTATACATAAAGTGGAGATGAAGAGTAGTGCTAAAACATAGGGCTCTTAGCTGCTATGCATAAAGTGCTTGGTATAGAACTGGGTGTATTATACTTTAAATACTTAGACAGTATTTATTTAAGAAACTTTTCAGGATCTACTTTATACTAGGGCAATCAAAATGCTAGGAATATGATAGAGAAAATGCTAAAGACATTATTCATTCAAGGGGCTTAGTTTCCTGTGAGAAACATGGGAGAATGAAGAAAATCAGTATGTCATATGTCATGTGGTGGTTAAGTATGATCAAGAAAAATAAAGCAGGTAAAGAGATGATGGTGAGGATAGAAACATCATCGCCACAATGATAGTAAAGTCAAGAGGCAGGCAATTAATGTGGAAAACTGGACAGATGCTACAGGGTTGAAAGCCAGAAGATATGTCAGCTGCAGTGCTGAATGCCCAACACAATTCAGGTAATGAACACTGTAGAAAGGGATTCCTTGCCCATGCAGAAGTAATCTTTACCAGTGACCCAGGCACTCAATGTCCTTTTGTCATGCAGCTCTGTCATTTCTCAGTACCTCCGAGCTCAATAGCAGGTCTTCTGCATTTAGTGGCAACTTTGGCAGAGACGTAAGGTGGGATATGGCTCAAGAGATTTTTGTGAACAGGGTGGACAGGGTACCTGCTGTTTACATTCATGTGCCACTGACTAGAACTTTATTTATATTGTCACAGTTAGGAACTACAAAATCTGCTCAGTGAATGTCATCCATGAATCAAGGACACAGGGAAATAAGTGTTAATTAAAGGACACATAACCAGAAGTGTTCATCCTATAGGATTTTTTAAGGATCTGAGATTCAATCTTTAGTGCAAAGGAAAATTACTGAGGTGATCTAAGACAGCAAAACATCAAGTTTAAGCCTTAGGTGTGGCTATCTAAGGTGTGGCTATCTAAGGATTGGATGGATAAAAAACTAAGTTAATGATAATAAGTAAATAATGTAAGGCACAAGAAGGGATTCAACTGAAGGAATGGAAGTGGGCAAGGAAAAGAGTTTGGGCAAATGAGTGTTTAGAGAACAGAGTGGGCAGGAATTGATGGAGAAGATTCAAAGACTTCCAGTTGTCATTTATGGGGTCAGAAAGAGGAGATCTAAGACAAAGAAAGATGAAGACAGAGAGGGAGAGTGAGGAAGAGACTAGGAGGGAGGGAGGAAGGGAGAGAAGGGGGAGACAGAGAGGAAATCAGAAAGTGTGTACATTGAGTTCAGGGGACTAAACACCCTATTGTTTTTTTAAAATTATTTTTGTGGGATTGTCAACCAGGCTGACCTTGCACTCACAGAGATCCATCTGTCTCTGCCTTCTGAGTCCTAGGATCAAAGGTGTGTGGCATCACTACCTGGCCTCAATTCCTACATTTAAAGAATTTAGTTTCCATATAAGTTTGCTTACAAGTGGTTTTGTACTTTAGGTCTAATATGCTTATATTGGTGATTGTTTCAAAACATTGATGATGCAGTCACCACATTACCTGTTCTGCACAGTTCATGTTCATTCATTCACTATACTTACCCACTTACCATTTACTGAGGCTTAATATGGGCTTAGAATCTACAGCTGAATCATAGCTTCTATTATTAAAAGCAAATAGATGCATCATTTGCTGCTGAAGGCTTAGCAAATGATTGAGCTGTTTTTGATGGATTTGTTGATGGCTAGTTTTAAATTATTAGATTAGAGAATGCCTCATGTAGATTTACACCTTCTACTGTATTCCCCCATGATGTAATGAGATTATAACTTTGATGATGATTAATCCCAATTGTCAGTTTGACCAGATTTATAATTACCCTGAAGATAGACCTCTGGATGATAGGGCATTTCTATAGAGGCTTAACCAAGAAGGGAAGATGAACTTTGAATGCAGGTAGCACCATTCCATGGGCAATGATCCCTGACTAATACAAAAGGAGAAAGTGAGTAGAGCAACTGTATTCATCTCTCCTTGGTTTCTGATTATAGAGTCAGTGACACCAGCTGCCTCATGCTCTTGTTACCATAGCAGAGAACCATCTCTGTTACTATGTATTGTTTGCCATGGTGTAATATGCCTTCAAATCTAAGCAAACATTAGCCATTTCTTCCTTTATGTGTTTTGTTTTTGAAAATGGTGGTGGTGCTGGTGAGGTGTTTTGTCACCGTAATGGGGAAAGTAAGTAATCAAGTGACCTTCTTTAGAAGTAGAGTCAGTAGTTGACTAAGTAAAGATCACTCTAGGTTAGTGTGGACCTTGAAATCATCTGGCATCTCTATGAGACCAGTGACATTTGGGTACGGGCACTAAGGGATGAATGCAGAAGCAAGTATTAGACCAACCCACCTACAAACAAGGTAACAGCAAGGGCTGTATGTAACCACCAGAAAATAGAAGCAACATGGCATACTTTCTGCTCTGGAGTTTTAAGAGAGAGAGAGATGATGGCCCCTTAATTCTGTACTTCTAGTCCCCATACCTGTGAGAGAATAAATATCTATTCCTACAGGCACTCAGCTAATGGTAGATGTTGCAAAGCAGCCCTTGGGAATTTACATATTCTCCTGTAAGAGAGCATCATAGGAAAAAAAAAGGATTTTAGCAGAAAGGTGTAACATATCATTACTTTGTATCTAAACTGAATGTGAAACTAAAAGGGAAAGTAGTGAAAATGTGGAGGGGCACAGTAGGAAAGATTGTAAGTTATATACAATATACACCTATATAGAGAGAGTATGTATATAGCTATATAACACATACTTCAAAAGAAAGTACATTATATACAAACATGGAAATGTCATGATGAAAATGCTTACTATGCACAATAAGTATACACTCATTAAACTCACCATTAATTGCAACCTTTGTCTTCTAAGACAATTGCCTCTTCACAGCTATTCCCATTCTCACATTCCAGTATTTCCTCTGCAGAAGAAATGAAGGTTTAGTGAGTTAAGGCACTTGCCTCAGTGCACATAGCTGGTGAGTGGAACTGAGGTCTTCTGGCTCAGTACGCATTCTTGGAACTAGGGTGATTCCTTCCGTGCAGGAATTAGGATGTGGGCTATTGCTGAGTCATCAGATGCTACCCAGGGAAATTAGGAAGCAGTGACCCTGCAGCCTCTGAGCTGTTCCCCTAAGGACTCCTGTGCTTGGTAGGGCTTAAACTACATGTCCATTTAGAAAAGTTTCCTCTTTCTGTCCCTCTGAGCATTGCCTGGGAAGTGCAGAGGACAAGTGCAAATAAGGAAGTGTCCTTGGCTGTCATGTGTGCTGCCTGTGTGGAGGATTGAGGACTCTTGTCCACTTGAAAGATTTCTTTGGTTGTTGTACAAGTGGCCTTCCAGCTGCTGGAGAGTGGAGTGTACATTCCAGTGACCATCCTTGCCAATTAACTGGGTGGCTTGTGTGCTTGAGGAACTCTATGTCACTGTGTGTCACTTTGAGATGTACCCAGTGCTCTTAAGGCTCAGAGGTTCTGCAAACTGAACTCAGTACGTGTGATGCCTGAAATATCTGAGTGGCCGCTAGTGCCTTAAGTGTAGATTTTTGCATGCCATTTTCAGGCTTCAAGATGCCAGTTTTCTGAAAGACTGCAGCCTGAATATGCTTGTTGAAGAGAAGGGAAGTGTGAATTCTTTGCTAAAACCAATCCAACATGGCCATTGTGATCCCATGTGAGGCTTTTGGGAAGCCACTGTGATTTTGACTAATGATGCTTTATTTCTACCACTTTCTGCTGTGCTTGCAGGCACCCAGGGCAATACTTTTGAGAGACTCATCACAGTGAAGCTCAGATTAGAATCTGGACCTCAAGGTCTTTTAAAAGAGGATAGCCCTGTGGGAAAAATAGTGGACTGAAATGACAAAGAAGCATCTCATTTGCCTCCTATGTTAGTGAAGGAAAGCTGAACAGGAGTCAGGGCCAGCACAGTAAGGGTGTGAGGGGTTCTTGTTGAATCTGTTATCTTGCTCAGAACAGCTTCAGCCTAAATGTGGTAGCTGATATTGCTTAGGACGCAGTTAGGGTTATATGATGACCCATTTGACACTGTCAAGCAAAAGGCTGTGTCCATACACATTGATCTCAAAATCAGAAACTGTCTGCTCTTTGCCCTAGGAAGTGAGGCTTCTTTTATATATACCTGGTCCCTTCTTTCCTAAGTGGTATGAAGGACAGAAGAGGACAAAAAAGTAAACAAAATGCTATTAAAGTCTCAGCTTTAATACACTTAACTTGTTTAAGATAAATTAGCAACGTAACCAGCATTACCATAAAAACCTTAACTGCATTAATTGTTTAACATATTTAATTCTTGTCATTTTTATTACTAGTCTCATTTTGCAAATAGATAAACCAAATTTCATAGTTTCAAAACTTGGCAACTACTACCACATGAATCACTGAGGGTGAACTGGAGGGCAGGGTGTAGGAAGGTATTGAAATGATGTCATAACATGTTAAAGGTCAAATTTGAACTGTCTGGAAAAAGGTATTTCATATTGACAGAGGACAGTGAAGCAAAGATGGATTTATAAAATGTATGGTACCTCTGTTGAGTGGTGTTGCAATCTATCTGGAGCCCACAGTAACATGGAGAAGAAAAGTGAGAACCAAAAGGGAGCCATTGTCTGAGAGATGAAAGCTTTGACTGCTGGTACATAGAATTCCAATAATGACTTTTTCACTTGGGCATAAGGGCACTTGAAGGAGTTGAGCCACATGGGCCAAGGAAAGTGACAATGGACTATCAGGGCTGTGCTTTTAGGGAGATTAACTTGGCAACAGTGTGTTAGATGGAGTCAGGGGCAGGATACCTAGGTGAGCAGGAGAAAACAGGATGAAATGGTCCACTAAACTTCTGAATTCAATTGCATGTTTTCCAGTTTAAAGGAAAATCACCCCCTGGTTTAGTAGGAGATCATCAAGGTGGAAAAAACAATAAAGAGAAAGTATCACTACATATTGACCCCACTCAGCTTCCTTTATAGCAGATTAAGAAATCATGAGTGACAAAGACCAAAACTTTAGGGCAGATCATTTACTACTTATGAATGATGTTAATGAAAGTCACCAAAATAATCAAAGAGAACTTTTCTAATAAAAAATAATGTAGGATAACAAAGAAAAGCACTTACTTACAAGCCATGAGTGTTATGAACTTTATATGGTTATGCTCTTTAGAATCATGACCCCAGGGCCATCATTTATCCTTATCACATGTTTGAACTAAGAAAAGAGAGGCTAATTTACATTCCCACAGGACACACCTGAGTTGATCTACACTATGTCATGATATTTAAACAAATTTATTTATTTTTCTAAAAGGATGACTTTTGACTACAGGGTCATTAAGATGGTTGACATTAGAAAGAAGGCATGAACCAAGGTTCTTTCACTTTGTTTTCAGTGATATTTGTGTCTTATATCTACTGCATGGATTCTTTTGTTTCCCTCTCAACCACACAGAATACTGTAAGATGCCAGGAGCTTAAGAAATATAAGTAGCATGCATTTTATGGAGTTGAGGATTTTCCAGTGTACTTTAAATTTTAATAGCCACTGATGGAGACCCCCAAGAGACTGAAACACACTGGAGGCTGGACTTCAACTTCTCTTTGTTTTCCAAAGAAATCTGCTTATGCTGTACCATGGGGGAAGTGAGGAGACAGGGCAGGTGACTGCTTGAAATAGAATTTTTTTCCCTTCCAATGTATGCATATTTTCTATTGGGGTATCTGGGTATATACATTTTTAATATTATAAGCCATGAGTGTTAAAAAAAAAAGCCAGCTGAATACATATCAGCCTCCTGGGATCAGGCTTTGGAATGCTGAGTGGGTTTGGTGTATGATAAAACCTTAAGAAATCTTTTTTTCCAGAGATTTCTAAAGACATTTGCTTATCTGTAGTCCAGATGGCAACTACTAATGATGAATTGTGAACTTTACAAGTAGGTAAAACCATGGCTGATGGAAAAAAATTCCCACATCTATTTGATAAAATACTCACATGATGTGAAGAAAAGGGAGAAACTAAACTAATAAAGATGCTATATTGCAATGAAAAGTAATATTTGACACCCCTTTTCATTGCTCAGAGACTGGCTTTTGGTGAGGTACTTCCTCATGAGTGTGTGTGTGTGTGTGTGTGTGTGTGTGTGTGACAACAGAGGCAAGAAGATGGCATCAAATCCCCTGAAACTAGAATTAGTGGTTGTTGTGAGCTGCATGTACAGTTGGTTGTGAGCTGCCTGACGTGAGTGCTGGGAACTGAACTCTGGTCCCCTGCAAAAGAAGCAGGCACTCTTAACTGCTGAGCCTTCTCTCCAGCCTCCCCCTTCTTACATTTTGTTTCACAACCCAATATTCCAAAGTAATACTCTTCAGAGATTAGCATAGTCCCTATACATCCACATCTGAAAATTACAGCTCATCTTGCTCTTGTTACAGTTACATATTATACGTTGAGGTCCATCCATGCATGTGCTTTAAGGTATCTTTCACCTCTTTGAAACAGTTTCACAACATTCACATCTGTAGACTATGTACAGTTCTGAAGAGAGGTCTTGTAATTTTTTTTCTCATTTAGGTTCTCTAAAGAGTTTGTAACCCTCCACAGGGAGAGAACCACTGGGTTAATGGAAGGTGGCCCTATCAGTCAGGATTCTGGCAGGTAACAGATGGTACACTCAAATGGGGTTAGAGTTTAATGAAGAGACCATTTCCAAGAGTAGAGGAAAGGATGGAGAAAAATCAACAAGTGGTGCCTCCCCTCAGGCTAGCAACAGAGGGAGACCTGGACATGCCAGAGTAGCAAGCTGGTTTGTGTCCAGAGAGCTACAGTTATTACAAGTGAAGAGGTTGCATTTCAAGAATGCAAACTTTGATGAAGTATACATAATCTCTCCATGTTAAGCAAAGAAAGCATAGGAGGGTTCAGGGTACCCCACTTAGTTGTCTTCTTGGCCTTCCTGTATCTCAACCTACTCAAAGGTCAGGCTCTAGAAGCAAAGGTGGTAGAGAAGGGTACATCAAAGATCTGAGGAACGGTACAGAATGCCCTACATCGGGACACTTAGCTAACATATTTTGTTATAAACCCAGTGGCTGCTCCCTACTGCCAATGCGGAAAAGAGCCAAGTTAATAGTGTGCTCTGCTCAGAAACAGTTAGAACCTAGACTAATGCAACTGCACCTTTATGGTTTTCAACCTTCAGCTTTATGGGATGGCTTCTAATTCTGAAGTAGAACCATTTGAGGGTCAGCAGCTTAAACTTAACTTCACATCGAGGCAGCTGTTATAGATATTGGGATAATTTTTAAGGCATTTGGATGTCACGAGAACCTGTTTTGCTCCAGATTCTGGAGATGCAGTGAGGGAAGAGAGTTGTTTACTCACATCTGTGAAGCAAAGTTATGGTGCACTGAGTGGGGTAGAACTTGCATCTGGTTTTATTTCAGTAAAATGCTTGGATTTGTAAATGCTGGTGTTGCATTAATTCATTGTATGGAGTTCATTGTTGCAATTAGACGGCTTTTTAAGTTTATTAGTGGACTCACTAATGTACTCTTAAAAAGCTTTATCTGGAAGGAAGTCAATATCCAAAGCCAATAGAACTGAAGAGCTTTGCCACACACTCTCTCGCTGAAAATCGTGTTATCAATTTTCATGTGACTGTTAATCAATTAGAGTGACAGAGAGATGATTTGAAGTCAATTTTCTGTTTATTGCTAAATTAGCATTTGATCACATGCGCTTATTTTGGGTTTTAAAGAGGCTCTGAATTCTTTTGTCAGGAAGCAAAATGGAGGGGAAGTCAATGATGGGAATAATCTTTTGTAATTTAAAATATTTGCATATTAAATGCAAAATTTTAAAGTAAAATTTTCAAATTGCTATACAGTTGGGCTGGCACATCCAGCAGATGAAAACTGATCATGCAAAATGTCACATGCAAGGCAAACATACCTAGTCAGTGGAAAGTCCAAGAAATGAGCCATGTGTTCAATGTTCTGTGGATGGTTGGATTGTGCCCCTAAAATGAACAGCAATGCAGTCATTTAAGCCAAGGGAATATGCCGCCGATAGACTGTCTTTAGAATAGCCTTTATGTATCATGTTATCTCATGCCCAAATTATTGTTTTGTTGCTCACAGTATCAACAGGAGTTAAATGAACGACTATGACATGATGCAGTAAAAGGGGCATGGAGCATGGTGATGCTGTGGCAGCAGCAGTTACCTCCTTACTGTGGTCTCACTGTGTGCCTCACACATTGCAGAGTGTCTTTGGGGAAGAAACTGTGTTAGCCACTTGAAGACTTGCTATAGGTTGCTCCATGTTGTTAGTGTAGCCATATCAGTTTAACAAAGAAATAGAGTTAGCTATGCATGACTAGATAGTCATGTCTTTCTTGGTATCGCCTCTTTGTTCAATTCCATAGAAGTGAAGTCCACACAATGCTAAAACTTCTAGCTCCTAGTGAGAGGTGAGTGACCTCTCTTTGTATTTTATAGATGGACTCATATTTGGGCTTCTTTTCCTCATCTGAAAAACAAAGGATTAAGCAAGACAACACTAAGCATTTCTGTAGCCTTAAATATTCTGCTTGAGAATTACCCAGAGGGGAGCAATTCCTCTCAAATGTAGAATATTATGCCAATATCCCAATTATAAATCAAATACTAGGGAATCTGGAATGTAGACATTATATTTCTCATAAGAACTTCAAGTCCTTGTAATTGCGTATTTCCAATTACTCAGTGGTGTAATTGAATCACTAAAGTATGGCTCCTTAATTTATGTTGGATAGCAGGTAGATAAGCTTACTAGCAGAAGTCTTGCACATTCCACTTTTCTTCCTTTAAGACACACTTCCAATTGAAACATGGAATAAATTACTGTGGATTTGTGATGATTCACTGTTATGGAGGGAACATTAAAGTGCTGGGACGACAGACTGCATTTTGTCCATATATTTGGACAAGTAATGTTGAGTTTAAATTACTTATGATCTTACTTAATGGTAGGCCAGTACATGCACTGTTGTCTTTTCTGTGTGTGTAATTAAATTGTGTAAGACAAGACCTCACTGTGGCTCTTAGCTATTAAATCTCTGTGGCAACATGAGGTGAAGCTGTAGTGCTCTGTTGGGGAAACACCAAGACTTAGGAGTAAAGGGAGAGGATTTGCTGCCCCCTCCATATATCAGCCACTCTATTTGAATTCTGAATGCCTGTTTAAGTGTACTGTCTAGTGTGTACTAGCAAAGTATAATAGAATTAGTAAAGAGCTGCATCCATTGCAGGAGATAGCCATTTGCCTTCATAAACACTAGAGGAGGTAGGGGATAGTGAAGAAAAGAGAGAGGGGGCAAGGAGAGAGGGAGAGAAAGAAGAGAGAGAGATTTCTCCTATCACACCATATAGAGATCCCGGTGGACAATCATCCACCCTCTGGCAGAGTACTGGGGGCTCTTTCAGGGCCTGGATGGAGGATGTTGTTTCTCTAGGCTTAGCTGATAGAGGGACTCAGAATCGCAAGCTGGTTCCAAATAACCTTGGAGGGTTAGAGTCAGGAGAGGCAATTACTCCACCTCCTTTTCCTGAACTGTAAATATCACTTACAGACTTTATTTCCAAACCTGAGTTAATTGCATTGGCTCTGGGGGATCCTAGGCTATAGAGAATGGGTGCTATTGATTTTATCTATTTAAGGAAGGTTTAGGCAACCTCTACCACACCTGGGTCAGTCCCCCTGTTAGATACCATTTGAGTTACAGCAACACTAGAGGAGACAGAGACATCTGGATTCAGTTTTATAGAGGGGATGGCAATAATCCTGAGTTAGAGAATTATGCACAGTCCAGCCACAGGGACTTCATTTCAGTTTTCTCTACAAGGTCATAACATTCTTTTGGTCATCTGGTTATATGTAGGTGAGTTGTTCATTGCACAAGGAAATTTGATTTTCAAAGCAAGTGGAGGGATCCAAAACCAGTCCTTGTCAGGTTGATAGACTATGTGCTCTGGTGAAAAAAAAAATGGGGGTAGTATCTCATCTGATTTTTAAAAGGCTGTCATTTAGGCTAGCAGCAGCTTGACAATATATATATAATATATATATATATATTATATATATAATATATATATATATTGTCTACTTTGCACCAGGAACTGTACAAAGCTTAAGCGGTTATGGAGTGAACCAGTTATGACTTACTTTTTGAGTTCTTTAGGACCTAGTGGTGTTGGCATCCAGGTAAGTGAATAAAGAAGCTGTAGTGTGATGGATTGCATTGGTTTAGTAGTATGCTGGGCTATATAGAGAATGGATGCTATTCATTTTCTTTATTTAAGGAAGGGTTAGGCAACCTCCACCATACCTGGGTCAATCTCCCTGTTTGTTGGGTACCCTTTGAGTTATGGCAGGTGTGTGTGCACACACACACTCACTCCACTTATACAAAGAGGAAGCACATAGATGGTTTGACAAATTCACCAAGGTACAAACACAGATAAGGGTGCCACACATACTCACATGTGTATTTTTTCCTTATGTCATTGGAAAACCTGCCGGGATCTCCAAAGATGAATGCAGGCACATAGTTAGGGAGGCCCTGTTTCTGTGCTTGTATTTGAGATAATACTTAGAAATAAAACCATAACTGACTGCCATATTCACAGGGCTTTTTTAACAAGCACAGCTGTAAATAAACTGGAAGTTTTACTCCTCTGTGATAACATAGCAAGGTCATGTACCCTCTCTTAGGCAGTGTCTACAGAAACATTTAGAAAGCAGTTAAGTGAAGCAATCCAGGGAACATGGTCTACCTGATTGTGATGAATGGACCTACCATTTTCCATTTTTATGTTGGCCATCTTTCCCTGAAAATTAAAGGTAAACACAATCCATTAATAGCCATGGTCACTAACTTTTCAACAAGCATCTCAAATGAGGGACTGCTTCTCCCATCAACCATGAAGTAGTCAATATAAAGAAACTAAGGCTGGAGGTTAGTACATGGCAGCAACAGGAATCCAAAGTAGGCTTTTCTGGTTCCCAAGCCTGTTTGGCTGCTAAGGCATGATGCTTATGACACAGCAGTGTTCCCAAGTGAATCTCCACACTTCAGGATGAGGACTGTCTTTCATAATATTAATATCCCCAAAATGCAGAAATATGACATGTGCAGGTCACTAACAGAAAAGAAAACCAAATCTTAATAGTTGTAAATAAGTTTCCATGCTTACTTCATCATTACAATGAAATTTCTTTTCATACACATATAAAGATACTATAGAAAGTTGTATAAAGTATATTAAAGTGAAGTTTACAGCTCAGTGGAGATTTTTGTCTGTGTGAACTATATCCAATACCCTAGAAACTTCCCTAGTGCCCCTTTAAAGTCAATAGCCTACATAAGAGATTATTTCTGTTATTATCAGTGCCCTTTGCCTGTTATTGTACTATATAATGGACTATATTACTATATAAATGGACTCATGCAGTATTACTCTTTTATGTTTTCCTTGGCTCCTTAAAAACACATATAAGCTGTTCTCATGTATTTACATGAATCAGTGTCTGTTTACTTTTTTGCTATGTTGTGCTTTGTTCTATTAATTTACTACATTTTATGTAGTGCTTCTGCATAGGGTCACTGGGGTGTTTCCAACTTAAGGACAGTGTAGTTTAGTCTAATAGAAATGGTTTGGGGACTCAGTGAACACATTTTCTAGGATATGAACTCAGAAGTAGAATTTCATTATCATGAAGTGGGTTTTTGTTTAATTTTAATAGATATGGCCAAGTAGCTTTATACAGTGATTGAATCCATTTACAGAATCACGAGCAAAATACATTGAACATTCTGATTACTCCATGTTTGTGTCAGCACCTAATACTATCAGTCTTTTACATTTTCGTCATTTTTCTCTATAGAACTATCTCTTATTTTCCCTCAGAGCTTTGAATCTAATCCATATAGTACCTCCATAAAATTGGATTTATTGTTTCCATTTCACAGATGAGGAAATTGAGGTAGAGACATACCATTTTTTTTTTAGGATTACACAACCAGTCAATGAAAAAGAAGATTTGAAGGCAGACCATTTGGCTCAAGAGTCCACATTCTAAATATTTTACTACATAATGGGGATGTCCATGAGAGATAAACAAGTGGCTATACTTTAAGCCAGTGAATAGTAACTTCTAGTACTATTTGCTTCTCTAGCTTTTAACAAAGATATACATATTTATTAATAATTTAAGATGCAAAGCACTGTATCATTTCCAAAGTACTGTAGCTATTTAAGTACTGATTATTGTTATCTTAGCAAAGTGATGGTTCATACTAGTAATCTCAGCTCTTTTAGAAGCTGAGGCCAAAAGATTTCCATGAGCTTGAAGCAAGTTTTGGCTACATAACGAGTTACAGACTAGCCTGGAGTACAGAATGAGATGCCATTTCAAAAACACCAACATACACATATATGCATATATAAAATAAATAAGTATGTATTTCCCAAAGGGAAGTTGCTTTGGGAGCTATACAAAATCACTTTATGACCTATTGCTGCAGTCATAACTTGATGAACAATTGATTTAAACTATGTGAAGACTGACCTTGAAAAACTATCCATTTCACCAAATTTTAAATATATAGTTTTCTATATAGTTAAAAGTATCATATTCAGTGTATTGGCTATAGAGAGGTGTCTAGTGCTAAATGAACAAGTATGTCTTACAGTTTACTTTGTCTCATATCTTATGCTGGCTCCTTAGAAGCAGAGCAATGGAGGAACTATGATTATCTGTGGCTTGTAGGCTAAGTCATGTGGTTCAGGGATGTTCAAGGGGTCTGTGTTGTCTTTGTACACTCCCCCCTTTCTCATACACACACACACACACACACACACACACACACACACACACACACACACACACACACACACACACACACACTTATGGAGGTCAGAGGACAACTTTGGAAATTGTTTTACAGGCAATTTTGTTTGAGACCAAGTCTCTCTTTCAGGGGCCTGAAACTTAGGCTAACCTGAAACTTAGGCTAGGCTAGCCTACCAACAAGCTCCAGGCCTGAAACTTATGATAGGCTAGCCTACCAGTAAGCTCCAGGGCCCCAACAATCTATACCTCTCACTGGGATTATAAGCTCACACTGGAATTTTACCTGGGTTCTGGGACTTGAACTCAGGTTCTCACACTTTTGAGGTGAGAGATTTACTGCTTGAGTTATTTCCACAGCCCTACATTATAATTTATTTACTGACTAACCATTGTGTTGATTTTCTCATTTACAGTATTAAAATAAGATACAGATATTGGAGAGTTCATTTTCTGTATATCTTGGCTATCTTGAAAGAATAGGCCTGAGATTAACTTCTGAGTTATTGTTCAAGATAATAATGGTATCTTTGTTTGGGATCCATTGCTGGTGTTCAACAGACATCTATAGAATCAGTTATTTAGTGATGCTGTGCCACCACTGACCCACTGCATACTGTTCACACATGTGCTTTTGAAGATGAAGGTGAAAACAGAGCCTCTGCAGCCCCAGGCTTCAGAGCCAAGGCTTGGCCACAGGGATATGAATTGTGTTTTTGAAGGAAAACTGGTTTGAAAGCAGCTTAAATGTAGCAGTAAATGAATATGAGTCGGAGTTAAGCACCCATCACCCGCCTTCACGCAGCCCCATCTCTCCCAGCCATTTGGAGCCATTTCTGCTGAACTCCGCCTAGTCAGTTTCCCACCGGGTAACAGCACGCGGCAGGAATAACGGCTTTCGCCTGAGCGTGTGCCTGCTCTCTCCATCAGCCACTTGAAGGCATTTTGGAATTGTGTGCTTTTCTTCTTTTTTCTTTTTTTTTTAAACAGCATATAAAACTAAATTGAATTCAATGCTAGTAAAAAGGGTGGCTTATGTCTGAGACAAGGATGTGTTCTCTCAACTCTAAATGGAATAGCAAAAAACCTGAATGCAAGGTGTTATTTCCTGTGGGGCAAAGAAAGATTATTTTCTTCTGTTACACCTTTTCTCTGCACCACTCTTGATTCTCCCTTGAACTGCTCTCTCTCTCTCTCTCTCTCTCTCTCTCTCTCTCTCTCTCTCTCTCTCTCTCTCCTCTTTTCTCTTCTCTTCTCTTCTCGTGGTGTGTATGTGTGTATGTTTGTGTGTCTTCCCATTTTATTATGAAAATATAATTACAAACAAGTGTGAATCATTCCATACCAAGCAGTGTGTGCAGCACTTTTTGAAATTATATATCTAATCACAGCTCTCTCTCATTCAATAGCTGTGTCACTTTAGGCAAGTTCATTGATGTCTCTGTGCTTGATGTTATTCATTTGAGAAATGGAGACAATAACAAGTCCTTTAGGGGGGAATTGCAATTAGTCTATAGACTAGAAAAGTAGGAGAGAGAAGTTACTGTTCCTAGGTCATGCAGGTAATAAGAGTTGAAATAGAGATGCCTCCCTATCTTCTAACCTATGAGTCTAGTTTTCAAGTCTGTGTCTTCAAAGACTGCTCTGTTTAGCATCGTTGGATTCATGTACATGAATCATGAAAACAATGTATTTTTCACTTTGAATAACATACTCATTCTTTGTCCTTTTTAAACTTTTATCCTTGATGAACATGTGTGAATATATCAAAGGGGGTTTATTGGATCCTTATGAACTGTTTTATAACAGTGCTACATGTCAGCTGTGTGATGCTCAGTGCCTCAATTATATGTTTGACATGGAGGTATACCTTATGCGAAGTGTATGAGTTCAGTTGAGATAAATAGTTGAGATCACCTGAACTAAAACAGGTTCCAACGACAGGTCTAATGTGGGTTACAAGCACCTGTATAACAAATATTCTATGCTTGGTCTGAGACCAGAGGATGACCTGGATTGACATGGCCCACTGTCCCCTTGGAGCTTCCTCTCTAGTGGGCAGGTGAACAAAATAAACGCACTGTCCCATCTAGACAATGTTGAGAGTGTAGTTTGTTTAACTACACTTAGCTTTATGTGCCGAGCTGAGGGCTTGACTTTATAGACTGGTATCAGTGAGTACCTACTAGATTTGATGGATGTCATTAGCTGCTCCAGCTCACCAGTGTGGCTTGGAAATGCAAATGTCCACTGAAAAGGTATCTGAAAGGGCAGAAAGGATCCACTCAGCAGAAACTGTAGTCAGCTCAAATCAGGAGGAACTGGAGGGCACTGGTCAGTGGGGATCTGGATCCTAGTAGTGATTTGAGCTCTGGCAGACACAATGGGAGAGGAAAGAGAAAAGGCATACTAAAGTGGCACCCCACATGAACAGTGTGTGCAGCTGGCCTGCTCTGGGATGAACTATGGACTGAGTCCTTATTCTTGATGAACTTCTGTCCCTTGTGTGCAAAATAGAAGTAGTATTATGTACTGAGTAGGATTTGTGTGATTTTGATGTCCAGAGGTTGAGAGTGAGTAAAAAAAGTCCTTTAAAGGCTGCTTGGTGCATCACAGCTATTAACTGTTGGCTTTATTATTATTGGTGTGTGTAATCGTTGTTCTAACTTCATTATTATTGGGAAGCACTTGACTTCTGCTAAGCCAATTCTAGTTTCCTTCCTTTTAGAAGCCTTGAAAAGAATGCCCTGGGCAATGGTATTGTGGTAAAATGCTTCTGCGAAATGGAATAAGTCTGTCACCTTTTCTACAACTGTTGATAGTGTTTGTAGGACAGCCACATCCCTGTTTGGGTTTCTCTTCTTTATAAACAAAGTCTTGAGTTGTCTTGGGTCTACTCCAAGGTAATCTCCTGTACTGAAATTCTATGGCAATCTCTGGAGACTCTACTAGGGAAGATGGCCAACTGACCCACCGTCTCCTGCCAATTTAAATTTAATGTAGTGCTTCTCAGTTGGGGTGTGTAGGGGAACCTGTAGCCATGCTTATCATCCAATTTCTGTTCCACTTGCTGCACAATTGTGGTCTGACCTAATCTGTTCTCCAAAACCTCATTGCGTAAAGCTGTTATTTCCTGTAAGTAGGTGGTTAGGTTATCCTTATCCCTGTTCCTGAGCCCTCTGGCTAGTAATATTATTTGTACCAGCAAGCTAACTGCCATTACAGCATATAGGCCGGTAATTGGCAAATTAGCATCCTCCTCAAACATTGAATACACGTAATAAGCAAAAATATTACCAATTTTAGCAAATGATAAATATTCCGCCATAATTTTACCTACATTCTGCTCCAGATGCAGTAACTACCTTTGATCAGCAGGTGGCCCAGGCATTCAGCTACTCGGTGTGGCATTTGGCAGCTGTCGGTGGCAGCGGGAATGTGCTTGTGTGGCGCAGCAGGTTGGCTGGGAGCTGGGAGCACCTGTGGAGAGAGGGAGCTTTCCTGGCCTAGGCCGCAGGCCCGGTTGAACCCACAGCCTGTCCCAAATGGGGTGTAGGTTTCCAATATCCCGCTCCTGACAACCAGATATAGCGGGAAATTACCAATACGGAGTCAGGTAGAAATATAAGGGTATTTAACAGGGAAAAGCCTTACTTACAGAGCGACCTAGCCAGCCGGTGTGGCAGCAGTCTGTACAGCAAGTCGAAAAGGTGAAACTGAAAGCGAAACCCAGCCAACCGAAACTCTTACTCTACATCACCCTGACCATGCCCTCGAGGTCAGGCAGACCTGTAGACTGCCCCTAAGCAGGTGTGGCTACAGGTTCCCCTACAGGGGTGTTTTGTTGTTGTTGTTGTTGTTGTTCCCTACCCAAGAACATTTACATGGGTATCTTTTGTTGTTACAGCTAGATTGGTCCTGATATGTCTATCAGGCCCAGGGTATTTCTAAGCATCTTACAACACACTGGACAGGCTTCCACAACAAAAAATGACTAAAATGGCACTCAGACTCAGCAAACTCTGTTTAATGCTTTCCCTTTGTTTTCAGAACAAAATAACTCTCTTTCCATTAGCTCTTTTACCATGTCTTTGTGTCATTTGAGGGAGCCCTAGAGAAGCTGGTTATTTAGAAAGCATTGCTTCCTTTTTCTTGCTATCTCTTGATCACAGGAAGCTGGGAACATCAGTGATGAAAGAAATGAAATCATATGCCTTAAAAGGAGAACAGGGGACATCATGAGCACACAGGGCCAGAAGATGAACTGAAATGGGTATCTGTCCACGTTGCTAGAGAACTGACAGGCAATGAGTATTAGACTTTGTCGGGGACTTCTTTGTGAAATTAACTCATTACTTACTACTTGTAGTGTATCATGGTAAAACAGGCTCTGGGCTTTTGCTGGAGTCAGAGCAAAGCTGAAGTGGAGTGAGTGTCTGCTCTGCAACATGAGGTTCCTAGTGCCTGGGGCTCTCCCAGGCAAGCCCAACTCATCCTTCTAGAATCCCCATGGAGATGCCTCCTTTCCAAGATCTTTCTCCCATCAGTTGTTTGTTCATGTGCTTCTCCACAGAGGTTATTCATTTGCTGTAGCCCTGGTGTTGGGCAGACACTCCAAAATTTACCTACAGAATGAGTGGGAAATTGAATGAATTAGTGAATGAGGCATAGCTTCAAATCCCAGTCTGTTCAAATTTTAAGATAATTCTTTTTGGCTTACAGCCCAATTTATTCTCAGATTTTAAAAAGACATGAGGGAGGGACAGAGGCAGTTTTCTTGCTGAGATTTCATGAGGGTGTAGGGAGGTGACCCTCACTTGGAGACTGGGAGGGTGTGGGGTCAGAGGGCAATTTGATACACATGAGAATTGTAGGTGTGTTAGTGTAGTGGGTCAGAAGCATGATGGTGATCAAGGGGAATAATGGGGCTGGTAACTGCTCTATTATGGGGAAACATTAATAATCTCCATAAAGATGGTATATGGCTCAAAAGGCATTATTTTTAGTAGGTATCTTCAAGTTGTGTGAATTAATAAGGAACAGCTTGGGTAGTGGAACTCATTAACTTCTCAAATCTACCTTATTTACACTGAATGTAAACCCTTCTGAGACTGGTAGCATCAACCATTGCAAATGATCCTTCCACAGAGGACAGTATTTTCTGGTAGGGCTGTATTTTTGCCTTAACACACAGGAGTTGGGAGTTGGATGCTTAAAATATTCTTTGGAGGTGCATCATCTGTCTCCAGTAACCCTCATTGAAACCCAAAGTCCTGAGTCACTTCGGGACCATTTACAACTAATCGTACATGGTTTGTTTGCTACACACCATTGTGGAACATTTAATTCGCTTGTTTTAGAATCACTCAGGTTTGTCAATGGTCTGTTGTGCTTGTCAATAGGAGATTAGTGTTAATTTATAGTGGCTCCCATTCAGGACCCTCTCCTGGTCTTGGCTTCCCCTGAGAAGCCGTGTTATGGGCTGACACACCTCCTTGTGCAGAGAGAGGCCTTTACAACACAAGCGATTCCCAGTCATTTCTTAACACAGGCCTTTCATCTCAGGACTTCAGTGACATGGCCTCAAAAAGACACATTTTTGTCCTGGACATAAATTAAAACTTCTGCCTTTCAGAATCAACTTCCTTCCAGATATTCTAGGGTCACATAATTAAATTAATAATAAGAATAAAAGGACCTTGTCCTTAGATTTATCATTATCCTTTCCTCACCTCCAACAGTGAATGCTATCTCAGGTCATGTGCCATGTAGAGAGAGGAGAAAGGAGAAGGAAAAAGAGGCTACTGGGAGTTCTTTATGTGCCAGGTCATCTCATCCCTCCTCTAGGTAGCTATTTTCACCTCAACTATCCAGAAGGGGAAATCGAGGCCCAGGGATGACTGGTTACACATTCAAGATCAAATGGCTGGTCCAGAGAGGAACTAGACTTCCAATCCAGGTGTCATTGCCAGGACCGGATAAATCTCATCAAATACCTGCAGTGGGAGAAGGAAGGGGCAGGGAAGTTTAAGTCAAGACCAAAGAAAAGGTTTATAGCCGAGAAAATAGGAAGGAGCCTATCTGATGTGGAGTGGAGCGAAATTGGAGGAATTGAATTCCTTTTTACTCTGTGCTGAGGGACTCCATTGAAACTCATTGATCTGCACCAACAGCATCTTCCAATCTTACTTGTGGTTTCTTTCAGTTTTGAGCCAAAGTCTGGGTCAGACAGTCTAGTAATCTAGATCCTTAAGTTCATCAACATATTGTCTCTTTATCAGGAAGTGGAGGAATAAAGTAGCAAAAATATCAGTAATTAACATTTATTTTGGGGGTGTTCTGCATGACAGATAACCATTGACTATAAAATTTCCAAAGTATCATCGACTAGTGCCCTATTTGACTGGATTGATGGAAAATGGAAGCTTCAATGTCAGAAAACACAAGCCCCTTGTTTTATTGTTAATACAGATGGTAAGCACAACTTACTCTCTTACATGTCAGTACTTATCTGAAGATGCAGGCTCACGTGGCCTAGGGCTGCAGAGTAAGTAGTCTGTCTATGAACAACTGCCATTCAGTCAGTCATTCATGGCGGGGGGGAGGGGGACATTTATCCTATGTTAAAGACGAGGCAAAGACAGTGAAAGTGACTCTCCGTAGCCATATGCTACTGAGACCTGGAGCTAACAGTGGACTGCAGGTTCCAGAATCTTCCTTGTTAATTTCTCTGAATCTTGGTATGACTCTTTGTATAGGAGGATATGTGTTTAGTGAGTTCTGACTTGGTCATTTAGCTTATCATTTAAAATATCAGCATATTTATTTTGAATTCTGTGTATTTAGCATCAATAACTAGCTATAGTGCATATTGTGGGAATAAGTTTTATTTCCCTGGGGATCCAGTAAAACAACACATGTCTTTTCTTTGGGTAATCTTGAGGTCTAAGGTCTAGTGATAAATGTCATTTCTTATTTCATTATTATATTTATACATAGTTATTTCATTAGTAGCAGTGTACTTTTCATTTATTTTTCTAAGCCTCAGTTTCCTCATCTGGTAAATGGGAATGCTAATAGTTTCAGAGTGTGACTGGAGGGCTGAGTAAATGGATGTGTGCAATGCACTTGGTATAGTGTCTGACCAGACAATAAGCCTTTGGGAAGATTTGCCTTATTCTTGGTGACAGCTGGTGTATTACAAGGTTTGCAAAGGGTGGGGATTCCCAGACATGATACATTCACTATATGAAGCGACCCACAGCCTTCAATCAAAGCCACTGGCGAAAAAGATTGTGAATATTAATAGCTGGTTATTACAATTACTTTTCTTAGCAACAACTACATGTTGAATGTGCTGCTGATCATTTCCTTATATTTTATCCCTTACATCTTCTCAACAATTTTCTGGCTAGCAATTAAGTTTTAGGGTGGCAAAGTCACTGCTTAGTGACCTATAATAAATGCATAGAGGTCCCTCCAGATGACACCAGGAGAAACCTGGCTGTATTACACACTTGTTCTCCCATAGCTTCCAATCAGAGAAAATTGTTCATAAAGAGTTAACATTTACCCAGTTCCACCTATACAGCAGACTTCTGTTCCAAGTACTTTATATGAGTAATCTTATCTCATCCTCATACAATGCTATGTTTATAGTTGGAAAACCAGAGTCAAGGGAAATAGATGGAAACTCGGGTAGTGAGAATGAATATCAGCTTTGACTGCAAGCATTCTACTTCTGTAGCCTGTGCTGCTCTGTAAATGAGAGTAGGGTGCTGCACATGGGGCCAGGCACACACAAGAATGTGGACACATATATGCACATATACGCACAGATATACTCACACTGCACATGCCTCAGTCTGTGGAGACATGAACACATCCTCTTTCTTGGGTCTAGTGTTTCCCCTTTTCTGGATTTCTTATGTCCCTCTCTGTAAACTAAGGGGATGCTACTGAAAGCTTTGGAAACACAAGTGGAAAGCAGGTTTTCCTCTGTTTCTCCACAACATTACTGACTCATAAGGAAGTAGCCATCATTTAAATGGCTTCATTTCTACTTAGACCCTAGTTACATAATTCTGGGTAGAGAAAGCAGGATGGGAGGCACAATAGCATTGTTTAAGACCTGTTACTGCTTTCTCATTTGGGCTTTGACCTTAGGTTGCTGGTTCTCATCCTAAACACATATAGCTGTGCTATAGCTGGGGCTCTTGGACAGCTGTGCTTGTCTACAGCTTTCTCCTGTGCCTGGTGCCTTAGATAAACTGCACATGATTGCCTGTTGTGCAAAGTGGCCACTCATGGTTAGAGCAGTGGTGGACAATTATTTGGTGGAAGTGTGTGTCTAAATACCTGACAATTTCCTCTGTGAAATCTTTGAATCTTTGCTAAAGGTAGTAGCTCACTTGCGGTTTACAGGATTAAAACAAACAAACAAACAAACAAACAAAACCCATCTTTGGACTTAAAAAATAGCAAATTTCTTGAACCCTATAAAACATTTCAGTTTTACGTATTGAATGGGCTCTCATACAATGATCTTATAAGTATGGTGGTAGGCTGATCATCACATGTCTTTGGATTGATTAGGCATAATCAACATATGTTTGCAAAGACCATACGTCACCAGCAGGAGATTCCAGAAAGCACAGGGAAGTCCCACTCAGGCAAAGACAGTTATAGCTCCAGACCCTAATCATGTCCCCATTTTTAGCTCTTCGTCTTGGGGAAGGTTTAAAAATCCACCCTATGCACGTGTTACACAGAGAACAGTGGGCAGCCATGCCACCCAGCTGCACATTCTACTTATGCCTGTGCCTCTTTCTGTGTCCCTTCATCTAGTACACCAGAGACCTTGCTGGCTTCGATGTCACCTGCATTCATATCCAGGCCATGTTTCCAGGTGACAATGTGAGATGGCAAAGCATAGGCCATAAGGGACAGACAGCTCTAAATGAGTATTGTAAACAGGACGAATCCTGTTAAACAAGAGAGATTAGCAGGGGGCAGGCTAAGCAGTGGGAACTGATCCCTGATTCTTGGGGAGAGAGAAGAAAATTCATTTAAGAAAGATGGTAGGATTGAATGTGGACAGAGAAACCAGAGTTTAGCACAGGAGATAAATCTTTGCTGTGCTCTCCAAATCTGGCCCTCCTGTGACATGAGGATACTGGTGCTCATTCATGTGTGTGGAGATTCCCACAGATGTTTATCTCAAGTTTGCTGTTAATGAAACACGTAGCTGTCACCCTCAATATCTCTTTGCCCATCTTCCATTCTTTGTTGCTTGTCCTGTTTAGAAGCTGGAGACTTTCTTTCTTGGGAGAAAACACAATAGAACACAATGCTCTAAGCACATCCCATTTTTAAAGCCCAGGGGCAATCAATTAGAAGACCAGGGGTCATTTCCAACTTTAGGTAAGGAAAGTTCAAGTTTCTTTAGAGCATGGAAATTTCCTACCACAACTTCATCAGATCAGTATTTTCAGCTCCCTTGTCAGAAGGACTTTGTTTACCGGTATTAAAAGTACTAAGTAAAATGTCATTACTTCGAGAGCAGCAGGAGATAATTAAATCTTACACACTTTAAGGAATCAAGCCAGGGGCAGAGCTGTTTTGCATACAGCACGCAAAGATGAGGTGAAAGTAGCCTGTTTCGGCTGTCACCCGATATTAGATTAGCTATTGGATAAGTGAAGCAGGTTCATGAATCACAGAAGCTGTCTAGAAGACCTCCCCATCCCCCGAGTGGAACGCTGGTGTGCCCCAGTGCTCACATATATGGAATGGTTTAATAAATGGAGATGGTGGGAGAGTTGAATGACGGTTGGATGTTGTATCTGGTCGGATTTCAGGACATTCTGGGAATAAAACATTAAACATACAGAAAGTGACATAATAGAAATTTTATACCTATTTACTTGGGACTTTCTATATCATATAGCCTTTGAAGTTGTCCCTGACAAAGACTTGGGTAGCATGAAATGGATCTGATGGAATATAGGGATTATCATAGTATACTAGGTGTGGATCATGACATGATGAGACTGTTGAGTGAAGTCAAAACCAGAAATCAATGAACTAGAAGGATGCATGTAGATTAGGAGAGTGCAGGCAGAAGCTGCACTCCGTGAACCAAGCCAGGTTGAGCTGGATGTTGACAGAGAGCATGGCCCTTGAGGTCAGGTTCTCATTTACCCCTGTTATGATTTGACTCCTGGCTTCAGTGTCCTTGCATGTAAAGTGGGCATGTGGGAAGGGTTGTAAGTCATACAGAATATCTGGGTCAGAGCTGGCCAACAAGACTGTTGCTGTGCATGCTGGTCCCAGCAGCATCAGTGGCCTGACCCTGACTTTAACAAGGTATCCACTGGTGAGTTATATCTAAATACTGATCTGGACACAGCATGGCCACTGGTCATCACTTATTCTATTCTGCCTGGTTGGTGTTGGTTGCCTAGGGTCCCGTCTATTGATCACACCAGAGGGAAAACAGACAGTGGATCATGAGCTGTGTGCAACATAGATACCATGGGATGGCAGCTTAACTATAAACTGCCTCTGAAGTTGGCCACAGTTTGGAATGCTCTGCTAAGAGAAGCTTATATTTCATCTGCTTTGAAGGTTTAGAACAAGGCCATTTCTGCTGTCCACTGTAAGGGGTGCCACCTGCTTTCCTCTTACTCCTCTTATGCCACTAGGTATTTCTACCATGTGTTTGAAGGTTTGCAATCTCCTCTGGACCACATTGCTGTGTGGTCTAGCTTTGATGGAGCCAGACCATCTAGTACAATCCCTGGTTATCCTTGGAGCTCAGCTAGTGTTTGTTGAGTGAATAAAGAGTTTGTTTTTTTAAATCAAAGTAGGAAGGAGAATCTATTGACCTGTCATAGTTTTTCTTGGCCAATAATGGTACATGTCCTGGTATCCAAAGGAATTAAAGCTTAAGCCTTTGTAACTATAAGACTGTATTTTTTCTTGTGATGCCAACTTCTGAATATTTAAAGTACCATGGTTAGAAAACCTCAGAGTTTGTCACAAGTGTCTTTGACCATGATAGCAGAAAGCCCCATGTGCAACATGAAGGGGCTTCCTTTTGCTCTCTTCAGTGTGAGAATATCAAGTGATCCACCCCTTTTCATTTCTAGACCTGTTATTTGTATAAAAGATAGACCTATCTACTACCAGTTAACTCAGGTTTCCACTTCTGGTGTGAAATACTAAAATTTCCTGTGACTTAAGCCAGCTTGAGCTGGTTGTTTCCTATAACTTGCTGCCTATGGGATAAAAAAGAATCAAAGTTAATTTGACTTTCCACATCCATTTTAATGGTAACCACTAATATAAACTGGTGGCAAGTATTCTTAAATAATAGAAAAGTCCTCAATGTATATACTATATGGCAGCTATAAACATCATGAATATATATGCATGTATGTTATGAACTATTAGATACAGTAGTTGATAAAATGTTTGCCCTGCAAGCATCAGGACCTGAATTTGAGCTCTCCATGTAGAAAAGGCAGGGCAGCAAGTGCTTATAACCCCACTGCTAAGGAGGAAGAGACAGACAGATCACAGGTTTGTTATGTAACCAGGCTAGTCCTATTGAGGAGTTCCAGGATCATCAAAGACCCTGCTTCAAAAATGTCTGACAGTGCTTCAGAAAGATTCCAGTGTTGACCTCTGACCTCCATTGTCTTGCTAACACACACACACACACGCATGCACGCACGCACGCACGCACGCACGCACGCACGCACGCACGCACACACAGATGGGATAAGGCTGCTGGGACTCAAGACAGTGAGGAGATGTGCAAAACGAGTGAGACACATAGATAGCTGGGCAGAAAGAGAGTGAGGAGATAACAGCAGAGCAGCATGTCAAAGAGCAACAATTCTCTGTGCTCCACCTCTGTCATGGCCCCTGTTGCTCACAGCCTGCCCTTTCCCCTGGGCCCTTCTCACACCCCTGCTACAGCTAACTGGTTTTCCCAGTTAGTAATTTTATCATTCATCTCATGCCTCACCATCATCAAGTCTCTCAGGGTAGCATCTGCCCTGGATGTCCTTTCTCTTTAGTCTCACTTAGTTGTTACTCTCTGTGCTGGGCACACCGTATGGGGTGGCATTTCCTGAATAAACTCTCATATCACCTCCTCTTTAGTGGCTTCTCTGACCCCAGAGTCTACATTCCCATGAGTTCTAGGTGACCTGAGAGAAGTTGTTAACGGCAGTGACATCTCACACGTGTTATGCTCATGGCCGAGCATTTCTTAAGTGTTAGGTGGTTTTATCCTTCTGATGAAACTTAACACTTAGTGTTTCTCTCACCTTCATTTGAGTGGCAATGGTGCTGCAGTAGAGAGTTTTAGGAATTTGCTTAAGATATACACCAGCTTGTAAAGTATTAGAGAACCTACTTTCCTAACTGAAACAAATACGTACAGGTTGTACCCATTCCCACACTAAATTTATCACAATTTTGTGGTATTTCCACGTCTTCCCTTTGGTCCCATCCTCCCTGCCTATCGTCCCAGATACCACATCCTGTGAGCTATTTGAGGACTGGACAAACAACTTTGATGCATAGCTTAGCACCTGGCAGGGAGTCAGCTCCTGCAGCATCACTGAGGAAAGTGCCACCATTGGAAGAATGTAACATGCAGAAGGCTAGCCAAGAGACCTGTCCATTTCTTAACACAGCTTTACAAAGCCTTAGTGACCCCTGTCTGGTATGAGACTCCCTGAGGTGGCACACAATGGTGGAGGAGGGCTACTCTGGGGTGAGGATGCTCTTGGCAATGGATAGTTCACACCCCTGACTAGGAGAATCTCAGTAGGGTCTCATGTGTCTGAAAGGAGAAGGAGGGACTAAGGTGGTGAAACCAGGAGCCCTACCAAAACCTTCAGGTAATAACTCAAAATGGCCCTGGTACCCAGAGTACCACACAAATTTGCATAGCCTCAGAAATATTATAGGTAGACTGCTGAAGGCCATGCTGACTAGAACAAAGTTAGGGAGCCATTTCGATAGTGCATCTTTCATGGTGTTCTGAGGATACTTGGCATAGCTAAGAGAGTGGTTTTACACAATAGAAGTACACTAAAAGTCTGTTCTTGGTTGAGGGGAAACACATTTTGAGCTGTCCATGTGTTCTATGCATGAGACAGAGGTCCAAGGTTTTGAAGATGACAAGGGGCCTGATGCAGCTCACATCTCTGCTTACTTTCATGTCTCCACCCTCAACACCTGCTCCCTCCACTATGGCATCACAATGTTTTACTCATGCTTACCTTCTGGGGAACTAAGGATGTTCCTCCCTTTCCAAGCTTGAAGTGACTTTCTCTAGTAGCTGATTACCTTAAACTATGAAGTATTGTCTTGTGGGCATAGAGAACATTGAACTTGGTAGTTAAACACAAAATAAATAAGAGCTCCTAAGTCAGTCTCTATTGATGTTATACTTATAAAACCTAAAATCCCTTGCTGGCTGTAGAAAATTAATGATAAGCACAGTCAATATTAATTGCACCTCCAAAAAGATAGGGGGGAATCTTCCAAAATGAGGGTCAATACAGTCTTCTTGCCAGTACACTATTGAGCATTACTCCCTAAAATAAATATTTTTAAACCAGTGACAGAATCACTTAGGAAAGCATTTACTTGCCCCAGCTGATGGAAACCATGATAACAATCTCTGAACAGCAAGGTTTAGGGGAATCTGCTCTTATGTGGTTGAACTGGCTTCTGTGTCAATACTGCAATCTTTCTTTGAAATGGGAGCAGTCTAGATGAAGGGATGGAAGGGGCTATGGTATCTGATCTCCTCTATGGAAGGTCCCTCCTCTTTGTGTTACTCATGAATTATTAAACAATCTCAGCCATGAACAAGAGGAAAAGGAGAAGATTTTCCTGAGTATGCTGATTAGCCAGTCTCTCTGTGTAGGGAAGATTCCCCATACTCCTAGTGTCTATATACATCTGTAGACACGGAACAGAATGCTCCCTGCACCTCCGTGAATGATTTTTCAATTAGCCCACAGTTTCTTCTGTGTATTCCCTTCACAGTCCTGTGTGGGTGATGCAGAGCAAAGGTTTAAGAGGTTTTGGACAATTTATGTGGTCCACATAAGCTGTTTGTCAAGAAAAAAAATCTGTAACAACTTTTATGCTCCATTTGGGTCCCGGGTCTTTTGTGTATTTTTCAGCACTGTTTTCTGAGGTGTTAAAGCTAACTGAAAGGTGGTGGTTAAGTGGTGTGGAAAATGTTTCTGGAGAATTCTGGAGAGCTGGGTAAACCTAATGGCTGCATTCACAGCAACAGTGGGCATTGGCATGCTTGTAGGGCATGTGTCATTAAAATACTTTGAAATGTAGATGTGATTTGCTCTGGAACCTTTACCTTCAGTGCAGTAGAATAGGGCAGGTGGTTAAAAGAATGGGTTTGGGATTCAATCATTTCTAGTAGATCTGCAAGCACTCTTCCCCAGTACAAGTTAGCTATCCTTATCGTCTCTTCATTTCCTAACCGGTAAAGCCAGGAGTGGTACAGAGATTTAGAAAGATAGGGCATTGAAAGTGTGGTATCAGAGCTTGATAAAAGGAGAAGTCCTTGGTCAGCATTACTTGTGTTTGCTGCTGTTGTTAGGAATCTAGACTAAGACAGTATATGAGAAAGAGTACAAAGATATAGTTGGAAACAGGTCCTTGTTGGCATTGTTTGTAATAGAGAAAATTTGAATGGGTTGAATATATGATGGCATCTATAGACAATGATTGATTTGTTTATTGAGAGCCACGTGATTGGCATTTGTTTACAGAACAGTTTTCACAATAATTTAAGTGTAACATTAGATTACAAAGGAGTATCATAGCTACCTCTTCACATTCCCAAGTGTACCTGAGTGCACTTGGGTGACAGAAGTCACGATTAAAATCGTTAATGCTTGTATGTTCTACAATGTCCACATGCTTTCTTGGTTGAAACCGTTTATTTATATTTTTTACTGGAAGAAAACAAAGAACCTTGTAGTGGGGGTGAGGGTCCCTAGGAAAGAGATCTTCTCTACTGTTTTTTTTCTTTGTTTCTAAAGTTGAAATGTCATAGAGCCCTTGTTTGAGATTTTGGGATGTGACATAAACATGCTGGAGATGGGGTCACTCCATCAGAAAATGTAAGAGGTGGAGGAATGAAAGATCAGGAACATTTGAAAATAAGACCATGAGGCATGACAACAATGTGGTCGCTTGACCAAATATATATATGTTACTAGAAAACTTGCTGACATTTGAAAAATGGAGACCTGTGCCACCAACTTGAAACTGACTGGCATTTATGGGCAGTATAAGGCCTTATTGGATCCCCAGTGCCATTGTCACACCCATCCACCAAGCCCTCACCCATCCACATTCTGAATTAAATTGTACAAGCTGCAAAACTTTCTAAAATGGGATTTTGTGTAAAGAATGGTTGTCATTTTCAAAATGTGACTTACCTGGATGGAAATTTGAAAGCAAAAGTTGTGACATTTTAAACACTATTACTGACTCTTATGGAAAAATGATAAATGAAAAAGGATATTGTACCTATTTGGAGAGAAACAGGGAGAGCAACTGAGGACAGCTTCATATCAACTCCTTATTGAAATAGTTGGGTCTAAATCCCAATGGATTTTATAAAAACTGAAATAATGTTTGGAGGGACCACACGATTGCCATAAATATCTATTTATATTCATACTTTAGGAATGGACCGGTCCCTTAATTTTCTTCGTAAATGGAAAATTATTTTTATGAACAGGGATTTATCATTTTTATGATGCTACAACTTGACCCCGGGAGCTGTAGGATTTTGAGAGCTGCCAACTGAATATGGATTTTAGAGTTGGGATGCTTATGTAATCCTGAATTTGAATGCTTGCCTTTTTCTCTTCAAACGGTTAAAACACATTTATTAATATTTTCTCCCTTTTTACTTCAAGGGTGTGTGTCTGTGTGTTTAAACAATCTATTTGTTCCAAACCTTTGTGATTCTCAAAACTGTGCACAAACACACCTTATCTATCTGTTAAGTGCTTAATTCCAGGAACAATGAATTTTAGTATAGAATCCAGTTTGTCTTTATCACATCTGAATGCTGAGCATCATAAAGTATGCTGAATCCTCCCCGTATTATTTGTTCATAAATAATGACAGCATTATTGCTGTCACTAAAAATTTCTAAAAACAATTTTATGAGGAAGACATATGACTGCAAATACAGAAGAATTATGTTTAATTCCCTGAAATGCCCATTTCTGCCATAGTTCCTCTATCTTTGGTGAACAATCCCCCACTCCCACCCCAGTTCTCTGAAGGCTCTCTCTTTGTTTGTCTGCCTCATTTTTCCTTTGTTCTGTCTGCTGTTCACTGTCACTATGTGCAGAAGTCACCTCCTCTTCTGGACTCTCTTTCCTGAGATGAGATTTCAGTTTTCCAATAAGACTCACCATCATTATTCATTTCTTCAGAGGCCTTTTAGTTACCAAGAATTACTGTTTCAGGCTTATTTGTGTGTGCATGTATGTGTGTATGCACACATGTGTTCACTTGTATGTGGTGTGTGCACGTTTGACTGTTCATGCATGGAGTTCAGAAGTTGGTATTAGGTGTCTTCCTCTATTACTCTCAACCTTATTTTTTGAGACAGAATTTCTCATTGGAAGCACACCAATTCAGCTAGGCTTCCTTGCCAGCAGGCACCTGAGATCCACCTCTCTCTGCATTTCCCACCTGCATAGTGCTGGAATCACATGTGTGTGCCGGGAGTAACCTTGCTTGGGTGCTGGGAATCTGATCTCAGGTCCTTATGCTTGTGTAGCAAGCACTTTGCCTACTGAGTCTTCTCCCTGCCTTTAGGCTGATTTCATGCTTAGTTCCAGGAGATTAATACATTTTAATGTTTCATGTTTTATGATCAAGATGACAACTAGTCACCTGGCCACCTATTTTATTTTGTTCCAGTGATGTTTAATTTTGTTTAATTTATTGCTAGGGTTTTACAATTTTATGAGTATTTGTTTGTTTTTTTTTAAGTCAGAATATTTAACCATTCTGCAAACATTTCTTATAAAATGAACTGGAATGGTTAAAGGGACCCACCTTCTCCAAAAGCTCTAGCCCCAGGGTCTCTGGGGACCTGAATTCAGCAGTACCATAGCCCTGACCTTAGTAGGCATTTCATTTTGCTGACCTACTTCCCTTCCTTTCTGTTCTTGCAATTCCTCTCCCAATTCTGCCTAAAAAGGTGAGAACCATGGGAATTCTGGCTGAACCTGAGACAAGGAATGCTGATACCAACACGATATTATCATTCAAGGTCAATGATATCTGAGTCAACCAGCCAGTTAGATCTATAGGTGTAATTCATCATCTGGTATTTTTCCAGGGTGTTATTCATTCTTTCAAACTTTGGAGGATGTCATAAAGCAGGCTTAAATATATCTTGTCACAGTTTGAATAATAACAGCAGTTGGAAAGCCTTAGACACTTTTATGGGTACCTGTCTAGCTCCCAATGATGCAGGCATGCTTACAGTTTCAAGATTTGGAAAGATCCATACATGGGATAGCATCCACGTTTCTCTTTCCTTCCTTGTATGTGTGGCTTCTGTTCATGGAGATCTTGTTCTTGCTTTGGTATTGTTGATGTATCATGTTATGTGATGATACTAGAAACCCAGGACCTCCTGAGTGTGCTAGGCAAGTGCTTTGCCCATAAACCACATCTTAAGTGAAGGCTGGGGATATTTGTTAAATGCATTAATAATTTTATGTGTATTCTTTTTCACACATTTCATGAGACAGAGATGGAAAAACAATTAACATTTTGCCTTTGGTTGTGCACAAACTCAAGAAGAAAATAGGTTATAGTTGGCCGTTCTGCCTGATTGCATGATCAAAAAAGCAGATCTCTTTCTATTTCTTCCCAGTCCTCACCACATTATAAGATCGTGGGGCAACTTATCAGAGGCCTGTTCAGTGTGGGAATGTCTGTCTACAGTAATGATACTGGCTTTGATTTGCTTTCTAACAGAGCTGCACCAAAATTATGACTTCCCATTTTAAGAATATATACCACCAATACTGAAGTCATTGGGGGGCATCTAAAATTCGAGTTCATATTTCCCTACTCACTGCAAATATTGACTTCTATGGTACTGCTCTACCAGCAATAAACCAAGCAACATGCTGTAAGAACTCATGCCTTTGTGCTCTTGGGAATCCCAAGGGATGGATCTCTGTTACAGCAACTGTTGGCAATTGAAGCAAGCAAGCTTTCTTCAAGGTGATAGATGAGTTCTCTTAAAGTTTTCACATTTTACAAAGTGAACATTAGCTTTGTTTAATTTTGCTTTGTGTTTTAGCTTTGGAAAAGGTTTCCTCGGCAGAGCTCTAAATTAATTATATGAATTGTCTGTTAGACACAATTTCACTCATCCGTTGAGAATGACAAGTACTTGGAAGGGGTCTTCTAACATATCTCACTGATTTCATGTAATCAGGAGCATGACACACTTGCTTGAACATGCCCCAGAGAACTGAGAAGAGGAGTGTTGGATCTGAAGAGCTGAAGATCTCATCAGCTGTGGGGCTAGCTGGACTAGGAGGTAAAAAAATAGGTTTAGAAGGCTCATTCTCCAGTTTTACTTTTCTGAGACTCAATGTTATAGAAAACAAAACTGAAACCCCAAACCTGAGGTTTGGGGGTCAAAAAAGAGGACCTATTATGCCCCTTAGGATGGAAAGGAAAGAAAGACTCTTCTATATACAAAACAACTGGTTTAGCTGAAATCCAAATATGATGTACCAAACTGAGGAACAGATTCACATGACAGAGTGGTTGAGGACTGTGCTGGATAGTTTTATGTCAACCTGACACAAGCTAAAGTCATCTGAGAGGAGAGAACATCAATTGAGAACATAAGGCCAGGCTCCAGGCAATACTTTAGGGCATTTTCTTAGTTAGTGATTGATGGGGAAAGGCTGAGTCTATTGTGGATGATGTCATCCCTGGGCTAGTGGTTCCGGGCTCTATAAGAAAGCAGACTGAGCAAGGCCATCAGGTAGCAAGGCAGTTAGCAGCACCCTTCCATGGCCTCTGCACCAGCTCCTGCCTCCAGGTTCCTGTCCTATTTAATTTCTTTCCTGACTTTCTTTGATGATGAAAGTGATGAGGAAGTATAAGGCAAGTAAACGCTTTCCTTGCCAACAGGCTTTTTGGGCATGGTGTTTTGTCACAGCAATATAAATCCTAGCTAAGAGAGGAACAGAGACCTTGATGTTTGAGAGCAGACCATTTGCCCATCTCTGTATTGTTTCTGTGTTTATCTTATCTGGCTCTACATCTAATCTGCATTTCTATATGTTATAGTGTGGTAGTATATATGTACATATTTATAGGCTGTATCTCATTATATATCATTTATTTCTATTGCTTAAAAATGAAAAGCATTTGTTATGATAAATCTTTCTGCCAAAAGCCGCCCGAGCCCCACCTCCATGTGTGCACTTTACGTCAACCGCCTGCCTGAATTAGGGCCCAAATGAATACACAGAAACTTGTATTAGGTTCAAATGCTGCTTGGCCAATGACTAGGATTCTCATCTGCTAGCTCAGTCTTAATTATCATAAATCTATATATTTTATAAGACTTATCTTATCGGACGCCTTATTGGCATCCCTCCTTGCTGGTGACTTACATCCCACTGCTGGAGGAGGAAGGGGAAAAGAGGGGCACTTCCTGTTTCCTTTGCTTAAGTATGAGTCTCCTTGCTATGTCACTTCCTGCCTGGATCACCACCTCTCTACTACATTTCCCAGAATCCTCTTTGACTCCTAGTCCTGCCTAACTCACTGCCATTGACCAAACAGTATTTTATTCAACAATCAATAAGATAAACATACCTAGTACATTCCCCATCACTTATTGGTCACTTTGTAGGATTCAGCCACTAACTATGAACACAGAATGGGTTTCTGCCTGCCTTCCTCTACCTCTTTTCCCTCCAGTTTCTTCCTGTGTTTGAGAAATCACATGGGGCTTCAATTACCAAGAGAGAATAGCAGTAATGCATTGGGCAGTATCTTACTATGGTTCCTGAGCTCCCCAGCCTGGGCTATGGGGTCCTGTACAGGATCCTTCCCTAGACTGTGGTTAGGAACTCTGAGTGTGCTAAGATGACACTTCGCATCTGTGAAGACACTGTGAAATCAGGCAAGATGATTTTTCAGATGTGATCACTTTAAGAACCAGTTGATTGGATTTAATCAAGTGAACTCTAGGCACAGGTGGCTCTGACTTTTTGAGGCGAAAGACTCAAGTAGGACCAGGTCCTTTCTGAAGAGAAAGTGACTCTACTCTGTTGAATAGTTATTAAAACGACTGGTGGCTTCTAGGACCTCAGGGTCTCAGTCTTCACAACATTAAAGCCCAGAATACTGAGAAGAACTTGGGCTGTGGGAGAGGACCTCAAACTCTAGCCAAGAGCATAACCCTTGTTCACAGCCTTGTCAGTCCTGAGCAATGCTATTGTATGCTCATACTCTGACCTTTGGCAGCCATGCTACAATAAAAATCTATGGTTTTAAGCCATGCAGTTTTTAGGGGTTGGTAACTTAGTAATATAAAGTGAGCATAAACATCTTAAAAAACAGTGTGTTCAGACAAGATCTATGGTACCTGTGCCTGCCATAATTTGTCTCTTTGGCATCTTCCTTCATCTACCTCCCTAAGTGAAACCAAAGCAGGGATCCAAACAAGGTCCATGCCACAGAGAGCCCCTTGCTTGCCCTGGCTCCAGCTGGTGCCTTTGCTCCATATCCACAAACTCAGCTTTATTGGTGATTGCTTTATTCCATTATGGCCACAGGGAGAACTTCTTTGGGAACAAAAATACTTAGCTTGCTCTTGCTTTGGAAATATCAGGCACTGCATTCCAGAAATGGGGTCTTAGAAATGAACTTTTAGTCATGTCATCCTACAGCAGTGGGTGAAGAAGAAGGCGTGTGGCCACCACAATTCTTTTATGTCCCTACTCTCTTTTTAATGTTCTTTCCTGTTCAGGCTTGTGGGCTTTTTCTTCCTCTTTCCCTTTGTGTGGTAGCATTTGACTTGAATTTTGATGAGGGAAACTTGGTCCCTCCCCAAGAACTTATTTGGGGGTAATTAATTCTTGGCATCATAGCAGTGCTTCACAACTGTGACTTCCTTCGCTATGAATTGACTGACTAAATGTCCAGGCATGGGACATGTGCAATTATTGCATTTCATTTTGCCAAAAATTTAATCGCTTATTGAACTTGCCCTGGTGGGAATGAGAACGGTGATTGACTGTGTAGGAGAGGAAGGATGGAATTCATATGAGGGCTGCACAGGAATCTCTGAGAACTCCTTTCAAGTTCCCTCCTACACAAACAGGAGCAGTCCAGAAAATGGAGCCCATACCTGAGGGAGGGGATGGTCTCGTCAGACAACAGGCAGACCACAGTGATGGTTGATGAACTTTTGATAGACTGTGTAATAGTAAGTACAAAGAGATACAGGAGAACAGGACAGGGAAAGCAAATGCCTGTGGCACCTGAGAGGATAAGGGAAATCTGGCCATGTCTAGGAGAGCATGCAGTGATGAGGAAGTCACTAATTATTCCAGACAAGTTGAATTTGGACTTGGAATTGTGTGTAGTTTCAGGAAAACCTTTGTACTGCCTAATGCATGACAAAACAAAAACTAATTAATGCCTTACTGATCTATATTTTGCAATCTGGAGGTGCTGCCAGAATGGAGTCATCTGTATCTATGTCCATCCTGAATCTACAAAATCTTATGGATCTTATAGGTATTTCTTGTAGTCAGTGCTAAGTTCCTTGAGGGGGCTACAGGAATGAGTCTTACCAATGAACAACAAGGATTTTATTCCTCCCCACCTTTCTGTGTGTGTGTGTGTGTGTGTGTGTGTGTGTGTGTGTGTGTGTGTGTATGTGTGTGTGTGTGTGTGTGTGTGTGTGTGAGCCAATGCACATGCATGCATATGCTCATGCATGAGGAGGCAAGAATGAATACCCAGTGTCTTCCTCAATCTCTCTCTGCCTTATTTTTGAGACAGTTTTTCTCACTGAACCTGGGTTTCACCATTTTAGCTAGATGGGCTGCAAGCAAGTTCTTGGGATTCTCCTGTCTCCACCTCTCCTGTTCTGGGATTCCAGTCATATCATCACATCTGGCTTTTTATGCAGATGTTGGATAATAGAAGCTAGGATCTCAAGTACTTTACTAACTTTTCCCAGTCTCACAAACATTTTCTAAAGAGATTGTTTGTGTGGTTGCATTAACAAACAAACAAACAAAAACAAGTAGGTCATGACAGCTTAATTGGGACTTGTTTCCCATTCACTCAAACAAAGCTCCATAGGAATCCTACAGGTCAATGCAGGAATAGCGGTTTGATTCAATGTAATTTTAAGTACACAGGGTTTCTTTTTAAAATTCAAACTAGTATCCCTTTTACTAGTCATCAGTGTGCCTTTCCATCTGACTGGCTTGACAAGGAAGGGATTCATTAGGCTTTGTTAGGGTCTTCTCTTCGATATTTTACCAGGTATAGGGAGACGGAAATCTTTGGAGGCTGAGGAGTGAGCCAGGTTTGAGTATAAGACAAGTGATTGAATTCTAGTAAGTCTTCAGTCCAGCTGCACAACCAGAGACCAACTCAGCACATGGCAGGTCATCAAAGGGCTGGCACAGACAGGATTTAATGCAGATGAACAGACAATGACAGACTATAGACCATAGCCTGTGCCAGAGGCAGAAATTTGGCTACCAACTGCCTGTGGGGTGGAGGCTCTGGGGGAGCAGTACAAATTTTATGTAAGATCTAATGAACACTTCAGGAGGAAAGAAAGTTCAGGTCAACCACTGGATGTACATAGTACCATACACTGTCTTCACTATTTTCACCTGACACTGCCAACTCTGGCGCAGTCTGAGGAGGTCTGGTGGCTCACAACAGATTTGTCTTCTCAAAGGGCCACCTCTTTGTATGCATATAATTTCAGGCTTTCTCTCCTCTGAAAGACATTTACAAAAAGTTCATCGTTTCTAAGTCTCACTAGGCACATGGTGGTGAAGTTGCTACATCGCCGATTTTTAGTGGATATTCTAAGTATGTTTATGAGAAACTGAACATATGAAAGGTATAATAATTTTAAAAAGTAGATTTCTATTTCAGGTAGCAAAAGGCTATGTGCACAAAAGGCCTTTTCCTGGGTTATACATTAGATACCTCATTAACTTAAAAACAGAATTCACATGTAAATTACAACCCTTGTTACTGCTCATAACTGCAGCTCGGATACGCTGGCGATTTTCCCATACCTTCATAAACCAGTAACCGCCAGAAGAAATTACATATTGCACCTAACATCTAATTGTCCTTAAAGAGGTAATACTTGTTCAAAAACGTTATAAGGTGGCTGCAAATTTCACACAAAGCTGCTGCTGCAAGTTCACCGTGATGTTGATGTTAATTTTGCATTTCCCTGTAGGTTCTTGGAAAGTTGAAATCAGGTCTTGACTATGAAAGGGCTGGATTTTTTCATTCGGTTGTAATGACTCTGATCTAGGGAAAGTTGATGAGAAGAAACATATAGGACATTGTAAACACAAGAGAGTGGCCTTTGAACAGACTTCTCAGACTCCCAGGTGACTGTCAGTTGAACCTGTAGACCAGAAAGGCAAAAAACTTTAGCATTTGTCCTTGTAGGCTTGAAATGACTTGTTTACTCTCCATGAGTGGGGGTGAAATGAGTTTCCAATACGTGTGTGTGTGTGTGTGTTTGTGTGTGTGTGTGCAAATGTGTTTTTCAAGAGCTTGTCCTCCAGTATTTAAAATTGAAAGAGAATGTAATAATATTCTGATGACTCATATTATCTTCTTTACATGGACACATTTGCTCCAGAGCAATAGGTAGAAACCGCTGACATTTCTGAAACCTATGACATATTTTAGAAGTGTACTCTTTTGCAGATGACTTATTTAGAAGTTAATGGGACAAACAATGATGGGAGTCTGTGGTTTTGCAGAGAGGCCATCAGATGATGGTGGTCAATCACTTCTCTTGGTCTTTGAAATGGCTGAGGTTCCATTTCTGCTACTAGTTCTTCCTGAATCCTGGCACATTCCCCAGAGAAGCCCCCATGCCCCTCATTATGAGAGTTGAACAGATGGTCCTGAGCTGTTCTCGGGACTTCTGCATGATGCCAAGTGAAAATTAACACTCATGGGGACACCGTTTGTTATTCTAAACCATGATCTCAGTACTGCTGTTTGGAGACACTTCCCCAACCTGGAACATATCAGTAGTCACAATCTCCAACATTTCTATGCTTCTTAGGCAAGAATTGTGGGTACACAGTATACCTGGAGGAGATTGTCCCCCCAGTTCTAATTCCTTCACTATCTCTGTGATTTTTAAAGTATGACTTTGTATTTCTCAAAAGTTATTCCCCCATCAGAAAAATGTTAATGTCAACTCAATGTCATGAACATACATAACATAAGTAGTTGAAATGCATCATTACTTTTTGATTTCTTACAATTTTTTTGTTTCTTGTCTGGTCTTCACTCCCCCAACACCTGGTGTATAAGATCTATACAAGAGGTGAAGGATAGTTTTATTTGGAGATACAACAGGTATTTAATAGTTATTTTTAAATAAATAAGCATATCACCTTGAGGCAGTGACCAAATAGTGATCATAATGACAAAGTCTGTTTTGTGGATGTTCCTGAATTGCTTGCTCCTTTAAATACTTCATCATGCATATGATCATTAGGAATTAAGGCTTCACTTCTTCTGAAGGGCAACCAAGCTTGAATTCCATCAGATATAGAAGATCCTCTATGGCTTGTGCTATCAAGGGTGTGTTTCTGAATTGCTCCCTCCTTTAAATACTTCTGCATATGACCACTCCTAATGGCTCTTTTTATGAAAAAAACTCTTTGATTTACAGTGTCTAACCACGAGAAGGGACACATACAAACCAGCATGTACTTACTGGCCTGTTGTGTTCTAGACACTGAGATAAGTGCTTAGTTGGGTAGTCATTTCATGTATACTTTTGAAACACTATAGCCTTCATTCCAGACTGCAGTGATGGGGTCTGGCTATGATGTCCTATCAGTTTCCCTTGTCTTGAAAAGCCCAGAGCTGTCCTTGAAAAATCATCAATTAGCCTGGTTCATTTACTTTACTCTACATGGACTTTTACGGACCACTTTAGTCTTTCCAGCAAGGAGTCTAAGAAAGGAACTGGTGAGACTATTGGCCCTGCGATGCTCATTCTACCACTGCCATCCTCAAGGGCTAATTCTTTTTTTTCCTGTTTTTTAAATTTATTTTTATTATTTTTAAACAATCTTTTCCCATTTTACATATCAATCCCAGTTTCCACTCCCTCCCCTCCTCCTGATCTCCCAAACTTCCTTAGATCCCATCCCCCAAAGCTGACCTGAGCTAGCGGGATCTCACTGACTCTGCACTGACGCCGGGGAACCTCATAGGAACAAACTAGACCCTATGGATGTAGCTGAAAGTTGTGTAGCTTGGGCAGTCTGTAAGGTAGTGGGACTAGGATTTATCCCTAGTGCTTGAACTGACTTTTGGAGCCCATTCTTTTTGGCAGGATACCTTGCTCAACCTAGATATAGGGGGAGAATCTTGGTCCTGCCTCAAAGAGATGTGCCAGACTTTGTTGACTCTCCAAGGGCTAATTCTTTAGAAGGGCTTCTTAGCATTCATTTCAGGGTATTTTATTTGAATGGCAATCATATTTCTCTACAACCTTCATGCTATACAAGAAGGCACTTTGTTCTCTGGCTGGAGCTTCTGGCTGCATCACATTCTTTCAGACAGTTCACATGCTTTACAATCCAACCCTCAATTATTATTTTCAGGATGTTTGCCCCCCCAACACATATGATATGGGACAAGTTGTAGCAAATACTTTACACAGGAGTTTGTGCCACTATGATAATTAAAGCCAGAAAGTTATGTGAAGGTCTTCTTGTATTAAGTAAACTAGCCCTTGCTGAGAATGGAAAGATAAATGATAGAATGCTGAGATGAAAGCTGCTGTAAAAATGATCAAAGATTCAAGATATATAAACTGTGGGAAAAAGACCCACATATTTTTATCTTTGCTAGGAAAGGTTACTATTTTTTTAAAAGACAGTAACAGAATAATTGCATGACTATGTGACCCTCATGTCTATAGATGTTGTGAGGAAGGAAAGCAAAAAAAAAAATAATATTAACAGGGAGCCATGCCTTACCCAGAGTTTGTTTGTTGCCCTTCTTATGATTAGATTCTGTCAATCAAAGACTGTTTTCATACAAAAGGCCATTAGGAGTTGGAGCTTCAGTTCTTCTGAAGGGCAACCAAGCTTGAATTCCATTAGATATAGAAGGTCCTATATGGCTAGTGCTGTCAAGGGGTTGAGTTATAGCTATCAGCATTAGCTTTGTAAACCATGCTTACCTAGGTATTTTAATAAACCATGGATTGACATTTTATGTTTTCCCTTCCTAAGCACATATAGCATTTTTATGCAGAGACTTTATTAGTTGTTTGTGTGGCTTCATCAAATTGTGATTCATGGGGTACATGTATAATGTCTAGAAATAGATATACTGCAATCAGCCAAGGATCATTGGTTTATAAGTCAATATATGCCAAGAGAGGTGAAAAAAATCTCCTATTTTTTTGTGTTGTCTTTAAATAAAGAGTTCTCCTTTTTTTCGGGCTTCAAATAAACTTTTATCTTTTTCAAGTTGACTGCGAAGTCTTCAGTGCATCTAATGAGGACCAAACCCAAGGCACGAAAGGTGGACCCTGCGCTGGGGAGTTCAGAGTCAAGCGTCAGTTTCTGTACATCACTTTTCAGCTAGGCAAAAACCAGTGCGTGGGCTGGATTCCTGCCTCCCTTTCTGCATTCCCAAGGCCCTTCTTTGCCTGCCTTTGTTCATGGTGCACTACCATCTGAGGCAGGAACCTTTACTGAATATTGTGACCTCATTCTCTGGGTATTGCTCCCAGGATGTCACTGCAATGCTTGTGGAGAGTGTAGGAGGTGACAGCCTGAGAGGCAGTGGCTGAGCCAGAGCAGAGCTCAACACCAAGCCTGTCTCCCATCATCGGACCAGTTCTCACCTGGACTGCTGTAGTCCTCTCTTTGCTAGCACCCTTTCTCTCTCACACATGCTGCACAGCATCCTTCTTCTCTCATACTCCCCTTGGTCTTATCACTTCAGAGCCTCCAGCTTGTTCCTGAGATGAAGACAGAGAGAGCCCAGCCACCATATTACTTTCTGCTTATGTCAACCCATATCTGTATCCCCCTTGTTCTCACATAGCCTTCTCAAAGCTCTACTACATTCCACGGAGGGATATTGTCTCTGCACGCTGCTCTTTTTTCAATCTTTGAGGTTACTTGTCACTCAGATCTAGCAGGCCACTGTTCGCTTCCTCAGCAGTCTCTTCTAGCTGGATTGGATCAGTGTCCTCCCTGTTCTATATGCCTACTTACCCAGACTCTTCTCCTTTGGAGCACTGTGCTATAGCTCTAGCTGCCATTTACCATATTTAATCACAGTCTATCCCCATACTAGATGATAAATAAGCTTCACAAAGGTAGAAGCCACTTCTGTTTAAGTTCATTCTGTTATCTCTATTACTTGGCACCCTGCCTGTGACAGAGGCCTTTGGTAAATTTTGGTTAATTTAAGGAAAGGATGAAGGATGGAGAGAGTGAGAAATATGTACACACACACACACACACACACACACATCTATATCTATATATCTATATATCTATATATCTATATATCTATATATCTATATATCTATATATCTATATATCTATATATATCTCCAGTCTCTCTTTCTCTACACACACACACACACACACACACACACACACACACACACACACACGTGTTTCCTGCTTCCTCACTGGTAGCCTGCGGATGTCATGATGACATGGGTGTCCATTCATGCTTGCCATACCAGATTTTTATTAACTATAAAAATCATATAATTATATATACATGATTCTACATGACTGAGAAAAAATAACACTGCCAAGAAAATTATGAGTGAGAATTGATGGTGAGATGACTTTCTGTTTTATACATCAGAATGCTAAATGACAAAGTATGGACATACATACATTTTTGCAATAATATGGATTAGAATTAAGTGAGATTATTAAGACCAGTGGATGAGTAGGTGGGTAAAAGTGCTTGATGCTGAGTCTGGTAACCTGAATTCATTCTGGGTCGAAGGAGAGAGCTGAGTCCCATTAGTTGTTCTCTGTCTTTCACATGCATGCCATGGCACATGTGTGCACGTATGTACACAAACAACAATACACATTCAGAAAACTGAAGTAAAAATGTAAAAAGAAATCCACGATAACCCTTAATCTAGATTAAGTTAGGAAAACTGAGTAGAATTGACAGTATTCTAAAGGGTAAGTTGAAAATATGGGTCACTGGCACAATCAACCACTGTAATACTGATTCTGTGGCATGCACTGGGGTGTATGTAGAGGTACTGGGCAGCTTTCTGAGAAGCAACCCAGCACTTCTGGTATTTGGGACTGTATGATGATGCAATCTCTAATGTTGGAACAAAATGACACTGTGACTTTCAGCAGTGCACACTAACTCAGGGACTAGCAGGTGACAAGCTATAGGTCTATGGCATATAAGGCTGTGAGCTGACTATTCATCTTCTCCTCAGCTCTTTAAGAGCAGCAGCATTATGTATGGCTCCAAAGTTGTTTCTGTGGCCTGTTTATTAGAAGAGAAGTTGACTCAGAGTGTCTTGATCTGATATCTAGGGGCAAACCCATAAACCTTGAATCCAGCAACCGTCACTCCCTCAAGTCCCAGGATGTCCTCCACACATGGGCATTCCTAAACCCTGTAATCTGATAGAATTCCCAACAGAAAAACAACCTGGCTAAAAATCAGGGATCCTTCATCTTGTCTTGGGTTATAAACTAGTTAGATAAGTGTCCATAATGTCCTGTTGCTTCTGTGGTACTCAGTGGGATAAGATGCCTCCATGAAGCTTCCAACTCCTACTCTTAACCTGAGACATTCCCACACCCACGTGGTAATGGGATCATAAGATTTCTGGGTTTGGGGAAGGCATGCTCTCTTTTCCCTTTGTCCCTCCTCTGCCTCTGATCTAGCTTTGCTTTTAACCAATCAACATGTTCCTGAGCTAGTTACTATTCTGTATCTTCTGCTGCCTCTATTTTGTTAATTTCCCCTGACTCTTACTGCTTGTTCCTTTCATAGGTTTAACCCTCTGTCACTCCCATATCACGGGTTGAGCACTTCATGTCTGTGAGTCCAGTGGTGTCTGAATGACAATCTGTGAGTATTGTTAATACTCAGTCCCATTCTCTCAATCCCTGTGAGCTTGGGGCTGTGAGAGTATCACGGTGCCAGATCCAACAGGATCTGCAGGGATGTCTCAGCTAATTAGCTGATTGAACAGATGAGCTGGCTTTCACCAGAGGTGACCCAGCTGGTGGTGACACATTAGGACTTGACTCTCCAGGCTTCTGCCCTCAGCTGGCTCTAGTTCAGGAAGCTGAATTCCTTCTTAACAATGTCTAGGATACTCCATGCCTCTTATAAATGTGTATTTTGAAAACTCATTTTGAGAAAGAACACATATCTTTTGGCAAAAAATCTTTTAAAATATCTCACATTAAAATAGAAATTGTTTTACATGTTTGGTACTTCTAGAGTCTTTCTGGCTGTTTGTTAAATTCAGTTCCTTTTTCTTAGGAATAATACATGGACTCAGGTCCTTTCTTTAGGGTTCTGTTTAAGGAGTCTCATTTGTCTGAAGATGTTAATCCTGTGTGAAGACTATGACCAAGTGTTTGAAAGATAAAGGTGAGACAAATAGGTGCAAAGTACACATTTCCTGAGTGCCTACAATGGGTCCCACACACATAAACCCATTTTACACCTCCCAAAAATTTGTCGTAGTGGTCAACATGACTTTCAATTCAGAATGAGAAATCTATGTATTATTCGAGCAATAAAAGGTAGAACTAAATTTCAAACTCAAATCTAGTTCTTAATGGCTAGTGTCATGTCAACTTGAGACAAACTAGAGTCATCTACAATGAAGGAACATTAGTTGAGAAAATTTCTCCATAAGATCCAGCTGTAAAGGGTATTTTATTAGCTAGTAATTGACATTGGAGGCCCCAGTCCTTGTGGGTAGTGCTATCCCTGGGCTGGTAGTCCCAGATTCTATAGTAAAAGCATGCTGAGCAAGCCAGTTGGTAGCTCCCTTCCATGACCTCTGCATCAGCTTCTGCTTCCAGGTTCTGACCCTATTTGAATTCCTATCCTGACTTCCTTTGATAATGAAAAGTGATGTGGAAGCACATGCCAAATAAACCATTTTTTTCCCCAAGTTGCTTTGGCCATGGTGTTTCATCACAGCAATAGTAACTGTACCTAGGACAGACCTGGTGTACTTCTGGTAGTCTGCCTATTCAAATTCAAGATAGTTCGTTTTCCATGATGTGTGGTTAGTGTTACCACTCAACTTCAGAACTATTTGTCTTTTAGTGGACAGCAGCAGCACAGTCAGTGATTTTCTTAAAGAGATTTATAACCTGTCCCTCTCATGTTTTGTCTTATCAGAAAATCCCTAGGAATTCATCATCCAAGCCACCTTTAAGATGATTCTCTCTAGGCTAATGAACAGTGAAGAGTGGTTAGTGAATGGCAATGGGTGGAATGAACTGAACTGGTTTTAATTTGCCTTTCTTTCAGGAAGTTTCTAGTTGTGTGAAATATAGAATTGGAATTTGGAACTTAAGTCTAGAAATACTGTTGGTCTTCTCTATTCAGTGGCTGATTGCTGTCTTGAGATCATTTTTGCTACTTCTCCTGGAAGCTGGAGCATCCTTGGGGTTTCTCAAAGTATTGCTTACTCTGTGTTCAGGTGGCAAAGCTTACTATGAAATGGTCATAACTTTAAACTCACCTGTATTGGAGTTCAGGCTTTCCCAGGCTGCTATGTCAACACAGATGAAAGGGTTCTGGTGCCCATTAGGTTTTGCTTTTTGTTTTGTTTTATTTTGATTTGATTTTTTAAGACAGAGTTTCTCCGTGCAGCCTTAGCTATCTTTAGCTGTGCTGGAACTCTGTAGATGAGGCTGGCCTCGAACCCAGTTTTATTTTCACTGTTTCAAAAGTCCTGAACTCATTTTTTTTCAGAACATAGACTATATGCCTTTGACTAGTCCCAAAGTCTAAGACATTTTTTGAAATATCTGCTTTATGATATTTGAAGATTATATTTCTGTTTATGTAATGACAACCATTGCTTCCATTTAGATTTTGTCTGAACATATTTCTTTCAAAAGGACTTTTGTGTGTGTTATCTCAATTCTTCAATCCATTCTTCACACTGTGGTTAAAGTGATTTTGGGGAAGAAAAAAATATCAGTTTGATCTTATCCTGTCCCTTCCTAACACCCTCCTATTGCTTCCTGTTGCCACTAAAAATTTCCAAATTCCTACAGTAGCTGAGGGATGTCCACCTCTCTATTCCGATCCTTCTTCTTCCAGGTAGCCATCTTCTCCATGATCTCAGCCCTCATGCCTGCTCCCAGGTTTCTGCTGTTTCCCAACTTTAGCATGCTTTTATGCAGATGTCTGTAGGTCTGACTCCTTAACACTGGAAATTCATGTCACCTAATGATGTGGATGGTCTGCACAGCAGTCACATATGTATTAGTTGACTTCAGAAATCAGCATTGGACACCTTTTCAAGAAATTCTTCCCCTTTGTTTCTCTCCCTTCCATTTTGAAGCTACACTTTTGTTTTTGTTCTAGCTGCCTTGGTGCATGCAGACTATTAAAAACCCACTAACCATTTATTTTTCTTGATCTTATAGGTTTCTCTTGCAGGAAATGAGAAGGTTTGAATTTCAACTCGTTTGTAGACTTGTGGCCAGAACTTTCAAGCATGACTGTGATCTTGTGTGATTACAAAAGTGGATTTCCCTGTGTTGATGTTGAGAATAGCCATATTAAACAACTCTAACAAGATTGGAATGAACATAGCTTTCCATTTCAACTTTTCTTTTTCAGTTTTTCATGAGACAGGGCCTTGCTGTGTGGCATAGGCTAGCACAGTACTTAGCATCTTCCTGACTCAGGCTTCAGAGTGCTGGGATGACAGGTATGTGTCAACACATCTCACTCGGATGTCTATGGTGTTGAGAAGAATCAAGGCTCTGTGAAGCCGACCCAGTTTCCTATCATGGTGGGAATATTCCTCTTTTCCTGAAACAACGTTATGTTTAGCATTTGTGACAGCAACAAATCACAGGGAAAAGCAAATGCAACGTATATGTATGTCTTTCTGACTAGCTACATTCAAACTGCTGGACAGTGACAGACAATGAAGGATGCTGCGAGGTGCCTTTTCTGGTCCTTTATCTCATGGCTTCTGTGGACAATGTGACAATTTTGTTTATGTTGCAGAAAACAAACCTAGAAAGATAACATAATTAAAAGAACTATAATTAATGCTGGGGTTACTCCGGGGTCTCATGCTTGTATGTCCCTCCACCTTTATTTTATCAGCTCAATAGCAAAAAGATAGTGATTTCTTTTCTCTGGCAATGATGATGCAAATCCAATGCAATGTATATAGCATAGCTGTGGACCAGGTTTTCAGGTCCTCACCAGAATGTCTATCTCCAACTTCTGCTTTTCTGTAGTGTCCCCCAATTTATGAATCACAGTAAGTGAATAATAAGCCACATTGAATGACCATCTTCCCAACAGTCACGGCAAGCAACTGAATGCATATCTTCTTGCTCCATTCCTTGGTAAGTTTTGTGCTCAGTGTGTGACTTGGCTGACCATACCCCTTTCTTCTTCTTCAACAAATAGAGACATTAAATCTCTCTCAGGTTCTTTAGCATCCACTTTGACTCCACACTCTAATTAAAGGGTAGTATCAACTGTATGTTTATGGTTCTTTAACAGCTTTCCTCATGTTGCTGTGTGGAATTAGCTTTCTCTGAAGACAGGCTGAAGTTCCTGAAGGAGATCTATAATTACCCATGATGAATGTTTAATGTTTCTTCAGCCAGTGCCACCTTCACCTTTCTGTACTACAAAGCATAAGGAGAGCAGGACTCCCAAGCAGCAGCTTTACTATGGGCTTGGTTTCATTTACAATGAAACGTTTTAGTCTGGCTTTGGAAGTATAGCTGGACTTACACCGTTTCCCAGTCTCCTCTGCTGTATTAGTCCCTAGGTTTTCACTATGTCTTTATACAATGGATGGGGTTCCCTTTGAAGATGCACAGTGTTATCACTTAAAAAAATAGTGCCAGAAAGGAAAAAAGTACCAGTCGCTCTTACCTCTCAGTTGCTTCCAAGGGCAATCTATATCATTCAGCATGATAGTGATTGCTACAAAGTTTAGCAGAAGATCCAGTAACAATTCAGTGTGGAATGGTAGAGGGACATCCTGGGGAGACAGATCACTTGTGCCCAGTTCCACACATTCATAGGGTACCATAACAAAGGGAATCCTGGAAATGTGCAGGCATGTTTTTACCAGTCATACTTATCAAATATGGTAAACTGTATTAGTTTCTGTGTGTTTTTAGCATGATATATAGATTTTTCCTTTTATATTGTTCAACTGTGAAAATATTTTAAAGAGAAAAAACACACTGTTGCTGCCATTTTTAAAACCATTGAAGGGGATAAAAATGGAAGTGTAATAAGAACCGTATATTTTTGTGTCAGAAGTAGCCTTTCTGTGGTACTCTTTAGATAAAGCAGAGTACTGGAAGAGCAAGAGGGAGATAAGTAGCTTCCTTATTTATCTTAGTCCAGAATCTATTTTCCTCACTGCTGGTTGTTGGCATTGTGTGATAATGTGACACAGAATCAGAGGACCAGGCTATGGGAGGAGGAGATTCCCAGTTTAACAGATATTCACTAAAATTTTCTCCTTATCTCTATATCGCAGAGAAAGAAGTAGCTGTTAAATTTCTAGTCCTGCAGCCTTTCTGATTTATCATCATATTGTGGGTGTACTTAGCTGTCTAGTGTTAGGGAATCTGATACATCCTGTCACATAAGAAAATAAGAAAAAATCCTATTGGATAATAGCTTACAGTTTCCCCCACAGTGATTTATTTCAGTCACAAGACTTAATTTTATCACGAGGCAGATGCTCTGTCTGCAGCAGCACATTCATTGCTGCATTTATCTGCATCATTAACACAAAAGCACCTGCTGCATTTGAGGGATGCATTTGCCTTCTTTATTATATGCCCTGATGACCTGATTAGTCGCTATTTAAGCACACCTTTAATTTTCACTGTTTTGAAAGTTGGTCATCTTTAGTTCCTTGTGATAAAGTGAATCCAATATGAAGAAGATACAATGGTGACTACAATGAAGAGGGACTATAATAGCAGCAGCAGGTGTTAATACCAAGCTCTGTGTACCAAGTCCTTGTGATTCATGTCAGAGGGAACAGGCAGAGCTTAGTGGTGTTACCAGCTGGTACCTAAAATGAACTGGACATAGATTGTTATGAGTTAATTTAGTTGACTGGCATGTGGCTGTCATTATTGTTTTTCACAGAATCTGAAGGTAGACTTAGCAGTACATGTAAAGGGAAGATGGACAAATGTAAGGGAAAGAAAAAGAAAAGGACAAAGGGAAGGACGAGGGAAAAATGGAAAGAGGGGAGGTGAAGAGGAAGAAATGAAAGGGAAGATGGTTGGAAAAAGGAAAAGAAAAAGGGAGGAAGAAAAGGGAGAAGGAAGGTGAGAGTGACAGAGTTAGGAAAGAAGCAGGTAAAGGGGAGTAGAAGAAAAGGGATTAAAGGGGAGGGGGAGAACAGGAAGAAGGAAGAAGAAAGGGAGAGAAGTAAACAGAAAAGAAAGAAAAGAGTCAGGAAGGAGGTGGGGAGGGAGGAAGGGACCCATTCAATTCCTTTGCTTTTCCTTTGGTCAGCTCTCTGGTCTTTACCACAAAACACTTAATGACGTCTGTCTCATCAGCCCATCCCTCCCTCCAATCTGCTGCTCAATATAGATCTGCCACTCTGAATAGCCACCTTGTTTTTGGGGACAGCTGAGGGCCACAGGTTGGAATGCTCCACCAACTGTCACCATTCCAGAGGAGCCTCTACATCTGCCTCTGGGCTCTGCTCTGCAGTCCCTCCCCATCTCAGAATGGCAGAGGCCTTCTGCCACCGCAGAAGGTCTCAGGAGGAAGTGTTGGAACTGCCCCACCGGCTCCTGAGATCTGGCAATTCCCTTTTGATGTGTCATGCAAAAGGCAGTTGTCTTGTCACCTGCCAAAGCTAATGTCAAGACACACTGGCTTCTGGAGAGTTTTCAGGATCCCCCTCTCCCTTTGCTCATCCCTTCCAAACTGGCTTCCTCATCTAGCTTCCCTTAAATGAAAGTTCAGCTTGACCCTTTATGTCCCTTTTGCATCCACCAGGGCACCGGTGGTAAAATGGATGCTAACAGTGAGTTCCCTAGGTTTGCATTTCTGTGGCATGGCTGCAAGAACACTAATAGACAGGAAAGGAGACCAAGCTAATGACAAGGCTCGAAACAGCTGTTGGATGATTCAGCTTCACTACTTCAGTTAATTAATCAGCACCTTGCTGGCAACTCTGGGGGAGAGACTCGTTAGATACTAGAAGCACACAGACAATGCTTTCATATCAAATATGTTCAACAACATCGAATACAGCGATAACTTGCACAGCAGCGGTCAGGGGATAGGAGCTTAGAAAGGCACCTGGGAAGCAGCTCGGGTGTTCTTGCAGATATGTCCTTTGTAGAAGGACTGAAAATGCTGTTGGCTTTGTTTGGGGTAAATAGCCCAAATAACACATGGGTGAAAGAATCTCCAGGGTTCCCTGCTATCGTAGCAGCTTCTTTTTTTATTGTAATAAATGTGTACTTGTGGGTTGATCACAATGCGGTTGACGCAGAGAAAAATCAAGCATCCTCGTTTTTTTTTGGTCACAGTCTCCCATTTGGAATTTTAATCTTGGAAAGTGTCCTCCAACTTGACAACAACTAAGAGAGATCAAAACATTCAAATATAGGCCGCTCATTAAGCTCCCCCAGCATCTAGTGAGGAGTGTTATTGACTTTTCTACTCTGGAAGGGAAGCAGCCCCTTGTTCTCCTTAGGAAGTTGATAAAGTCATACATATTTTATGACTGATAATACACAGAAATCTTAAACAGACAGAATTATATCTTTATCTGGCCAGTGTACCCTGAAAGTTTTTTGCTTGTCCAAATTTGTCAGTGTAATTGTAACTGAGTTCAGTGTAAAAGCTGTATTATCCTAAATTCCTGTTGTCCCAAGATCTCCATAGATCAGCAAGAAGGTACTATCTTACATAACTTTCACTGGACTTTCTATGTTATTTTGTTATTTTCACTTCCTATTTAATGGAGAGGCAATCATAAAAACTTGATTACCTTAAAAGAATTAGCCTGTGTTGGCTACCATTAAATTGGTACCTATTTTCCAGTAAGATTTAATTTAAAAATTTTTGCTATAAGAGGTGGTTGGTTGGGGCAGGGGAAGATCGGAGGGAGAGGGAGCTGGGACTGACATGTGAAGCAAGCTTGTGACTAATTTAAAAAAAATAAAAAGAAGAAATTATTGATAACCACAAATAATAAACATAATTATTACAGAAGTCTGAAAATTCCATAGTATATATTTTACTTATTTATTATTTTATTTTTGTGGTTCTGGGGGTTGAACCCAGGACCTTGAACATTTTTACCATTCTCTTTGCTCTATATGTTAGAGCAGAGTCTATTTTGCTTAGGCTGACTTTGAACTCATTGTGTAGCACAGGCAGATGTTGAACTCATGATCCTTCTTGCCAAGCCTCATAAATATCTAGGATTATAGACCTTTGCTACCAGACCTGACATACTTATGTTTCAGTGAAGGTACAATTTTGTCTATTTTTATTATTTTCTATTGTCCAGAGATAATATTGCAAAGTAGAAATTGTTTTGTGTGTAAAAATGGCCATGTTTGGGAAATCTGTTTGAATTCCCTCCTCCACTGTCCTAAAAATTGGATTTATTCTAGGGTTTTTTGCCTACCTGCCAGGGCTTAGGAGAACTTATTACGAAGGACTTGAAGTTGTACCAATCAATTCATTTAGATGATTTATCCCATTGACCCATGTATTCTGAAATCCACAATTATGGCTACAGTTCTTTAATGCATCCTACATGGTGGCAGAGGAGTATCAGAGAATCTGTAATACTCCAGGGAGCCATAAGGAGTAATGTCCCTTTTAAATTAGCTTTATGACACCGAGGCTTTATGTATTTTCTTGCAAGTTTAACATTAAATCAAAGTAAATGTCTTGAACCATCTCTTTTGTTGACTACAACACTGCTTGTAGGAAGGTCTCTCCTGGAAGTATTAGTGCTGAGTCTATTTCCATCCACTGCAGTTGCTTCTGTTACACAGAGAGCGGGACACTTCTTAAACCTAGGTAATCTGACATACAAACTCAGATAAAAATGGGAATCCTGCTTCATCCAACTACTCAAAGTGTGATTTACTTTTTAGATTTAGTCTATAGATATGCTATTGACTTGCTTTCTTCTTTTTCTAAATCAAGAGTTCCCGATTTGTGAACCATTTAGGAAATAAAGATAAGAAGTTTCCTAGAGAACAAGGCAGAGTGGTCAGTTGGTGATCATTCATCTTTGATCCCAACCAGCTTGAAAAATTGTTGTTTCATGAACTCCTTCTTCAGAAACTTTTTAGTGAACTCAAAGCTTAACCAAGGTGGAGGAATTGGTGCTTGCAGCACATGACCCTTCTGACAGCTGCATCAGACATCACAAATTGATCACCAATTTGTGATCTTGAGCCCATAGATAACCTTAGAGTATTCCTGAACAACAAGCTTTGTGAATACACCTACCACTAATCAAAGCTGGATTGTGAGATAAAATTTATTCTTTGTCCTGGCCTATTCCTATACCAGCAATAGGAAAATAGTAATCCATAGGCAAATTTGGCTGACCACTTATTAATAAAGTTTTGTTGAAATGCAGCCATGATAAATAATGTATACATTGTTCAAAGCTTGATCAAATAGTAGAAAAATACCCCTTCTTACCTTCCTTTCCTTTTGCTGAAATGGACAATGTGGAAACAGAGTAAATCCAGCAGAGGAAAGGGAAGAGACCAAGTCATTTTCCTACATATGTCCCAGAACCTGATCTTACAGGTTTGGCCAGATAACAATGTTACAAACATTGAATGTGTTGATAGGAGATCCTATTCTGGCTGTAGCCTGGGATGTCCTTTGTTGATGGTAGGTCAGACTTTCAGAGAGAGGGATTGTTTTCACCTATGCTGTTTCTCACATATGCTGTTTTGCAGTGGAAAGATGTTGGGTTTTGCCACCATTCTAACCAGGGTGGGGTTATGGCTACTTCTCACTTTTCATATGGCTGCAGGCTTTGTAGATGGAGACAGTGCCTTAGAAAAGGTGCTTGCAAAATCCAAAGTCCTGGGAATTGTCCTCTTGTGTCCTGGGATAAAGATGACCAGCATGTGCTTTCTCTCTAGTATTTCTAGAAGTTGCTGGGCATATAATCTTTTGTGCTGTTGAGTATCATCTGGGTTTGGCTTATTGTCAAGTGTCCTGTGGAATGCTGACTAGAATTTATCACTTTCAAACGCTTTCTACATTGCTGAAAATGATTCTTCATTATTTCATCCAGCTAATTAATGAGCATATGACTGAATATAGCTCACCCCCCTAAAGTCTACCAGTAAAATAAGCAGAAAAACAAGTAATATGAGAAAGCAAGTGGTGGGCCATGGACCATTTGTAGGCTCACGGAGAGTCACCAGTGACTCCTCCTGAGAAGGATGTCTACTCAATCTTTGAGCAATCTAAGGAGGGGTTAAAGGCAGAATATTCTTGTTGGGCTGTTAAAAAAATGTCAGAATGAGTATACATGCAGTTGGGTAGTGCTGGGGAGTGGTGGGTTGCAGCTTTGAGGAGAGAACTATGAAGATACCAGTGTGCAAAGCTGAGGGAATTTGACTTTCAACCACCATACTACTGAGGATAGTAAGTGGGACAGATGCATGATCAAATAAATGGTGAATAAGTCTTTAGAAGATGACATAGTTTGGAGGACAGAGGAACAGGACACTGATACATGCTGCTTGACAGGAGGATAACATGGTAACATGGAAGAGTGTGAGCTCCTATATATACACTCTCATGCATGGGTGTATATATTTCTCTTTTCAACAGAGTCACTGTACAGGACCTTTTGACTTTGTATGCCACTGGCTGGCCCAGGACATTGGCCAACAGGAACCTGTCACTCTTTCCTCGGGTGCTCTACAGGCTGGAAGATTTGCTTGTACCTAACTTTTGATATAATAAATATTTTCAGGCTGGGTGAAATCCCAGCACTCGGGAGGCAGAGGCAGGCAGATCTCTGTGAGTTTGAGACCAACCTGGTCTACAGAGCTAGTTCCAGGACAGCCTCCAAAGTCACAGAGAAACCCTATCTCAAAAAATAAATAAATAAACAAATAAATAAGTATTTTCACTGACTTTTGGTATCAAAAGTTTTTATATAATGAGAGGATGATTATAATCAAAATGATTTTTGACTCACACTTTTCTTTAACGTGCTCACATAGGTAGAGCTTTATCAATTTCAAGGACAATCTCTCAATGACAGAGTAGACAAATATTTTAAGTCTTCATGGATCTCATTCGTGCTATGACTTCTATTTCTTTATTTCTGTTGTCACTTCCTCTGCATACTGTAGTTACCAACTATGTTCCTTGGGCAGTATCTGGTCATGGTAGTTTCTAATAGGACTCTTGGGTCCTTCTTTCATATTTTGTCTAACTTCTTCTTTCCCTGTGATGTTCTTTTACTCTTAGATAGTTTTTGCCTTTTCCTAGTTTGTCTTGCCCATCGAGTTCTTCCTTCTAAATTGCTGCTGCATCAGTGGTGTACATTACGAAGAATGCATAGGCCTTAAAGTCCCACTGACATGGTGCTGAAGTCTAGAAAGGCTAGCTCTAGTCTTTGTCACCTTGAGCAAAAGTTTTTCTTTTCTCCTTCTTCCTTCCCTTTTGGGGGACAAACAAGATTACTAGAACCTATCTTGCAGGTCATTGTTAATTTTAAAGTTGTGTCTTTGCAATGGGCCTGGCATTGTGTCTGCTGCAGTTTATATGCCTGGAAAAGGGGCGCTGTCCAGAATGAGGTTTTAGGAGATATTTCTTTCTTTTTTGGCCTCTGAACGATATATATGTTTATTTCCACCAGAAATGTCTACTTTATTAATGGGAAAACCAACTTTCCCATAGACCACTTCTCTCAGTCCCCAGGAAGACTTTTCACAGCAGCAAACAAAAGATGCCTTCCTATAATTCTTTCCCACCTCTTCTTTAAAGTCTTTCTGCCAAATCTTCTAGGCAGGATCAAAAGAACTCTGTGCTCCTAGAGCTTCAGAACATTTTAAATCTGCTCAGGAGCCTTTGACTGGCTACTTCCTACAACACAGGGATTACATAGATGGGGAGGGATGGATTTGTAAGCCAAGACAGAGGGGAAATAGCCAAGAATGTTAGCACAGAGTGTGTTTGCTTGGAAATGAGGTGCCTGGGATTCTAATCCCCAGCTTAGTACCAGCTCATGGCCTAAGCGTCTGACCAGCCTGGGGCCTTTTATCTCCAATTCACATTTTCTGGCAACTTCACCCTGTCTTTTTTTAGCCTGTGGAGGAAATGCCAAAAACAAATGACAACCTTTTAAATAATGAAGTCCTTTAAGGGAGGGAAAGCTGTCTGATGGATTGTATCAAGTTCCTAGGACACCACTGAGAAAATTACCCTTAAAGGTACTGGAGGACATTGTCATCATTCCAGATGTGACTAAGCTTTCGTTGTACTATTCAGAGGAGAGATTGTTTTCTTTATTTTGTATTCTGAATCCTCACTGGTTTTCCAGTAGTTCAGCATCCATATATGTAGCTGACAGCAATCCTGAAACATAGACTTGATGTTTAGTGCCAAACAACTTGTGTTTGGTGCTAATTTTGTCAATTGCTTAGGCAGGTTGTCTGTCTTGGTGCAACTTATTTGCCTTTTTCTAGCCCAGGTTCTGACATCTGTAAAATGGAGCTGATGATATAGTTGAACTTGGAGCAGTACATGACAAGTAACTGGAGTAAGCAGTTAATGACTAATTTCAAATCTGAATTTATTGTTTACCAAAAATCCTGTTGCATGCTGGTAAACATTTAATGACTGGCAACTGTTAGAGATAGCACCATTATGTTATTCCTGGTATGCCAACCCAGTGAATTTTTTCTATATCTTCATTTGCCTTTTTCTCTATACTTTTCTCTATACTGCCTGTAGTGAGTCAATATCAGACATTATGTTTCAGCATTGAGCAGAGAAATAATCCGTGCTTGGTGTTCTATGGCACATACTACAAACTTAATAACTGCTAAATGCAATCAGCCTTTCTTTTAGAATATTGATGGGCTATGTGTATGTGTGTAGGCACACTTGTGCTATTACAGGCATGAGAAAGTGAGAGGACAACTCTCTCCTTCTATGATGTTGGTGCTAAAGATAGAACTCAGGTTATCAGGCTTGGAGGTAAGTGATCTTAGTACCTGGTGCATTTACCCATTTTAAAAGCTACCAATGTCCTTACTGGCTTCTGGGATTGGTGATGTTAACAACACTTTTCCAACGTTTAAAAAATTTTATGTACATAAAATTTGCCCTTTTGCTATCTTGTATGTTGTTTGTTTTAGTGACTTTGGGTGTTTAAGGGCAGGCAAAATGGAGCCAATTTCCTTTAAGTTCTACCATTGGGGGTGAAGCTAATTTGACACCAAGGATCACAATTAAATAGCACCAATATTCAGTTAACATGAAGATACGATGAAGAGGGCCTAAGGTGCTGGAAAAGAAAGAATGCACTGTGAAATTAAGTATTATTCAGTTGAAAGACCAGGTTGTTTTATCACAGGCTCTTCAAATGTTGAGAGATTCTGTGGGAGGAGTCTGTGGACTTCGTTCTGAGTGGGCACATAGAGGACAAGAACAGCAGAGGGAGGAGGAGTTGAAAATGAAACCAGGAAAAGCTGCAAAGGGAATTGAAGAGATTTTGATACAAGTGGGTATAAAATTAATGGGCTATATCAAGCCTTTCAATCACTCTTTTAAAATGGGAACATGCAGCTTGTCAAAAGGTACGATTAACACTCACAAAGCCCGGCATTCTCCATTTAGCTGTGCCTGAAAAATGGGCCCTGGTGACAAACTCACTTGGATTCAAATCCCAGCTCCGCGGTTTTCTAGATGCAAACTTGATAGGGAGTTATGTAACATCTTAGTTTCTCTCTCTCTCTCTCTCTTTCAGCGTGTGTGTGTGTGTGTGTGTGTGTGTGTGTGTGTGTGTGTATTTTTAACTTAGAAAAATAGAGTGCCCATTTCACAGAATTTTTATGTAGGCAAAATGAAATAGTATAGACAACATATCCAATAAGAACAGGATATACTATTTACAACTATATTAAATCATTGTAAAACTAATAGTAATAAGATCATGTTCCTTCTTCCATACTAGCCCAGTGGCATAAAGTGAATGACCAGTCAAGTTCAGTTTCCATGACAGACACAAGGAAATGTGGTTGAAACCCCCTTCAAAAGGAAGGGGAGCAATGGTTGGGAGCAAACTGAGACCAGGGTTGGTTTTTTTATGTTGCTTACTGTGCATTCCAAAATGAATGGCAAGGTAAATTTTCCCCATATTAATACCTGGAATGTTCCATTCTGTTGACTTGAGGTCTGGCCTTGAATAGGGAGTAGTGATTTTCTAGATATGAGGCAACCCATTGCACACTCTTCCAGCCTTCCATGTTGTTGTACCCCTTTGCCAAGATGTTTTACTACGCCTTTTTCTGCCTCTTCTCTATGTCTTAGCCTCTGACCTTTGCCTCATGTTAATTTCTTACCTACTTGCTGAAATATCAGTGAGCAGAGAAAAGAGGTCAGTGGGTTTTAGAAGTATGCCCTTGTGATTCTGCTATGCTCTTTCTTTATTGATGAGAAGAATTTAAAGAAAATTTTTCTTATAGGCATATATTATATGTTGAGTGTCTTCTCTCCCGCCTTCTCTTTGCTTGCCCCCACCTCTCCCATTAGTCCTTGTTGATCCCGAGGCAATTTACATCTACTTTCATTTAATATATCCATACATAATTTTACGCAACTAGCTAAAATTTAGGCATCACATCTATTTTTCTGCAAATGGCATCACTTCACTCTTTTGTTTTGAACGTTTATTTGCTTTTATTTTATGTATTTGAATGTTTTGCCTGCATGTATGTCTGTGAACTATGTATGTATAATACCCATGGCCACCAGCAGAAAGGCATTGAATTTCCTGCAACTGGAGCTACAGATGGCTGTAAGCCACCAGGTGAGTGGTGTCAAATCTGTGTCCTGTAAGAGCAGCAAATGATCTTAATTTTTGAGCCACCTTTCCAACCCCATCCTATTCTTCTTTACAGATGAAAATAATTCCACTGGGTCTGTGTATACCAGTTTCTTGTCAGTCCTTCTGCTGTTGAATGCCTCAGTTGGTTCTATAACTTGAGCTATTGTGAATTGTGTTGCAGTAAACATTGAGCTACAAGAATCTCTGGTCTATTGACTTTGAGTGAAGTGAGCGAAGTATGAGCAACTGGTTTAAGCTCCAGAAATGACTTGCAGGCTTGCTGGGGAATACACCCAGGGAATGAAGGTCAAGCTTTCCGAGCAGGGTTTGAGTCTTGTAAATCATTGCCTTGGCCACACACTTTTTCCTCTTAGGGTTTCTTTGAAGGTCCCTATAAAAGGAAAATGTGTTCCTTAATCAGACGAGACCCAAGACTAAGGGAAAGTAAGATCGTATATGTTTGTCTGAGTTTTTTTTCCTCAGGGACAGGTGTCTGAGTTTTTTTCCTCAGGGACAGGTGCTTCTTTCATGTACTTTGTTTTGTTAATTCCTTGTTAATGCTTTGCTTAATTTATTGAACACATATTTATTAAGCTGTATTGTTCTTAAGAGCAAAGAAAATGTAGTTCTTAATTGACAGAACCTTTGTCACAGTCTTTCATCTCTCCTACCCAGAACCGCAGAGCTGTTTATGTGTCTCCCTTTCTTGCCTGGCTTTGTGTACTGTGATTTCTAGACAGGGAGCATAGCAGGCTGTCCTTTGCTAACCACTTTTGAGGTCTCTCCTGATAAGTGATATAATTTTGGAATATTCTCTTCTTCCTCATGGGCACATAGAGATATGGAAAGGAAGCTGCATTTAAATAGTCTCCTACATTCAGGGTGATTTGATAGCTGCTGCTCATCTCTCCTGGGGTGAGATACTACACTACTGCCCTATCTTAGCATTTGTGGGGTAGTTTTAGGAAAAGGTGCACAATTCTGTCCCAGAGGGAGTTGACTCGACTCGCCCCATCTTCTCTTAAGCTAGGTTTCACTTCTCAGGGGATTTGCTTTCACCATGGTGCTCAATTTTAAAAAAAAATAATTGCAAATTGTACATCACTGGTGATGCTTCTTCATTTCTACTGATCACTTCTGGTGCTACCAGAAGCCTCATCTGTTATCATAACTAATTCCACTTCATAGTGGGTATCTGGACCTGAGAACAAAACCCAGTTTCCCTAGTGGTGTGAAAATATAGTGTTTTTGGTTTTGGTGGAAGCTGAGGCCTCAGAGAGGTTAGTGATGGAATCAGAATGTTCATTATATCTATTGATTCTTGAGATTGTGTGGTAGCTCTCATGTGGATAAGTGGATGGTCTCTGCTAATATGTATTAGCTTTGCTTAGTACAGTCTGGGTTGCATTCCTACTTGGTGCAGTGAGACTGGGAGGCACTGAACAACACACATATGGTACCAAGCACTGCATGGAAGAGCACAACACATATAGGACAGAATTTACTATGGCTGAATTGTTTGGCCTTCGGAATGCCGATTAGATATCCAAAAGATATGATTCTCTTTTACGTTAATCCATTCAATAGATATTCATATATTCATGCAACATATGCAGACATTTTAGGGGTCAAGAAAATAGTACTCTGATATATATATATATATATATCAGAGTATGTGTATTGATGCAAGTGCAGATCTTGGATAGTTTTTGTGTACATATAATATACTACTTCTAGGATTCTTTCATGTCTATATAGGTGTGAAGTCAGTAATAACTGTATTAGGAAATTATTTAAAGATACTAATAAAAATATCATGATTTGCTTTTTGGGGTGATGGTAAATTTACTAGTTATGTTTAAATAGTTGAATCATTTTCTTTTAAGTCACTGAATGCTGATGAGGAATAGACTGAGAACCATGGCCTTCATTTATCAGAGTTCATGTTGTAGGAATAAAGAAATCGGAGCTCAGGTCCTCTTGCTATAGAAAACTCACAGTGGGTTGACTCCTTCTTCATTCTATTTCTTATTTAATTCAGGCAATGTGTATTGAGTACCCACCATACTTAGGGGGCAAGTGGTTAGGGAAGTAAGAGACAACCTCCCTGTTCCCATGGATCTCAGAGCTCACAGCCTCAGTAGATAGGCTTGTCTTCCACTTCTTTTTTCCACTTCCATTTCTTCTTTTCTGAGAAGTACAGGAAGCACATTGCATTGTTTTGCCTCTTCTCCTTCCCACCCCAGTTTCCACATTGGATTATGTTTTCATAAGAAGGAATCATATGGAAGAGCTCTTTCAACATGGGTTCAGATGTAAGGCCCAGTGTACCATGTGCCCCCTAGTTCTGTACCCTCATGGGCAAGATTAGTTACAAAGACAAAGCTTACATCTAAAACAGTCTGTCACAATAATAATGCTGCTTTCAGCTTCTACAGAATCCACTAATTATTGACATGAAATTCTTGTTAGTGGAAGACTGAAATACACAATTAAAAGAGAACCCCACCTCAAATTCTGATGTCATTAATTTGAAAGGTTATCAGGTATTAGATCTTGCAATAATGAAGATGTGAGAAACTGATAAATACTTTCTTTAAGGCAGCTTTTCCATCATAACTTCCTTGTGTAAATATGTTTGAATCAACAAATATTCAAAGGTAAGGCTCATTCCCCTACAGGTCATGGAAGAGTACACTATTTGTGTGTGTTTCTGGGTACATGTCTATACATGCATGCATCTAGTTTATGTATTGATAAATACTTTTATATTTCAACTATTGTGTATTGCACTAGCATATGTTTATGCAATATTCATCAAATTCCTTGACATTTGAACGTAAATGTATAAATGAATATAAATACACATCTAAAATATATGTATATACATGTTAATTATATGCATACTTCATATTATTGTTTTTATAAAACTCAATAAGCTTATATATACAATTTGGTGATTATACTAATAAGAAGCATAAATATAATATAAATAAATACTCAAGAGAGTAAAGAAAGTTTCTAATCCTCAGTATGCTGAATTTCTAATAAATATTTCTTCCAATGATTTGTCGGTTGGAAAATAGATTGTGAACACGGAAATTTCTAAGAATATTGAGGATGTTTCTACAAGCACCAATACTGAGAGCACTGTAGATTCCATAGTGGCAAACTGAAACCCTGTCCTAATGAGACTTAGTGAAATGTAGGAAACCTGCCAAGTGTTGTAATTTGGAAGATTTGTGCTAGAAGGTAGAGAGTGAGAAGCTATGGGAATGTGCAGATATTGTGCTTTGCATGGGCATGGTGTATAGGAAGCAACACATGGACATCTAGGTCAGGGAAGAGAGACAGGAATCTTTTGAGTGGTACGAAAGAAGCATAGGTTGTCTGGGCTGAGAGACAAGTACCCATTGAGACACAAAGACAAGATAAAAGCTATGGTCTTAGGAAACCATAAGTGGTACTGGAAGGCTAGAATGGCTTTAGGCGGGCACCATGATGAAGAGTGGGTATATATGTGAGTTTTAGTAATCAAGCAAATGTTAAAGCCTGTAGCAGAAGACAGTCCACTGCAGTAGAATCACTTTCTGCAGTCATTTAGAATTGGAAGGTTTCATGTGTTGTCTGGACAGGGAGATATAGGCCTACTGGACAACAATCTAAGCACTGTTCTGAATAAGTGAGTTTACAATTCTGTTCTTCTGGCCTACTATGTCTTCCACACAGTTTACTTTACAGAAGCTTCCATTTTGTAGACATCAAATATCATAGTGTACCTTAGTATGTCTTCTGGGAATTTAGATCTGAAGGTGAGCCTAGATGTCTTAGGGTTCAGCCTCACAGGTTCTGTGTTCATTCTCTAGGCACTAAAATGAATTGTGAAACACTAATTCACACCTGTTACTTCTAAGTTACAGGAGAGAACTTGAAGGTAACAGAGACAAATAGTATTCTTTTTTTCCAAGAATTTTTTTTATTAGTTCAAATTAGAAACAAGCCTGCTTCACATGTCAATCCCCTTTCCCTCTCTCCCTCCCACCCTTCCTCCCCCAACCCATCCCCCCATATGCCTTTCATTTATATATTTGTTATTGTCTCCTTGAATCTGTAATTTTTTAATCACAAAGGCATCATCACTGTTAAGTCATCTAACTTGGAGCAGAACATCTATACATGGCAAGAACCCATATATTTTAGTTTGAATTCTGTTTCCAATAGGTACTAAAAGATGTGACCCAGGCAAATTTGACATTTTTCCTTTTATCCCCAAATTCCAAGGGTAGATTAGAAGAAAGGATATGTGATAGGTAGGGTTTTTAGTTGGGGAGGTGGTAGGGGAGGAAGGGAGGGAGAAGGGAACTGGGATTGTCATGTAATTCAATCTTGTTTGTAATTCAAATAAAAAAATGTAGCTGTTAGTTCCAACTGTAATTTTGAAACTGAAACAAGTCATTTATATACAATGCTTGGAATAGTCTGAGTTTCCATGAGCTGTCTATCTCAGGGTAGTACCTATCCTGCAAGGAAGACTCAATTTCTCTGAGATTTTAAAAATTTTATTAACATTTTGAGAATTTTATGTGATATATTTTGGCCATAATCACCCCTCACCTAACTCATTCCAGATTACTCCTGTATCCTTACCCACCCAACTTCAGATTTCATGTCTCCTTTTGAAAACCCAAATATTCTCTGGTGTGGGCCTGTTCTGGAGCATGATGGACCTACCAGGTGTCATACCCTTAAAGAAAAAAATATTTCTCTCTCCAAATTGTCATCAGTTGTCAAAAGCTCTTTAGCCAGAAATGGGATTCCATTCCCATTTCCATTCTTGCGTTTATTCTGGCTTGAGTTTATATAGGTTTTCTGTGTGTTATTGCAATCAGTATGAGTTCACCTATGCAACCTGTCTGTTGTGCCCACAAAACAGTTTTCTTGTAGTCATCTCTAACTTCTGGCTCCTACGGCCTTTCCTTTACCTCTCCTTTAATAATCCCTGAACCTTGGCAGGGAAGGTGGAGGCATGGGTGTAATATATATTCCATTTAGGGCTGAGCACCCTAGAGTCTCTCATTCTCTACACATCAAGTTGTGGATCTCTGTGTTAATTTCCATCTACTAAAGAAGCTTCTCTGATGAAGGTTGAAATTTGTACTGATCAATGGGTATAGCAAAGTCACCAGGAGTCATTTTAATTCTATGTCCATTTAGTAGAATAATAATAGTAGGCTCTCCCCTAGGGCCAGTGATCTATGTAGCCACATATTTTTGACCCCCAACAATGGTGCCACGTATGGGTTCTATCTTGTTGAACAGGCCTTAAGTCCAAGCAGAGAGTAGTTGGTTAATCTCATAACATGACTATTGCACATATCAAATCAAGGTAATCATTATTGATGTTCTTTGGTTTTGAGAAACACTTAATGCTGTGCTGACCAGTTAAGTACTTCATTGCCTTGCAATAGAGGCTATTGGCCTTTAGCTCAGTGTTACCTGGACTCATATACAAGTCACTTTAATTTGGTACCTCAATCACCATGTTTTTATACTTAAGCTTAATTGACGAAGAATGCCATAAACTAAAGTATGTGTACTTCTCTTTTCTCCTAGATAATCTCTATTAAGTATATGTAAATATTTTGAAGACATTCAAAATGCTGCCTTAAAGCATTTCAATTAATATTTAGGTATATCCCAGTGCATACTTCACTTTCCAAATGTTTACTAAAAGTTTCTAGTTTTCTGTTAACACAAAGGAGACCTTTAGCATATGGCTTACCTTTAAAGAGTTCACAATTTGACACTGGTCTAAACTGTTTAAAAGCTAAGAAAGGCCATGGAGTGTAATCTTCCAAGTCTTCCACTTTTGTATGTGAGGGAATGTGATCTAGAGAGGAAAAGAATGTGCTTCAATGTTCTATGACTAGCCATCAAGGTTTACTTCAGGGCAAGGGCTGAAAGGCAGGTTTTCTTACGTTTTGATCATTGCATTTCAAGTTAGGTTAGCATATTGCTTCATCATTTTCTCACTGAAAACTTGGTTGGGATGTGATAGACAATGCACTTTGGTATGATTGACCATTTTATGAAATAATTCAAGAAGACTATATATATATATATATATATATATATATATATATATATATATATATATTCTTGAGTTTATACATATGTGTATGTGTAAATAAACATTTTATATCATGATAGTTACCTTTACCTTACTGTGATACGCAGCTGGCATAAACAATTTATGAGGAAAAGAGGCTTGATTTGGTTCATTGTTTTGGAGGTTTCAGTCCATAGCTTGTTGGCTTCATTGCTTTTGGTTTTTTGGGTGAGATGGCAGTACGCCATGGCAGGAGTAGTAGCAGGGACTTACATCATGTGTCTTAGAAGTAAAAGGGACAGATAAAGGTGGGGTTTAATGTCCTTGTAAAGGGCTTGTCTGCAATGTACTAGATCCTCCTCCTAGTCCTATTATTTAAAGGTTCCCCCACTTCCACGTAACAGCACAGTCTGTTGACAAATCCATTTTTCATTAATTTCAAGGTAATGTCCTCAATCCTGTTTCTAAGAGTTGTGGTTGGTGTATGATTCAATGGGTTTTTCTCCCCTCCATTCTCAAATTTTAGTATACTTCCCACTTAGAGAACTAACTACAAAAGTATTACATTTAACCAAACATGTTTTTTTTTCTGTTTAGTCAACTATTGTTTTCCTTATGATAATAGTCATTGCCTATAGTTCAGGGGTAGTGAGCAAGAGAACCTTCAGGATGTGTCTGATCTTCAAGGCCTTTCCTACCTTGTGAAAAAGAGGCACTTCTTAACACAGGCAGTGTTGCTCTCCAGCAACCAAGAAAATGTGACACTCTCATGCTTGGCTTTGGAATGGACATGCTGTTGGTGAACATCATAAGACAAAAAAAACATGAAATGCTTTTGTTACCCAATAACATTTTTGGTCACTTGATACCTGTGTCATGGGAGGGGTGTATTCTTTTATAAGTTAACACCATTTGTTTTGACATCTTTGTCGGTAGAACACAGCTGTTTTTCTGCCCATTGTGTGGTAACACTGATGGATTTGAAGGCTATAAGTAACACATCATCCAGCCTCTGTCCTTTATACTTCCTCACAGCTCTGTAATCTTCCTCACATCCACTCTCAGGGTTTTAATCATTTCCTTCTCTGTCTTCTGGGCCACTCTGGAATGTTTGTCTGTGTTACATGGCATTGCACTTAGGACAGCTCCAAGCCATATCTTCCTACAAGTATCAAGAATTTCCCAGTGTTTGAGCTCACTCATCATTCCCTGCCCGATAATGACCATTGTGGACTGAAGCTTGGGAGATGTGGGTGTTGATTCATATTATGCTGCCAGCCACCTGTGTGGGGCTTTAATATTATCATTTCAATGCTGTGAGTTTCTGTTTCCTTCTCTGCAAAACAGGGATAAAAATCCATACCTTCCTCTACTGAAAAATTGCTTGGAGTATCTGATACAGTGGCCAATTGGTGATGCTTTTTGAAAAATGACAGCCTCTAGAAAGTGACCTCATCTTCATCATAACACTTCATCTGACTTTATCTCACCAGCAACTTCTTGATAAGACATTTATTGTTTTCAATAGTAATCTTGTAAAATGTTAAAAAAAAAAGTCTCTGTTTTCCTACACTAGGGATAAGTACTAATCTACTACAAGAGGCCCCATATATTACAGAGGCCTCCTCATTGATACCCACATTTACAGGGTCTAGATCATTTCCATGCTGGTTTCCCAGCTATCAGTCTGGAGGCCAAGAGCTCCCTCTTGTTCAGGTCAGCAGTTTCTGTGGCTTTCACAAGTGTGGTCTTGACACCTTTACTCATCACTCCTCCTTCTCTGAAACTGGATTCCAATTCAGTTCAGCTTTTAGCTGTATCTGCTTCTACTTTCATCAGATGCTGGATGAAGGCTCTGGGGTGGACTTTGGGATCCCATTTCACATAGAGGGATACTCCCTCAGCCTAGACACACAGGGGAGGGCCTAGGCCCTATCCCAAAGGATGTGACAGATTCTGAAGATCCCCATGGAAGGCCCCACTCTCCTTGGGGAACAGAAATGGTATTGGATAGGTAGGGTGTTAGTTGGGGGCAGGGGAGGAGGGAGCGAGAGGGAATGGGGATTGACATGTAAAACAATCTTGTTTCTAATTTAAATAAATAAAATTTAAAAAGTCTCTGTTTTAATAGAGTAATTAATCTATCCATTTAATTAGTTGATATTTATTATTATCTGCAATGCACTAACACAGTGATGATGAGATAGCTGAGTAAGAATAACTAATGTGATATTTACCTTTATTAGAAGTTGAAAATGACATTTAGATAGTTAAGATTGGTGATGAGGTGTGTTTGGTAGAAGAGATGTTAACTAAATTAAACAAATAAACATAGTTTAAACTATGACAAGTATCGTGGAGAACTATAAAAAGCTACAAAAACATATAAGAGAGGGTCCTAGTGGTGCAAGAAGAGTTCTGTGAAGGGAATGGCCTTCCAACAGAAGACTGATGATGTAAAATGAGGAAGAGTGAAGGTTAGGGAGAGAAATTTAGGAATGCCTTCTCAAAGCTGTGGGAAATATAAAAAAAATAAACCTTCATGGTAATTTTATCTAACATTTTATTATTCATTTTGGTATTTTATGAGAATAACATGCACATCTAATCTATGCATATCATTATTCTTGGTTTGTAAATGACTAAACGTTCATACAATTGATTGCTAAAATATTTTTACCAAGGAAAAACACATATTCAAAGAAGGTCAGAAGAACTGCTTCATAAAGACAGAAAGTAATATCTAAAGGATGATGATGTAAGATGGATACAGGCAGTTTTCAGACATTTCTAGAAGAGTAATGCAATTGGTCAGGCCAAAATAAGAAGGTCTGGTTATGTGTGGTGGACGACAGATAGATGTCAGTAGTTTCCTTCTTCATTGGAAACGTACTAGAAGGTCATTGAATAAGACCTCTCCCTTAGTTTTCTTGCTTTCTTCCCTCCTTCTCTTTTGGTCCTTTAATAAATATTTTAATGGACCAAACATTATTCCATCTTTTCAAAATATTCTATATTCATCAATATTCTTGGCTTTGAATTTGTACCTTCCTATCCAAAGGCTTGTTGATTTGGTCCCATTTATTTGAGTAACTTATCATCATCTGTATGAGGGAATTATTTTTCCTACCAGTACTTCAGATGCTTATTGAGAATGTAGCCTCTGGCACATCAAGTGCAAGGCTTCACAGCCCTGGGGATTGTACCAATGCCTGAGTCTAACATTGACACATGTCACATCCAAATACAAGGCTTGCCTTTGTCTTGTGATGTTTGGCTTACAGGTAGTGTGGTTCTCATAGGACCAATGGTGACTATACAAGGGAAACGGGATGAGATTGAAAGTTGCAGAGTGTTTACCGTGCACTTGACACTGTCCTCATACCTTCCAGCGTTTTCCTCTTTTATTTTTTACAATTATGTTGTGAATATATACATATTTCACAACAACATTCCAACCAAGGAAATAATGTAGTTTTCAAGAATACAAAAGATTTGTTTGATTTTCTAGATCAGGGCTAAGCAAAGTTTTTTTTTTTTTTTTTTTTTTTTTTTTTTTTTTTTTTTTTTGTAAGGGCCATATAAGACAGAAAATATTTTAGGTTTCTCTTCACATATCCATTCTGTTACAGCTCTCAGCTCTGCCATTCTAGTATAAATGCAAATGCAGACCATATATGAACAAATTGGCATGGCCATGTTCCAGTAAAACTTTATTAACAAAAAATGTGGTGGGCCAAATTGGACCCATGGGCTATAGTTGGCCAATCCTTATTTAAGATAATATTACTAATAAATTATTAATTACTGTCATTTATCAACTGCCACTTTGTGAGCCAAATGCTTTCCACAATTCTAACAATTCTCACAATTATCCACTACGGGGAACCTTTTTTGATCCTCTTCTATGTATAAGACTGACAAGGAGGGGAAGTGTCTACCCCTGCCTCTTTGCTTTAAGGCAGCTGAACTACTTAGAGACTACGGCTCCCTGTCTTTCTTACAATGATGAATGGCAGTCTCTCACTTCTGGTCACTGGGGTGTGACTGTCTTAAACTTCCTGGTCCAGCGTTACTGCTTGAGAATGATCTATGAGAGTTGTATTTTGGGTTTTGATTGAATGAGTTAATGAAGAATGCAGCAAGCAAAATAAAGAACAAATAGTAAACAGAAGAGAGGCAGTGAAACATCAACGTATTAGGCACTTACAGCATCAGGCAGCGATGACTGGGAAGCCCCATCGAAGGCTGCCACACATTTCAGGTTGAAAGCCTTGGGCTTCACTGATGAGTTTCTGACTTCTTGCTCCTACAGAAGGCATTTTTATACTGTGAGACAAATAATACAAACCTCTTGTAAATGATTTTTGCTGCCAGATATTTCCAAGGATGCAATGTTTTTAATGCCCCTAGATGTCTGCTATTCTCCTTTCTGCCTGTTAATAGAGCCAGGGGGCAGCCTGACCAAGAGACAGGAAGTTTCACAGGACACTTGATATAAACATGTCAGAGACTGGGATGACAGTCACTCCTCACTCCTCGAGTCTGCTTTCAACAAGTGCAAACACCACATGGTAATTTATCATATAAACACACCCAATATAACTTACCATCCACAAAGGAAGGAGCATTGCATCCCATTGATCAACATGGAGTCAGGGCATTTGCTGGAGTCCCTTCTGTCCAGGTGTTGAAAGCTGTGTACAAAGGACATGTAAAAACCTACTGTGGTTTGACCTGAGCATCTGATATAGGTTAGCACCCAGTCTAGAGTGCATGTTATTTGAATAGGTATGGGAAACAAACCTACCTTTTGTTTAAATTATTATTGTTTGGGGCATCTGCTAAAGCCTCTGACCCTGTGTCCTGACTAATATAAAGGTTTATTTCAAGCATAAAGAGTAATATTCTCATGATAGTCTCAGTGACATGTTTATTTGTGTATAGCAGCATATGTACTTTTAGAATTTGAGAATAAATGAGATTAAAAATATCATTCTCTTGCTGTGTCCAGGTCAAAGCATCTTATTCTCTTATTGGTGAATTTTGACTCCTGTTTTGATATAACAATTTTGCAGGAAGAAAATTTTCTGATATTCTCTCTATTTCATTCATTTTTCAAATTCTGTTACTCTTGTCTCACCCTGGACTTCATTTCCTTCTTTTGTCTTGGCATGTTTTCAGGTTCCATTTCCTTATGACATCAAAGAAAACTGCTTGAGAGTCTGCTGCCAGCCTCCTTGTGATCCAACAAATCCAAAGAAAGCAAAACAAAACTGATGATAAATGTGTGATACTAGTAACATTTAAAATCCAATACACATGGAAAAATCACAGGGCTGTACAAGCTTCCAGAATTTGTGCATATGGCAGGTCCTAGGATCTTGGCTTTTTGTATCATTAGTGGGATTTAGACCTGTGCCCTTGCACTCTCTTGGGTACCCTCCCTCTCCTCCTACCCCTCTCTTTACTTGATGCTGTTAGTTCTGCCCTCCAGGACAAGTCTTCTTCCACTCACACCTAGTTTCCCTCCCATGCCCAGTTAGTCCTAGCAGTTTCCAGAAAAGACCTACAGGGAAATTTCTCAGCAGTTGTTTCTCTGCTCTATTTTTCTGTCTTCTTCTTCCATGGTTGGCTCTGATGTTTTATGTTATTATGTAAACTGAAAAGGAAAGTGCACATATGCAAAACTGTTTGTTTGTTGTTTGTATGCCAGCAGTGTGATAAAATGATACACAGAGAACACAAATCCTGTATTTACTGAAGTATTTATGACATGTTTTAGGAAGGAGGTAGGGAAGGCCATTGATGGTCACCCAAATTTTCTTGCTTCTCTATAAAAGAAGAGCACGAGGAACCCCCCACCTAACTGTTACGATAAATCTTTCTGCCAAAAGCTGTCTGAGCCCCACCACCACGTGTGAGCTTTATGCCAGCCACCTGCCCGAGTTAGGCCCAAATGAATACACAGAAACTTGTATTAGGTTCAATGATGCTTGGCCAATGACTAGGATTCTCATCTGTTAGCTCAGTCTTAACTATCATAAACCTATATATTTTATAAGACTTATCTTATCAGACGCCTTATTGGTGTCCCTCCTTGCTGGTGGCTCACATTGTGCCACTGGAGCAGGAACAGATGGGAAAAGAGGGCCCTTCCTGTTTCTCCTTTGCTTAAATATGAGTCTCCTTGCTATGTCACTTCCTGTCCAGATCAGCACTTCTCTACTACATTTCCCAGAATCCTCTTTGACTCCTAGTCCTGTCTAATTTCATGTCTCATTGGCTAAACAGTATTTTATTTAACAATCAATATGATAAACATACACAGTACATTCCCCATCACCTAACAGACAAGATACATATTGAAGTGCTGTAGATAGTATAATGCCATGTAAATGTACACAATCAACTGCGTATTTGAGATGTATAAAGTAAGATAAAATGGGTTCAATACCCATTAGAATGCTTGAAGAAGATCTTGTGGAAGAACAAGGGTCATAACAGCAAGGGCAGAGGGCATTTATGAAGCTCATGACTAGTCATCCACAGTGCCTTAGTGCTTCTCTAATGGCAGATGTCAGAGACAAACTTACTTCTCAGGCTCCTTTGAAAGTAGGGTGCATGCATGCATTTAGGTTCTGCACTTTGTGGGACTTTAGAAACAAAATACTAAAATAATAGGCTTCTCCTAGAACTTACTATCCCAGACTGTAAAGACAGGATCCAATTGAAGCCTTCTATGTCCGGCTTCAGTGCTGATATGACTGGGCAGAATACTCCTAACATTTGACATCTCCACTGGGCTATCCTGGAGTAATAGTTATATATTCCTCTTCATTGCTTAGCTTCCAGTGATGTCTTAAGTTTTCAGGAGTTTCTGGGAAGAACTTTTACCTTTTGATCTTTATTTTTTATTCCTGTCTTCACTGGCAAAAAATGGTTGTGGCAGTCGAAGCTAAGGATCCCAGTTGATGATGAAAGTTGAGAGACATCTCCAGCAGAATGACCACGAGAACACAAATATACTGAGAATAGGGTTAAGCAAGGAAAATTATTTTACTCCAGCATAGAATTCCCTATAGTGAGAGGCAGTCAATATAAACTCCAGTGACCAGAGCCTTGAATGCTTTGTGGAGGAATGGTGATTTCCAGACCATAGGAGGAAACTACAGATGACTTTAGGAGATTAATGATATCTCTCTGTATGAGTTTGGAGGAACATGAAGAACAAGGTGTTGATCCTCCCTTCTGTTGGCTAGTCCTCTGAATTAAACCACAGGAACTGATGCTAGCTAAATTAATCAAGCAAGCTATATAAAAGATAAGTTACCCTTCTTTTTATTTAGACAGAAAAGAGGAGATGATGGGGAATGTACTGTGTATGTTTCTCTTATGTATTGTTAAATAAAGTTCTGTTTGACCAATGAAACAGCAAGTTAGAGAGGACTAGGAGTCAAAGAGAATTCTGGGAAATATAGTAGAGAAGTGGTGATCCAGGCAGGAAGTGACATAGCAAGGAGACTAATTTTTAAGCAAAGGAAACAGGAAGTGTCCCCTCTTTTTCTTCTTTGCCTTCTCCAGCAGCAGGATGTGAGCCACTGGCAAGAGAGGGTGCCAGCAAAAGGCATCCGCTATAAAGATAAGTCTTATAACGCATATAGATTTATGATAATTAAGACTGAGCTAGCAGATGAGAAGTCCTAATCATTGGCCAAGCAGCTTTGTACCTAATATGTCTCTGTATTATTTTGTCCATCCACGCGGCGGGCAGAACTTGGGTGGCTGGCAGAGACCACCCACGTGACAGTAGGACTCGGGCGGCTTTGGCGGAAAGATTTATCATAACAGAGCTACTATAACCTCTGGGAAAATTGTTGAATAAGAAGAAAATGGGAAAAACAAGTTCTCATCAGAGCAGGAACAAAGCCATCCGAATCAGAACTGCTTTAACCATCTTTACAACCAGTAGATTCTTGTGTCCACCCTTGCTTAGGAGATAGCCATGTATACTGATCAATACCCCAATAGGACAACCTAGAGAAGGTTTTGGCTCTCTAGAGAGATAGGATGTGATGAGCAGGGAAAAGAGGTGATGCCCACCCCACATGTATATTGATATAGTCCTAGAAACACTGTTGAGTGCTGCAGTACAAAATCAAGCCTGAGATGATCTGAATAGAGGTGACACGAAACTCCATGAGATGATCTGAATAGAGGTGACATGAAACTCCATGCAGGGTCTTTTTCCACCCTGTGTATCAAAGACCCATGGAAACATCCCTCAATAAGTTTACAGCAGCTTCTAGTCCCCCCTGCAGGGTTGTGAATTGGGATCATTAAGTTTTAAGTTGCTCTGCTGTCTTCTGATAAGTGATTGTGCAAATATCAGGATGTTGAATGCTGGAAGCAAGTACTGGCAAGACTCTTAAGATCCTGGGCTATTGCTTATTAACTGGCATCCAGAAATTGGTCACAAAGAGCTCCCGTAGCCACCAAATCTCAAGCCAAGCCTACCGTACATGTACCACCTAAAACGGCAATGCTAATAATTGGAACCATGTAGATGCAGAAACCATTAATGTTTCTCATGCCCTGTGGTAGGAAGAAATATATTAAAAATTGATTTTCAGTTTCAGCCTTTGTCTGTGTAACATTTATAATAAAGGATACTGGAGAATGTATCCTTGAAAATTGATGTTTCAGAGCATTTTGGGCTTGTTGGTGTTAAAATAAAATTTTATTAATGGCTTCATAGTGCATGGTAAAAGGTCAACATCTGAATATGAATTTTATCTCCTAAAAAACAAGAAGTGTTTCTAGTGTTCTTCAAAATTTACTTACAAATTGGGATTTCAGCTACCTTGCTGAGTTCGACCACTTTAAGATGTGAAGTTTTCCTTCAGGTGCAATGTGAGCCGAGTACAGGAAAATGTACGGTTTATTTATCTTCTTCCACTCTCTGTTTTTTTAAACTTCTTCCTTCCTCATTCTATATGTCATAGGGGAGGACTTGCTTCACTCCTATGCATAGAGCAGGTGGGAAGACCAGTGTTCTGCCAGTTCTTTGTCTCTGGGATTCTATTATCACTTTACTCTTTTATAATTGAAGAAGCCTTGTTCATTGGTGGAGAACACATTTCATTTTATTTTCTTCCTGCTGAAGCTTTCTGGACGTGATGTGATGAACATACAATCCTGTGGGTGGTTTTTTTCTTTTTTTGTTTTCTCCAGTCATTTTAAATAAAATATCCTTCTAAAAAGCCTGCCCCATTTACTCTGAATGTTTTAGAATGTTTCACAGCTGTAATTCCCTAGAAATGAAATGGCATGGTGCTTTTCTGATGTGTTTTCATTAATCTAGTATAGTTTTTACTGCTGATCTGAGTTTATCAAAGAAGGTTATAACCTTATAGAAATAACACTGCCAAAAAGCTTGGATTTATCATGTGTTTTATAATTCGGTGGATGGTGTGGGCAAGAGAGATCTGCATCAGAAAACAGCCTTCGATCCAGTTGCAGAAGAGCTTCTGAGGCTGGCTACATTAATTGTCCAACCCCCTAACGTGTCTAAAGAATGACATTTTATGCTAACTCATTCATCATACTTTTAGAAAGTCTATGAGATAGATTAATAAAACATATCAAATTTTCTATGCAAACCGAATGTTTATAATAAATGGAGCATAATCTCACTGTGCTGTTGCAAAGTGAATTAAAGTAGTCTCCAGCCAGTAAACTCAAACAGAATAGAGAAAGATGGCTAGGGGACCTTCACAGGCAAGAACTTCACTGTAGAATACATTATCTCCTTTCAAATGGCCCTCCTCTTTCACATTGCAATGGGTTCAGTACAAGGCCGAAGTCTTTTCTTTAGCCAGTAAGCAGACGGATGCAAATTGGATGCTTAGAGGCTGGAGGTGGAGTGCTAGCTGGATTCATCATATCTGAATGGCCTTTCCACCAGTGCCCACTGGGACTGCTGTTATTCTGATGTGCTTGTCTGTTCCTGTTGCACAATGAACGAGTGATCTTTATACAGTATTATGACACCCATTTTATGTGGAAACAGAAGGCAACCTAGCATAAACTCTGAGGCAGATCTACCCAGTGGCTTCCACCACAGAACCATCTGAAAGCACACTTACATTTTACTTTTATGTTTTTTGTCAGGCAGATATCATGTTAGCCTTCAAAGTAGGGCTGTTTGGGTGTGACCATCCTAGGACTTTAATCAAAGTGAACAATGGTTTCCTTTTGCCTGTTTTTATTTATTCTACCCAAAGCAATCCACTTCTTAGACGTTTAAATTTCCTATCATAACCTCCGGTAAAGGTGACAGCTTCTTGGATGTTTTGTTTAGTGATTCGGTTGTTGGAAGCTTTATGGAAAGCTGGACCACTGTCATGGCTTCCTCTCTTTAGAGCAGAGGTGATTTATTTGAAATACTGTATTTCAGTGGGCTCATTGCACTCAGACACTGAAGTGACCAGCAGAGATGTTGAACATGCTGAGGGGCTCAGTGCAGATGCACAGGAGGCAGGATCCCATCTGCCTGGCATTAGTCCTGGAACTAAGCATCATAGAAAGGACACAGTGTCCCTTCTCAGGGAAGTCAAGGGAGGACACAAGCCATGATGACAAAGACTGCCAACAATGATAAATTAAATTGCATGTTTTTGGTATTTCCTAGAGCTAAGTTATACTGTATTCCTCTAAGAATGAGCCAATAGCACAAATACTAGAAACAGGCTTCCTGAGTTCAAATTCATTTTCAGCCATGGATAAACAGGAAGCCTGTAGTTTAATTTACTGTTTAAAATAATGAAGAGAACAAGGCATCACATGGTTATTATTTTCATATGGATATGCAATGAGATGTCAAACAACATGCTCTAGGCAACTGAGGTTGTTAATATTATTTCAGATCACAAATAGTTTTTTAACCAGGCTTGAATGTATAAATACCACATTGTCTACATGGTCCAAAATTTTCACAATTATGTAAATAGATTTCAATGCCTGTCTTTTGCAGATAAAGAAACTGAGGTCAGCTAAGTGGTTAAGACAGTCATACATTTCATAATGTACCCAACACTCTAAATGGATTTTTTGCATTATAGTCATACCTGTTCCATCTTGTTGGCTTTGCCTATACCCATAGTCTTAGTTCCTAATTCTCTGGTCCCATGGTTGATTGATTTGAGGCAATATTACCTAAACAATACACAGACACAGAGCTAAGTGCAAGCAAGCCTGGGAAATGACTTACTATATACTTTCCTTATCTCTTCAAAACAGAGACTCAGTTTTCTTCTACATTGGATGGAAAATAGTGGCCATTGTATTAAGTCAGTGGTTGATTAATGCAAAAAGTAGTTAGCACCTTTTAATGTCCATGAAGACAAGAGACAGGGTTTTGGCCTCAAAGATCCTGGAGTTCAAATTAAACAATACTTGCAAATGGTTAGTATGGTTTTCCTACGTAGCAAGTACTCCATTTTTTGCAATATCCCCATTGCTATGCAGTGGGGATATTAATGCTGCTGTTAGTATTATTTTGAGTACTCTGAAGATATTTATTCTGATGCTATATAGCATTATTGCTATACTGTTTCATGAGAACATATCCATACCTTTCCAAACAGAGAACAGGTTTTATTTTTGCTGTGTTATTTTTTGGTTCTCTGGAAATACTGGACCTGATGAAACTTGCTTTCCAGTCCACCCAACACTTATTCCTGTTTTCTATATTATTGTGCTCCAGTTTCATTCTCCCACGCTATTAGAAGTCCTTCTCTTTAATCTCCAATAGCCTTCAAATCAGCTGGCAAATATTGTTTACTTCCCAAACCAGGCTTTGCCCCTCTGTATCCCCACTGCATGTTGGTCCTTTCTGTAACCTAATGGTGGTGCCTCTCAGGGTTTAGTTACCAATGCATAGTGGCACCAGCAAATTTGCCATGTTTTATGGATGTTAGCATCCTCTACCCATGCTGTCCTGTGTTTTCCCTTGAGCTGTTGATTTCATTTCAGAAATACATCCCATATATTCAATTAGGAACACTTAAAAAAAAAAAAACCTTCTTTCTGCTGGTTTATGGTCCCATCTGGAGGAAGGGAGTTACTCTGCAGAATAAATTGAGTGTGAAATTTGGCTATGCAATAAGAATTCACTTCCGTTAAGGCAAGGAGAAGAGATGTAGAAAATTCAAATCATGCATAGAATAAATGCTTTATCTTTAAGAAACATATAAATAGACATCAAACACCATAGAAACATAGAGGGTTCCCCTCCTTTTTTTTAAGAAGCAAATTTGTGTGCAATTTTAGAGCAAAAATTTTGCAAAGGAAGATTGTGCATGTCCAATGCTGATAAGACTGCCCAAATATAAATTTTATGATGCATTTCCTTTACAATTCCATCTTTATGCTAGCACAATCAGAGAAAGGAAAATAAAGTTGGAAAGCCTTTGGAGAGCCAAGGGCAGGCACCTGTGGAAAGCAGGGAGAATTGAGAACCTGATACCTTAGCTAATAGGAGATATTTTTTTTCTTTTTTTTTTTGCTAAGGCTGCACTCCTTAAAAGAAGGTACTTACTCTAAATATGTTTTTCCTTCTTCATCTGCAGGATTGTCCTTTCTGCAAACACTTTTCAGTAATAATAATAATAATGAAAACACAGGGTAGGAAGAGGCAATAGGGAAGTTTGCAAACCCCTGCTGTGAGCCAAGAAAGGCATGGTGAAAGCCCTTGTGGCATCTGGATCTAAGGAAGGCAGTTAATCTTTACTTAATCAGCATTCCCAAACTGACCCTCTGGTCACAGACAGAAAATCACAGGTTAAAGAATGCAGGGTTTCTTTATAGGACCCTCATAGTAGCACAGCTTGATGTATATACTGAAAACTTCTCTTTTGAAAATCTTCCAGTAGGATAATAATAGTACTTTACATTTTTTGGAGCATGTGTACCAAATCATGACATTGGCAAATGATGTCTATGCCTTCTTAAATTTGGGAGCCAATGCTTAAAGAAAGAAAGATACAATTTATTTCAGGACCTTTCAGAGACTTCAGTATATTCAGGAGTGTTATGAGTACCTAGAAGAGGAATGCTGTATGTTAGAGTAGTTTTGTTTTGGAGTAAATAGTTCAAAGATCTGTGACTCTTTGGAACATACCAGAAGACATAATGGCGCATTGCTACACAAATGCTGAATTGCAGGTTGTATTTGTAAAGGGATCAGGTGGACATTCCATCAAGGATGTGCTGTATTATGGTGGACCAGCTTAGTGCAGCGTGCCTACCTAAGGGGTGGTGGTGCCTCAGCTGTGACAACAAGTGACAGAACTTCTGCTCTGTCTGTCTGGACTTAGGAGTCTTTGAAACTTTCTGTCTTGCACATCTGTGCTTTCTAATTTTAGAAACCAGTGTTTATTTGCAGGAAATATTGAATTCCTCTTCCCAGGCTAGGTTTATGCTGCTGGCAAGAGATCTCACACTTTCATTTTTATCATTATCTCTTTAAACCTGATTGTGTTTAACTTCTTCCAGTTTCATTATTCCTAAGCACCACCTCAGATACTTTTGCATTTCACACTTTCCTCTCTTTTCTTTAAATGTCTGTGCCTGTCTTCCTTGGCTAGGTTTGAGGACAGCAAATTTCCTCTTTTTCATCTGGATTAACTAGCATCACTCAAATGAGGAAGGGGCCAGTCAGAACATGCTGTTGTGAAGTTTAGATACTATTTTAGATGATGGATTCTGTGCTTAGGCTTAGTTAAAAAGTACTGTTTTCTGTTTAAAAAAAAAAAACCACATACACATGTGAGAACAGAGATAGATATTGTACCAGGGAGCTACAGTTATATTCATTCAGGCATTGAAAGTCCAGCTTGGGCATGGAGCTTGGAGCCTGTTGCAGTACTGTCCTCAGTACATCCATTTTCCTTAGTGGGTTCTAGAAAGTTCTATAAAATTATGGGATATACATCTGATTATCCAAGTAACCAGAAAGCACAGGTTTTAACAGTGGATTCAGTTGTACTTTGCTGAATAGCATAGCAAGGCTTATCATTAGAGGGGTGTTGGGAAATAGAAATCATCATTGTTGTTCACATGGAAAGGAAGACAGGAACCTGGGTTAGCCTTGTAACCTTTAATCAGAAGCATTGTCATTGACATTGTGGAGAATGGACAGTGCCTTGGTATTCTGTCTACCAAGAAAGGAGGGAATGACATTAGGTGATGTCCTGATATCCCATAGCTGCAGGTCATACATTTTGTAAGGATCAGAAAACATTCATAAGCATTAATTGATCAAGGCAAAGAACATGACATATGAAGCCATGAATTGAATGCACCATTTTTTTTTTTTGAGGGCCAAATTTTAGTTTTTAATTGTGCTAAGCCTCCAGGTGGCACTTCCCCATGGCTACCTGCCTCCTCTGTGATCACGTATTGCAATACCTATTCTAGACACAAGCAGCTGAGCATATAAATCATGATTTGAAAAAATTAGAGGGGATAGACTGGGACATGTGGCTAACAGCTTGTTTTCTGCTATGTTGCAAAGTAGCAGGGATGTGCTCAGAACTGCAAGGTTCATCTGACTTCAGATCTCCTGTTAACTCCTTCAGTTTTGGAGCAGTGGCAAAGCCTGAGGAGGTTCCCCACCACAGCCTGGAAGTGCTTTGTAGCAGCAGGTGAAGCACTGCAATATCATTTGGCTTCCCATTCCATCCCATCAAGTGGTTATTGCTATGATGAGTAGGGGTATGCTGTGCTGCAGTGTTCACTCTAGTCCTCCTCAGAGTTATGCAGGGATCCTTGACTTTGGCAGCAAAGGACAGCTCAAGGAAGAGTCTGAGAGTTAGCAAGTCTACCTTGCTTTTAGCAAATGAAGCATGGGTGGTCCTATTCTAAACATTCCATAGGATACTCACCGTAACATGCATCCACATCTGTGTGATCCTCTGACTTTGTTATGTCTGCTTTGGAATGTTGGGAGTTGTTTCCTTATCTCAGTGGGGGAAAAACAAGAAAGAGAAGGTGAAGTGGAAAGCCTTAACTTACTCTATAGGCAACATTAAAGGACAGAATAGGACATTTTGAGCAGGTAGTATCAAAGTTGACTCCTGCTGAGAATTGTAATTGGTGGCTCAGCAGCTGCCTTTGTGGCAGGTGTGTCTGGGGATCCTACTGTAAGCTGGACCAGTGAATAACCTAGCAGAAGAAAGAATTCAACTATCAAAACATCCATAGGTGGCTAGGGCTGAAACTGAACTTAAGACATCAGAGTGAGTTGATTCATGAGTAGCTCAAATCATTGTAGGAACTTGGGAAGAATACCAACAATTGAAACTGTCCAGATTTCCAAAATATACTCAGTAGTTCCTAGGATTGAGCAAACTGCCATAAATATTAATATATAGGTATTCACTGAAGCAGTTCTATGTTCATTGTGTTCTTCCTATTCCTGGAAGTGTCCAAAAAGGGTTTTAGAAATTGCACCACAAAGGTGGGTGGTAGGGATATGAGCTGGAATTTTGGGGGTCAGGTGGTGTCACAGCTGTATCACTTAGTAGGATAAAGTAATATCTCAGTGATTCAGTTTCTTTCTTCATAATGAAGTCTCTTATGATAGACCCTCTTTCATGCTTCCTCCTGAGGCTAACTTATTCAAAGGACAGAATACTTTGGGAAAGCATGTACAATAAACATTCAATATAATCTAGCCTTTTACTTTGTTTTAAATTAAGATTCTAGACAGACATTGATCCTGACATTGGCATTGTGGTTTGAAGGCTTGAGTTCTAGCCTCAGTTCAACCCTCAAGCAGTTATGTGGCTTCTGAAAAGTCATTCAGCTTCTTTACTAATTGAGCAGTGTTCTTTCTTATATGGTAAATGAGACTCTTTATATTGTACAACAAACTAGAGGATTACTCTGCATATCTCCACAGTAGCTCTGTTAATGAAAGCCTTTTGTAAACAATGTAGTTATGGACAAAGACCCAGTAGGTATTATATTAACAGGTTATTTATTAATATGAATGAGATACTGACATCTAGTTGCAGAAGGAAGACATATAGAAGATAATTGTTGTAAGATGGCTTGAAAAGAGAATGGATAGGAAGAAAAAAAGGAGTGCTAGAAGGCTGGGTAGAAAAGGGACTCAGGGCAATCTGAAGGGGCTTGTAGAGTACAGTGGATTAGTACTGTTGTCCAAAAGGAGGGATAGGAGACCAGGGATTAAGTTGTATGAGAATTAGGTCAGTCATGATAATAACTACAAAGGCATAATATACTTATGAAATATTTCTTAGGTATAGAGTATTAAATATATTTTTCAAATTCTGAAACAAAACAGTTTGCATCAAGAACATTAAGTTCACCTGTGAACCCACCCAGTGAGTACCAGGTACTTATGGGATTTGGATATGGTTCTGCTGGTGTTAGGGTCTAGCATCTCAATGTGGAGAGCTCTGATGCTTCCATATAAATAGGAAGCAGGTCTAGAACATTCTCTCTCTTCACACATCTCTTCCCCTCTTCTGTTCCTTATTTCCTTTGATTTTTTTTACCATCTCCACCCTCCCAGGAGTATGTGTCATGGGTGCTTTCTCCAGCATAACTCTTCTGTACTATTACTCCACATGCTGTTTCTGTGTTCAGTGTCTTCAGCTGTATTCAGAACTCCATGATAGTGGAGATGGGGTCAGATTTATTCATTTAGTTATTCAAATGAAAAAGGAAGGGAAAAGAGAGGGGAAAAAAGAAGAAAGAATGAAAAATGACCAAGACCTGAAGTCCAAAGTTAGCCAAAGTGCCAAGAATAAGTGACTTCAAGTGCTGAAAGAGAGACGTCTCTATCCATCTACCCATTCTAAGGCTAAGAGAACATTGCCATAGAGTGGGAGGTAAGAAAGTAAGAGCTGGGGGTCTCTGAGGGATGCTGTGAAATGCTACGTTCTGAACATGACAAACTGAACATCCAAACTCATAGCAGCTGTGGTTCCCTGCACAGTATCTTCATAATATTAAGCCAGATAAAAATCCCAGCATGGATTTTGGGAGGGACACATGAGGCTTCACCTCCAGTTGATAAGCTATTGGCAGTTGATGGAGGATTGGGGAAAGAGGGTCATTTTTCTTTGGAATTGTGGCCACTTATAGGTTGTTTGTAGTACATTAAATGGCCTCACATCCATACACACACACACACACACACACACACACACACCTATCTATATCTATATATCTATAAATCTATCTATCTATCTATCTATATCTATATCTCTATCTATCTATCTATCTATCTATCTATCTATCTATCTATCTATCTATATGGGAAGCACCAAATCAATGTAGTGGGACACCAACAAATAAAATAAAATAGGACATGAATTTGGGAGAGCTATGTATTGTGAGGACCCTAGAGGTTGAAAGAAATGATAGGTATGATCATAATATGTGCCACACTTATGAAATGCTCAAAGAATTGATAAAATATGTATTATTTTAAAATGAGGACAGGTTTGTACAAATGAAACATAAACTTGACTCTAAAAGTTAAGATTGTGAAGTCATTTTTCAAAGCCTCTTTAGGGAAGAATTCTTTCACGAATCCTCTGCTTTGTCTTAGACTTTAGGCACTCAAGAACCAATGAGAACTGACTCCTGGGTTGGCCAACTCATCCCCTGTCCCCTCAGACATGAGTGGCTGTTGTCTGCATACATCTGCTTACCTGTTTGGCTGACATGTGGGTCTCATTGCTCAGAGCCATTGCAGCCAATTTGGTCGATAATCTGCAAATTAAAAATTCAATAAGTAGTTCCCAGAATCATTTTCAAAAGCTAGGACATAGAAATTAACATGTTAATAATCAGTGCAGTGGTTTGGATTTTCTGCTGTGGATTGTCATTGCTTTAATTTGGTATTACAGAAAGGCCATGGGATACATTTCTTTCATTTTACTGCACTGAATGTAGGCTCTTAGGGTTGTTCTATAAGTATCTGTGTGGGTAATGATATTGCACATAGATTTTGTGACAACTTAGGCAAGAAATGAATAGGGTGTGATAAGATTCATCAGAATTTCCTTTAATAATAAGTCTTAACCTTACAGCATTTGTGGTCTTTCATTAATCCTCAAATGACTCCCAGACTTGCTCTCAACACACTTGAGAGGTAAATGGGGGGGTGGCATTTATTTCACAATTCACACACAGATACTTTGGGAAGGGCATGGCTCTGTGTGATAGGAGCTGGCTCTTTCTGAAGGTGAACACTCTTTCCACTGGAAGTGGAACCCACTTGAAGGACTAAAGCATCCCTGGTTGATCCAGTGATTCCCATCAAATAGCTACTCCAAGACAAGCAAGGCTTTGATGGACAGACTTTGGGTTCAAATCTCTGTTCTACTCTAGATTAATTTAGAGACCATCAATTTGCCGCTTAAATCATGTAGACTTCAAGTGTCCACTTCAAACAAGTATGGAGAAATGATTACTTCATGGGATAACTGCTAAGATGGAAGCAGAGACAATGGGTATTGTACCCAATGGGAACTTAATAAGATTTCTTGCATTTACTGTCAAAGATAAGTGGAGCCAGGTATGAGAAATAGAAGGTCTTAAGCATTATTTATCACGATTTCCATGTAGTAGTCACTAGCTCTCTATGTCCATTTACTTTTAAACAAATTAAACTTACACAATAAATAATAATAATAAAAAACAGTTCCCCTATCTCACTACCTACATGCCAAGTGCCCAATAGCCACACAGAACCAGTAGCTTTCATACTGAGTAGCATAGATACAAAATGTGGAAAGTCATATGGATCATTACAACCTTAGCAAAGAAGATATCTCCAAGGAAACAAGCAGGAGAGATTCCATTCAAAGTCTTTTCTCCATGTTGCCACAAGAGGAGGCTACTGGGAAGATGTGGATGAAAGTGTGCTCACTTTCCTTTGTTTGACCACACTGTTTACATTGGGGGATGAGCAGATTACCCATGAGGGATCCAGTGCTGTGCACTTAACAGACCCACTCCAGAACATCCTGCTGATAATTGCATAGAGCTCTGTGAATGGTGGGTAATTTCCTCTCAGGTGCCTGTTCGACATGCTTGTTTGGCATGCTTTATTGTCGGGTGGATTTACACTCTGCATTTGCCATAAAAACTGTTTCCAAAAGAAACAAGGAGCGTGGCAAGATAAAAAGCGATATAAAAGGGGCATTTTGTGATTTATTTATGTCAAATTTATGGAAGATGACAGGAGGCATTACAGTCCCAAAATTAGTTGTCACAGTCAGACTGTAAATCCTATAGGACAGGAGCTAAAGGAGTGGCTGGGGACTGAGACCCAAGGTCTATGAGGGACCTGTGGGAAGGGCAGAGAAGTCAAGGGATCCCAAGAGTCATCCACAGAGAGGTTCAGATGGCCATCTTTCAAGATGCCGAGCTGATCTGTGATAGCTAGCTCAGTATCAGGTGCTAGGTTGTGAGCACTTTCAATGTCCAATCTCATTAACTTCCCACTGGCTTTTGCTGTTTTCCTCAGTGCACACAGGAAGATACTGTAACATAAAATATACCATGAATAAGAGGCAGAGGTGGATCAAAGGTGGTGGCCAACTTGGAAGTACCTACTGTGGCTTCCCTAAAAACTGAAACTCAGTTAAGGTCGACAGCATTCATTCAACTCTCGCTATGTGACAATTGGTATGTGTACTGGTGGTACAGCAATGACAGATAAGGTTCATGCCATCAGCAAAGCTTTGAACTACCAAGAAATTGAACTGATACACAATAACTGTAATCTGACTCACACCAACAAGAGTGATGTGTCATAAGTATGTGTGGAGTGCTTTGAGACAGCAGAGAAACTTCTTTAATCTCAACTGGAGTGTTTGCAAGAGCTCTGTGAAGGAGAACCCTTTGAGACTGAGTGGATTGGCTCTGAATGGTCAGAGACAGGAGGATAGTCCCATTGACTTTACTTCATCCCATGATCCCTCGAGATGGGATGGTGCCCATCTAGCTAGACTGTATTGTAAATTCTTGTCTTTGGTAAGTAGGTGGCATACCAGAGAGTTAAATAGTGGGAGATAAGTCTTCATTTCAATGAAAGAAGGCAGTTTTATTTATTTATTTTTTCATTTCATAGATTTAATCCAGTGTAACTGTTACATGCAGTCATGGACTCTACTGAGATATTGTAATATACCTATATGATATAAAATGACACAGAGTCATTAGACTTGATTATTCTTTAATCACTAACCTTAATCATTTTTTGTGGTGAGGACAAACTCCTATCTTCTGTTTTGAAATATACAATGAATTATTGTTAACTACAGCTAGTTACCCTCCTGTACAATAGGGCTTGCTCATCATGTCTAACTATAATTTTGTCCCCATTAACCAATCCATTCTTTCCTTTTCTCCCAGTCCCATCCTCACCCTTTAGTAACCAGTATCCACTTGCTACACCTGAGTTGAACTAAACTAGAGAAAAGCTTTTTAAATCCCTCCTTTTTTCTGACTGAGTCAGCACTCATACTTGCTGTCCTTTAAGGATTTCTGTTTAACGCTTAAGTGTTGATGGCTTCAGGCATGCTTAGTGTTGAAGGACTGCAAACACAGTGCTTAGGAAACTAAAGGAGGAGGATCATGAGGTAGAGGGCAGTCTGATCTACATATGAGACCTTGTCTCACCAAAAGAAAGACAAGGAAAACTGAAAGCCCTGCTCTCAAGAAGAGGTCTTCTTTAGCCATTTTTCCAACTCAAACTACTTCCCTGTGTGATGTCATCTACTCAGTTTCCCATGTATTTTTCAAGTGATTCTTCCAATTTAGATCCTCAGAGGACCAGAGCTACAGCACAGTGGTAGGGCATTTGGCTTGCACACTTGAGGACCTGGGTTCAATGGCCAGTATTTAAAACAGATAGATAATGAATGAATGAATGAATGAATGAATGAATGAATTAATTAATTAATGAAACCAGTGTAGATTAGCCTTGTTTCCTTCTTTGATCTGCATATGCAAATAACTGCAGTCATTTTTATAATATATTAAAACTATTATAACCTATATTGCAATATGATAACTATTAGTCATTTTTAAAGGCTTATTTCACAAATCAAAGTTTGCATTTTTTCTCATCTTGTGAACCATCACACATAGACATCTTAAGAGTTAGTTAGAAAACTTTTATCTCTCTATCCCAATCCTGTGATTGTGATTCAGCTTAGCTGATATTACTGAAGGAGCAACACAGGGCATGGATCATAGAAGTGGAATGTGGCTTTGCTCACTGCTTCTGTAACTTCAGTCTTCAGTTTCCTCAATTCTAAAAAAGTTGTGACATCTAATACCTGTCATGGAATTGTGATGATTTCAAGAGTAAAGAAACAGCTCCTAGCATGGGTAAGCATCATCAAGTGCTTGCAACTGTAATTGGACCTTTATGGTTCAGGATGCTATTTGGAGTGCCTCATCTTTATCTCCCAGAACCTTCTAACACTATTAGGATATTTGCTAGTCCCACAGTAGAGATGGGAAAACTAACTGATGTCTAAGAAGGAAAATTAATTCCTTTCATGCTATAAATCAACAAACTGGCATTCCATCCCACCATAAAACCAGGCCCAACCAAGCCCTTGTGTAGCTGGCTTCCTTTTGCTAGAAAGACCTCTAAGACAGGGCCTCCATTTTACCATATACCTAATTAAGAAGATTAACACATCAAAATCATTGACATTTCCTGCAGGACGGCCCCTTTTCACTTCTTGTCTGTCTTTTGAAGATGTTCCCTTTGCTTCCCAAGTCTTGGCCAACTTTGCTTCCCAAGTCCAGGAGTGTAGAAAGTAAGGGCAGGGCTTTCATATGTCAGCAGGGACTGAGTTTCATGGCAGCAAACATATGAACAGTTACCTGCCCTGCCCAGAGAGGGCTGGAAAGTGCTTACTGCTCTCTATGGCTCTAGATGGGACTCTTATCTCTGTGTGGACCTGGTATCCTTACTTAGGGTGTCTCTAGTTCTACATCAGGAAGATGCTTCTTATTTTAAATGGCCTGTGGGTATTAACGAGTGGTTAGGAAGGGCTTGCAGGTGCTGGAAGACAAAGGCACGGCACAGTAGCCATGGTGTAGAAATCATATGTGGCTAAAAAGAGACAAGGAAATTAGATCAATCAAAGGTCATTCATTTCCTCAGCTGGGCACTCAAAGTTCATCCAGCTTCATTTCTTGCCGGGGAGTGAATGGATGTGAAAATAAGGATTTTCAATGGCATTTTGCTCACAAAAGTTTCCTGCCGTGGGTAAAGAATGATATTCCTCATAGTAATAGCAATGAAAGAGGCTTGGGAGGGAGAATAATTTGAAACATGAATGTCCCTTGCTATTTTCTTTCAAGGAAAATCATGAGAGATCATCTAGGTTTAGCACCAGGTCCTTGCTTCTTGAGCCTGTGTTTTAGAAACTGATTGATTGTGGTTTTTTTCATGTAGACTCTCCCATGTCAGGAACACAAAATGTCACTCTGCAGTTAGATGGCCCCTGTCTGAAAGGCGCTGAGAGATGCCAATTGCAATTCAAAGATCTCAATTTTCGAATATACCTACAGCTTACTCCTGGTGGGAAACACTTTCCCCCCTCATGGGCATGCTAAGTGTTGTGCTGAGAAAAGTGGTGGAGAGTGCTCTTGTGAGTGGAAGGAAATATGCAGCTAGGAGCTCAAGTCCCTAGAGCTCAAGGAGCCTCCCTTCTTTTAGTGCTACATGCTGTGTAGCCTTCCTATGGGCTCAAGTGAGGACCAGAGACAATCGAAGTGGACCAGGAAAAAGACACAGTCCAATGGCAGGTGTGTTTATCACTCCTTCTTCTTAGGCCTCAGTCAAGGTTCCAGTCTATACATGCAGGTTCCCAGAAGACCAAGTTCACACAGTAAGCCCTTGGCAAACAGGAGTCTTCTATTGACTTTTGGGATTACTTAAACTCATTCTTCCAAATATCTTCCTGGCTAGGAAGAATCAGGCTCCTCAAGCAACACCACCCATTTCAACTTGTAAATAACCATTTCTGACTGTCAAGCTAACTGGCAGCCTTGAGCTCAGAGGCAGTGAATTCTGTAGAGATCTCCTTGCTGGAGCAGTGAGGGTGAGGACAGACAAGATATTATGGTGCATAGTTCTGCTTCCTATTATTCTGTCTAGAGAATTGTTTCACCTTGGGTAGCCAGTCACCCTCTCTGGGCCTCTTTCTGCAAAAGGGCATTGGCTTCTTATGTGCTGTGCTTAAGTGACCAATGTAGGTTTTTTCTTTGAAAGTTTCTTGGTTTCTCCTAACAAGGTATAGCAGAGTTTGACAATCATTGTTTCATAGATATGCTACCCCACTGTACTTTATCTAGAAGCAAAATGGCTGTCTGCCATTTCTGCTCTCTCTCTCTCTCTCTCTCTCTCTCTCTCTCTCTTTCTCTCTGTCTCTCTCCCTCCCTCCCTTCCTTCCTTTCTCTCTCTCTCTCTCTCTCCCTTTCTTTCTTTCTTGCTGCCATTTAAAACACGAGAGGAAGGGTTTGCATCAGAGGGGCCCATTGGGCCTTCTCAGCAGATTTACTATTTGATTCCCCCCATAGTCTTTTTCTCACTGGCCAGAGGATTCCAGTTAGCTGAAAATGTCATCTAACAGTGTAAATGCTCATTATCTTTATTGGTCATGATTCACAGACCCATTTCTCTGTCCAAAGCTTTTAAAACAGCTTATTAGTTAACATACTCATTTCAGCACCTTCAGTGTTGCTGTCACCCCAGGGGGAATGTGATGATTTCAGAAGAGTTCTCTGTGGTGAGCATCTCATCACTGCCCAGCATGCACAGAGGACTATGATGGACAGAGAATATGGTCATTCAATACCTGTCCCAATTACCACACTGAAAAGACAGTCCTTATGCCATGTGGTTACAATGCCATCACAGGTGACAAGAGAGGCTGGAAAGGAGCATCCTGTCATTCATCTCAATTGCCATATGTTGCACTGGGATTGGATTCATACTGAAATTACCCACATATGTCCTAAACATTTATAGGAAATGAAGAGCACAGTATAGGGGTTGGCAAGACCCCTATACTCTTCCCCATAGATTAGAAAGATACATTTGAATATTGGGAGAACTTGCCAGTACCCTATGGTTTCTGCAGAAACACAAAGATGTATTATCTACATGTTTTAATTACATCCCTGGAATCCCCACGAAGCAGCATTGCCAGGCTCTGAATTTCTGACCTTCGTTCAAATGACAGAATCTTGGTAAGATGAAAACAGGTTGTATATTGTTACTCTGTCACCAAAACTTCTACTGTGGGAGCAGATCTTTGATGGGAACGTGGTGTTGTTATAAGATGGAAATTGTGATATGGTAAACCTCCCGTTTCTCTGGAAATGTTATTAGTTAAGAGACATGTGATGGGCTAGAGAGATGCTCAGCATTTACTGCTCTTGTAGAGGACCTGAGTTTAGTTTCTAGAACCCATGTCAGGTGGCTCCTAACAGCTTATAACTGCAACTCCAGGGCATCTGAGACCTTCTGATCTCTTCAGCCATCTGCATATGCACTGACATTCCACATATCTACACAGAAACACACGCATACACATAATTTTAAAAAATGCATGGTATTTTTTTAAAAAAGAGAAAACCCCTCTCCCCGAATACATGCACACATACACATGCCTCTTAAGCCAACTTTTTGGAGATTTTATTCATCAACATTTACATTCTGTTAAATTAAGACATGGAAGAATAATTAGAGTAATTCTTCATAGATTACTCTCTTGATAACACAGAGGGCTTACTGATCCTTGAAGTACTTATTTTACTGCTGTTGTTTCTGCTGTGTGCTTATAAGTCCAACTGGCTGCCCAGGTTCTCAGAGAAGTTTGAATGACTTATGTCAGTGATGTTATGAGTTTGGGCAGATGAATGGGAGTCTGAGATCTCAGGCCATATTCCAGTGTGATGGCTTTCCCCCTGGGTAGAGGTGATAGAGCTAATTGAGCATGCTCATTAAATCTTAACCATCTGCAAGACATGTCCTGCAATTCAGGATGATGGGACTCTCTGCCAGAAGTAATGATCACTTCTCCATCTCTTTCGTTTTTGCCATTTCCACAGGATAAGTGAAGGATTCCTGACATACCTCTGTGGAAAATTTGCTGGGCCAAAGTGTGCCTGGTGGAATTCAAATAGGCTTGTGGTTTTGTCCCATTCCTACCCCCAGATTCAGATCCAAAGATGGCCAATCTGTTTTTTTGACTAAGTTTGCTGTGAGCTACTTGCCAGTGTGTACTCTAGAGAAGGGTTTCTTCAAAGTCCTCAATCTGATTCCCATTTTAGCTACTAGCACTGTGTTGCAGTTTCCTATGCAATATAGTGATCAGCACCACCTCTGACCCATTGGATACTAGTAGCACCTTCCTTTCTGCCCTCCCAGTTGGCACACACACAACACACACACACACACACACACACACACACACACACACACACACACACACACCTTTCAGCACTGCCAAGTCTCCCCTGATGGGTGGGGGGTGGTGTAAAACAGCTATTTCTGACATAGAGGGCTGCGGATTCAAACCTCCACATCTAATCTAGAGGCTGACTCTTTCTGGGCCCCTTATTGGGAGAGTGCCAGTCAGTTTTTTAAAGGTTAGCTGGGATTATTACCTGATTCAACTCAGCAGGAAAAATCATACCATGTTGTGTGTGAAGTGACTATAATTTATGAGCTCATTAGTCTGGCCTTGAAATTGCCATTTGGAGCAGTTGCCCAGGCTGACCACCTTTATGGGCTGAGTTGCTCTTTCACAGACTCAAGGTTTCCTCTCGGCTCTCAGACACCAATAGCTTCAGCTCCCCAGCTTCCATGGCCTGGTGCACCGGCTGATAAGCACCTTCTCCTTATGCATGTGACTATTCCAGGTCTCTGCACCATCACTTTCCAGCTGATGTGGGAGTTCCACGCTAGAAACACAAGGACAGAGGAGGGTGGGTGCACAGTTAAAGGAAAGCCAGGCTACTGCTATATATTCTTTCCTCCTTATAACTTCCCAGGAGGGTCTGACCTGTTGTACCTTTTCAGAGCCCAAAAGGACTGCCGAGTCTGTCTTGGCAGCTTTCCCAATGATCCCAATGGAGACAGAGTGAGTGATTTTCCTAAAAGCCACTTGTGGTGATGTCCCTCAAGGAGAAAGTGAAGCAGATTCTCATCATCTAAGAGTCTCTGAGCTGCTTCTTGTAATCAACTTCTGTGGAATTAAAAGTCATACTGGCCAGTTGAGGAGGTTTGTCCATTTAGGGGTATGTCATGCACATCCTAACATTGTCATCATTACTGAAACACACAAGAGGGAAACATTTCATTTTGGACTTGATGCTTGCAAGTAATTTGGAGACTGGGCAACCAGTTCAGTTCGTATATCCTGATGGATTTTTATTTGACCAGGTGTTCACTTTGTTCCCTGCTTAGCTCTCTGTCAGCAAAGAGCTCCTCTACATGTGGGCTTGCATGGAGGAAGACCATATGGTGGGCTGTGCCTCCCCTTCAATCAGTGTCCTCACATTTGCACTGAGCCTTGGCTGGGATGATGACAAGGAGACTCTTTTCCTACAGAGGGAATGTTTGGTGAATGCAGAATTTCATTTTTTTGTGTCTGTTATTTTGTTTTCTTTTATTTTTGGTCAATAAATCAAGAGTACTACTGTAGTCATTTATTTGCATACTGAAGTTCCAGGATGCATTCCAAATTCTACTTCTTCTGTCAATATGAATAAACCTTTGGGGCTGAATGATACTAATACACAAAGCCTTAAACATCTTGAGGTGACTATTGTTTTATCCGTGTGGCTAATTGCTAGCATTTTCTAGACTTTGGAAAAAAGAAAGAGCATATGAGTCTCTTTTGATGCTGTTTGAGTCTGTGTTAAAGACAATTTTATTTAATAAGTAAATTTAAGTTCTTCTTAGATGTAATTTTACTAATATATTAAGACTATAAATACTCTCTTTTCCATTAGCTTTTTGTATTTTTAAGTGCAATGACTTATTTTCACAAGCATAGTATTGATATCCACATAAAATCATTTATTTGAAAACTGCCTTGCATTGGAGAAAAACAGATAGCCATTAAAATTAAATGCATTGTTAGAGCAATTTATAGTTAATGCAGTCAAACTAATTCAAAATAGAGCAGAATTTTAAATAACATAAAGAGACTTGTGTGTTTTCATCTCTATGGAAGTTTCCAGGCCCCTGATCTCAAATCTGGTTTTGCTGAAAATGTGTGGTTCATCTGAAATCAAGTTATTTGCCATTTGTCTGTCATGTTGACACACCAACTTACAAGTTTGTCTTTCTGGAATTTTCTGAAAAAGTCATGAAGATTTCAGATTCCCTCTTTGAATAGGCTATACATGTATTACAAACATAATTCTACATATAGTAAAAAGGAGTAAAAATGAAAATAAGTATAACAATGATTATTATTAAAATATCTGGTTCTGCAGACATGATTCAAACTTGAATTAGATTTGAATTGTCTGTACATAGTGTGTAGCTGAACAAAAATCAATTTTCCCCCAAGACAAACTGTTTCTTAAGTTATGAGATGTTTTATTTGGTAGCTCCCCACTTCTTTATTTAAAATATATCTATTTTAATGCATGCATAGGAATAGGAATTTTGACAACTGATCATGTGCATTGTGAAAGTCCTACAATGTTTAGGCCCCAAGTAGACTGTTCCTTTGTCCTTTAGTCAATGCTCCAAGTTTACACCAAATTGGTAATTCATACCCTATAAAGCCCAGAAAAAAACATGCATCGTTTAAAAAAGTTGAGAATCATTTTATGAATATAATGTGTTTTGATCAAATCCAATCTCTACTTCAGCCCCTCCAGTTCTTCCTCTATTCCCCCCTACACACATATTTTCCTCCCAACTTCATGCATTCTTTTTAAACACACTGAGACCACAGACCACATAGTGTTGCCAGTTTGTGCATGGGAGTAGGGCCATCTACTGGAGCATGAATAGCCTATCAGGGGTTGCATCCTTGAAAAAAAAATGGCTTTTCCTCCTCAGGCAGCTGTCTTTTGCCAATAGCTCCTTAGCCATGATGTGGCACTTTCTAGGCCCCTCTCCTGTCCATACAGGCATTTTGGCCAGTTTGATCCTATGTATGGCGTGCTTTCTGATTGTGCATTTAAGAGTCATCAATAAAATTATAAACAGCACCTCAAATAAATAAGGCATTATACTGTGTATGTGGATATCTACATGAGAATGACCCCTTTCTGTTTTGTGGCACCTGTCACTAACAAATATTTTTCTCTTTCCCATCAGCATACTGTAAATGGCACAATCAAGGGAGAGCTGGTTTTGTTTTGTTTTGTTATTTGCTCATGTGTGGTAGGACCTACAGTAGTGTATGACATACTGTAGATACTCAAGAAACAGTGCAGTGAGTGAGTGAGTGAATAAATGAATGAATGATAGATCTTCATGAGAACAAATTAAAATTTATGTGGTTCAAACCCTTCTTTACACAGATATGCAAATATGGCCAAGAACGGTCTGCTAAATTGATTGACTGTCTATTCATTATACATTCTTCTTGTTAATCCATCAAATATGTATTACAGATCCACTATACACCAAGAATATTATTAGTGGTACCAGAAGAAAGTAGAGAACTCACCTGCAGTGAGATCAGTAACCATAGGGAAAAACAGCCCAAGGAAAAAAAACAATGGTGTTGGACATTTTATTCCTTTAGGGACAGAGGAAAAGATGGGAAACTCTCTGCGGGGGTGATGTGAATTGACTATGAAAACATTAGGAAGAGACAGGAAATGGTAGGTCTCTGAAGGCTTATGGACAGGATATGACACGGCCATCTTCTAAGTTAAGAAGAAAAGAATCCATTTTGTTGCTTAGAGTGTGGCCATGGAGCATGAGTGTGTGATTACAAATTCTGGATTTAGAAGTTTAGGTGGCTTCTTTTTGTTTCAGGTTTCTTATATATTGAATGGAAATAATAATAGTATTCACTTCATATAGTAATCTCTGAAGGGATGACTAGGCAAAATCCAACTGTGCCATCTATCTAACAGCAACTTAATTGAAGTTACTGGCTGTGGTTATCATTGCCTTAATTAGTTACACATGGGAGTTTGTCTGGTGACCTTATAAAGAAACTGCATTTAAATTTGTGTTGATACAGGTATAAGTCAGGGAGAGAAATACTAGAATAACTTTGAGAAGGAAATAACTTCTAAGTTACCAAATAGAGGGATGACTTTGAACAGGATGGGAAAAATAAAACACAAAACAAAACAAACAACAAAGCAACAACAAAACAGAAAAAGGTTACAGCCTTGTTAGAGGATGTGGTTTGACATAAATATTGGAGATGGGGAGATGGAAGAAGTGTCTGGAGAAATAATTCAGAGGGAGAAGGGTAAAGATAGGGGAAGGAACGTGTTTTAGTCAGGGTTCCTATTGTTAAGAAACACCATGACCATTGCAACTCTTATAAAGGAAAACATTTTTTTGTTGTTGTTTTTAGATTCAGAGTTTCTATGTGAAACAGCTCTGGCTGTTCTAGAACTTGCTTCATAGACTAGGCTGACCTTGAACTCACGGAGACCCACTTGCCTCTGCCTCCTGAGTGCTGGGATTAAAGGCATGCTCTGCAACTGCCACCCAGTTTGAAGGAAAACATTTCAGTGAGGTGGTGGCTTACAGCTTCAGAGATATCGTCACAGTGGGGAGCATGGTGGCATGCAGGCAGACATGGTGCTAGAGTTGAGAGTCCTACATCTTATAGGCAATAAGAAATTGACTGAAACACTAGGCAGTATCCTGAGCATAGGAAATCTCAAATCCCACCACCACAGTGGCACACTTTCTCCAACAAGGTCATACCCATCCAACAAAGGCACACCTCCTAGTAGTGCCACTCCCTATCAATTACATTTAAACTACCACAGTGCCTCAGATTCCAAGCTCAGACCACCTTACTTAAGAGAAGTGTTGAACTGGAACCTGCATATAGGAAGAGAGGTGTGCTTTGGGATCATATAACATAGTGTTACTGACTGTCTCTGTCTTCACTCAGCTCCATGTTGGTATCACAATCATGTGAGGGCTGTATAGGTGCATTGCTGAGAAATCGGGCCTCAATATTTTCTGAGATAATGATATTCAGTGGTGGGTACTCCCTCCTGATGCTGGGGCAGCAATGAGCTTTGTGTCCCACTCAGCTACAGCTGATCACAATAGACATCCCTCAGTGTAGTGTTGCTAAGTTGTGATGTTCTGTAGGTAAGAGCATCTTTGACTTTGAATAGTTTCAGCTTGTGACAGAGTTAATCTAGACCCCAAGGGATCATAAAGATAGGGAGGAGTGAAGCATTTCTATTCATTCCTGAACCTAACATGAAATATGTGCTCAAAATATAGTTAACTGTTCTTATTGATAAACACAGGAGTCAGCTAATCAGTGACTTATAGCCCACATCTTTCGCTTACTTCTGTTTTCCATGGATGCAGATATTCCCTCCTGTCGATCTGACGTTGGTGCCTCTCTACATATGCACTTCATGTTACCTTCTCATGTCCAACTAGCTCGTTTTAGACAAATGTGTGGTAATAAAGAAGATTGCTTTTTTACATCCATAGTTAGGCCTCATGAATAATGATATTTATAACTAATAACTTGCAATGTGAGATAGATACTGGGGAGTAATTTATTTGGGGTTTTTTATGTCATCATAATGAATTTGTTTGTTATTCATTATAATTCTACTTTCAAGGCATAAATCAAAGCTGTTTTATATTCTGGACAGATGCTGTGAATTTCCAGAGGTTTCTTAAGGTAAAGAATTATCATTCATTAATAAAATCACAATCATTAGACATTTTGCACACATTTAAATAACATCAATGAAGAGATCACTGCTATGGGTATTTGCAACATTGAGAGGATGTTGCAAATAACCATGTTGGTATTTAATACTTGAGACATTGATTTGAATTTAAATTGAATGTAGATAAATATTTTGTTTATCTACTCAGTTGAAGTATAACTTTTTCTCAAAAGAAAGATACTGCTTTGAGAAAAATTAATGCTACTACCTTTCTCCAGCTGCCTTTTCTTTTTAGCTACCCTGTGGTGTCTTGCCTAGCAAGCACTGATATCCATTGATACTTAGTGAAGAGATGAAGATGACTGCAAAGCCAAGGATTTATGTGTTGCTATTTCCTTCATGTGAATAGAGTATTTGGGCAGGGGTGTTAAATATCAGGTGATTTTCTGAAAATGTTCAATTATTATAAGTATCTTTTCTCACTATAGCCTTCATGTGTATGAAAATAGGGAAACCTACTCAGATGTCTTCAGATGGGTTGAGATTATTGAAAATAAAAAATAATTGAGTCAGGAGGGTGGCTCAGTAGGTGGCCCAGTGGGTAAAAGTATTTGCTTCCAAGCCTGAGGACGTCAATTTCTCAAACTTACATGGTAGAAGGAGAGAACTGACTTACACACACACACACACAGAGAGAGAGAGAGAGAGAGAGAGAGAGAGAGAGAGAGAGAGAGAGAGAGAGAGAGAGAGAGAGAATAAATGTAATGTTTAAAATAAAATTTAAAAGAATAAAGTATCATTCCTATATGGGTCTGAATGAGAATATTCCCCATAGGCTTGGGTATTTGAACATTTGGTCCCCAGATGGTGGTGCTGTTTGAGAAGATTTAAGAGGTCTGAAGGAAGTATACCACTTGAGGTAGGCTTTGAGAGTTTAGAGACTTCACCAATTCCAGTTTCTTCGATTTGCTTAATCCTACAGTTAGGGATATAATCTCTCAACTTTCTGTTCTGCCACCATGCCTACCACTGTTTGCTATGCATCCCTACAATCATGGACTCTCATTCCTCTGGAAGTATGAGCCCAGATAAACTTTCTTCAATAAATTTCCTTGGCCATTGTGTTTATCACAGCAAAGAAAAGTAACTAGCAGCTGGGGGTGGATGGTGGGTTGTGTACACCTTTAACACTAGCACTCGGGAGGCAGAGGCCGGCAGATCTCTTTGAGTTCAAGGCCAGCTTCTTCTACAGAGCTAGTTCCAGGATAGCTAGGGCTGTTACACAGAGAAACACTGTCCTAAAACCTCCCTGCCCAGCCTCCTAAAAAGGAAAGGTAACTCCCACAACACCTAAATACGAATCTATCTACTACTTCACAATTCTTCAGGGAGAAACATGCTTATGTTTTTCTACCCATTTTCTTGTTTCCATTTCTTATTTGCCTTCTAAGACAAATATAAACCACACATTTTTATTTTAGGTAGGCACCATTAGAATTATGCTACAATTAATATAATGCTGCGTTTTCAAACTTTCATTCAGAATTCTTCAAATGAAGCTCTCAGACATGAGCTCTTTCTAAAAGAACTTAAGTTGTAACATAGCACAAAGACACCTGGATTATATTTAATATAAAAGCATACTTGATACATTGTTATAAACAGTGTACAATTATCCAAATATCTTTTAAATGACTGCTGTGTGAAACATGTGTGTATTTGGTTACTGACATGTCTGGGACTAGCCAGTTAGAAAATGGAAATAAATGAGAACTGTATTACTGCAGTTGACATGACTAAACCTCCAGAGTGGGCAAGCTAAACTTATTTTCTGTGCTGTGGTTAGCATTGTAAGTCTGCCACAAAGTTCTTCTACTTCTAGAAGTTCCATTTCAAGACCAGAAATATCAACACATTAAAAGTTTGAATATACATATTTTAGTTTGTTTGTGAAAGATATGTAGAATCCATATATCATTTAAGATTTTAGCTGTAAAAATAGTTTACAAAGCATAAAAATGACTGATTGTGAGAGGTTAGCTGGGTAAATGATAACAGAGGAAAGAAAAACATATTTTAAAAGAAATATAACTGTATGGCATTTCACCTATTTGCTTATTTGTTTTGCAGTGTTGACTACCTGATAGCTGCTCACATGCTAGGCAAGTGATCTACCACTGAGCTATATCTCAGCCTTAGCCAAAGAACTCTTCCCTATAAGACAGTGAATTCTTAGGAAAAAAATGTAATAGCAAGGGGCATGCTATTCTAATTTGAAGTACCACTGTCATATGTGATACCTGAAATATTACTGTATGTTTCCACATGTGACAACACAGCCCTGAATGCATTTTATATTTTGGATTGAGCGCTTCTAACTTTGGCAGGGGATGTAGTTTGACAGCTTGAGTCAATTATAAAAATGGCCACCATTTCTTTTGTTTCCAAGTATCCTATCAGTGAGCATCTGTAATGACAGGCTCCAAGAACTGAGCTGAATCAACAGGTCAGACAGTGTGCTATTGCAGGTTCAACCTCAGTGAGCTTTGACTGTTCAAGTAAGACCATGGTCACTGCACACAAGATGGACCTCAGATTTAATGATTTTCTGGCTTTTATTGTTTACCTGGAATTTCACAGCAAAGGCAAAGAATTGATTGTTATTATATCTATATCAATGCTTGGAGATTGTGTAGTTTGTATAGTTAAGGCCAAACCAACATCAATGCATAATGAAGTTGTCTGGTTTTGTAACATAGTATTTCCTTGTGATGGTAGCTACTAAAAGGTTTATTCAAAAGCATCATCAGGAAGTGGTTCAGAAATGCTAGCGAGCTGCACTACAATTACTGAAATCAGAGTTGACCAAACAGGTCTTTAGGAAGGTACTATCATATTTCTTTTATGCATGTAATGGGTGTGTAACCAACACATTTAGCTTGTGACCTGCTTGGGAAAGTTTGTAACAGAATGAAGTATTTCTGAGCTCAGTTGAGTTTTGCTTATATTTTAACTTACTGCTTATAGAAAGAAAGCTAAGTTTTGGTTGTTAAAATGAAATAACTTAGAGTAAGCTTTCATGTTTTCTAAGTAGGCAGGCGTAGAGGGAAGAAAAGGAGGTTGTCAATCCTCACATAACATTATAATGGGCTTCTGGGGACAGATGTCATCAACACATAGAATCTATGCAGATTGGTGTAATGGAGTAACCTCCATGAAGGGACTACTTAGAGATATGAGACCATATATAAATAATAAATGGGCGTATGGGAGATGGAATGAGAGTGGAAGAAACTGAAACTCTTCAGCTCAGAGTCTACTGATCATGAAGCAAATGAAGTTTAAGCTTTGGAGTTGTTCAAGACCCCAAAGAGCCTTTCTGATGATTGGAGAAAGGGCAGTAACATGCTGTCATAGACATGTAGTGTATATAGAATTTGCAGCTTAACTATACTAGATATAAGCTCCAAAAAATGTAGATACGTCCCTAGAATGTGCAGGCTCTGGTGTACAGCATGTCATCAACAAGTATTTGTCGAACTGAACAATTGTATAATTGCAAAATTTTTCATTTTCCCCAAAGCAGAAAGCAGTGTGTAATCCTCAAGGTAGCCCTGGTGTCCTAGTTAAAACTTAGTCCAATGTGTAAAATTTAATTATCTGTCTCTGATTAATTGGCTCCTGAGATGACTTCTGGATTTTCCCTATGCTTGAGGTAAAATTAGACTAGTGTCTACTTTCCCACTAAGCTGCCTGAAAGTGTAAGTTGTACTTTTTGTTTAGACTTAAAGGGCAGATGAGGTAATATCTTTTGTGTGAAGTTGTAGGGGAGAGAAACAGCCATGATGATCATTTCTTACCAAGTCCACAGAAGACAAGGTGATAATGACATTGCTTATAACCACATTAGATCTTCATACCCATTTGATGTGGACCAAATAAGGTTCTTAACTGCAAGACTTTTAGTCATTTTCCCTGAAGTCATTCCAGAGGAAGGTGAATTTGAATTCCAGCCTCCCTGAATGAGGGCCAGTGATATTTCTCTGTCTTTCCCAGTCGTGGTTCCATACTGAAACATGGCTCTGCCAAGATGGCATTACTTTTGATTTTGTCTACCATTTCTTGATACTGTATACAGCCTGGATTAAGGTTTGGTCTTTCTTTAAAGGCCCTCTTGTGTTCTGGGAAAATAATGTATCATTCTATGCATTTATAGAGAGTTGTCTTTGGAGATGCTGTCAGAGTGGAAGGGGCTTTATAGAAAATGTGGGCAAAGAAATGCTACAGATAGATGAGGTGGGAAATATATATCTTTCCTTCAGGCAAGAAAACAGACTCTTCTGTGGATAAGTGTCTCAGGGAAGATTTATATTTGTTTTTTTTTAAAAATGTATGGAGTCTATACCTTTCTAGCTAGTAGATGTGAAATCTACTTTGAGGATATACTTATGATGAGTCAATTTCCTGATGGAAGGTTTGGGCATTGGACTTTTCCCTGTCTGCCTTTGTAAATACTCAAGTGCTTTATATCTCGCCAGACCTCATCTATTTCAGTAGAGGGCATTTTTTAAATGGGTTTCCATCTAGACTCAGCCACACTTATAGTGCACCGTGAAAGTCATTTGAATAATAGGCCTTATTTCTATGTGCTTTCTCCAGAATTGAGAGCAAGAAAAGAAAACAAGGCAGATTTGTAGGGTAGCTGCAAAGTGAAAAAATCCGCATTTGAGTGAGTGATGGCTGCGATTATTTTCATTCCCCACCTCTCTGGATACTTCCCTAGAGTTTGGTGGATGGGTGGTTCTTGCCCTTGAATTCACATCAGGCTGTGTCACTGAACCCTGTGGCACTTCATAATATATATTCTAGGGAAAGAAAACATCTTGAGATTTGCAGAGTCTAAAGAGACCAGCCAAAATGGAATCCATTTGCTTAAAATGGTCGGGAGTTTATTTACTGGATTAAGTGTGAAGTGTGTTGATAACAGATGGACCAAGTGATCACATGACATATTTAAATAGTCTAAGGATAACCTCCATGTCCTGGTCAATGTTCCTTCTCTCAATTAATGCCAGTGCTAATTAACTGGCACAAGTGTTCCTAGCCATATGGGGGATGTTGCTGAAAGCCGGCTGGCAGCCTATATCCAGTCTCTACCTGTATGTAATTTACTGCTGTGCCTAGAGCTTTGGGACTTCCATGATGGAACAGCCCAGCACAGAGAAAGCCTATCGTTATGAACCCCATGTTGTTTTCTTTGTTTCTTTTGTGCACACCATTCCAAATGTTGTTGAAAATTAGCAAATATATTGACTTCTTGTGGGAAAGGAAAATGCTGTACTTGGTCCACAACCATACATAGGAACATTGAGTTTCTGAGTGGTCAGCTGACTGACCTTTATTCTGATTTCCTAATAATGGGCAGCTAACTCATAAATGATGTTCACTGAAGCAGAGCTATGCCATTGAGCTATCTATTTGCCCCATGACTTGAAAAATGAGGGAGAAAACTAGCTAAGGCAAGCAAAGAGTAGAATGGTTTGAGAGTTAGATTTCCCATTTGCATCAAGCTGTGGTTCTTACAGGAAGCAGCCATGCTCAGCTAGGAAAAAGAACAAGGAATTTGGAATTGGACAATTTGTAGGAGGCTTGCACTTTTGATGGCTACCACCTTTTCCATATTAAGTTCTCCCAAAGCTGTTTTGGGAAATTGACTTTACCTTCAACAATATCTATCAGTGTTCTGCAAGCCATCTCAAATGAGAATATAATTGAAGAAGAGATAACTATATAGTTTATCACCAAAATGGAACACTTGAAGATGGAAGAGGGATTTATAAGAACTACTGAGTGACCACAGGCACTTCTCTGTGCACAGGACAGTGTGAGTCCATAAGTAAATATAATGGACTTTGCAATTGCAACTTAAGATATATATATTCCCTGTGCTTTCAGTAGCCAAGGGCTTGCTAGAGAGAAACTACAAAGGCTTCCTTGCCTAAGGAAAATGTGGTACCAAACCACTCTGTGTCCATGTGAGCTGTCAAATTAAGGTTACAGAATATGATTTCCAGAACTGAAGAAAGCATAGTGTCGCATGCAAATTATTTCTTACTGTCTCATTGTCCTCCTAACTCTGTCCTTTTCCATCTACCTATTCCAGGCAGATATGAAAGAAAATTGATAAGGGTGCTATTATAGTTACTTGTCTCATTAACTTGACAAAATACTGACAAAGGTAACACAAAGAAGAGTTTATTCTGATTCACAGTTAAAGTTGTGGAAGCCATGGTACAAGGATCATGAGGCAACTGGTGACATTGCATTGTGAATGGAAAGTAGAGAGTGATGGATGCTAGAACCCTGTGCTAGCAGTTTCTCCATTTGTTAAGAACCCAACCCATGGAATGGTACTGCCCATGTTTTGGGTGGATCTTTCCACCCAATTAATCTAATCTAGATAATCCCTCATAGTCATGCCCGGAGGATAAGATAATCTAGGTAATCCCTCAAAGCCATGCCCAGAAGCTTGTCTCTACAGTGATTCTAGATTCTGTCAAATTGACAATCAATAGCAACCAAATCCAAGACATGTAAAGCAAGGGGCTATATTTGTATTCCCTACTAAAATCTGAAGTCTTGGAAGGGAACTCCAGTGCTTGATTAACTTTGTGCCACTCCTCTGGTGCCAGTGACATTTATTGAACCAACGAATGAAATCAAGAGTAAAAGAAAACAGCCATTCCAAAGAAGAGGTTTTCAAAGCAGAGTGGGGCTAAATTCTTGGCTGATAACAATTCAGGAAGCACAAGACGGCCACATAGTATTTCTCAGATTGAAACTTAAACCTAGAGTAGTAAAACAGGTATGCTGCTCCAGGGGGATTGCCATTGCCCAGGGAGAACTTTGTCCTTCTGTCCTTCTTTGGCTTCCCTAGTCCTGAAAGATTTCTGAGATGGAACCAAAGCATATATGGAGACCAGCACAGCAGGGAGGGAAAAACACATGTAATTTCCCCTGTGCCCACTCTGTGCATCCCACACTGGCAATTACGTAGCTGCTCTCCAGGAGACTGCTCTAACATGCTGCCACATGCCCAGGGTGCATTGGACAAATCAGGAACCTGCGAATGCTTGTTTTCACATTGGTCACAGGAAGAATATGTGTTCTGTCTACAATGGCTGGGAAGTCACAGGAGCCACATTTTGGCCTAGTAACATTGGTTTCCTGTCTGCACTGTGGCTTGTGAGAAAGCATTAGGGAGAGGGCATGAACAAATGTTCTTTAGGAGACTATGGTAATTCTCTGAGCAGTGGTTGGAGATGCAGGTCTTGTGGTTATGTTGCTCAATATCAAATCCTAACATTTTGGCAGCATCACTTTGGGCACTTTGGGCAGTCTGATCCAATACTTTAAATCTCTATCCCCTCACACCTAGATGTGAAAATAGTCATATCCCCTGATCAGGATGGATGTGAAGACAAAATGAGATCATCTATGTGAAGCTCTTAACTTCAGTACTCACAGATGGTAGACATGGGGAGCTACTGTCCTCTATATCAGTACTAACTAGGGTTGTCGGCATTGTCTTCATTATTAATAGGTTCTGAGCCTGTCCTTTCATTAGACTAGACTCCCTCAGAGAAGTGATTGGTCCCAGTTGGCTAACACCAGGGAACTCAGGATGTAGGGGGAGAAGGTGTTCTGAGAGAAGGACTTGTCACGTCAAGTACATTATGTACTGCAATAGCCAGAAGCTGATTAGTACAAATTGAGTTTTGCACTAACTTGCCAGAGGCAGATTGAGCAGTTGGACTCTGTGAGCTGAATTTGATTGTTATAAGGAGATATTTACACTCGAAATGCTATAAGGGTATCCAAAAATGCCAACCTTGTAGGAGCTAACCGCAATAAGTATACTTTTATATACATCCATGCTTCATAGAAAGATGTCTTGATCAACAATAGACAACATATATAACTGTGAAGCCATAAGGTTACAATAAAAGTGACAAACTCCCATTAACTACAACATCCTAGCTGTCTTAGACTAAAGTACAATGCATTTCTCATTGTTGATGGTGTGGACAGACCAGAGCTACCAGTCACACAAAAGTAGAGAACAATTATGCACCATGAATGGTATCTGGTAATGACAACAAATGACTGCACTGCTGTTCTATGCATTTAATCTATGCTTTCAATTGTGACTGGAGTGTGTTCCTTCCACTTGCAGAAAGAATCTTACTATAAAATAGTGCTGTATTGTGCAAGCCTTGTGCATCTTGTGTTTATCACTTTTTTAGTTGCAACATTTATTCTTGAGCTTGATTTAGTCTCATGTGATTTTGTTCACCGTGGTTCTAGGAACAGCACACTTACACACACACACACACACACACACACACACACACACACACACACACACACAAACACTGGGTGTGTATGTGGGTATGGGTGTGGTTAGGTGGGTACATGTATGCATGTGTATTTATATCATATAGTTCATGTATAATAGACTAAATCATCTAATTTTCAAACAATGATGAAATCGTCTGTGTATTTCTCAAAACAACTCTATGTTTAAACAACATATGGCTGAATATAGTTTTTCTTACCTGCCATGAGCAAAATATAAGTTCCTGAAAACCACTCTTGGATTTGAAGCTTTAAGGCCAAACTTGACTCTTAGAGAGTAGGGAAGCAGGAGAAAATAAAAAATAATAAAAAAAAAATACAGAACAGTAGTCTCCCGTGCTGTGAAAGCAGGATTTATTCCTGTCCTCTTTTCTCTCTTGCCTGTCTAGGTTTCTGTATCTTTGCAATTCTTCCTACTGATATTATTCTACTGTCAAGTTCCTGGCATCCAGAGTAGGAAAGAATTTTTCTCTACTTTGAGCTTGACCTGGGCTCTGGGAAACACTCTTGTCTGGGATTGGCAGCGGCAGCAAGGCTATTCTTCATGCTCCTACAGCTTTACATTTTGGCAACTGTTAGTTCCAGCCCAGCCTGGACTTGTGATGAAGACAAAAGTGAGCTTCCTCTTTGTGCCTCTAGCAGAGGCTCTCTCTCACTAAAAAGAACCTGCTCTGACCTGGCTGGGCCTGGTGAAGAGATCTTCCCCAGACTGAGTCAGCATTTGCCCTCACTGTTGGGCAAAACTATTTTTAAATTCTTCTGGGAGACCAGCTGGGTGCTCTGGGGTAAAGGGAGAGATGAACACCCAAGATGTGCCATTAAGGGACTGGAGCAAGAGTCTTCCCTTGCTCTACCCCTATTCTCTCTGAAAACACAGGAACTGCCCCAAGGACACCCACTCAGAGTTGAGTTGTGGAAGGAGGGGGCTCTTCCAGGGAAGGAGGGAGGGTCCAACTGTCATTCTCTGTCCACCTCCAGCTGTTCTGGATTGTGCCAGTTCTGAGTCTCCAATTGCTTGTGACTCACATTGCAGGTCACATGAAGCTGACCATCATGACATGTGCGTCACTGGCATTGCAAACACAAACTCAGAAATCAGGTTCGGCTTCTTTTTGTCTTTTGTTCCCTTGTTGAAGCAATGGGAGCATATTAGGAATGGTTGATGAGAGTTTTATTATTGTTTAATCAGGAGTTTTCACAAAAACAAATGTGGAGCCATGGGACAATGAAAAGACCCAGGTATATGTAAAGATGTAAAGAGCAGGCTGTGAGCTTATCATACTGGCATACTCTTGAGTTTTTCTATTCCTGTGTTTTTCAAAGGATATCTTGCCTTCTTCCACTCTGCCCTTCTGTAGGCCAGCTGTATTATCAGAGCCTCGCCCCCTCTCGTCTCTCCCCTTCTGTCTTCAGGATTGTTCCTTTTGGCCTTGCTCATCAGAGGCACTTTGAAGGTGTCTTTCACATTGCCTTAGCAAATGTTTCTTTGTCATTTTAGCACTTGTGATTTCCCTGGTCTCTTTAGGTAGATTGTATATTCTTTGGAGGACAAAAGCCATACCTTCTGAACCTTGGTACATATCATGGCTGTGCATTTGTGTGCATGTTTATGTATTTCCTTTGGCTAATCTTTTAACTAAGCATTATGTAGTTTTAGTACCTAAAATGATACATACATGCAAAAATTAAAGTAAAATTGTTTGAAAAGTCTTTAAAATATTGGTGTTGGTCTTGATAGATATCTAAGTTATGTGTAGTACATTTTATCCTCTGTGATGATGATGGTGATGATGATGTTGATGAACAGGGTGATGTGTAGGAAGGGAGGGAGAGAGAGAGGAATAGAGAGAGAGATTATGTAGTGTGATACCTAATCTTGTCCTAGCAGATGTGTACTCATTCTCTTCCATGAGGTGATCATCCTTATTTTAATGAGGAAACAGAAGTTCAGGGGTATGAAATGACTTGCTCAAGATCACATGGCTAATCCGTAACAGGGCATGCTATTCAGAGTGTTTCATAATTTGATTTTTTTCACTCAGCATCATAATAATGCCTTCAAATATTTAAAGGCTGCTAAATAGTGGTTATGAGTCATGAATAATGTTGAAAGACCTATTTCCATGACATTGAAGAAAGAGTACAACTGTGCTTTTATTCTGTTTTATCTTTAAAAATTAATACAAATCTCTAAGAATTCTTTGAGGATTTTATTCATACATACAATTTATTTTGGTCATATTCACTCCTACTCCTTAACTCCTTTCATGCCTTCTTCCCCAGTAGTCTCTGAACCTTGGGTCAGGGGTAAAGACTGTGCTTTTATATTCATGGATATGCTACACATAACTTTCTAAATCTCCTCCTAATAGATGCTGAGATTGTTCTATTTATCAAGTACTACCTGCAATGCCACACAAACATTCCTTACTAATATCTTTGAGAAATCCAAGTTATTTTCTTCAGAGTTAATCCCTTAATAAATTGGGACCAGCATGAGCATCTTTGCAAGCATCATTAAGTTTATGTTAATAAACTAATTTCTAGAAAATTAGTACCTACTTACACTCATGAATGTCAATTTCTCCAAGCCAGAGCAATGCTCTGTGGACACTACTGTGTTAAATCATTGACTTGATAGGTTCATGATTTATGTTTTTAGTGCATCTACAATGAAAATAAGGAGAGTTTATGTTGTATTTGGCTGAGAGATTAAGATTGACCAACTTATTTCAGAATGGACCAAATTGGGCTTAACTAAGAAGCTGATTCAGTGAGTATTTGTTGGACCAAGTACTAGAGTGGGGAATAGTTCCTATTCCCAAGGATTTTTCGGTCTAGGGATGAGCCAATATAGAAAAGCTCCAATTATTCCTGCAACTGAAATACGCCTTCATTCAATTGTAGTTACATTTAGTCCATTAGCAATTCACAAAGTGCCTCCTCAGACTGTCTACATAACTTTTCATGCTGAAGAAAATGGTGAAGATTGCTTCGGGTATTTTTGTAGTGCTAAAATTTATTTAACATGAAATTTAGAGACCTACAGAGATGGAGAGGTTATTGGTGCATGAAGGAGCCTACACTCCAAACAGAAATTGTTTATGTAAATATTGAACTCTGAAGAGATCTTTCCTGAGGAAACCTGCCTTTGTGAGTTCACAGATGCCAAATGGGAGGTGATTATGAAAGAATTATGAATTCCAAGATGTAGTTTTACATGTGTCTAAGTTTAGATTCCCAGAGGGACCAATTTACTAATACCAAGTGAATGAGGGTTAAATGGGATATGGTGAAAACAGAGCGGTGCACATTCAGTAAGTGTAGAAGTGAATTTTAAATAAATAACAGTAATGCTGGCAATTCCGTGATTGGAGTTTGTCCTAAACTCTGAACTGGGTTGATCTTTATATACTGGGAAAAAAAAATTCTGAGGGCATTGGTAGCAAAATCCATGTTTCATTCAATCTTACCATGGAGAATTGGTAAGAAACAGGGGATCATTTAGATATAATAAAAATCAAAATATCAATACTAAGTCCTTTTGCAGAGGGACATTTTCTTGTTTCTTTGGTGAACTCAATATTTATTCTGCTGTTGTCTGATTCCTCTGTGCGTGTGTTCTGAATGAATGACTGGGCATAGACAGAGCTGTTTGAAAAAATGCTTTGATTGGCATGGCTAGAGGGACTTGGAAAACCACAAGGCTACCTTTGCATTTTGTAGTTGTACACTGTCCTCTGCAAATGGAAATTCTCCATTCTCTTATGTCATATAATACTCCTGTTGTATGTTGTTGACTTTAAGAGCTAAGGACTGCTTAGCTCAAAGCAGGGAGGACAAGGAGCTCGGCAGACCTCTGAAATGATGGTATGGCAGGTTTTAAGTCTCAAAATCCAATTAAAATCTTTCCTAGTAGCGCAGGTAAGCAGGGAAGGAGAAGATATTACAGCCATTCTTTATAATGTAATTGTAGAGGTGGGCAATGCTGTGGCTGGACTTTTGTAGTGAGTTTCTTAAGTGACAGTATTCAACAAGGACCCAGGGAAATAGTCCATGGAAGGATGGATTGGTATGAAGGCCACTTAGTGTTGACACTGTGCCCTGGGACTATACATGACTCCCATAAAGTTAGAACAGTCTTGAATCAGAATACCTGCTCCAAAAGTCAGTAGCACATGCCCTCTGACACAGAAATCTGTCACCAGAGCCATTCTCCTAGGAGGAATATATGTGAAATGGAATACATATCCTATTCTATAAAATTTTTTAAGTCCCTTTAGGACCAAGGTTAAAGGCAGGCCATGATTTCCATTTTAGAGGTGGTCTGGAAATTCTTTGTTTGTTTGTTTGTTTTAGTCAGTGGCTTATCTGATCCAGTCTGAAGACTGTCATGCTCTAACCCAGTGGTTCTCAACCTTCCTACTGCTGTGACCCTTTAGTATAATTCATCATATTGTTGTGACTCCCAACCATAAAATTATCTTCATTGCTGCTTCATAACTGTCATTTTGCTACTGTTATGGATTGTAATCTAAATATCTAATATGCAGGATATCTGATATTCCACCCATGTGAAAGGGCCATTCAACCCCTAAAGTGATCACAACCTACAGAGTGAGAGCCACTGCTCTAAATTATACATTGAGTTTTGTCCTCCCTCTTACAAAGCGATATAGATTGGTTACCCATTTTAACACAAACCCTAAACACAAACACTAAAAATGATTGCTTGTAGTGATTGAGAATTCTGCGTTTTAAAAACTATTTAATTATAATTGTGCATATATGGTTTGTATGAGTGTGGCACATGTGTGGAAGTCAAAGGACAGCTTTGTGGGATTATTTATATTCTTTCACCTTTGTGTGGGTTCTTGGGGTGGAAATCAGGACCAAACCCAGGTCATCAGACTTTTGCATCAAGTGCACTTACAAGCAAAGCAATTGCACCCGTCTAGAATTTGAGATTTCCGACAGCCTGTTTGACAAACATTAGTATGGGGTCTTTGTAGGAAGTTACATTTTAGCCTGTGGATTGCAGAAACATCTTTATATCTGGAGCTTCAAAGTTTATCTGTTTCCTACTGTGCCATAGGGTCTGCAGGGGAGTCATCTTAAGCCAGGATATTTAAGTAGCAAGCAAACAAGAAAGGCCTGGGAAATTTAGAATTGAGTCATATAAACTGACTCTGTGAGGCCTGGGGCTATGTTGTCAAGAAGCTCACAGAGTAAGAGGGTTGCCCTTAACTAGTTAACTACACATATTGCATCAACTGAGCGTTTCGCTTTCTTCTTTGTCGGCGCCATGTCGTTACATGTTGCTTCTGTCACTGACCATTATTCAGTTGCAATGCATGCAGTGTTATCATAAGTGTGAGTCAGTGAGTCAGTGAGGGCTAGAGGTTTCTTACATTCATTTTTTAAAAATGAGAGATAGCCATAGCTGTAGCATTTTCTCAATTGGAAATCTAGACTTTCTCCTAGACAGTTGCCTATTGAGGTCACATTAAAAAGACCTTACTCCTTTTATAAGATGTCAATGGAATGTCACCTCCTTCTGGAGTTTGGCAGGAGTTGGTGGTGGGACTGGTACATTCTCATCCACATTTCTGTGGCTCCAGTGGTAGTCTTAAGTTGTAGGAGGAGGAAGTTAGCTTGCAGTGGCTCATTTGTTTATACCTCTTAAGTACCTCATGACAGAGAAGGTATTTCTTTCACCTCTGTAGATAAATAGATGAGTGGTAGACTCATTACTAAATGAAGAAATACTCCAGCAATTTGCATAGGCTTTCTTAAATTGCTGATTGTATTTTAGCAATTTAGATGTATAGGGTGGTGGAAAACCTGGAGTTCTAGAGGAGATTCTAGGAATTATACAAGGTTATCTCTAGAGGAGATACAAGGTTATGTGTTTTTGAACCCTTGAAGTATTTATGTGAATGCTTATGGGGGTGGACTAAACTAATGAAACATGCCCCCCATGTTGAAGCTATGCTACTATTTATTTAGCTCTCAGCAGTGGGATTTGTCATAATTGGTTATGGGAGCACTGTTGCTTATGACCTGGAGCCTTGCTTACTGACATTTTTTAGTGAGATACTTCTAACTCTTTCCTGTCATTGATTTTCAATTGAGGTAGAAACTCATTCCCTAAAGACAGAGATGCTCCTGAGAATCTCCACATACATTGAATCCTGGGGTCTCTGTTGCTTCAGCAAGTGTTTAAGATCCTTATAAAGGACAATGTTTAGAAATAAAATGTAGCTGTTATTATCTTCTAAGTGTTCTTCGACCTAGAGGGCGAGAAGGTGAGATGCACATTTCCAAGGGTGCTTGTTGCATTTAAACATTATTGTTGCCCATCTGTCAGTGTGTTAGTCTTTAATTTGGGCTGAGCCAATTCAGTATTTCAAAACAAACAAACATTTTGAGACAGCACTGAAAAATGTCATTATGAATTTTAATATGTTTACTATGCTTTATTTTGGAAGATTTTGATATGCAGAGTTCCTATTGAAATGCAGAGGAGGTTGCCACCATTGATTTGAGTACTAAAAATAAGATGTAGTCATGTTCTTCTTCGCTTTTTTTCTTTCCTTTTTCCTTATTTGAGTAATTGTACGGTAGAGAGCTAAATGACAAGGAAAACAGAATGCTAAAAAGCAACACTGGGTAAGCTGCCCAGGCCGGGCAATCATCACCATGGACCCCATCCAGCCCAAAATAGCCTCACTGAGCATCTAAGTAAGCGCAGCTGTGGAGGCTTCTCTTGACACCAAGGGGGCACCGGACTGGCAGCCACAAGATACCATAGAGTCACCAAAGGCTGATGTTTGCTGGGAAGCAGACACAGTGTCTCCTGGCACTCCTGACTTCCCCGATGTGACTGTTAATGTCCTAAAGGGATGGATGGATGGGTCACTTCCCTCCTCCATTCACTTCTCTGTCCTTTACTTCATTCTTGGATTCTTGCCTAACACTTCTTCTTTCCTCTCAGGTCCCCATCCTTTTGAAGGGGTTACCATACTGCCTCACCATGGAGCATCTTGTTCGTGTCTTTCCACATGTTGTGGAAAATTTTATGCACTCTATCTTCAAGGAGGCCTTTCTAGTTGTAGCCAGAGTCCGTCATTCTCTTTTCTTTACTTCCTTAGCATTGCAAACTTTAGTTCATCTTTGAGAATCTGGTTTTCTGTCTCTATAGCAAGTTTATTGAAGGTGTGTTCCCTTATGACTACCATCATAACATACACTAAGAAAATAATCACTTGGAAAGGGGTCATTAAAGGAATACCCAGAGAGTGGAGCAACATGAAAGGGGACGATTCCTTCTAAATGAAAAGTGTCCTTTGAGGTCTGTGCTTTTCAATAGTGACTTTTCAAGGTATCTCAGTCTGTCTCAAACAACTCCTTACTGTGATACTCAAATATGCTGAAGTGAAATCCAATGTAAGATCCAAAAGCTACACTAAGCAAAAAACCCTCTAATTTCTGCTGTTTTTTTTTCTGTCTATGCAAGTCTTCCACTTCCTCTGTGCACTCATTTTTTTTCCTTTTAGTGTCCCTGGAGCCTTGAGTCTGGATCTCACAGGACCCATCTTAGCCATTTCAAACTTCCCATGTGACCATAACAGATAGTTTCTCTTGGACCAGCCTCTGAGCCCAGTTGTGCTTATGCATATTATTCTGACTTTGCAAAGTCCTATTGAGATGAATGGAATGTTTGTCAAGAAACTTTCCCCTGGGACTTGGTGCAAGGGGACAGATCCTAAATAATGAGAAGATGGATAATTGAATAGGCTGTGATGATGAGGCAGAAAATATCAGCATCTTCTAGCTCTCTTCTTCCTCACAGGAGAGGTTGTTTCTGTCCACAGCTGTTGACTCTTTCAGACTCGCTGGATGTGTGAGAATAATAGACCAACAGTAGAACTGTGTTCATGGATTGACAAGTCAGTTGACACTATCTTCTTACCTTTCTAGAACAAGGAAGCCTGTTAAGGATAGGCAGAAATGTTACTCAATTTAATAGGACAGATTGTTAAAGGAAGTTAGTAGTGTCTGTGTCTTGGGAATTTTCTTTTTCTAGTAAAGAAAAGAAGGGATTTCTGGGCTGGGAATGAGGACTTCTTGGGTCTGATCCACACTTCTCCCTCTGGCTTTGGGCCAAGTTTTTCTTTGGGCAGAAGTGATGGAACTTTCTGCCCTAATTTCCTGACATAGAACAGGGCAGTATCACGTTTAAGGCATCTGCACATGCTGCAGGGGAATATTTTGAAGATTAATCAGTGTCTTATGTTAGTGGGAGAAAAACATTAAATAAATGAAACATGGATTTCACTTGTAAAAGTACCACAGAGACAGCAAAGGTAAAATAAATCAGGAGAAGCTGAAGCTACACAGGGACCACAAGGGTATTTAAATCATCTTATAGTGTCTCATATTCTCATTCATAGTCTTCTCTCTCTCTCTCTCTCTCTCTCTCTCTCTCTCTCTCTCTCTCTCTCTGTTTCTCTCCCCACCCTGTTACTCTTGATCCCACTCATTTGTGCCCCCTCCCATTTGTAAAGGAGATATGGTTATGAATGTTACACAATTAAATGAACGTTGATGTTTATGGCTTGTTGCTGTACCAACTGCCCTTCATTACATCCATCCTGGTTTCTGATCATTTTAGTAGCTTTGTACAGATGATCCTCCTCATTTTTAGACATTGTTAGAAGTTCATTCCTGATGACTTGGCGCTTTTCCCTGTTTTGGTAATAAACCCGCTCCTTAGTTAATTTGTACACAATATCTTGACTGCTTTGGCTACATTCTTTTATTTTACTCTCCCACTTTAGACCTTTATGGCAGTCAAGTAGAACATGAGCCACACTGTCTGGCTTGTATTCTGGCTTTGCTCCCTAACAACTGTGATTTTAGGCAAATTCCTCAACATGTCTGTGTGAAGCACTGTTAATAATCCTATCTCCTTTCTAGTAGTTCCTCCACTTCCTACGTAGTCAAATGTTATCTGAAAACTTAAATGAATAATTCTAGACATAATTTATGAGTTTTAAATGTTGTGTGATTCAGAGTAGCATACAAACTTGTGCTAACTTGTTTCTCTAACCAGAGGTATGGTTCATGCCTTGTCCAGTGTACCCATATTCTATATACTACCTGACTTCTAGGCACTTAGCCATCTTAGTTATCAAGTCTTTTGGAATAGTAGTGCTTGTATATAGAGTTTGATATCATCTATAGTTTAGGTATCCACTAGATTCACAGAGCAAGCATATCCTTGATTGATGAGGAGGACACCATCAATATATAGGACATTTGGGGATTAGACAAAAAGTGGTTCACAACAGTACCTAGTACATAGAAACTGCGCAGTATGTAACTGCTGTTAGTAATCATAGACTCATTTTGGTGGATCAGCTGTATTGAAAGGCTTTGTGATGATATCAGCTTATTTAAAATTAAACAAAACTCATTAAACTTCTTTCTGGATGTGGGCATGAATTAATATGCGGGAGAGTCAATACTTCATATTTTCTAAATTAAACAGATGTGTAAGTGATCTTCCATATTAAGAAGAGAATGTATGACTATTTGCTTTATTGTCATTTTCCAAAAATAGAATCAAAGGACTGCTTATATATGGGGTTGATAAATAAATGCATATCTGCTTTGAATTTATCTTTTGAAAGTCTATGTCTCTCACCTTAGAGCATCAGTTAAAGAAGCAAAATAGTTATGAACATGAACTTTGAACTCAGGTAGCTGGGAATTTCAATTTTTTTGTTTGTTTTTGTTGTTTGTTTGTTTTTTTGAGACAGTGTATCTATGTAGCCCTGCTGTCTTGCTACTCACTGTGTAGACCAGGCTGAACTCGAAGTCAGAGATCTGTCTGCCTGCCAAGAGCTGGGATTAAAAGTGTGAGCTACTAGTCATGCCTGAGTTTGAATTTTTATTCTGTGTTTTATCAGAAGTGCTATAGACAAATCACACAAATTCTCCTTCTTCATTGCTTCTATCTTCTGTAAAACAGAGACACTAATGCTGCCCATGGTTTACCCTTATGATCCAAAGAGATACTCCATGTAAGCAATATTAACACCCAGAAGAAGGCAAGTTCTTATACAGAAAGCCTCATTGCCCATCATAGAAGGGAAAATATTCAAGTGTAATCCCAGTAAGAGCATCTATTGGAGTAGTGTGGTAGATGGTCCTGATGTAGACACTGACAGCTACTTGTGTGCTATAGTGATGATCCAGCTAAGAAAGGAATCTGTGATCTGAAGTACATGGCAACTTGCTCCATCTCTGCTCAGAATGTCAGCAGAAAAAACAAAGTCCAAATTAGTGTATTGCATATGATCCTGTACCTTGTCCTTCTTTAATGTCATTAATTTGTGTTAGAAAGGTTTTCCCAAATGCGTATTGTATTATGCAATGAACAAGCCTATGACTTATGAAACATAGTAGGGGAAAGAGTAGACGTAATCTTTTCTTGCTGGATGTCCCGGTTGCCAGGGTTCAATCTGGCGAACCCCACCTGCCAGGCACGAGGGTATTGTAGGCAGCTTTTTCAGGAGGTGGCACCAGGACACCAGTAGTATTTTGCAAGCAGGATCCTTGGCTTAGCCTGCTGAGCAGAGAATGTGATCCCCAGCTGGGAGCCAAACCACAAGCATGTGAGCCGAGCCTCGAGCTTGGTCCCTACCCAAGTACATGTAGGGGAGTGGAAAAGACAGAGAACCTTTGTGAAATGCTGCCGCTCACATGCAAAGACCATAGCACCAGGTCTCGTGAGATCTTCCACCTTAGTCGAAAGAAGGAAATGCAGTGGTAGCTCTTTCATGCTGACCTGGAATAATCTCCATTAAAGCCTGTTCATCCACTTCCTAGAGTTCGAGTCTTAGGCAACCCATGCTACCTAGAAGAGTTTCAGTCTCTTTATAACTCTTCTGCCTAGATCATGGTATCTATCCAAGATTTATTGTTCAGTTGATGTGCATAATAAATCTCACCAATATGATCAACTTCTCCAGTGAGGCCACACATTCACTTCTGTCTCTTAGGATTCTGATTAGTCATCAGTCTCTGGGATCACTGCTAGCAGGAAGCCCAGGTCTCCTTCATGAAGTCTCTCTGTCATCAGATCAGGGTTCAAGTTATTTCAGATAAGGAGCAGTTGCTTTTCACAACTGAGTTCCACATGGTTTTCATTTTTAATTGTATGTGCATGTGTACATGTGTGCATGAGGATGTCTTCTTCCACTGCTCTTCACCTTAGTTTTTGAGACAGAGTCTCTAGATGAAACTATTCAGCTACACTTACTGGTCAGCAAGCCCCAGGGGTCTCCCTTTTTCTGTCATCCTAGCAGTGGACTTACAGAAGAGCTGCCATGCCTGACATTTTGCACAGATGTTGAGGCTCCAGATTCAGGTCTCCCTGCCTGCATGTTAAGTGCTTTACTGATGGAGCCATCTCCTAGCCACTTATTTGTCGGGCTCTGTTTGAACATCAAGTTGAGAGGAGGAAGTATGTGACATGTTGTCAATCAATGGGTAGTGCAGCCTCAGTCGCAACCATACAGTGTCATCTTTGAACACCCATCCTGCATAGCACAGCATAGGCTGGCTCCTGGCTGTGAGACCTGTCCTGTATTGCCTCAACCTCTACCCTGATCCAATGATATCACTTTACTTGGGCACCCTGTTATCTTTTCTCTGATAACTGTTACTGTTCTCAAATCACTATGCCAAGTCAAGATAGCTTCCAGCCTTTCTCTTGTCACCCATGGATGTTCCCACACTTCTTCCAAATCCTCTTTTGAAACTTTTTTAGTATAGACTGTTCCAGTTAACAGTCTGATTCTGATAACCTTGGTCACCCACATGGCACTTTTCAACTTTTCTTTACATGAGTGTTCTTTTTTCTGTTTTTTCTTTTTAATTTAAATTAGAAACAAGCTTTGAGTGTTCTTACACATTATTCAATTTGTTCATCTCTGTCCCACAGATAGTATTTAATAGCAGCAGGTATTGACAGATACTCTACATAGGGTGCGTTACTTCTTTCTCAGAGGAAACTGGTGCTGTAGAGACTTGTGTTGCTCGCTCCCAGTGTATGACTTGTTGGCAGTACTGATACCCCAGGGCACTTGAATGACTAGTATATATGGCAATGCCTTCTACATTAAAAGACTCCATGGAAAGTAAGCTGCTATGCTTGCTATTAAGTGGTCAGGGATGATTAATGCATGTCGTGAAAGTAAATGGTAACACTCATACACTTAGATGATCATAAGCTGTCTGAAACACTGTGCTCTTGAGCATCTCACAGCATGCCAGTGTGGTAGGCTACTTTATATAATATTAAATCATGATTCCTTTAGTTCTCTCACTCATTTTCACATTAGTCTCTCTAGTCCCAGCTTCAACAGCTCCAAGCCAGCCTGCAGTGTGCAGGAGATGACCAACACAGCAAACAGTGGGAAGAGGAATCTGTAGATAGTCCTGAAAGCTAAGCAAAAAGAATACTTGAGGGATATGGGACACATCCCACATGGGATCTGTCCTTCTCGTCAGATCCTCAACATACACAGCTTTTATTTTAATGGGGTGAAAAAAGAGATGAAGGCAGGGAGCTTTAAGGATATCCCTGCATCGTTCACCTTACCATTCACATCCATGACTGTTTCTTGTTCTAGCACTCTGCTTGTTTATTAGAAAGGGAATGGTCTCCACTTGACAAAATGTGCACACAGCTTTCAGACATTTTGGCACCAGAATAATTGGGAAGACACTCCAGGCAGTGGCTCCACTCCATCCCTCTGAGCCTCTCTCACTGGGGTTTCCTCATTTTTATCCCATTAGAGGCACTGCTTGAGGAAGGGTCTGCCAACCTGGCCAATATAAGCATCTCTCTTCCTTAAGCTCCCATCTCATGCTAGCAGTTCAGAGCTACTAAGACTGCAGCCCCCAGGCCCCATGTGCTGGTGACATTCTCTTCAGAGCCACTTGCTCTGGCTTTTGTCAGGAAGCTGGAGATCACAGAGTGCCTTGGACTCAGTGGAATATGCCATCAAGCAAACCTCTATCTAACTCTTTGTGACTGGAATCCCCTCTTCTTAAGTTGCCCCAGGATGCTCCACTTCCTTATCTCTGCTGTCTCTATAGTGAATGCATTACTTACTTCTCACCAAATAATTTTCTAAAAATAAATTCTTCTTTATTAAAATTAACTAGTTTCTTTTCCATTACCTGCTCTGCAAACAGAAATTTTCTATCATTCATTGTTTATCATATAGTTTCTGTTTTTATCTCTATATGCATGTGTGTTGTGTATTTTTTCCTTCTTTTTCTTTATAAAACCATCTGTTTTTCTTTCCTAAAGGATTGCATTAGCAGCATAAACCCTGGGCATATTTCTTAGACTGTTGCTTATTGGCTGTGTGACCCTAGGAAAGTCACTGCCTGTCTCTGGGCTTCATTACTTAAACTAAGAGAGAAGTGTTATGGCCTCCCAGCTGACCTTGGTCCCCATGGAGACATCCTGTGCTGTTCCTGGTCTTCTCCTTTACTCAGATTCTCTTGGAAACCTTCTAATCAATTAATCACCACCTCCAGCTTTTATCTATATATTCTGTGTAACATGGTACTGCTTGAGATTTCCATTTGTTGATTCCATGAACAGATTACCTTCTTTTTCTTTCTTTGCCTTCTGCCTGTGCTGTTATAACCAGTCATTATTTGCTCTGTATCTACAACACGCCTGACTTTGTGACTTCTTTGAAGAACTTGACAGTTGGGTCTTGTTTTCCCCATTTTGTGCTAGGACACCAGAGCACTGCAAGGTGAGGTCACATGCTAATAAGTGGTGCAGCCAGACATCGTACCTGGGTACATCTGACAGCAAAGACCATCATAGCTCCCATGGGCTCCCCACACCTACCATTTGCTGGCCACTTAGCAAGCACCACCTCTTTTTATCTTCAGAGCAGCCTTGTAAATCAAGTATTATTCTTTTCAATTTTACTGCAGAGGATGAAGCTTAGAAAAAGATGTTAGGTAAGTATGCCAGAGGCACACAGCCAATAAATGTTCCAATGTCAGATGACAGCCCTCCACTTCCTTTCTGCTCACTGCTTTGTGAATGAAGCAGTCAGTGCGTTGAATGGGTCACCTTCCTTCCTTCCTTCCTTCCTCTTTCCTACTAGTCTTTGCTTCCTTTATTCTCCTTAAAAATATGTGAGTCTACAAATTAAAAATCAAAAATGCATTGTGGTGGTGGTAGGGGTCGAGGAGGGGGGTATACAGAAAAGCCACTACAACCAAAGCCAGTAGGGAATAACCTTCTACCCAGAGTGGTTGCTTTTCTCCCTCACCCCCCTTCCTGCCCTTGCCTTGTGTCCTCTTAGCCAAGAGCCACATTCTTTCCCTACCTCTTCCAGCACAAACTCCCTTTGGGGGTCCGAGTTTCCCTGCTGTGGCACTTGGCATAACGTGCTACACACACATTTGCAAAACTAATCAAGTGTGGAAGGGACACAGAGTCCCAGCACTTCAAAGGTGGCAGTCACCACAGCTGCAAAGTCCCTCTTTACTAGCATCAGAAGTGTGGGTGTTCAGGTGACTCTCTGCAACTCAGCCTCGGTTACCTTTCCCTGGGACTGTGGAGCAACAGAGGCCCTAGCAACGGAAAATGCCACCCGGTGGCATGTGCCCACTGCCTCTGGGAGCCCTGTGTTCTAAGCCAAAGTTCAGCTGAAGGGCAGTAGCCGAGCCAGCAAGTCATGCGGCTCTCATGTTGGTTAGTGTGTCACTTTGAACAGTTCTTATCTGATATTACTATGACTAACCCAGTGCTGACAGCATGGGACAGATTATAGGAGCCATGTGATGATTGTTGAAGGCATTACTGACTGAACTGTACAGTTCATATTAACCCATTCGTTCCCAGATCATAATCCCATAGGAATTTGCCCCCTTGAGAACCTGGGTAGGGAAGAGAATTAGAAAAGTTCCTTGAATCCTGAAGGGTTCTACTAGTTCCCATTTGGGTGGCCTTTTCTCCACATTTTATTGTGTCCCATAGCTTGAGTAGTATGTGGGGTTTTGTTGTTGTTGTTGCTGTTGTTTTTTAATGATTGTTTAAAAATAAATCCATGGTGAAAATTGGTTATATTTCAAACTCTTTCTTTTCTTCTGCTTTGTACTGATAAAATGTTGTGCCTTTGTTGTAGTTCAGGTTGATTCTTATGATACCAGAGCACTGAATGGAAGTCGTAGCCAAAGAAATTGTCCCTCAGCCTTGTACCGAAATGTCAGCACTGAATGGGCGTTACTCCCCGTCATATGACTGGTGTCTTGGCTGGTACAAAAGAAACAGGAATTGCTGTTATTTATTATTCATATGTTGCCCAGAGTGCATCTGGAAAGGCACAATAGTAGGCATCCCTGCAAGGGCTATGCCACCAAAAATCACATTTACAGTCACTCACAGGACAGAGAAGGATTTTTCTGGGTTTGAAGCCAGGTGCAACAATATAAATGGTCTTTAAGTCCAAGTGAAAAGAAACTTCAAATCTGGTTTGGAGCCATGAAAGTAAATAAAGGAGGGTGTCTGGATGAAAATTCTGATGTTATCCTTGGAAGCTGTGCAGGGTGCTAACATACGAATAAAGTCCCCTGGAATGACAGACAGTGGGGCTGCTATACTTGTGAAAGGTGTTGCACAGCAGCCATGGTAGGAATGTTTCTTTGATGAGCTTAGGGCCTCTTTAACACTCTGCTATAAAGTGGAACAATACTAATGCCTTCCTCATAGGGCTATTAAAAAGATTTAATGAGAAAAGCCTTATAAAGACTTAGTCTAGGGCAAATGGGTGCTTGGTAAAAGGTGTCAGGTGTTACCCTCCTCATTATTCCTGTTATTGTTATTATCTCTAGGAAAATGCTCCGTAGAAGAAGGCAGCAAAATGCTATACTTGATTGAAGTGTTGCCATTTCTGCAAGAATTTAACCTTGGGTCTGTCTCAATTGTTTTCCATACCCTTGGCACTTCTCCACACAAATACCTAGTACTGAACCTGTCATTGGTATCTACCTGGGTTAACATACTGTCATGATAGGATACCATCATTTCCAGCAAAAACTGAGTTGAGAGACCAAGGGTAGCCTTAGTTTCTTTCCTGTTGTTCCAGGATATTCAGCTCTGACCACAAACATGCCCATGGTGTTCTACCACAAAAACCTGTGGTTAACATAGCCTACATCCTTAGATGCTTTAAAGTTCATGAACTATGATGTGAGCACAACTTAAGGATTTCCTCTTTCCATCTTGAAGTACTTATCCAAGTATTCTTTCTACCCTGTATAGCGTATGGTCTCATGTTGTGGGCAACATACCTTAATATGTTTTATGCAATGGTACTCTGTGTATTTCCCTGTCTGACACAACATTTAATCCAGTTTGGGTATTGTCTCTGCTCATATATTTAATAAAACTAGTTGAGTGGACAGAATTATTTTGCTGCCTCAGTTTCTCCACCAGAAAAAGTGTTTTTCTCCTCTAAGGAAACAATAATCCATGTATCCTGAATCAGATAAATGATAGTAGGGTTACTGTTCAGCTCGAACTCGCCATTATAGCAGAATCAGATGTCAAAATACTCAAACATTAGTTGGTTAAGTAGCTGCTTGGGAGGCTTTATAAGTGTCTGCCCACAATATCATAGTGCCACATACCCTTAGAATACCTTTATCTGCTTCAAAGTCCAGGAAATAAAGGGTTCATCATTTTCATAGCATAGTCTCCAGGCACATTGTGATTGGTTGGTTGTTTCTGTACTGGTTATTATTTCTTACGAAAACTTTGGTGGAGAGGATGCAATCCTGTTCCATGAGTTAGAAGTAAAGCTTTAGAATGTGCTTTTCAGTTGAAGGACATGTGATACAATTGAAAGATTTGAGTTAGGTTAAGATTCCATATCTCCTGGTTTATGTGGTCTTGGACATGTTATTCTCAATGCTGTAGTTTGTATAGAGGGAGGTTGGTAATGCCCAGACCCCACACTGGCAGAGGCTGATGTGAGGATAAATTAATGCTGACATGTAAAACAATGAGGACAGTGTTCCAACATGACAGGCTCAGAAAGGATTGCTTATGTATATTATTAGAACATTGGGTTAAACTAAAGCTCAAATTAGAATGGTTTCAAGAAAAGGTGAAACAGATCCAATTACCCTCTTCCCTTACTGCAAAACAAAACAAAGCAGAAAGAAGAAACAAAGGAGCCATGTGCGTTCTTTTTTAAAAGTATGTCAACAGGAGGTTTTGATTTTACTGACATGATATCATAGATCTTTAAAATACCTATGTGTGAGATGTATGTGGCATGTGTTTAATGAGACACAGCATGCACTGAATAGCTATTGACTACTATGTGTGTGGAAGGTGTTCAGATGTATAACAAAAAGAAATTCTGCTGTTGATGAGTTCATGTGTATGGGGAGTCAGAGGCATGGACCTGTGACCCTGACATGCCAGGGCAGCAGTGGACTGAACTCTGAGTAGCAGGAGCTAACTTGGCCTCCAGGGGTCAGTGAGACTTCCTGTAAGAACTTTTGTCTGGGATGATTCCTTGAGGAAGAAGAGTGATAGATAAGGAGAGATGGCCAGAGAGGATTTCTGGGAAGCTTGAGCAAAAGCCTGGAGAAGGGATCTCGATGTTGGGTCCTCTTTTAGAAAGTTGGGAGCACAGAGTGCAAGGAGGTCTGACTGTAGGAAAAATAAAAGGACTAAACAAACTCGGTGGCCTCAAGACCAGGGTCAGGAGGTCTTTAGGTCCATATAGAGGCAGGAAGTAGTGTATGCCAAGGTGTAATGTGGCCAGGGTTGTGATTTGAGGACCTCACTTCGCTTGAACTAGGATATTGATAATGGAATGGGGAAGACCACAAAGATTTAAGAATGATGAAGCAGCAGCAGCGGTGACATTATTTTGGTGGGTAGTGTTATTTACTTCCAATTGATATATTGAAATTGGATAGAAAAGAAGCCCATGTTGGGGAGGATATTAAAGTCCATGAAGGTATATTTTGTGGCCTTGGATCGTCAAGATTTTGGTCATCAGGCACTTGGTTTCAAGGCTATGGTAGGGTGGTTTGCATTAGAGATGGAGATGTTGGAACTACATTGCACAGATACAGTGACAGTTGTGATTAACAGTGAGGTTCTTCTACAAAGACAGAATAGAGCAAGAGAAGCAGGGGAAGTATTGAATTTCAGGGGATACTGGGAGTTAAGTGACTAGACACTAATAAGCAAGAGAGAGGCTGAAAAGATAATCAGGAAAACAGAATATGAAGAAAACCAAATTTGGGCAGGTCAGGTAGTCATAGAAACATGCTCAACTGGCACCCATGTTTCCACAGTCATTTTGTAGGTGTCACTTTTTACCGGAGCTGCCTTGGATGGAAGGATTATTTTACTTTCCGTGGATTTGAATCTATCATTTCTTCTTTTAAGTAATAGATTACACTGCAGATAAACTAGCTGGCACTGGACTGATTGCCTCTCCCCATGCCTGTGGACTAAAACCAAAATATAAAATGGGACATGAAAAATGATTGTGCTCTATCTCCTTGCTTCTCACCCCTTCCAGTGAAAACTTGAACCAAAAAACCTTCCATTGGAGTCCTGGGCTCGAAGCTTGAGGTCAATTCTTCTTTTAACTGAATCCATTCCATTTTCTCTCATCATCCTCCAGACATGTTCTTTTCATGGCCTTTCATATCCTTTTATGAAATGTTTGTCCTAAATCTCTTTCATTTTGAGTGGCACTTATAAACTAGAGTCTAGCACTGAGCAGATGTATTCATTTAATAGTTTGCTTTGATGGCTCCTTTAAAAGGCTTTCTAATCTTTCTATTTTACCATTGGGCTTGGTGTTTTATGCTCTTATAGCAGGTGTATTTCCTTCATCAGATATTTTCATTTTAAGCTGTTGACTTATAAACACATGGCCTGCGGGGATTGGCGTGTAGACAATTTATTCACTTACCTATTTATTCTCCTGTTCATTTTTTTTATTTAGTGCAGGGAAATCTAGACTGATTGATAATGACAGTTCATTGGTCAAAGTGGCTCTTTCAATGACCAAAATAATTGTTTCCTCCAGCAGACAAAGGGTCAGTGAGAGATCACTCACACATCTAGAGGATTTTCAGGAAAAGTTAATTAAAAAAGAAAATGCTTTCATATTTAGTTTTCTTGGCCTGTATTTTAGTAGGAGAAAATGACAATGTCCTCTTCTGAGGACACTTGAAGGTTTGTCTTTTAAGCTCTTCCATTGTTCAGGTTGCTTGTACTATTTAAAACATAATGTGCTTTGCTTGAAGTTGACATGTTCTGATCTTATACACCAGGCACACATCCAGGTTCCTATAAAAGACAAGAAACAGGAAGAGAGTGCCCTCTTTCTGTGTGATGTTTGAAGGGGGACAGGACAGGGGTATTAGGTGAAAGCTGTGTGTGGGACATGAGACCAGCCCTGTTCCTTGCATACTCTGGTGATGTGGAGAAGGGAAGAACTTTCAGTGTCCTAGGCCTGTCTAAGAAGACATAAAGCCACAGACTTTACTTTTCCCTTTGCTTAAGTGAATACCTCTATGAACATTCAAGAAACTGTTCTTCCTCCAAACGCTAGTACCTGAAAATGGCCAGGGAGACCTCATAAGAGCAAGTATCTGCCAACATCCAGAGTGGGGATGAGAAGTTTAAGACTGCCTCACTTGGTGTCTAGTCTGTTTTGTTGTGTTATAAAATGGGTAACATGGTCCACTCACTCTCCTGTGAGCAATTCTCTTCCTCAAAAGTCACTGTGAGTGAGTCCATATGCCGAGGTATCATTTCTACCTGTGCCCAGGAGGGGCCAGGACTGAGCCAGCATGGAAATGGAATTGCCCTGGATTCCTGGATAAGGGGCCTTTCCTTGGTGAGGAATGGGAGTGTTCCAGCCATGGGAAGAATGTGCCCAATGGCTCTTTGTATTCTTCCTGGTGATCCTTTCAAAGCAGAAGAAGAATCAAATGTGAAGAAAACCAAATTGGCTAGAGGAGTAGAAGAAGAGGGGCTGGTAGGTAATTTTGAAAGTGAGCTTTTGGGAGAAATATTTTCCCATGGGGAAAAGAAAATGATGGCTGTCTATCACTTTAGGAAATCAAGTTAAAATTTCATTTCAGTATAATGAAGAGCATACTTGGAGTCTGTTTCAAAATACGTACAGTTCACAGTCTCCTCCCTCACCACTTCTAGCTTCCTTCCTTTTGTCTTAGTTCCCCCTCCTTATTTTGACAGTGCTTTGATAAGACTTTTCTAGCAGCCATTTAACTCACGTTCTTTTTTATATCAAAAATATTTGTCCGCCATGTATCTTCCCCCCAGGATTGAGAGGCATGCCCATGTTTATTTGCTGATTTGCTGTCATCACTGGTATCCAGCAATACTTTTCTTATTAGGCACTCATTTGTCAAAAGTATGAGTAAATGAATAAACAAATGAGCAACTGAACAAGTGAAGAGTTATAAATCTCACATATTGGGACAGGATAGCTTTTGAGTCAGTCGGTGAATTCCAGATTGAGCCATTGTGCCTCAGTTCCCTCTTCTGGGCTCAGCACACTGAGGGCTGGGCTCCCTGCCTAGCCAGTGTCTTCAGTGCTAATCCTTTTCATCTCCAAACCAGCTTTGGACTCACTTGTTACAGTTAAGGGGTCTTTATGTCCTTAAACAAAACAAGCAAATGGAGCAACCCCAGTGTACTGAAGCACTGCTATTTCCCAAGAAAAGACCCTGGTCCTGAACAGCACCAGAGGAGTTAAAGGCAGTGAGCGAAATGAAAACTCAAAGCTCCTGGGAAAAGTCAAGAAGCAGAAAATGCAATAGTTAGCTGATAAAATGTCTGCTTCAGTTTCGGCCAACTTCCTTGAACCTTGCCCCACTGCCGTGGCCCCCAGTTGAAGCGGCAAGGAGGTGTCAGTGATGAATCACCCTGCCATGAAACAGCACAAACGTTAGTAAATTGCGTGGGGAGGCCAGAGTGGGCTCAGTAACGGTGCAGTCCCAGCCAGCAGGCCCCTGTGGGGCAGAATGCTTGTCCCTCCTTAGCCACGGGATACCTTCTGTTCATTCATAGATGGAAAATGAGTTGGGAGGTTTTCACTGAAGCATTCCATTGTATCTGTCAAGAATAAACCAAACAAATACCCAGAAAGCTGAAATTCTGCTAAAAACAACAACAATAACAAACAAACAAACACACACACAAACCATCCACCTCATACCCAGAGGGCAGGAGACTTACAGTGAACCACTGAAAATCAACTTGTAGTTTCTAACGTTATAGAAACAACAATAACAAAAAGGCCCGCAGAGTAACAAAACTGCTCCTTTTATAGCATGGCACAGAAAAAAAATTAAAGTAGAACCTTTGCTATTGTGTGGGAACATCTACTTCCCTGCTATTACTGGAGAAAGGAGTGGGGAACCCTTGATACTTATAGAGATTCAGGCCACACATAGGTGTGAACCTGCATATTTTGGCAAGAAAGTGGAGTCGTTTAAGAGATGTTCCCTTGTCGATGTGATGGGATGTTGAGGGCTCCCCATCTTCTCGTGGACACCGAGGCCAAGCAATAGACTTTTCTCCAGCTGAACTCAATTTCAGTTGGAGTGCCACACACCCAGTCCTTTAGAGGACTGCTTCTGGCATGCCTAGCATGTGTGCTTCGCTCTGAAGGATCTCTGGTGCTTGTGTACTCTGTGTATCCCACGTGTCCTATCAGACTGCAAATTCCATAAGGTCAAAATCCATCTCTGATTAACAGGGTGTCTTTCTTTGTTCTGCCCACCCTCTGTCAAAAGAAGGGCATGTTTCATGAACACAGTGCAGATTCCATAAGCACATGCAAGATGAATGAATGATAAGAGTCCCTGCTCCTGGGCTCACTGACATTTTTAGCACCATACTATAATTTGGGAACTAGCAGTGACATTTGATTTAGGTGAATGGCTTATTTTACTTTAAGCCCAAGAATTATTTTTTTTTCCTTTCTGTATTACACCTCTTTTCTTTTTTGAAACTGACCCTGAATAATTCCCTCTCCTCCAACAAATGAATCTCAAAGTGTGCACCTGACAAACATCAGTTTCCCTCTGTCTTCTGTGTGTCTTTCCCAATCCATTCCAGAAGAGTCCCTTAGGGTGACTGCCCAGCTTATGAGCCCTACCTGCTCCCACCTGCCTTTGCCTGGTGGGATTTGAGCCTCTTCAGACTGGTTTGTGGTTGCCAATGAAATGTCAAACAAGGTGGGGTTCATTGTGCCTGAGGCCTCACATGATGGGCTGCCTGGCACCTTGGTGCCTTCACTTGTAAAGGCAGCCAAACCAAACCCCACGCCTTGCTCAGTCCGAGGTCTGGAGAACCAGGAAGAAGCACTGTTTTAAATTACAAGGTGTTTCACCCACATGCATTCTCTCTATGGAAATTGGGCGGGGGTGAGGAGGTGGGGAGTGAAGAATCCTCCTCATTCATTGGAATGCCTTACACACATCCCCACCTACACACACACACACACACACACACACACACACACACACACACACACACACACACACACACGGGTATCTGAGGACAAGCATTGACTTGTTTACTATTTTCCCAGGGTACAAAGTCTTGAAGAGTTTAATTGTGGATGTAATCTGAAAAATCAAAGTCAACCTCATTCCTCACAAGAATGGTGCAAGTGTGGGAGGAAGGAATTGTTTGCTCTGCAGTGCTCCATTTGTGGAACTAACTCTTTATCCTCCCCCAGCCATGGAAGCCCACCCTTTTCCCTTTTCCAAGCTGTAGATAACCCACCTTCTTCCCTTTGCCAAAAGTGGTGGGGCAGGGTGTGGTGACAGGAGGACTGGTTCATTTATCTTTTTAATAGAAGCACCTGGGCCTCACCCCTTCTGCTAGGTTCACACTTTCACCTGGGTCCGTGCTGTTTACTGTGGGCCTGCCCTGGCTGGACCTGTAGGTGGTAAGTCCGGGAGAGGGAGTACTGGTCAGGACAGGTTCCCTGTGGTTTGGACTGGTTTGAAGAATGGGAGGAACTCCTCTACTTCCAAACAGGAGCCCAAGTCATTTCAATATCAGGGCAAGCAGGAAGAAGGCATCTGGAAGCTGAGTGATAACCCTGTGGGAGATAGGAGAGACCACATCAAAGAATTACAGTAAAACTTCCCCTTGCTTTTTTTATTTCCCGGGTGTGTGGGGGGTGGGTGGATGGGGTTGAGTTTTAGGGAGACAGGTTGAGGAGACTTGACAAAGAAAATAGAAAAGGCAAGATGAATAATTTTAGTGTTCTTTATAGAAAAAGTAGCCTTTCAGGGAAAGTTCAGCTTTGCTTTGTCCATGGACCAGGCCCAATGCCAATCACCCAGGGGCAGAAGGCTTGGCTTGCTCTCTCCTGAGGTCCCGCTCCCAAGCTGCTTTTCCAAGCTGCCAGCTATGCCGTGTTTCATGCAGTGGAGTAGCCTTGACTAACAGCATAAGCAGATCACCATTCTGAGGACTAATACAGACATGAGCCTTGGTTCCTTTTTCATCCTTCTCATATCTTGATCATGTTACATTAGCCAGAGGCACCTTTCCTGGACAGGCTGTACCAGGCTCAGAGTTAGTTCATCACCAGAATACATCCTACTGGGGGAAACTTCTCTGCACTTGATCTTAACCCATACCATTATATTTATGATGCTCCTTTGAACATTTTATGTTTTATCTTTTCAAATCAATAGGTAGCTTTTGACAGATTGGGATAGAATTTCTTTATGCATAGTACTCCTTTGGCTGAGTTAAAAATTACAGCCTTTAAAGTGATTTCATTTACATTTGATCTTATGTGGACCTCAGGGGTCAAAGAGCACTCCAGCCTTTTGAATCTTGGCTTGTTTCTTAACCTTTCACCTGCTGCAGGTTCAAACAGCATCCCTCTTCCTACTGTCTGCATGAATATGCTGGCTTCAGTTGCAGCATCATACCTAGTCTTTTATCAGCAGGGACCACTAGAGTGCTGGATGGATTCTCCCCATTGAGCCAGATTCTCTCGGGTACTTCTTTGTCTCTCATTCTCTGTGTGTGCTCGGCTAAGCTACCTATCAGTGCATGGGAAAGAAGAATGTTCTGCCAATAAAAATATTTTATCCAGGGCTCCTGACCAATTAGTATAAGAGCCATCACTCAAATTCTATTTTATTTTGGTAACAAGGGGCACTTTTTTTTTTAATGGCTTGAAACACAGGAGAGAATCAGCATTCATTTATTGGGAACTTAGAATAGGGAGAGAGTAAAAGCTGAACTGCCACTCAAGGGGATTTACAATTCACCTCTTTTAAACAGTGATCGAAAAAAAAAATGGTCGGGTGGGGGTTCATTTTATTAAGAAGAAAAGAGACTCTGGAAACTCCAAGAACTTGGTAAAGCACAGTATGCTCTAAGGCATTACGAGTCAGAAAATGGTAATTCTATTTGGACCTCAGAGTTTTTATCAGGATATCTCCAATTCAGAGGTGGGAAAATTGAAGTACCATAGATTTGCATGACTTTTTATTTAAATCAAAATCCATGCACAGAGTAAACAGAAAGTGGTCATGTGTAACCAGGTGTTCACAGCTCCAGGTGGATCTTTCCCCCATACATTCATATTATTTGTTGGGTGTCTTTCATGTTGCTAGCTGGATGCCAGAGGCTACACTCCATATACACTGAATACATGCTACACTAGATAGAGTGGGCTGAAGGAGATTTATGTTTTGTTTCTGTGAAATATAAGACATTTCCAAGTGGAGAAATTAGAGAAGGGTGAGGCTTGATATGTAATCAGGTGCGAGATGGTGTGCGGTGGAGAGGAGTAGCCTTCATTATTCACCATGTTGGGCTGTGATTTATATAACAGATGGAGCCTAAAATAAGTCCCGAGGAGCCAGTAGAATGGAGTTATGTAGCATGACCAAGAGAGGACAGAGAAACAGGGTCAGCATGAAACAAATGGGCTAGGAATATCAGATATTCGACACTTCAGACACTCACCCTACGTTCTATTCATGACAGCTTATTCACTGATTTACACACACACACACACACACACACACACACACACGTTTCTGTTAGCCAGTAGGAAATAAGTAGTGCATGCAGGAGACAATGAAATTATTTGCTAACTTCCATATTGGGATTGAAAATTCCTTCTTGAGTCCAGTGAGGAAGGCCTATTTTAACATTAAGAGACAAAAGTAATAAACTACCTTTGATAGTTGTAAGTAACATTTGTTATGGTGATACATCGTTAAGAAGCCTGAGATATTTATAGATAATCTGCCTTAGATTTCATTTTTTTTTTTTTTTTGGCACATTGGACTTTCCCAGATCCAGCAGTGTCTGGGATGTAATGGTCATGCAGTAAATATTTGTTGAATGAATGAAACTCACAGAGAAGTTAATTGTAGCATTGAAAAGGTGAAAGGCCAGAGTTTTATAAGCTGAATTCATCCAGCTCATGCTGGGACTAAAGCCAGGGAGTAATACATCTGCAATATATCTCCATACATAAACTCCCTTCTCCTGTAAAATTGCTATCAGCAGGGTCTTCCAGTTCCCCTGCCATGCATGTTTTCTGCAAGTTGCAACACTAATTAATGGGGAAAATTTATTGTTAAAAGAGTAGCAATTCTAACTTGTTTATTTTCGTGTATTTCCATATCCTACCCAACTCTCTTCTATATCAAATAGTATGGCCAGCTTTGTTTACAGAGAATAGATTGGCCCTGTCAATTTCAGTTGTTAATTGATGAGATTGCAAAATCCGTGTGCAAAATCCAGCTGCATTTTGGTCTTATATTTCCACTTCTCACTCATAAAAGAGCATTTAAGTGTCTCTGCTTCTGTAGAATCTTATTGCAGAGAAAGATGAGGTGTCACTCCCAGTCTCAAGCATCCCAGAGCTTTAGAGGGGCTGTGGTACTGATCAATATACCTCCCAAGCCTGCTACTTGGAGCATATGTCTCTTTTCCAGGACTCACTCAGTGAGCAGTTATAGGCATCATTTTGATTTTCTTCATATCTTCAATTTGGGGTCAACAAGATCACATTTTCTCTCTTATCTATTCCAGTTTCAAAATGGCTACTTGATGTTCTTTGTCAAAAAATGAACTCTAAGGCCATACATAGATTCAATGGGAAAGGGCAGCAATTGGTAAATAATGTCAATCTTTGAGCAAAGGTGGGTGAGGTAGCCTGGGCAATGGAAGAGTTGCTTTAAGATGCATCTCCTGGAAATAGTGTTCAGCACCTTCTCCTCAATCAGATTCAGAAGTTCATAAGTTTTTGCACTCAGATGGGGACCCCTAAATGTCATGATTTTGTGAATACAACCAGATGGAAATATCTCTTCTGGGGGACATGAATGACATAGTAAAAGAGGTCATGTCTTGAAAGGCCAAGATTTTAATAATAACATCTAGATGTTTATCTTTGAAATGTGGGTGATGACAGCTACCATTTACATATTACGTTGTAGTTTACAAAGCTGTTTCACATACTGGAAGCAATCCAGTTGTGTATGAATGGAGTGATGGCTAAGTAAATCAAGGCATTTTATACAATGGGAAACTAGCCATTGTTATGTAGAATGCTTGTCAGCCTTGATTTGTGGATAGAATGCCCACAGTAATATTTTTATAAATAGGTTGAAAAGTAGTGCATCATGTGTGTCCAACTATTTGAAGATAGTATTTTTTATAAAAGTACACATGTACATGTCTATGGCATAGAAATCTTTAAGTTATAGAAAATAATAATTGTGATTCATATTATCTCATCTTTGGAATACACAGTAATTTTATTTTCTTACTTCTATATTTCTGAATTATCTAATCCCTTTGATAAGCATATTCTATTTTCATAAAAAGACAGCAAACAAAAATGATAAAATCAACAACTGAAAACTTCAGCATCTTTTTATTTAATTTAAGTTCACCTCATACTTAAAATTAACCTGTGGGGAATGGTTCTTCATGTTTTACAAATGAAGACTAGGATTTCATATTAACTGGTGACAATTTTCCTCACCACAAGACAATGTTCTACATGATTGGCACATAAAGTTCATTTAATTTTCACAGCAATCCTGTGACCAAGGCACTAACACTAGCCACACTCCACAGATTCAAAGTTCAAAGTTCAAAGCACAGAGATGTTGATTAAGTTTTTGGAGGTCACAGAGCTTCTACTTGGCAGAGCTAAGATTTAAAGGGTCATTACATAAGGTACATAGCATTTGTAGCTTCATTTCTGTTGTGTAGCCTGATAGAAAGGAGGATATGGTAGCTGTTGTATTTTTGTTGTTCCTATTCCTTACTGTCAACCGGCCTTACATTAGTCCCCAGATTTTATTGGAGACCCTTTCTCAAAAAACTATTATGAACAATCTCCTGAACAATAATGCCCACAGTTGGCCTTTGGCATCCAAAATATCTACACAAATCCCAAAATACATGTGAAGATGCATACATATTTGTACACACATACACTCAAAGTTGTTGTTTTTAATGATAGTGAAATGTTTGTTCTTTAGTTACCTTGACCTTTTAAAAGAACTGTGAAACTTTCTAGGACCTGCATGATACTTGGCAGCAACTGTGAATCTTAATAAATGTTGTAGTTTTCCAGGGGAATTAAAACTACAGTTGTTTATAAAGTTTCATTTAGAATTGCTGCAATATGCACTTGCTGCTAACTGATAGCAAATAAATGCCATTTATCCACGATGCAAGATATTTATACTCACATCTCCTGTTGTAGGGCTCATTTTTTTTTACAAATAAAAGTCTAGAAACAGTGTCTTATGCTACAACAGTAACTGGAATACAAATTAATATGGTGTTGAGTGACATTCTGGTAGCTAAACAGGGATCTGGCTACATTTAACTACAGCTGTCATGGCTTGTCATGTACATATAAAAGTCTGATTCTGGATTTTAAATACAATTTTGAAGGCATTTTGTATTTTACCACCACCAATGCCTGGTTATTTGCCTTATATCAGGGTTAGATGAGGCACTCCAAACTTATCCAGTTGGTTGTGTTCAAAATTATATTCTCAAGATTTTGATAAGTTTGGGAGATGGCTTACCTGTATATAGGACAGGCCTATGCAAGTCTGTGAGGTCAGAGAGTCCAAAATTGTGAGTGGTTGTGAATGTTTGTCTCCTCCTCTAGATTTAAGGACAGACATTATTTGTTGCTTAACTTGGTGCCAAACAGATTGTTTTGTAGACAGTAGGAACTCTGTAATTGTTTGAGTGGGAAATCCATGTGTTTGTATATGTATGATGGTCTTACAGGAAAAGGTATGAAAATGTTGACCCAGTTTTTTCAGTGTATAAAGAGAACCAGTAAATGAAAATACAGAGCTTAGGAAAACACCTGATGTAATAACAAGGCAGTACTGAGAGCTAACCATTATTGGTAATAGACAGTCTCTCTTTTGATTATTTCTAAGGCAGAGCATAGTGCTCTGTCAGAGCTTTGTAAATGGTTTCAGTTAAGACATGAATGCTCTATAAGTAAACCTGTTGCTGCTAGAAGAGGTAGCCCTTCTAAGAATTCTGTGCCTGGCTTTACTCCTATAGGTTTTAGTGATATGATTGTCCCTCCTTGTTCACCTGCTTACCCGTGAGTGCTCCAAAGGGGAGAATTTAATCTGCATCCTCATGATGCTGAGGCTGGTCCAACCTGGAAAGTGTGGCAGGTGCATGATGCACATCAGTAGAATGGACAGATGACAGATGCATGCTTCCTCTGCAGTCTTCTGTCACTATCTTAGAAGAGAAATAATGGAGCTTGTGTAACAGGCACTAGGGAAAACTTTTCTCTCTTCTCTTCATAGTCAGAAAATGGTAATCCATCCAACACCTGTATACTGAGTCAGTTGGCACTCTTTTATGATGTAAGAACCTACTGTGGATAAAGCAATGCCCTTGTCATCATGGAATATACATTGTAAACACCTCCACCAGGCTTCATTTCATTCACATTTCCTCTCTTTGGTTCTGAACCGGCTGTTAGAAAAATAAAAGCACATTAATCGTTACTGTCCTGATATTCTAAGCATCTCACCAGTTAATCTACTGTGAATTAAAGTCTCCATGGTGCTTGCCTCCTGTGCACATTTGGTATCATGGGGGTATAGGTGACATATAATTGTTGGGGTTTTTGAGGCTACAGTATATAGGGCTAATAGATAGGTTGCAAAAATATGTTAAGAGTTTCACAGGTCAGCTCAGGCTAGATACTTTTCTCAGGAAAACTTCAGCTCTGCTCACAGGACCCCCAGATGACTGGGCAAGGAATGCTACAATGGGTTATAAATAATGATCACCATCTGTAGGATGACTCCACAGCAACATCTAAGTTAGTGTTTAACCAATCAATTGGGCACCATGGATGAGTCATACTGGTGTATCAAATTAACTACCAGTGGTATCAGCTCTTTGAGACTCTTCATAAAACCATAAGGAGTGGACATGATGACTCTTACTTTAAATGTAAGGAAACTACCACAGAAAGAGCCGAGCCTCTCTTCTATCCTAATCTGCATGGTGGTCACTGAGGTCAACATCAGAAGTCAGGGCTAAGGCTCTAGGCTACCAGGCTGCACATCTAGTAGAGACCCTTCTTTTGAAAATGTCTTCTTACCTGGAATTCTCCTTTTCTTGATCTTTTCTAATAAACTTTACTGCTTAAAAATTGGTTTCTTGGGGCTAGAGAGATGGCTCAGCAGTTAAGTGAACTTGCTGTTTTTGCGGAGGACTGGGTTCAGTTCCCAGCTCCCATAGAGAAGCTCTCAACCTTCTGTAACTGCACCTCCAGGGTTTCTGATGCCCTCTTGTGGCCTTCCTGAGCACTGTATGCAAAGGGTGCAGGCAAAACACACACATAGAATGAAAATAGACAACCTTTTTGAAAGCCTATAATATTAATTATCTTTCTAAAATTTTTCCAAATTAATTTTGATGACCTTTATATGAGTGAACTTCTATTTCCTATTTTATGTTTATTCGGTTAGTAACTGACTATGTTTGGAGAGAGGCAAACCCAGAGTTCCTCTCAGAATCACACTTAAATTTTTTTTTTCTTTTTCTGGGCATGGTATCCCATACCTTTGATCTTGGCACTTTGAAGGTCGAGGCAGAAGGATTGCTACCAGTGCAAAGCTAGCCTGGACTACAGAGTAAAACCCTACCTCAAAACCCACTCCACACCAAATAATAGATACTTCTTAGTTTTATTCATGAGAAGGCGTTCTGTAAATGTGCTATGTAACTTTGTACCCATAGTTAAAGATTTGTGTTACATATATGATAAAGAATTAAGAATGTTAAAAGTCCTTGCCACAATAATGAAATTGGATTCATATTAAAAGCCACAATGTGAAGTACTCTTTGTTATGCATTTTTTATGATATTCACATGTATTATTTTAAATTCTCTAGTCCTAAATGGACAATGCAATTTTCTTTCATCTTATTGACACGTTACTGAGCATATTATATTTGAGCTAAATATTATGATTATAATTTGATACATTTATTCGTTTACTGTATGATAGTTCATTTTGATTCATTAGTAATTAGCAGCAGAGAATATTGAGACTTCTGGCTCGTTAAGATCATCAGATAACTGAGAAGAGGTGGCACATGATAATATCATGACTGTGTTTGTGTATTATGTCTGTCTGTCATTTTATGATTTGGGGTCAAACTACAAAATGTGGGGATGTGCATTCAAGTTATTTGTGCCTCCAATTCTCTCTCCATAATATCCTAAATGTCTCCTGGGGTAGATTGCATTTTGTTTAGATTTATAAATAAGATTTAGTAGACAGTACCATTATCTGGATGATTCAAAGATGCAAGTCGGTTGTTTTCATTGAGTGTTTTCAGAATAGGAGAGGGAGAAAGAATTTGTTTTGATAATACAATTTCACCCTTCCATCTCCTGTAGGCAGCCTGGGCATCTCAAATGTTTGCATTCCACTCACAGTATCTTTCAGATTCCTCTGTGGTCCCAGAATCAAAGATTCTATTGTTCCTGTTAAGACTGTGGATTCCTTGAGACTAGGAGCTAGGTCTTGCTCAACTTTTAGTTTCAGTGCTTCCCAGAAGTTCAGGCAGTGAAAATCCAAGCCTTCAGCAGGTGAGAGGGGGAGGCAGTTAGTTGGAGGGTGAGTGCCTGTAAGAGAAATACACTCTGCAATCAGGCCACCCAAGACCAAGACCCAGCTTTCTTGCTTAGTTCACTTGTGACCTTCAGTAAATGATGAAAACTCTCAGCACCTGTTTCCATCTGACAAGGGGGGATGATAGGTTTCCTTTCATTGGATAGTATCTATAAAGCCTTTAGAACAGTAGTGGATTTATGATGGACATTAAAAGTTAGGTTAGACACAAATATGCACTTCTATTTTAAATGTTTCATCTCTCTGGTTTTCTGATAATTTTCTCACACTTTCTGGGTTAAAGACTGATTTCCACAATGAGATCATGTTAGTGACTATGTCCACCACCTGGTTGAAAGTCAAAACTTAGCTCTCCCTGCTGCCCTTCCTCTTTTTCTCTCCTCCCTCCCTCCCATTCTGTCCATCTCCCCACACCTCTCTCTTTCCTATTTCTTTGTGTTTCTCTTAGCAGCAAACCACTGACCTTGTACAATTCATCATTTGTCATCAGGACATTTTATTTTGTAGTCCCCTTAGTATTGAAGAGAAGTAACATTTACCAAATGTCTGTGAGGTGCCAATCCAGTGCCTGATCCTTGTATACTCATGTGGACAGTGGTGTCATCTCTATTTGAGTACATTGAACCATCCAGAGGTAGGATACGTCACTGACTAGTTCTGCCTCACTTCAGAGAGAAAGCTGTCTTCTGTGCTACCCTATTATCTGTCCTTCCTCTGTCTGACATCTTTCTCAGCATCCTAGCATGCTCTGTCCCCATCAACTCACTGATAACCAGGAATATCTACATGCCCTTTTCCAGCCAAGCATGCCTCTGACAACCATACCTTTTGGATCCTGGACTTCGTAGAGGCAGACCCATGAATGGAAGGCTAAGGCTCTGGGACAGCTGTTTTCCTTTATTTGTTTGTTGGCATCCACACAGGATTACTCAATACTACACCAATCAACTTATTGGGCACCCAGCAAAGCCAGGGGACCAACATTTTTGCTTTGAAGGACTATTTTTTTCTATTTTCCCTTTTAAAGTAATGATTGATAAAACTGTTATAATAGAGATAAAACATCTGTACATATTCATAACTTAGAAATGAGTCTAATTTATATTTTGAATTACACATGGGGCAAGTATCTATAAATATCTTTATGGGCCTGGATATATTTATGAGATTAATTAAATTTATTTTCAAGCCTTTAACTGATCCCCACCCCTGCTCCCAAAATACATTCATGATTGTTGTATTCACCTGTGGGTGTTTTGATTGATTGGGTGTACAACTCTAAGACTATAAGAGCTTTCAGAAAGACACTCATAAAATATTACACAAGCACCTGGCATAATGCTAGGTCATCTTTTGAAGCATAGCAGTACATTTTTTTGTGGATTTTTGTCCAAGCATTTACAGATCAGTACAGTCCTACATATAAGACTCCACAGAGAAGTTTGTGATGTGTGTTTGCTATTGCAGTGGAATCTTTTTTCAAGAATTTTAGCTTAATTGTAACTTTTTAGGGCCAATTTCATCTACCTCTGCAGAACAAGAAGACAGACAATTCGTATTTACATCCTAAGCATCCCCCTTTTGCAAACCCCAAAACAAGGTTTTGAATATAAACATGACAACCTTAAAAAAAGAACTTTACAGTTGACTTCTTCCTAAGTTATTGTCAAAATTCTAGTGCACCAAAACCATTCTACAAAGTTATTTTCAAGCTCTGTAAGGTATTTGTACCATAAATGAATTTGATGTTTTGATGTGGGTACCATTCTCAGTATATCTCAATGTATAGATGCAAATATTCTGAAACACAATAAAAAGTACAAATAAAATCTCAACTCCAGAATACCTCTTGGCCTCTAGCACTTTAGATAAGAGATTTTCAACCTGAAGCAAACAAAGTTCATGTGAGGGAGAAGGAAGTTCATTCTGCCGCCTTTAACACATCTAAAGTTACAGTCTGAGGCTATAAATAACAACTGTAGACATGGATTGAAGAGACAGATTTCTTGTGGCTAATTTTCCAAGCGGAATGGTGTTTTCCTTTCTGTTCCCCATCCCCTTTCTAGTGGTGGTCCTTATTAATGATACTTAGAAAAGATGCTTATAAATTATATATATATATATTTTTTTTCTGCCTCCACTTTATTTTACTTATTTCTAAATTCTGGGTATTTACAATGTAGGTCTATGATGTAAATACTCTGAGAAAACTGGAGTGCATGTGAGCAACCAAAATATCATGTTTTCTTTTTGAGCAAGTAATTCATCTACTTGGGGAAATTTTATCTTTAATTTTTAAAGTATTTAATCTTAGATGGCTTTCCTTATGAATGCTTTTAAAAGGTCACTTGACACTGGAAAATGTGACATCACCCCTAGTTCTTTCAGAGTTCCCCCTTGTGGCAATTAGCACTGTTTCTTTGCTTATATAATTTTTCAAACTTTCACAACTAAACAGTCTTGAAGTCAAATCTTGTTTTTAAGCTCCAATTTAAAATTGTTAAGTTGTTTTTTTCATTTCATGCATATCTTTAGTGTTAAAAATGACCCCTCTTACATATTTATTATTCACTTCATGCTCCAAGCACTATTTGCACTCCTTCTCCATTCTCTGTGCAAAGGTGGCCAGAGGAGAATAAGCATCAATCCCATAGGGAATAAAAAGTACAGACATATTTTATTACAGATTTACCCAGTAAAGAAGGACACAACTTGTTGGAACTAAGCACCTTGAACCAGAAAGGAAATGGGCATGCAGTAGTGCCCACTATATGCCAGGAACTCTGGAAATTGTTTCTATGACTCAGTAGGTATTAACCCATGTTTTATGAGAAAATTGAGGCTCAGAGATTAGTTCAAGGGCTGTCACTGAGATAGTGTGAGCTGAGGGGAACCATGTTCCTGTTGTGTCTCTGGTACTGCTGGCCAGGTGCATGGTCAGGTCAACCAACCTGTTCTGTATCCATCTGATTCCTACACCACCTTGAATAACTTATTCTTGGCAGTGTAATTTGTATATATGGAAAAGAACAGTAGATGTGAAATTTGCTGAATGCTCCCAATGTAACCAAGTTTCATCTTTGAAAAGGCATATCATTCACATCTGATTTCAAAATATTACAATTCGTAACATGTTGCTTCCTTTCTTACTAAGTGACGATACAGTCCATGGAGTTGAGGTTGTTATGTGTGATGATAGTGACAGTGGGCTTTTCAGATCTGGTTGACATGTGTATATGGCCATAGACTCTCTCAGAATGTCTTTGCTATTGAAGGCAAAGAAGATGTGAGAATATCTGATGGTTTTGTTTTCTGTTTGCTTTAGATCCACTGAATGATATCTACCAAAAGCTTTGGATCTTAGCTGTAATTCTATAAAACTGAAGCCATAGTCCCCCAAACCTGCTGTACTGAGGGGAAAGTGTGTTCACAGGATATTATTATTATTATTATTATTATTATTATTATTATTATTATTATGTTTAGGCATGGTCCCACTATATAACCTTGGCTTGCCTGGAATTCACAGAAAGTCTACTTTAGTACTGAGCTTAAGACTGTTCACCATAGCCTGTGTTCAGTGTTTTGTTGTTGTTTGTCTGTTTTGTTGTTGGGTTTTGTTTAGTTGGTTTCTTATCAAATATTTTTTAAGTCAGAGAAGATTAGGAACCATACATCTTAGCTCCCCCTCTTTTAAAGACAGGCACAGAGAATTTTGAGTGGCACTAAATTATATGAAATTTCCATATCTGATTACATTTGCAAATAGAGATGAAGTGGCTATTGGAGGCTGATTCTGTTATTGATAGTGAAGTCTCTTTGTTGAGATCTAGTATAGATGAGATGATGGATTGAAGACACTTTATTGAACAAGCTTGCAGGAGAGTATTATGTGGCATGGGAAATATCTTTGAGATGGTGTTCCATGTGGCTTAGATAAGTGTTTGACTCTGCTCCTCATTTGGAGTCACCACCCTTGGAAAGAGTCTTCCTATCTCTGAGGGACATTAGTATCTTTTCCTTTGAGAGTATACTTCAATGGCTTGGATCAAACACCCCCAGTTTACAATAGACGTTGATATGCAAAGAAAGGTGTGTTCCTTTAAGTGGTATTCAAGATGTAACTTGTGGACACTTTCAGTAAGACTTCCTTTAATCAAAGCAGGGTTCTATGTCCAGGCTCTGTTCTTTGAATTCCATGTTTGTCTAATTTCCCTGGCATTTTAGGTTCATGTGTGTGTGGTGATTTTACTTTCTTCCTTAACCCAAAGCTGTGAGTTCCTTCTGATTTGTGAGACATCTTTAGATGCCTAACTTATGTTACTATTGGGAAGAAATAAAAATACTCTTTTTTCTGCATACCTTGATCATAAGAGCAAGACTAAATGAGACAGACTTAGTGAGAGCATCACTTCTTCCATGTTCCATTTGTTTATTCCCAGTGAAGTTTATTACATTTACTAAACACCAGTGAGGTTATCCTTAGAATCAGCAGAACAACAGTGCTCACTTCTATTGTTTGTGTACACATTAAATGAGAAAATCCAGGTAACTGCTCAGCATAGTGTTTAGTACCTATGTATCCAGGCATCATTTCTTTCTTATTATGAAACTTATCATAGTGCAAAGATGGAGAACTATGAATGCAAAGAAACAAAGAAGACTTGGTGGTTGGAATGCTGTAGGATAAGTTCAGAAAAGCAGGGGGACCTTGCCTCATTTCCCATTCCTTAGTTTTATCATAGGTATTGGCTACCATGGAAACATCTAGGATTAAGGTGGCACTATTGTTTAAAGCCACCAGTGAGCTTTCTTCCTAGTGAGCACTTCTGAAAAGAAAAGCTAAAGCAGGTATATATTCCATAAGTAGTTTCTTAATGAAAGGGTTACTTAGGGGAGAAGAGTGGAGCACAACTCCTGAATTTCCTGTCTCCTGGAGTTAACTGAAACAAGACTAGAAGTTGAAACCAGGGTTGTTTCTCTGTGTTTGCCCCTTAGTGGGCCATTCCTTAAAGTTGTCAATAGTTAGGGCCAGAATTTCCAAATGGGAAATCACTCTTTACATGCCAGGGAACGTGGCTTTCTGAAATAGATTCTGCAGCCGAAAAGAACTCTGAGGGTTTTCTGAGAAGGGCTGACCTCCTTTCATGCCACTTACTGTGAATTAAAGCTGCAAGGGAGAACTAGTTTGGGCATGTGGCATAGCACTTAGCACCACTGCTGCCAGGGAACAAGATTTGTGTTTCTAAGGAGATACAACAAAAAGGAGAATGCTTTAAAAGCCAGCGGCTGTCAGAGTGTAAAAGTATCTATGTGGAGAAAGGGAAATAGAAGCTGAATTAAGTAATTTTATACACACATTACAGGGTACCCTTCTGCTAGTAATTCTTAAATTCCAAAGCAAATAGTTGTGACCACAAAGGGCTTAGTCCATCTCATCTGATCTAAGCTTGCACACTCAAACTGGCTATGATTGGTACTGACTTGAGCCCCACACGTGATGTTAAGATACCCTGACTCTTGTCTGTTTTTCTTTTGGGTTGTATTAATAACAGGGAACAGAGGGTGACTTCATCAAGCAGAGGCTTGGGTAGCTACTTGACAATATATTCTGAATTTAGACAGGAAGAAAGTTCTACTTCTAACAGCTAGAGTAGCAATACAGAGTAAAATTAGAGTAACAAAACAGCCTCTTTGAATGCCCAGGTCAACCTCTTTGCAAATGTTCCCTCCTTTGCTGGCATGGCAGGATGTCCTGGGATTTAACTAGATGAAGTATCACCAGAGGATAGAAATCACAGGGAGAGGGCACCAAGGAAAAATTACAGTACTTCTATATTTACCTAGTGCCTCTGCACTAGGGTTTTATTTTCCACAGTTGGAAGGGGAACCACCTGTCTCAACTGCTGATGTCAGAGAGCTCCCTCGAGACTCGGAGCTGTTGGAAAGCACATGATACTGTACATATTTGCTCTTACGTCCATATCTGGCTAGGATCAGTTTTCATATTTGTGTCCTCTTGTGGAATTCATTGAGCAGTGACTCCCAGGTGGCTTCCGACGTCACTGTGCTTGTGTGAATTAAAAAGTAGCTGGTGCAAGCCCCTGTTGTGACTTTCTTGAGTGGCCATAGGAGTATTTGCACTGCAGCAGAATGAGGGGCATGGATGTTGGGGTTGTCATCCATGGATTCGGTTTTGAAAGTGAGTACCAGGAGGCATTTTCTCCACACCTCAGATTCATTATACAGTTGGTGTGTAGGCTTTGTCCTATTTCTAATAATTTTAAATGATATAGGATCAGAAGATTTTATGTGTATATTATTATTGTTTTGTCATTTTGCAGTAGGAGGATATGATCTTAGAGCATCATTCATGGTAGTCAAGCACTCTCCACCAGGCTATATACCCAGCTTTTATGTATTTATTACTAAAGAGGCAAAAAGAAATTAAAATGCAGCACAGTATTCTTTTCATGATTATGAAGAAATTGATATGGGACAAATGAAAGCTGTAAGCCAGAAAGACTGAAAATTATCAATGTGCATCAGAGGCAATGTATAGCATTTTGGTTTTGTTTGTTTTTAGGACTTTAGTTTAGAAGTGCATAACTCATCATTTCAGTTCTGTGAGACTGGGAAGAATTAGATCTCTTAAACATAACTGCTTAAAGAGATGTGAGGGCTACTATATTGCATGACTCCAGGGGGTACCATTTATGTCATTGTCAGACTCACACTTAAGCTCTCCTGCTGATTGTATGTATAATCTCAGGAAATATGATGCCATCATCATTACTCAAACATTGCATAAATATAGAATTGTTACCCACAATTGCAGAAGGTTTGACATTAGTGAAGTAGTTCATTATCTTAATAGTGCCATGAATCTGAATTAGAATATCTTTACCAACTTGCAAATTATACAGCTATTATACAAAATACGTAGAAAAAACATTCAGAGTATGAATTACATTCTTGGGCCATGTCAGATCAATGTCTTATTAGGAACCAGTCCCAGAGTTCTTAATTCCCAGTCTTCATATGATATACAATTTCAATTAAATTTATATCTGAAATGATACTTGGTATCTTATGCTCAAGTCCTAAAAATAGAGTAAATATGATGGGCTAAGACCCCTCTGTTCATCTATTCTTTTCTCTAGTGTAGAATTTTCCCCTGAACCATTAAAAGTGTTATAATATATGAGTGATATTAATTAGCTTTCTGTAAAGTACCACACTCCTTAACATGAACTCAACTAGAAATAAATACATTGCCATGAGTTTTATTAGTTGAGAAGAATTGGATGAAGGCACCCATGTGAAATCCTAAGTACAGGCATCAGATAGAATTAATGCCAGCACTATTCAGAGATTAATTTGAGTACTGAATAAGAAATAATAGACTGTAGCATAACTCTGTTTACTGAATCATTTTTTGGCATCAAAAACTAAAGCTATATTACAGATGTAGCAACAGGCCTTTTTTTTCCTCTTGGAAGAGAGAGGTGGATGCATTTTATAATTCCAGAGAATGAGAACCTGTTAAAACACAGAAAGGTATTGTCTTCTGGAGAACATGGCATGCTGTGTATATCCCACACTGTGTTCTTAGTGAGCTTTGGCCATCTTCTGTACCTGATCAGAGTTTTATAATGTGATAAGTTCAAGTTTCTATAGTCCCAATTTCAGAATACTGGATAAAGTTTTGCCATTTGCATCTCATTATTATGCATGTGTTTTGAAAAAGGCGTGAAAGGTGCTGAAAAGATTTATAGGCTCGCCCCAGGGATATTGTAGAAAGGTTTCCTAATGATTTTGTAGATGGATAGATTATGTAGCATTTAATACAACCCATTCAAGCACTGAGCAGTGTTAGGGATGACTCTCTGTCAACTGTGATGACTGTGGCGCCGCCTGGAGTTGTTCATTGCTGCTGTGGCCCTGCTCAGCTGTTCTTTTTAATTCTTCAATTCCCCGTTCCCATAATTCACTGATTTGATTTTTCATCTTTGATATAACCTGAAGACTAAATAAATGGTTTGCACTGTTGAAGAGGAATATTATACACATCACACATGTAATTTAAAATTTCTAGTAGTTGCCTTTCAAAAAGATAAATTTAATTTTAATAAGATCTTTTATTTAAAAGTACATCCAAAATATTTTATCAACATATAATCTGTGGATTATATGTTGATAAATAGGATATAGAAATATCCTAAATATAGGATATTTCACAGTCCATTTCTCATATTTAGTTAGAAATCATAGGTACCTTTTATGGACTATCTCAATTTTAAAAACTTAAAACCCACAACATGGAAAACAAAAGTAATTGTGTGATTGATCAGAGATTTCCCACCAGTGTGAACGCCGAGACACTGTAGTTGATTGCCTCTGGGGACAGATGTGACTTTACATTGCGTTGTTTTACTGCTCTGTCTTTGCTTTCCTTCCTGCCTTCTTGTGATTTTTAGATGTCATTGTTTAAAGCATGCCTCAATGTTCCTAAGGCTGTCACACAGGCAAACTCGTGGTCTCTTGCACCATATGGTTGTTTCTTGTTAGTGAAGTTCTCAAAAGACTTTGAGCTCAAATACTTTTGTGAGCCGCTTGCTGGTTGGAAACAAAATAATCTCTTCAGAGGCTGAGCCAGGTCAGGGTTCCAAATAAAATATTTTAGTACTTTTATCTTTTGCTAAAAAAAATACAAGGCTGGTTTTTGTTTTGTTTTGTTTTCCTTTTCTTTAGGTGGGTAGAGAACTCAACAGGCACTGGGAATGCCTGTCAGTTGTAGTACTGAGCCATTCAGAGAAAGTCAGTTCAAGACAGGATGTGAACCCCAAGCTTGGCTTGAGTTGTCTTCTGACAACTCCCTCCCTCCTTCTTTCCCTCCTCCCTCCCTCCCTCCCTTTTTTCATTCTTTTCCTTCACTTAGATGAAGAAACCAGGCAAACTCTACTTTTGCTTGATATTATATTGACTTTTAGATATTTGTATGTGAGTAGCAGGTATCATTATTAACTACTTTTATATGCAAGTCACAGGACTAATAGATAACTCATTTAACCCTAGTGCAGACTATATCAAATAGATATCTTCATTGTCATTTATATGGATGATGCTGGTAGCTCACTTGAGAGCTCACAGATATCCACAGTGTGATTCTCAGGGCCATTTTTCTGAAGAAGCAGTTCACATTTCCAAACCAAGTCAAATGTTACCCTTTAATTCAAAAATGAATCTTAAAGCAAAGATAAATATACTAAAATATTTGATTTGAAAATATTCTTTTTTGTTACTTAAGAAGTACATACATATAACACTTAATTCCATCCATAAACAAAAGAAAGATCTAGAAAGTTAAGTGGCTTCTCCAAGGTTAAACAAACCCCAGACATCAGGCTCTTTTGTTTCAGTTTCTTGATACCTGTCTCACTCCTATTTCTCCGAGTGGTTTAATGACCTAAGAAGGTAAGTTTAAACTGGAAATTTTTAATTAACAGAAAGTAAACATTTAAATGTGGTGGTATAGAAGTATTACTGGCTCTTCTTGATGTATTTGGTCCCTTTGCTGAACTATATGTCATTCATGAAAGTCAACCCTTATCAAAAGGGTTGAGATAAATTCATTTTCTCTGATGGATCACACTCATGTAACTAGAACTGACAGCAAAAAGAAAACATAAACAGTTCCCCCACTGACTGTGTCCTTGGTGCCATCAAGTGCAGCCAATCCTGCTCTCCAGCTACATGGATTAGAGTCATCCATTTTGATGATTACTGAAATGGTTCATGGGTATTGTAGTTATGTATGTGTGTGGGCCTGCTTTTTGTTTCATATAGTCTTCATGGAGTTTGTGTACTTTTGGTTATGTGTATATGTTCATTTATTTTCACTTTTTGAAGTTCTTGAGCCTTGATAATTACAATAATCAAAGTAGAAGGAATGTGCTTATTTACCATTAATTTTTATTGAAAAAGTTTTAGGGGATTTATTAGCCTTAAAAGTAAAATAACACAGGAGGCTTCAGCATATGACACATGCCAGAAAAATACTCTGCCCAAAGCTTTTACATATGATGTGACCCTTGGTGACAGGATAGAGGAGACAAAGGACGCACAGGCTGAAAATATCCACAGCAGAGATCTGGGTTAGACTTTCTACTTGGTGCTTTATGTAGCTGTGGGAAAAGTTAGGTATGGCCTATTTTTAGGTGTTCTTCATGGAAGCAAATCTACAAATATGGAGGATAGAATGTTCTGCCTTGGGAGTAGAGACTTTTGTTGTAAAAGTAGGTGAGGAAGCAAACCATTCTGGTTAATTCCTTTCACAAAGCACAGCCTAGACTCTTGACAAAAAAAAAAAAAAAAAAGACACAGAGTACAGGTTGGTCAACATGGAAAGTCAGCTCGTTTTACATGCTCTTCACAGACCCTGAACTCAAGCTACCTTAAACCAGTTGTTTTACTCTTCCTTTCCATTGGTTGCAGGAAAATATGAAGTTAGGGATGTCATGCTAGGACATGCCATTGTATGGAGCTTGCTGGTGCTGTATTGAGACATTGTCCTGACTGAGGTTCACCACCTACCTGCTGCCTTCCCAGTCTCCTGTCACTATTACTCTGTATCCAAATTTTTGGGAGAGAATTTGAAGTGCTTATAGCTATTCATTCAACCTGAAGGGAACTTCTAGGCTGGGTGATAATAGAAGATACTGAAATGTAAATAGCTTTCCAATTGCTAAAAAAGATTGAGTGTACAAAGAAAACAGTTGAACAAGAAAGCTATAATCCCCAGGACCCATCAACTATCCATCCTGCACTATGGTCCCAATTTAATACATATCCTAATAATGTTATGCCAATATACAGGCATATCACTTTATTTTCTTCCTTTGAATGCAGGAATCTTACCTGATCCTCTCCCCCAAAATTTACATGGAAGGTTTCTTTTATTCAATACAGCAAGATTTTTATTTAAGAAGCATGACTATGATATTAACAGACAAGAGGGTTACTTAAAATTCTGATTAAATGCTACAAAGCTCTTTCCTTTTTACAAAATCTTAACCTTAGGTTTCAGCTTCTTTCTTCAATCTTCTCTCAGTAACACTGCTTTCTTATCTTTTGAAAACCAGATCACACATTGGTACATTGTATTCTGTCTCTATGCAGATGTAAGTAAACAGCCACTACTATACCAGTTATGTGTTTTTTAGACTTACTGTTCAAACACTAGCTTTGTTTTACATCTGACTTAATGTCATGTGGTTTATAGTGTGATAGGTATCAGTTCTCCTGAGTTCTTTTCCTAGAACATTTAGTAATTAAATACTCATAAAAGGGAAGGTAATGAAGTTGTGCTCTCTTTGACACACTGGTATGGATCTTGCATATTAGCATTGACTCCAGAGTCTATGACTTAAGATGTTTGGGTTTAACTTTGTGCAAAGGTCTTCCTGATTTGCTTACATCTGTGATAGTGTTCACACTATGGCATTTTAGAATTGGCAGTGAGTGATCTTAGACATAATTGAATCCATCTCTTTTGAAAGGTAAAGAGACTAAGACCTAACATCAGTGAATGAACTATCTATAGTCAGATTTCAGCCTAGTGACATAGCCAATGAGGACTGAGAGGCTCTTTCATTTATCCTTTCCTTCTACTTTGAGTGACCTTACTTATCAGACAGATTTGAGCTTCCAGGAACCACCTGAACACTTCTAGCCTTGGTTTCCACCTCCCTATTCCTCTTTTTATGTTCTTTATGATCAAAATAATCACTGGCTGAATGCAGAATGAGGAACTTCCAGGGAAGGCCTGGGAAACTACAGGAACATTGTGTTTGATACATGGTGAAGTTTCCATTTCTGTGGATTCTTCTCCAGGGACAGGAAGCTGGATTGGTCCCCTGTGATATCTCAAAGTTCCATCTCCAAAAGGGCCAGTACCACGTGATCCTTTATGTTTGGAGACTGGTTGTTTTGGAAGGTCACTTTGCAAGTCTCTAGTTTGAAATGGAAAGTCTGTTTTTCCCATCAAGGCAATTCCAGGTGTCTTTAGTAGAAGTCCTTTCAGGAGTAGGGTTGGCTAACTCTTCTCTAGCTGTACCTCAACCCCACTCCCTAACCAATAGACTCTAGCTGTACCCCAATCCCACTGTCCAGCCAATAAACTCTAACTGTACTCCAACTCTATCCCCCAGTCAATAGACTCTAACTGGACCCCAAACCCCACTCCCCAGCCAGTAGAATCTCTTCCTAACAAATATCCTTACTCTGTAAGTCAGATAATGCTTGAAGACACTACTCTTTCTTTTTCTTTCTTGATTTATGCTCCTGACCTGTATGCCGAAAGGGAAGGAAAACCAGGAATAACAAACAGATGCCTTATGTAAGAAGTTGAAATTTTAACCCTCCCAAGGAAAATTATATTTTTTACAAAGTATGTGCCTAATTTGATAAAAATTTCAGTATGAAAACAAAACAAAGATGGTAGTGACATCCGAGGCAAACTTTTTCTCCCTCTAGCCTATGAAACTCAGGCTTTAGAAGGTTTCTAAGAGATGGAGCAGTCACTTCTCTCAGTGTTGGGCCAGACCTCATAGCCTAAGGGGAGAAGATGCTAGACTTTGTCACAATGGCTTCCTCTTAAATAGATGAGTATTTTGAGGATGACTCTGGATGTCAGGGGCTGTTTCTAATTGTTCCATCTCATCTTTATTAAGGAGCTGTGGCCTTAATTCTACATCTATCTATTTCTTGAAAAAAAATGGTTAGTCTATTTTGAATATAAAATTGATGTATGTTTATCTAAGAAAGTTTGGAAATTATGAACAAACACTAAAGAAAATTAATACATGCTTACAGTGTCCTCAACACTGTGAATTATATTCTCTACCAACTCTCCTTCTTCTGGCCAGCTTGTTTACATGTGTGTGTAAATTCATATAATTTTCATGGTTATTATTACTTTAAATGTAATCAGAAACCTCATTGTATTTAAAAGTGTATTTTGTAGAACTTTTATGGTAGCATTGATACCATATCCATAAACACTGATTTATAATTGTCTAACTAGACTACCCAAGGTTGGACATTTACATTGCATTCAGGTTTTCAGCAACATGAATGATATAGCATTGCCTGTTTTCACACTGAAAATCTTTGTATGCACTCCTCTGTTATTTCTTTGGATAACTCTAAAATTCAAATTTCTGATTCCATGGAGCTGTCCATTTAGAATAGTCTTGACACACAATACCTATTTGCCTTGTAGAAAAATAATGTATCCATTTGTAACTCTACTAAGTGAATGGGATATCTGTGTCATTGTATGTAGTTGTAAAGAGTGGCAGTCTATTCCAGCTGTGTCATTCTTTGCTAAGGAAAATTCTTGAAATTCCCATGTCTGAATTGCTAATATCAAGTAAGATTTCATATGGTGCACAAAAATTTAGGTTAGACCTTCAAGGCAATTGCTAGTTAGGGTGATAATACACTTATATATCTCCATACTTTAGAGATACACCTTTTAGTTTGCTAGAGTAAAATACAAATATCAAGGTACCAGAAAAGAATACAGACAAAAACAAACACCCACCAAAGCTTCCAAGGTTGTCTGATGTGATCCAAAAAAGAAAAATAATACTCATTCCTTCTTCCTCCCCCTCTTCTTCTTTCTATTTGTAAAATACAGTTCTCCCCCATAAAGTCAAGACTGGTCAAAAGCTGCTAAGCATAAGACCCAACTCCAGACAGCCACCAGTGTCACAAATGGATTATTTTTCTTTATTTACATTTAAAAAATCATATACCTAATTTTACCTAGTCCTCACTAAATATGGTTAGTAGGATAAAACATCAATCTTACTAAATTAAATATCATATCCACATTTTAAAATATCAGTATGCCTTATTTTGGATTCCAGAAAATAGTAGCAAATCCCTGTTAGGCATTTCTTATCTAAGTAATCATTCTGAAAACTATAGATGTAACCTGAAGTAATTACGATAAATAAAAATATCTGTAGCTTCACAAATATGTCCAATTTAAACACTAGACAATGCCAGATTGTAATCAATGCTTTATTATCTCTTTGGTGTGATCCTGAAAGTACAATTCTTGCTTTATGCTTAGATTAGTCTAACTGACTACAGCTCAGATTAATTTTAATGTTATTTTTGGTTGTTATATATAAAAGAATGCCAAAAGCACATTTTGAGGTCTAAGTTAAAATTGAGGCTGGCTCCATTCCACAGGGTGCCTCAGAAGGTTTTATTGGGGATGAGAGCTGTATTGTTCAACATGTCGATCAAATCTTGTTTATTAAAAAAAGAAAAGCACAAATGTTACCAGGCATTCGAAATTGTCCACCCACTCTGTTTTCCTCTGCTTGTTTCGCTGAAGGATCTTTGCTCCCTTGGACACCACCATCGAAATTCCTATAAAATCAGATTGACTGTGAGAGTATTAGTGGAGTAAAGACCACTGTTACAGTCTAGCTTGCTTGCAAGCCTGGAGCCTTCTTACATACAGTCTGAGCTTCAAACTAGAGTCCTAAAGTCTGTACTCAGAAAGTGATGTTGGGGTGTCAGGATCAAGGACCCTCTAGGAATTACAAGCAAACAATTGAATGCCTTTTAGCAATGATTAACTCTACAAATGTTAGTGCTTCTGAACCGGCCCCTGTTCATTCTGGAAGAACGCTCCAGGCAGGTTGAAGTCCTGGGAAAGTTGGTTTCCCTTTGTATATGTGTTCTTTGCAGGGGTTGTCTCATGGGTCTTTGCAAGTTCTTTGATTTGGGATTAGAGACTATAATTCTTCTGAGAAGGACTATCTAAGTTCCGCCTGTCCATTCTGGCTTGTGTATTTTTTCTCAGCTGTAAAGTTGGCACATAGCTTCTTTGGAGGGAGCATTCTGAGGACTACATGTCCTGTAGGATATGCTGATCTTACTGTCTTACTCACATGAGCTTGGCTGCCCATGGGTTCCCCTTTCTGCCTTTCGTCTTTAAAGAATCTGACCACCAATTTATTCTCATTTACATTATTTCGAGCTTGAAGAGTACGTGGACAAAGAAAATTATGCTGTTGGTCTTCACTTTTTAGATTTCTTCTCTGGTCACAGTACAACACTACCATTGGAATTTACTGTCTTGTTGTCTATGGTGTTTGGGTTTGAATATTTTGGTTTCTATGATTGTCTTTTCTTTTTAGAAATAGGCTATTATATAAAATAGAAAGAGAATGATGAACACAAAAAATCTATAGTGTGGGGTAGAAGTGGAGAAGGAAACACAAACATGCCATCAAATATATTTCATATTGAATTGAATTCTTTTTCTTCATTTCCCTCAACATCCCTACCACACAAACATTATCAGCTTAAAGGATAGGTTTTCCTGCCTCCAGCAATGGTGGGATCTTGGAAAACAAATGTTAACAGAACTACTGAAGGAATGGATTCTATGGGGATAGGATCTCCTCTGTGTAGATACACAACACAATGGGCAGCCACAAGTGTTAATAAATACCTCTGTCCATTGTTTTACCAAAAACGTGGGTTGATTTGGATATGACATGTGATGTTCAGCATAAGGACCTTGTCCCTGAGCATGCATTGTTTTAAAGAATAGAAAAGGATTTTGAACAATATGAGACTGCTTTTCATATAAAAAAAAACGATTCTCCTTCCTTAAAGCTTAGTCTCCTCCCAAAATGTAAACTCCCCTGTGTTTGTGTTATATGCCTTTTTTGTACACACGGTAAAGTTTGCATAGATGTTTGTTGATTGAAAGCAAACCTTTGAAAATCTTAAAGGCAAAGTTGTGTAAGCAGCGGAGAGGCAGGCTACAGAGAGAGCAACGGTAGTCAAGGCAGAGAGAGAATTAAATATAGAAACTCCCTGGGGAGCCAGGAAAACCCAAGGTTGGTGAGCAACTAACAATTTAAATTCCCTTGAGGAAAGAAAAAAAAAACTGGACAGAAGATGATTTTTAATCTGAAGAGTTAATTAACCAAATGATAAGACTTCTAAAATATCCTTCTCATTAGAGTTGTAATCCTGAAGCCTGAGAAACTAATAGAAGGTATCCTGACTTGTTCTACAAATCAGTTTCAAGTTGACTTATGTGTCAGTAGAAATGTGAGGCAAGCATGCAGTATGTCTTTGTTTATCAGCCATGGAATGTCTTTATCCTCACATAGCCTCATTATGAAGGCAGAGGACAGAAGAGCTGTTTTAAATATACCTTGAGCTTCATGGATCAACCAATCTGATTCTTTTTGTCAAAGTAGAATTAAGTGGCCAAAACAAAAACCAAAGAACACTGCCACAATTCAGTGTGAGCAGGTTAAAATAACCAAACAATAAAGCTAAGTGATCTAGGGCAAGAACGTCTCTCAAAAGTATGATGGGCGCCTATCAAATGAAAGAAGAGAAACCAAAGTGTCTGTAACCATCAGGATGCCTCCATGGCTTGATAATAATTAATAACCATTGACTCCTTGTAGCCAAGTGGCCAATATTATTTCACAGTTGACTGTGTGGAGGGTAGAGCCAATAAGCTTTGTCCTGAATTTTAATAGTTTACTGAAGTTTTACATTAAGTAGAAATCTAATTGGGAAGAAAATTAGTGTTTCTTTGTGGAAGTACAGAGTAACACTACTAATTGCATGTAGGAAGTGTTTCCCAAGGTTGTCTTTTGTGGCTTTTTTTTTTTTTTGAATTAGAAGATTAAATCTACAGTACTTTTCTGCTGTCTGGGAGAGGAAAGTTGTAGCATTCACCTAATTTAAGATGTCAAACTGTTGGCCCTCATGTTCTATTCACCGATGACAAACTGTCTATTTCATCCCATTATTCAGAAATTTACTAGCACCTTGATGTGGACATCAGAGCAAACAGACCCCTTATACAGGGTTTGAAGTAAGCAGCAGGCTGGTGGGCCTTAATTTGTTTTGTATTTCTTTCACTTTGCTGTTGGAGCAGCTGACTGTGTAAACTGAGAGAAGTCACCACTGTTTTTCTTCTAAGGGGACAGACAATAAAGAACATACTAAATTAACCTTAGTGGAATAGAATTTAAATGAATGGTGCTTGATAAATTATATTTAGATGCATGGGGAGGCTTTTTTTTTCTTCTAAATTACTGTCAAGCTAAGGAAATGAATTCTGATTTTTGAAAGTCTGTGGGGTTTGTGGTATTGCGACAATATATGTTTTCAAAGATAGCCTGTGTATTTCTTACTGTTGCTGAAAGGGTTAAGTCTGAACACCCTAGTGTTATGGAGAGCTTTTCCTCTGTGTCCAGTGCTGGGAGTTTGTTATGTATTCAGTGTGTAATGTCATAATAGAAACAGTTGCACTTACGTTAGTTCTCATTGTCTCAAGGTAGGGACAAAAAAACACTAGTAAGCAAAGCGCTAGCAGTGAGTTTCTATGCTGATACCATTTCAGTGTTTTTCCTTCATTCCCTGGACATTCTTGATTTCAAAAGCAAACTGTACAACCCAGGGCACCAGGGTTGGAATCCAATGTTTATTCAAAAAGGCACCCGGAGGCAGAGGAAGAAAATGCTACATGTAAGGAAAAAAAAGGGAAAAAAAAGAAAGAAAAGAAAAGGCAGCCCAGGAGCTAAGCTGGTTTTGGCAGGCAGCAGAGACTGTATTTACTAACATTTGTTTTCTGGGAACCTGTGAGAGCAATGGAAAGAATCGTAAGGATAACCTAAGAGGATAGGGTTTTGTTGCTTGCTCTCCTTATAAGAAGCAAAGCAAACTGCAGTAACAGTTTTGAAGCCTGCATTCTCTACTGCCAAGAGACAGCTAATTTTGGGTGGAGGAGTTTGTTTAGACCTAAACAAATGGGGCTGTTTTGTTGACCAAACAAGAAAAAAAAAAGCCTATTCGCTGCTTTCAAACACTCCCCCAACAGGGAGAAAAGACTCTCATAAAAATGTATCATGTGAGCCGCTTTTGCTTAGTTCCAGGCTGAGGCTGGGTCCACTTGGAAACCAGTCCTTAAAGAACACACTTTTTAGGCAAGAGTGTAGTTACGATGTCATGTAACAGGGGACCTTTGCTACTTGCTTGTTTTGGATGAAAAATAAATTTAAAAAAAGATTGCAGGAGATTTTAGTTATTATATGACCAGGGCTCCAGTTTACACTTGGTGGCATTCAAAGCTAGCTTTAGTCACAGTGTGTGATGCTTGAAACCTCCCAAAGGCGAAGTGTTTCCTTCCTTTCTTTCTTCTATTTCTTTTTCTTTCTTTCTTTCTTTCTTCTTTTTTTTTTTTTTTTCTTCTATGCGTTACTTCACTGAGGCAGAGGGCTGCCTTGGAGTGACGTCAGGAGTTCGAGCAGCAAGCTGCACAGGAGAAGGGAGGCTGGGTGAGTGACAGCCCAGCCTACTTTTTAATAGCTTTGTCATGTGACTGGGGACTGTAGTAAGACAGGTGCCTTCAGTTCACTCTCAGTAAGGGGCTGGTTGCCTTCATGAGTGTGTGCTGTGTGTCAGAGTGGATTGGAGTTGAAAAAGCTTGACTGGCGTCATTCAGGAGCTGGATGGCTTGGGACATGTGCAGCCAAGACTCTGTATGGAGTGATATAGAGGTGAGCTGGGGCTGGGCATTGCAGGACCGGAGCTTTCCTCAGATGCAATGATTCCTGGAGGGGGATGGGCTAGGGTAAAGGAGGGGACTTAGAAAGTAGCGCGGCGCGACGGGAGCTTTTGCACAGGGGAATCTCGATCTTATCTTAACTCCAGTAAGTTTGCTATTTTAAGGTGGCTCGGAGATGCCTTGAGCAAATCAAAGCTTAGCTGCTGTCATCAGTATCTGTAGCAGTTAGAAACTCTTTCCATGTGCCTTTGGCTCTGTTTCTACTCATATGCAATATTTATGATCTAAGATATTGATATGAATCAGGAGCTGAAGTCTTCCCAGTGTTCAGTGGCCTGCTTGGGAAAATGCCATTTCTATTTATAAGAAAATGAAGATAAACATTATAATGGATGTGTTCAGAGAGAGTCCGTTTTGACTCTCGTAGGGATTTTTGTTTTCCACCCTCCTCCCTCTGTTCATTAAACAGAGAACTTACAAGATCCCAAATAATCCTGCTGAGGCTGAGCTAGACTGCTTTTCCCACAGAACACAAAACGACGGTGCTGTTTCCTTTAAAACACTTGTGTGTGGTTGAAAGGGTTGGCTAGCGAGTTGATAAAAAAATCCCAGCCTTAAGAGAGCAAGGCTGTTTGCTTCACTGGCGAGAAACCGAATGGTTAAATCTCTCTGTACCACGGAGAGCTGCCTGAAGCTTGGAGAGAATGGAGTTTATGCAGACCTTGTGTGTGGAGCTACTCAATGCTTGTGTAAAAATAGACCGCAATACATCAATTCCACAGTCTCTGCTGGCTACAATTCATACAGGGGGAGGAAAAAACACAAGCAGTTTCCTCGTAATCTCCGGAGTCTAGCTGGGGACGGAGGACCTCGGCGTGTTTGCATTCAGTACAATGGAATGTTCTCAGAAAGTTTGGGCAAGTTGGAAAACAAGTGAAACTTTTGTGGACTCTGGTGAGATGGACCCAAATTGAATTGCGCGGAGGATCGGAGCTGCTAACTAACAATGGTGCTTCCTCCCGGTAGCGGGGGCACGTAGGGTAAGGGGGAGGGTCAAGTGCCACACGTGATTTGATTAAATAAGATGTCCGTGTGGTGCAGCGATACACATCTAAAGTGAAAATGATTTGGCCAGGCCGCCCGCGAATGCATTTTTCCTATCTATCCAGGCGTGTCCTGGGTTCTTAACTCTTTGCTGGGTTTGCAGATGTTGGCTCCTTTGCCGGCTTCTCCTGGCTTTGTCAGATCGGATTTGCTGGTTCTAATTATTCTGGTCTTGTTGTGATTTCTTGTTAAGGCGGAATAGATACGGATAATTCATGTGTCCTGTGGCTATTGGGAGTCTGAGTTCTAAGTGGCTTCAAAGTCTTAATTGTTAGAGTAGCCAGAGTATCCCATGGGTGGTTGTCTGGCTGGCACCATGGGTCTCCTTGATCCACTTTCATTTTTGCGGCTTGTATGTTCCTGATGCTGCTCGGAGATGGAGGAGATGATCTAAAGGAAATGGAGATTTGCCTCCACGGTCAGAATTCTTTCAGTTGTTTGCAAAGACGCTTCCCAGCCATTTACAACTATTGCTTTATGTTTGTTTTTCTTAAGGAGGATGGGATTGGGGCTCAGTGTCCAGCCTTAGAGTGAGGCTTGGGCCAGCTATGACGGGCTGGTCACTGCTGCATAGTAGACAGCCAGCTTCTAGAAACCTGTGCCTTCATGGCTGTGGCTCTGGGAATCACCCTTGCCTGTCGAAATATTACAAGCAGCAGGTAGCGTGGGCAGCTTTCATTTTTTGAATCATTAATGTTTGCTGTCATCTTAAAACCTATTATGCCCTTTCCGCACATAATGACAGGACAGTGCAATGGTTAATAAAAGCCCAAATCACCAGAGCTACCAAGAGTCCCCGTGTTTCACAGCTTAATGGAGGTGATGCACAATAAGGTTACTAAGATTGATAGAGACAGTTCACATGACACACTTCTCCAAGACTGTCATTCTCCATGGCCTCTCTCCCTCCCTCCTCCCACCACAACTAATGTTTTTAATCAGAAGTTAAGATTCTTTTTTATTAATATAGTTAACACTGCAGAGTCCACTCTCTCTCTCTCTTTAAAATTTACCATCAATGGCACCAAAACCTCTGAAAGGTTAATGGAGAATTATACTTAATTATAATGAATCATTATCATCCATGCAGTTAAGCTAATTTATTGTCTGCTTCTTAACTAAGGGAAAAGTCTGTTGGGGTGAAATACCGTACAATAATTAGCCTTTTGTGTTTAGTGACTGCTCCAGCCTCTTAAATCTTATTGTAAAACTAAGGCTACAGTTGTGAAGTTGCTGTCACAGTTGCAAAGTGGTAGGAGAATATCTGTGTAATATCATAAGGCACACCTGTTACAGGTGTATAGGGGAGCCATCAATAGCAGCATGCCAGACAAGGACAGCTACTGGGCTGAGCCTGCTAAGTCTGCCATTGTCCGAGTCCAAATAGGAATTAACAACAGGAACAAGTGCTGCTACAAATGTGGTTTAGCTTAGTGGGACAATGGCATACTCCGAGGCATTGATTTGATCACGATGGCAAAACAAAACACTATTTTGAGCCATAATGTAAGAATAACCATAAACAGTATGAGAGAGAAATAGAGGGGAAGGGGGAGAGGAGAAGGGAAACCTAAAGAAAGATAATAGTAAAATATCAAATTGATCTTATCTGTCCAATAGTTGTCATATATATATATGACATTTATATATATATATATATATACATATATATATATATATATATATATTCTTGAAAGTTAAAGAGTCTTTAAACTAGTCTTGCTTAGAGAGAGTAGTTAAAAAGATATGGCAAGAAACTCTCTCCCAGCAAGTCAATGTGACAATTTACCGTTCCAAAACAAGCCTTCTGTGCCCTGGGACAGAAGTTTCAGCCATAGGTAGCTTAGCCTATCTTATGACTCAGTTTTCATTTGGTTGCCACCTTTGGTTTTGGTGCTTCATTTTTTAAAGGAATCCTCCGCCCATGACATCCATGGTTTTCTGCACTGTTGACAAAGTTTTCCCCGTGTCTCTCCACTGATGGTGTGGAGGAAGAGTTAAGAAAAAGGGGTTGTGCCCTGAGGATAAGTAGTGTGGATAAAAATGGAGCCTCAGAAGTGTTACACCCATAGCAAAACACTAATATTGTACCCGGAAAAGATCTATGCTTTTTAGCCCAGTTTCCAAGTACAAACCTAGACAGGTTTTCTGACCTGTAGATTTTGGCTGACACAAATAATACAAAGAAAAGACCAACAAGATGAGAAAGATGGCTTTTGTTTTGGCAGATTTTTCATGGCATGGCCACTTGCCTGCCTTTGGGGATCTTCTGGGGGCCTGGTGGTCTCCTAGACAAACTGCAATGCTATGCAGCCTCTGTTCCCCCTCTCCTTACCAGCTGATTCCATTATCCAGTACCTACTGGTCAGAGTGTGGCTTCAGATCAGAGTGTGACCTGTGTAATACAGCCTGACAGCAATAACAGGGGTGCTCCAGAAATCACATCTGCACAAAACTTACTTTATTCAAAGTCTAAGTGTCAAGGAAGTTCATCAGACTTATGTCCCATTGCTGCCCGGATGGGAACCACTAAACAGCTCTCCTCGACCTTGGAAAGTAGAGGCAAGAGGGCCTCTCTCTCTGGATATGAATGCTTAGATTCAGGCAGATGGCTGGTGAAAGGACAAAGTTGTGGTGACTCTTGCTGTCATTAGACCCTGGTAGCAAGCATTTCTGTGGCTCTTTAGAGCACCCAGACCTGGCTGAACAATTAGCCAATTAAATGTAGGAGATCATCTCATTGGTAAGAAGATCTAATTTCTCAGATGGTAATAGGTCAGGGGGATAAAAAGACAATCAAAACCCCAGAAAAGGCTAAAAATGTAAAATAGTCTTTCTGATAAGTATTTAAACCTTTTAATATATAAAATTATTTTACTTCTCTATACAAATATGATAATTTTAAAATTTACCACAGCTGTAATTTTGACATATCTCAATAAAACATAGAATATAACAATCATAGTACCATAGTTTGGTTTTTCCCTTTTAGGTCACACACACACACACACACACACACACACACACACACACACAAGCACACACACCTTGCAAAGTATTCCCAGTGAAAGCTACAAAGGTCACATAGAAAAGTAATATGAATTTTGTTCTTTAACTCAAGGAACTTGTATTTGACCTGTTAAGGATGGAGTCAGGGAACTCATAAAAAGCCAAGTGAGAGTAAATGATTTAAATAACAATTCAAGAGAGCCATAGATGAGTCAGAGGACTTGCATCATTAGTTGCTAAATGAATGATATGGATTATAATACTTAAAGGGAGTGGGCACGGAGGAAGTTTTCCTATTTTAATTCTTGAGTCCTGTTATCTCAGTGAGCAGTTGTTCATAGGGATATCCATTATATCTGATGGTGATTCTAAGGTACAAATCCACTTGCATACTTCTCCCAAAGCAGTGCTATGATAAGAACAGAATAAAATAATGTGCATAGTTAACTATAAAAGTTTGAAACTCACTAAGTTTAACTATCCTGGAGATAGGAACAAATCCTGTTATTTTCTAACTGGAAGACTCAAGGAGGCCTTCATGCAAACATGGTACTTAGTTTGGATCTGGGTTTAGAATTTGGGGAAATTAGACAAAATACTCCTCGAGAGCTAAGCAAATAAAGAATGGAAGGTGTTTCCCTTGGTGATTAAAGCCCAGAGGTCAGCTTTTGGTGCTGTTGTTGAATTAACCAGACTTAATTCCCATCACATGCCCTTGCTGTTTAGTGAATTCCTGCCATTAGTAACCATTGTTTTTTCTTTGCTGCCTCCTACAGTGTGCTGCTCTGGTTGGTGAGGACCAGCCTCTTTGCCCAGATCTTCCCGAACTTGACCTTTCTGAACTTGATGTGAATGACTTGGACACAGACAGCTTTCTGGGTGGACTGAAGTGGTGCAGTGACCAATCAGAAATTATATCCAACCAGTACAACAATGAGCCTGCGAATATATTTGAGGTAAGCATCTCCTCCGGAGAATTTAACTTCTTATTAGTCTTGGCTTTTGCCATACTGATGTGGTGCCAGGCCTGAACATACATGTGCTTGTCGTCACAGCTAGAGAGTTTCTATGATATGGAAACACGATGTATGGACAACAGTGCTTTTTAGGATTAAGGCACTAAGGACCTACAGCAGAGTGTGTTAAACTGTGTTGAAATACAAGGGTTGTAAAAGCTTTGGGGGCAAGGAAGAATAAAATTGTTAAGCTGTTGACTCCCTTCTGTTCCCACAGAAAGGGACCTCGAAGCAAATGGTGCCTAATATGAATTAACACAGAAGAAGGCATTTCTTTTTCACTAAAGGGTTAATGTCTATCACCATTTGTTTTACCTTGTAGGTGAACAGTTTTGATTATTGCTATTATATTATTGCTTCATACCCCTAATTTTCTCACATGATGGAAAATTTCTAAACGCAAAAAAATCTAGTATGTACTTATAAATTAGTCAAAATTCATTTACCTTTCAGTGGTGAGAATTACCTCCCAGACGATAGACGCCTATTATGAGCCTACCCTATAATAAAGAATGTTAATCTACTCCTATTAAAGTGTTACTCAGAGAAACGAGGTTCACTCTCATAAGATCAGGACTCATTTACTTGAAAATAGATCATTTCTTATAGTGATAAGCATTCAGTGAGTGATGTGACAAGAGAATTGAGTGCAAATTGCCAAATCAACTAATTTTCAGTATCAAAATCAGCATCAGTACCACCATCATCTAACAGTTTCTGAGCCCCTTGGTGCCAGGCTACACATTGAACTTCTGTTGGCTACTGGTCAGTACATTGCTGTCTTCTCACTTATCCAGTTAAAATCTCAATTCTTCAAGAGAGCACATTTTTATAATAATTCATATTTTTCTACAACCCAGTGCATAGGTGGTACTGAATAAATAAATGATTGTTGAATGAGTGCATGATAACAGTGATAACTGTGTTACGTAATAATTAGTACCAATGATGGCTACCATTTTGGAACACTTTCTTTCTGTATGCTATCACACATACATCCTTCAAAACAAACCTTTCTTTTCATATATTATTCCACACATATATGTATATATATGTATGTATATATGTATGTATGTATTCTAATTTTACACATACAAGCACCAAGTTTCAAAGAAAGTTAAATGATTTCACCAATATCATGCAGTTGACAGATTAAAACCTAACATTGAATTTCTAAATTTATCTGATTTCAAAGTCTATATCATTGATAAAAATAGGGAGACAGTGATTCTTGGGTGACAGCCCAAAGATGCATCAAGCTGCTTCTTTGCTCAATATACTTAAAAATAGAACATAATCTCTCCCTTTGTGTTGGTCTGTGTGGAGGCCCTGTGTGGCTGGTGAACCGAGTTGCTCGTCAGTTCTATGGATAGCTAAGATTCTGTAACATGCCTGCAACATTACACAGGTCTTGGGTCTTAAGAAAATGCTTCAGATGGGGGACTTAGGGCTAGGGAGTGAGAAAGGTAGAGGAAGCACCGAAATCTGTGGTTGGCTATACTTTCCCAGGCTTCTCAGCCGGGTCTTAGAGAGTTCACATAAGGACTTGGCTGGTTAGAACTGGTAAATTGAACATTCCTCACCCAGTACATTTGTCAGGTTACAGGCCCACTCTAAATCATGCAGCATTAAATAAACAGTTCTTTTAAAACATGTCCATCTCTATAGACCTCTTATCTAATGAACAGCCATGGCAATTCCATATTGGGTGTATGCCACACATTTTGTAGATGATGGTTCTGGGATAACTGAAAGATGGGGGTAGGTACTGTGGTAATCATTACCTCCCAGGAAAGCTGATTTCAGAACTTTCCCCATGACCTTATGTCCCCATGTTTCATGTTGTGCAGGGATACTTCTCATTTATAGCTTCAGGAGTTTTGCCTCAGCATTCAGTCAGTTATCTATATATAGAAGCTTAATCTATGCTACAAAACTCTTTTTGTTTCCCTATATAACTTTATACACTGATAGAATTGTTTGCAATGCTCTAAAACACATGGTTCATTTAATTTAATCTCTCCTTAGGTCATTTTAAAACAATGATTCTAAACCCAAGGCAATTTTGTACCCCCAGGAGATATTTGACAGTGACTGGAAGTATGTTTGATTTCTAAGAGTAGGTGACAGGTTGATACCACTGGCATTTAGTAGGTAGAGACTAGGAATGACACTAAGTACCCTACAAGGTTCAGAGCAGAGCAGCCCATCGCAAAAAAGAGCTGTTTGACTACAAATGACTGGTGTTGAGTTTGAGAAGCCCTGGCTGTTTTTACTATTATTATAATTGTTGTTGTTATCACTAAAGTTCCACTTTATGACATAGAAAAATGATTTGGTTAGATGGCTGAGATGAAACACAGTGCAATGTTGGATATAAGAAGAATAAGACTCCAGATAAAACTGTAAAGATGCCTGGCCTCAAGACTCACTTGTCTGCTATTCTCTCAGGGACAGAGGATGAGAGTGGCTGTTTTGACAAAGGCTCATAGCAGTCCTCTCTGATGTCACAGGATCCCTTCTTTGCCTAGGCAAGGGATAAGGTCATATGTGGCAACCCTCTCACCACCAGCAGTAGCGTCATGAACCCTGTCACCACAGTGTGCTGACTTCCTCACTCTTTGCCCTCTGTTATTAAACTGACACACACACTTCTCCCACAATGGGAAACAAATTGGTGAAATTCTAAAATTGAGCTGTTTCATATTCAGGGACAGAGTTCTCTATGCCTGACTGTAGCCTCGTGTGGCCTCTGCCAAAGTAGCTTTTCACAAGAGCTGTTTCCCAGGGCCATCCACTCCCATGGACTTTCCTCCTGCGCTCCCCTTCTCTTGATCCTCAAAGCCCTGCCTCATCACATTTGTGAAGGCCTTGGCCTTGAGCAAGCCAAGCAACCACGGCTCTGCCTGAGCTGGTCTGTCAATTATGAGCAGTATTAGGTACCTCTGCCTCACAGGATAAAATAAGCTATTGAGGAGTTAAACATTTTTCCCTGACTCAAGTTGCACATTGATGACATTGTTGGAAACTAGCCATAGGGTTTTCGATCGCAATCAAAGCAGAGTGAGAGTTAGGTTGATGTTGACTGTTGGGAATGTGGAGTATCCACTTCGTTTCGGCCTCTAGTATATGTGTAAATCTTTAGTTTGTACTCAGTGTCACAAACAGAAAATAAAGAAAATGGCTATGGAAGAATGTAGTTGATAGGCTGGAGAGATGGCTCAAAGGATACAGCGCTTGCTGCTAAAGCATGAGAACCTGAATTTGGACCCTCAACACCCACGTCAGAAGGCAAGCATGGTAGTACATGCCTTGGGAGGCAGAGACAGGAAGATTCCAGGAGCCTGCTAGTTTCCAGGAGCTAGTCATGCTAATCAACTGCTCAGCTCCAGGTTTGGTAGGAGATCTTGTGCCACAACTAAGATGGAGATTGATTAGGGTAACACCTAATATCAACTTCTAGCCTCCATATGGGTGTACATGGGTACCTGTGCCCCCACAGATACCCTATACAAACATATATTTATACACACAAAATAGTGCAGTACAACCCACAATTTATGGAAGAATAAATTCTAAGTGTTACAAAAGGTATGACAGCATAAAATTGGTTGAGCCATTTTCTGGACACAAATTAACTTGTGCTGGCAACACCCATACTTGTATGTGTAAACGCTGGATATCAGGTACATAATGCAGAAGCCACTTTGAGGAACAAGGCACAGAGCCTATAAGGACAGCCTCCAGTGCCTTATCCATGTGTAAGGGAAACAGGATGCTGTCTCTGAACAAACTGGTAGCAAGATTTATATTTTAGAATATCGAAACATGACTTCCTTCCCTGGTTGCCTTTGTGCATTGTTTGGTGGAAAATAAAGGAGTGCTTTTACAACTCAGCATTGTATAAAGATGGGTGGTATGGGGTTCATTTCAATAGCACCCTGGCCTCTCTGGGTCACTGTGAGCCACCTTGTCTTTGCTGTAACACCTGACTTAATGCCTCCATGATAGGAGTGAAAGGACATCTTTCATTCGTTCACCTGGTACTTCTGAATGCAACTACTTAGGGTTGCTTAGAACACTGGTATGCAGGAATGCAGTGTCTGGAGGTCATTGCTTACAAGTACTCAGAGGAGAGCCTGTGCTAATGGAAGGATACTCAACAGCTTTAGCCAGCTCACAGGTTTGGTAATGGCTGCAACATACAGTGAAGCTTCAGATTCTGAACTAGGGTAGGCAAAGTGTGAATGGTGGCTCCGTGTCATCTGTGTAGAAGGTGTTCTCCTGTGTACTGTGAAAGAAGCGTGTGATCAAAGCTCTCAAAACACTTGATCATCCTGATAGGCTTTGATATTTGTTTCTCATGGTTTTCTATTTATATTCTAACATTTTCAATAATAGGTATACATTATGAACATAAAAAAGTTAAAATAACCAACATTGGCAAATTCAGCAGAGCCTTAACGTTAAGAAAGGTTTCCCAGCTTAAAAGTGAGGTGAAAGTCAGTATCTACAGAGATGAAAAGCAAATCTGTCTTTATTTTCCAAGGAAATTTAAATCTAGTTTGGGTGGCCAAATGCAGAAATGTAAAATAATTAGCCAATAATACAAGGTTATATATGTATGTGCAAGTGTATATATACTTTTATGTATTAGCAAGTGAAAAATAACACAGGACTGTATATCCTTATATTTGCATATATGTACATAATAGGATTGTCTAGCACATATATAAATATACACATATGAACATACACACACACACACACACACACACACACACACACACACACACACACACACATATATATATATATATATATATATATATATGCAACAAGCAAACATTGCATGATCATATATGTATGGTAAAAAGCCTGAGATCAATTCCAGGACTTGAAATCCCACCAACCCCTGAACTCACCCTAATTGCAGGATGTGAAAACTCTACCAATCCATGAGATTGAAATTCTACTAATCCCTCAGCTGCCCCAAGCTCAGGACTTGAAAACTCAACAATCTCAACTCTGTAAAACTCTGCCCTAAGAAGTCCTATACAGCTTGCCTCCACCCAGTTCTTTCCTGCTTCTCACCAGAGCGGAGGCAACCACCCTTCTGTGTTTCTCCCAGTAAATACCTTGTGGGAGGTTTGTTGTATGGTATGATATTGTGGTATTCCTTGGATCCCAACTACAAGGATACCTTTTCCCTCAGAGCTGTAACACTTACTCTGTGTGTGTGTGTGTGTGTGTGTGTGTGTGTGTGTGTGTTTAGCTAAGGTTGAAAACAAGAGTAGATTCATCAAGGATGGTGAGAAAATGAGAGAAAGGTTTTCAGGGAGTAGGGCTGGAGGTGAAGAGTTTGGTGACCTGAAAGTAAAATACAGCTCCATGGGAAGATGTGGTATAAATTTAGGTGTAAACTAGCTACACTGTTATGGGGGCTCATTTTGCATTGGGAGGTATTCACAAGTTTGCATGATAGAAATTAATGTTCCACAGGAAGCCAGTATGTTGGAGGTGTGTCAAAGAGAATCATGCTGGTATATCTAAAAGGAAGAGGCAAAAAGGAAGTAGGTGGAAGCCAGACAGCCTCTGGGCAATACCAGGAGCATTAGAGGGAGGTGGCTAGAGGGATAGCATCCAGGAAAAGACTCAAAGAACCTTGAAGAAAAATTCCATCAGCCCTGATAATTTGAGTTATATATAGAGGGAGGTGACAAGTAATGTTAACTTGAATACATTCCAAAGAGAATCAGGTCTTCATGGATATCTTTCCTGATCACATGACTGCTCACTATTGCAAACTGAACTTGTAAATCATTGTATAAAGATCTCCCTCTGGCCTCACTCTGACCATGTTTACCCCAACCCACAAATTTACATTATGTCTGCTTTTATTCTCTTGTCTTCTTGGAGGACATTTTGTAGCCTTTCATGGTAATGAGTTTCTGCCTCTGACTATGACAGTGGCCAGGAAGACGATTCTATGAGTGGTAAACCTCTTGGAATTTTAACAAAACAAATCTTGCATTCATTTAATCATCAAGAGAATAAATTCCCCTTTGTTGTGTAGAGGGAGTGACTTCATTTACAATAATCACTTTTTAAAGGTTTCTAGGATTCCCAATTTGCAATCAATAAATGTTTGCCATTTAAATTAAATTTATAGCTCACAACCAGATTTTTGCCACACTTGGTAATGACACTTTCAGAGAGCATAGACTTCAAGTAAGAAAATAATAGCCATTTAAGTGGGGAGATAATTGGCTGTAACATAAGAACATTGAAGAATGTTGAAGCTCACGGAGACTTATGGAGTATTTTAAAAATTTATGTTGTACTTATCTTTGCGTTTGTAGTCTACCACAAAATTCCAAATTCTGTGCATAAATCAGTTAGATGTTCGTCTTGGAGACTCACAAATCAGAAACCAACAATCTGATCCAGTCTGTGTGCTGTTGCTGTTGCATTACAACTAAGGTTATTAGATTACCATGCAGAGAGACCGACTAGGATTGGGCTTGTGTGTGCATGCATTCAAGCATGCGTGTGTGTGTGTGTGTGTGTGTGTGTGTGTGTGTGTGTGTGTGTGTGTGTGTGTGTGTTCATTCATGTACCTTAGGTAAACACTATTTTAGACTTCTTGGCTTGATAACATCTGGCTTATCTTGGGAACATCTGGTTTATCACCCTATTTTCTCCCTGCCATTATGCTGACCACTGAAAAAATATGGCTTAGGAGTTCTACCCCACAGGGCTATGTCTTTTGGCATCCACCCTTGCTAATAAATAGCAAGTCACAGGATGCAGGTTGCATGGCCAGGGGTCACTAGCACATACTTCCTGGGTTGTGGGTCTTGTTAATGAAAATGGTTGTTATCAGGGATGAGGCTGGCTGCTCTTCATTATGAGAGATGATCCAATTCCTAGTCTTTGTAGTCTTGAAAGTAAGAATCTATATGTTTAATTAGGCACACTGATTTATTTTTATTACTTACTCATTTTCTTTGACAGTGCTTGAGACTGAAAGTAGGGAATCCCATGTGCAAGGTATACACTCTACTCCCTTGACCCCAATCATTACCCTTAACTTTAGAGAGTAGTTGTTATTTTGTGGTTGTTTTGTGATTTGGGGAGGGAGTTAAAGACATTTCGTGACAGATACTCGGTGGGCTCTAGGAAGTAGATGAGCCTTTTGTTTTTCTTGGTGCTTTCTGGTTTTTCAGAACCGCAACTGAATTATTTAAACGTTCCTGCTGGGCATTGGTGGCTCACACTTTTAATCCCAGCACTCAGGAGACAGAGGCAGGAGGATCTATGTGAGTTCAAGGCCAGCCTGGTCTCCAGGGCGAGTGCCAGGATAGGCTCCAAAGCTACACAGAGAACCCCTGTCTCGAAAAACCAAAAACAAATAAAGAAATAAGTAAATAAATAAACATTCCTTTGCTTGGATATGTTTAGGGATTAGGAAGGAAGGAAGGAAGGAAGGAAGGAAGGAAGGAAGGAAGGAAGAAAGGAAAGAAGAAAGGAGAAAATGGAGACATAGATTCACAGGAAGAAAACCCTGAAGTTGAATCAGGAAAGGAATGGCCAGCTGACTCTCTGGGTTACTTCAAAGATATCCATCTAGGTTAAAGCAAACACTATTCTGGGTTTTGCATTGGACAACATTCTGTGTACAGCGCCTGGGTGCTGTGTGGTACCCTCATACATATGCTGTGTATACTTATCCATAGACATCTAGCTATGAGTGCTGTCATAGAAGTACAGCCCAGCAGATGGCTCACCTCGGCATGAGAAAAACCCACAAAGCAGATACAAAGATGAACATTATCACATTGTTAAACCAAGAGCCAATTTGTTCCTATACAGTCCCTTTTCCCAGACTTCACATTCTTAACAAGGTTAATTTATCCCCATAATTATGTGCCTATTCTTTTAGCAATGAAAACTTTTATTGTGGGTTTAGTAAAATGAATTGCCTGTGATATGAAACAATTCTGGAAGGCTCAGTTTTATCTTCTTCCTTAACCTCCCAAGCCTCCTTTTAAGATTGTGCCCTGTGAGGTTCAGATGGAAGGCAAAACAGGAGATCTCATCTTGCTGTCAAAGATGCTGTCAAAGTAGCCAGGATGAGTGCAAGGGAAAGCCGAGAGGAAGCCACAGTAACATACACAGGGTGTGCTCTTGGCAAGGGCACAATATTTCACAGCAAAAGCAACTTCTTATCCATTTGCTACAAAATGACCATAGGTGGTACTTCTATACTTCCTATTTCCTGAAATGTTAGAGGAGTCACACAGTTTCAGGCCCTAAAGCTAACATTGTGTACACCTGCCCTTCTCCATTACTATTGCAAATTATTCATTCAAGGTTCACAACCAGATGGATTAATGAATTACCAGATCATGGGGATAATATCTTGGCCTGACTTTCAAACACAGCTTTCTCTTTCCCTCTCCCTTTAGCCTTGTGATTGGGGTTATCTCTTCTACAACCTGAGCCTTTGTAGAATTTCCCCCAGGAAATGCCTTCTGGAAGCATCTTCCCCACTTTCCTATCCTTCTCAACTCCTGTACACAAGCAGCTGTTTAAAGAGGGACAGCACAGTTTGGTCGGCAGGGATAGGAGAGATACTCAGTGGCCAAATCTGATAACCAGTGATCTTCCTGATGCTAAATATGCATGAATTTTTCCCCTCTGCTCAGTCCTGGGAGTGGGTTCTATGGGGTTCCTTGCTCAGTGTGTATATCTGGAGCTCTGAACTTTGTGGGAAAGCCTCAGAGATATTTGCAAAGTGCTGGTGCTTGGTGAATACTAAATTACATGTAGGAAATAGTCTCCAGTACCAGTTACACTTCATTTTTATTCTTGACACAGACACCTAAATCAGAGAACAGTAACATTTCAGAGATTATGCAAGCAGTTTGGGTATGTTCCAACACCATAATAGGATCAGAATTTTAAGGCCTTTTGTATTATTACCAATAGTCGCTTAGTTTCTACTGCAGTATACTTTGTAGGGAATTACAGCTTTTACTAAAAAGATTAAAATGCTATTATGCAAATGATTGCAGTATGTTATTATGTTTACAAATTAACATCCATGGCTCAACACACAAATTAACTAACTATTCTATCTGTGTTATTAAGGATTTAATAAAGTAACTGTTAATAAAAATGGGTAGCCTGGAACACTTAATAAGCAACAATTGTAATTTAACACACACAACTAGAGTCTGGTGTTTAATGTTCTAGGTGATATAATAGTAAAATCAAGTTGAGCAGAGGCTTTAGAAAAACCACCGTTGTGTGAACAATGGAGATGTTTGCTTGAGGTGGTGATGACCAAGAGCTAAATAGCTTTAGGCTACAATATACAGTGGGCAGTATATCAATAAATCTAAGCAAAGCATACAAAACATCTTCTATTAAAAAGTAGTTCATTGAAATGATAATTGCCCTCTGTTCCATGTCTGATATGTTCCACGCTCCCAGAGAATACTTACATTATTCTAAAATGGAGCTCAGAGCACATTTTGCTGTGGTGACTGGGACTTAGCTGCAGAATATCACTGTGTGATAAAAGAGGAAAAGGCAAGCCTCAGACTAAGATGGCTTTACAAACAGGCTGCAAATGGCTATTCCTGGCTGTTCATGAGAGATCATAAAAGCCAGCAGATAAGAGCCGCCAAGGTCCACGAGAAATGAATGTGTGTGATTATGTTATCTCTCACTTTGGATTTAGTAGATGGACCGACAGCACCTTCACTTTAGCCCCACAGGAAAAGTAGGAAGAGATGCAGATTTTGGATAGTAAACTTTGGGATGGCTTTAAATTCCAACACAATATAAAGTAATTTTTTGTATGAAAATGTCCTTATATAACAACACCAAATGCAATGGATTACATGTAATGAAAATTTATATTAAAGGTGATTCTAATACATCTTTTTTTTTTAAAGAAACACTGTTCAAGAGGGACCTAGCATTCCAGGTTCTGAATCCCCTCATGGGTCTCATGATAAGAGGTAGGGGTATTAACTTCAAGTCAAGCAAGCTAACAGACAGGAGACACAAAGACTCAACTCACATTTCAAATATTTTGAATTTGTTTCCTCACTCATCAGAGATGAGGGTGACTTCAAAGTCTGCAGACAGTTAACTGTTTATGTGTAACTGCTAAGAGTTCCCAGCCCAAACTTCTGAGAGGGAAAAGCTAAATGTACTCAGGGAATGCACAGGCAGAGAAGCCATGGCAAAGTTGGCCAAGGTTTGTGCAATTTATTTTGTTCCAAATAGCACCTCTGTTGTTGTTGGGAAACTACTTATGCAAATTTTTGATATCTAGCTTTAGCAAGGTGCCTGGTTCCTTCATTTCCTTCCACATTTGGATAAATTGTGTTGTTCCTCACCATTCCAAATTTGTCCTTGTGGAAGTGAACACTTGCAAATTGGTTGAAGCTTCCCAAGAGAAAGCAAGCAAGGGAGGAGAGGAGGGGGAGGAAAAAAGAAAAACCCTGATCAAAAAACAGTTGCTGTGACAGCTTATGATTTGATGGTGTGTGGCCTTGCCCTGTTCCCAGGCACCTGATCAGGAAAGTAGTACAATCCTGTTATGCAGGCATTCCAGAAATCTTGCCAACATTCACCTGACATGACCAGGGTTTAAAGTCCTTGAGGTAACTTCGTGAAACAGGATGGAACACCATGCTTGTGGATATGGGTGACTATACACTCACATTCTCTTATTTTATGATGAAGAGTTGGGGGTGTGGTGGGGGCTGGGATCCTTGCCACAGAAGGGTGATAAAATAATTAGTCCAGGAGACAAATGTCTTGGATCATGTTTAAACAGAGCTTTAAGGACACAGTGTTCCCAACACTCACATATCTAAATACAAGCGAGTGTCAGCTGTTATACAGACCGAAGCATAGCAGCCTGCTTCCACATAGGTCATCGTCAATCCATTTTGGTCACAGTCACACTGCACATCTGTTTCTGTGAGCTGCAGCTTCTTAAGGTGGCATTTGGACTTCATAAGAGCACAAACAACCGAGCTATAAATTGCCACTGCTGGAGTTATTTTGAATAAGTGTATACTGTTTCATATTTATAATGGTGAGGCTTCATAATAGTCACAGTGAATATATAACACCCATCAGTTCAACAAGCATGAAATTGTATGTTGTCAACTTGTCACATAAATAGAGTCATATTCTGGCTTGTGATAATGTTGAACTAAATTTTTTTTTCCCCAGAATTGTCGAGAGGGTCACAAAAATTAAAATTAAAAAAATAGAAGAAAGTAAAAGAAAGTGGAGGAGGTGGTGCTTCCTTTCCTATTGTAAAGCTGAATTGCCTGCTGTTGCCCTCTGTGTTTTCCCTCCCTCTCTCCCAAGAAGCTCCTTTTCCTTGAGTGAATGCTAATTGGCTAATTGAATGTTTTCTCTGTCATCTAGTGATACCATTTCTATCCAGACCTTGGAGGGTCTTGCATGTGTGAGTGACTATTTATTTATTTGTTTACTTTTTGCTTGTGGTTCTCCTTTAAAAGAAAATTAAAAAAATTCCATTCCTGTGGTGAAAAACAGTGCTAATTGTTATACAGCCCTCTAACTCAATGCTGTCAGGTTTTCTCCCTTCCTTTGCACCCTGGTTAACTCTTAATTCATTATCAGAGCAGTAGGAAATAGTGACAGAAGGACACTTTGTTCAAACTTCTGAGTCAGAAATGGAGAGGGAGAGGGAGAGAGAGAGAGAGAGAGAGAGAGAGAGAGAGAGAGAGAGAGAGAGAGAGAGCAGAGGAGGAGGAGGAGGAGGAGGAGGAGGAGGAGGAGGGGAGAGGAGGAGGAATTTTTGCAATTTGCAACTTGCCGAAAGGAGAAGAGATGACTGAAATGCATCGGTTTCCACTGTGGTTGAAATGTCTGCACCAGAGGCATGAGGAGAAACCAGTGTGAGTCTTTTTCTGCTTCTGAGAAATTCTTAGATGTGTTCAACTCTTCCATCCTTCTTCAAATGGCCCGAAGACAAGAAAGCATTGCAGGCCGTTTCTGCAATCATTTTGACTTAGCCGGTTAAGTTGCTAACTTTAGGACCTCAGGACACTGTCTTGCCTTAAATCAAATACTATGCAGATATTACTGTGGCTTATGACTACCCCTGCTCTCCTCATCCCATGTCGCTTGTGAGATGGATGGCTGCATCTTCTCACAGGAGAAATGATTTACTGGTCAAAGCTCTTGGTCTCATTTTTGCAATTCTTTGTGCTTTGGGGTTTAAAAGTTCATCTATTCTTTCAATCATTATAATTTTTGTCACACAGTAGCATGGTTAGCTTTTTTGCCAATTTCTAGGGACACAGTGCCTTAGAGGATACATGTTCCCTGACTCCATGGAGCTCATGGTTAGTGATGACAAGAGGCCTCTAATACTGAGGGAGGCAAACACTCTCATAAAGGGAACAGCAAGGACTTCTTTCATCTAATTATCCTGCTCATCAAAAAGAGACATTCTTGTCTTTCTTTCAAAACCCTGAAGTGGATTTGTTTGTTTGTTTTTCTGGCGACCACTTTCCCCAGCTATGGGTTTCCAACTAAGATCCCAGAGATAGGATCTAAAATTTTTGAGGCAGACACTCAGAATGCATGAAATTAGAGACTTTGGACAAGCTATAGGAAACTCATTGAAGAAAATGAAAGTTTGCTCATTGGAATCTCTGAGGGAAATCAAGAGGAAGTGAACCTAAAGGAAGAAAGCCTCTTGGTCAACAGAGTGCTCTTACACCAGTGTGCACATCTATGCCCAGAATGCTGTGCCTCTGGCAGTCTGTGTCAGGCTTTCCATAGACCAGAACCATTTTGTCCCATTTTAGGCTTGGTGACCTTTCTCTGTGAGAATGATATTTCAGTCCAATTGGAAGGGCTCATGCTTTTGGCTTGTAAGAAACACCCTGTATGTGTGGTGTTGCTCTCTCTGAGCAAACTGTCTTACCTTCTGTTTCTAACTGGCATCCCATTTCCTACTTTGGTATTGCAACTCTTTGGAGAGGTGCTACAGAAAGAATGTCCTCAATCCCTCTGCTCCACTCTCTGGAGGAACCAAACATCATATCCCCAACAATAGTATTCAGTCAGATCCCTTTTAGATTTATACCCTGCTCTGACTTAAATCTCTTCTGTCTGGTCCCCTTTGAGAAATCTATCTCTCCAGATGCACAGCTCTTTCCTAGTGAGAAAAACCCTCTATTATAGGGAATGTCCTTGATTTTTCTTCATGGACTCTTGGCCTAAGGCTATTAGCTTCCCTGGGTGTCATCTCATCTGCTCAGATGTGAGCTTGCAGCCTCTGTATTCCAGACATAGTTCTCCTGGGTGTCCAAGGAACTTAGCCAGCTCAGATTCTGTCCAGAAAGGTTCTCATGTCAGGATCCTCTTGTGTCTTGCCAGCCAATACTTAGCAGGGACACCCTGCTCTCTTCTGAGCTGGGTGTCTCCAACTGGCTTTCTTTCTTCCTTCTTTTCTTCCTTCTTTTCTTTCTTCCCTTCCTTCCTTCCTTCCTTCCTTCCTTCCTTCCTTCCTTCCTTCCTTTCTCTCTCTCTCTCTCTCTCTCTCTCTCTCTCTCTCTCTCTCTCTTTCTTTCTCTTTTTTGTCAGTGCTGCCTAATGGGTAGCCTCACTTCTTATTCTTTGTGGAGGAGAGTCTGGCAAATGACCAGGAATTAGAGCACAATGATTCTCCTCAAGATAAGTGGCTCCTTTTTCCTACTGATTCCCAAATCCAGGGCTCTGCATGCCTCAGATTTGAGAGGTACATTACATTATAATGTTACTGTCTAGCTCCTTTAATCCTATCACCCTCAATTCCAGCTATGTTGCTGCCCCCATCCTAGAGGAATTTGTGTCAATTTCTCCTGGGACAGATCTAGCCTGGGCTGCTTTGCAATATTTGTTCAAATTGACAATTTTAACAAAGACGTTCTGTCCATACAGAGCTGGAGAATTTTCTGTGTTTAGATGCATTTGGAGGTGACTAAATGTTGCCTGGCCTTGGCAGATAACCAAGCCTGTGACTCCACATAGAGCATGCCCTGCCCTGTTTAATTTGTCTTTGAATGGCAAATGGGTTTCTTCTCTGAGTCAGCAGAAGTGATGATACCCTCTACCGGAACTGTGTGACCTCCTTGCTGCTTTAGGGTGTAGAAAACCAAAATAGGAATCTTATGTTTTATGTTTAGTGTCTGGCTTGTTGTGATTCCTGGCTACATAGTCTATGGCAGAAAAAAGAGGTTGTCTTTCATATAGAAGACACATGTCTAACTCAATCATGGTGGCTATTTTTATAATTTGCACTAGAAGACCTCATTTCTCTGGCCATTATTAACTTAATGTGATTAATTGTCTGAAACAGAACTGAGAAACACACCATTCTGTAAAGTTGTCTTTGAGAAGCCAAACTAGATTCAGATAAATTTTCTCGTATTTAACACGTTTTATTCCCAGATAAGCTTCTCCGGCCCTCACTTCACACTTGCTTTCTTTTGTTGAATGTGCAGTCTAAATGAGTCTTAGTTACTTGTTGTTCTGAGTATATAAATCAGAGGAATAGCAACGATTTTAAAAACTAATGAGATGGCAGGGACAAGGACGTCATAGTGAGATTTTCAAGATGACCAAAAGTTGAGACTAAAATTTACAAAACTCAACACCTAGAATAAAGCTATCTGGAACCATTTACTAAGAAGGCAGACCAGCCCCGTATACCTTATTCATTCCCAACCACCATTTTGTAAGAACAAATGGTGCTACAAAAAAGTCTATTTTCATAATTGTTAACTTAGATGAAATATATAAATTATTTTGAAAACCTCTACATGTGTGCAGAGACATGTGTGCCTTCTTCCAAGTAAGTAAATTAATGTAAAAAGAAAAGTTTGTTCCTTTACACAATCGAGTTCTTGGATTCATCACACAAGGACCTATTGGGTTAATTCTGGATCATTCTTTTCCATGTAGCAGAACATAGTGAGAGAATGCACTTTGAAATTTTGCAATATTTATTATTACTAATATTAATCTATTAGAATACTTCTTCACTTAACAAACACATCTATTTAGATTTTCAGTGACTATGACATCTCTGGTTATCTTACTTGTTAACCATAAAGCTCTTTGGATACAGAGAAGCTTGTCTTTATTGAATTCAGATACTACTCAGCCTATTTACTGCTCTGTTATTCCTGGCATTAGAATGAAATTTCTTATGTACCCCTTCCATTGCTTCTATCTTTATATAGACCCCAATAACCCGCAGCCACCCCAATGTGCAGTTCACTTTCATCTGAAGTGTATTCACTTAAAATATCTGCACCCAACAATAATTCCTTCCTTTGTTATTCTCTTATTCTCTCATATAAGTAAATCACTAGACTTGGGGCTTGCAAAGCAATTATTAAAATTCTTGACTTGGCTTTGGACAAAGGATTCCAGTTAATGTATAAGACAAAGTTCCTTAAATCTAATTTGCACTTAGAAACCCAGGGACTTCTCCAGCTCCATCTTCATCTAGGTTTTCTTGACTAGTTCCCACACCTTGTACCTAGAAGTGAATAGCCTGGGTTTCCCCTGAGCGGACTCTGAGACTTGGTTGGGCCATGATCCCTCATTAATATTCAGACTTTGGCAATATCAAAGAGTGCTATCTTCACCACCACTGTAAGTGGCCCTGCCCCCTGGCCCCTTCTCGAACTTTTTCTTTGTAGAGAGGCATTTGTGTCTTTCTTCATGTCCCTTTCAGGAGCAATTCTTCCCCTTGTCCAATTTTTCTCTTTCTCTTTATGGCTGTCATAATGGCCCCTAATTCTGTCAGGCAGCCACGACCCTGTCCATCACTCACCTGCAAGCTATCCTTAAGCTAGTAGATGGTCCCTGAGTGACCAGATTAATTGTGCCAGCACTAGCCATTTCCACCTGACCTTTTTGTCTAGTGGCATAAAAGCTGATTCCAGGCTGTGTCTGAGGCAGGCTGCCCTGCCATCCCTGTGCTCTCCATGGAGCCACTCAGGGGCAAGGGCAGCTCCAATGCAAATGAAGTGCTGAAGCTGGGGTGGAAGAAGGTATGTGGTTGCAGGCTTCTAGAAATCAAATCAGCACTCCTCTGAGGGCCATTGGAAATAAGTCTTAAGGAGGAAGAGTCCTAGAGAAATTTCTGTGGACACCATTTCCATAAATGGTCCTGTAACAATTTGCTATTTTAAAGATGGGTTATTTGGTTTCTGTTTAGCTGGAGTCTTTACTAGGCACAACATAAACTCTTAATCCCCCAAATTTAGGAAGGTATCTGTGACCCTCTCTGGCACCCAGTGAGTTGTCACATAGGCAAAGCAGTGTCCTTTTCTCTTTACATAAAGTTTTTGGATTATGACACAATTGTCTAGCTCTGTGATTCTATGTCACAGTAGATTGTGGATCACATGAAAGAAAGCTGGCTCCATGTTTGCCTCATCACATCCTCAGTGCCCAGGACAGTGTCATGCACATTGGGACTGCTTCCATTGCCTCTTCCAGATGGCTTTACAGTGGCTCTACCAAATTCAGAAAGAGAGAGAATAAAATGACCTTCCCAGCCATTCTGTCCAATCGGGCTAAAAATAAGACATGTCAAAGACCTGAGAACATGTTCTCCAAGAGATGGTTTCTAAACAGAGCCAACAGTGACAGCAGCATGCTGTATGCCTGCCAGCATGCCTGTGAACCTACCTTCTAACTCATTGAGCAGATTTGCTGTTCAGATTAAGATATGAGGGAAACCGGTGCTGATGAGGAGATAAGCAGTTATGTTAGGTCATGTGTGTACACAATGCACTGCTAAGAGCACATGGCATTTGCTTTTCACAAGGAATTTTCCACATTCAAAGAAGTGCTAATGATCTGGTAATTTTCTTGAGTTCAAAATCATCTGAGTACCTCAGTCTGTATGTAAGAGGCTAGGAAATTCTTACCCAGTTCATAAAAACACAGGTCTGCAGTACACACCAGTTTTTCCAATATACCATTCCAGATACTGTGTTCCTATCTCCTAGTCTCTCGACTTTCTGAACAGTTGCAAACTTCAATATTTTGCAAACATTTTATCACTGTCCTTGTGTTTTCTTGTGATAACCTTTGTTGTTTTTTGTCAGGACTGTGGTGAACCTTCTTTAGACATTCTGTCTACGAGTTTCTGGACATCAGGGTGACTTACATGTTGAAATGCAGTCTGTCCTTATATTGGATGTTCTGGTGAAGATCTGATCTCCCTCATTCATCAATGGATAAAGCTATCAGCTATTTAAGGAGCAGCTGGCATGTGGCAGTCACTGTGCTCACTCCATTGCAATGCACTATGCACTCGAGACATAGGATACAGGGACTCCCCTCAGGCATTGCCTGTCTACTGAAGACAGTCCTGAGTTAAAAGACAGAAGATGATTCCTGCCACCAAAGTAGCAATAAGCATCAAGGAGATTTCAGCAAAGACTGAAAAATATCTGCTAAAAAGGAATAAGAGGAAAATTGATCACTAATCATAGATTTACTCCTGAGATTTTAATCAATCAGCAGAAACACAATTTTTGTTTGCCTGTAAATTACATTTCCAGAAAGTAGACAAACAAGGGGGCATATTGTGGTTAAAGTATTTTTTTCTTTTGAGACATGGTATCACAAAGGCCCTGAATTCATTGTGTAGTCAAGGATGCCGTTGAATTCATGATCTTTCATCCATCTCCCAAACACTGGGATTACAGACAAATGCCACTCCACAGTGCTGGGGATCAACCATAAGTTTTGTGCATGCTAAGTAATATCTGTATGGCCAGAGCTCCAGCCCCAACCCACACAGTAGGTTTTTAATGACATGTTTTAATGAATTTACCTTCTAAGCAGCCCTGTCTACACTGTGGCTGTACTTGGCAATCCAACAGCTCATTAGATTTTAACAAAAGCAGCCCAGCTAAATAAGAAGGGCTCCTGAGTCAAACACCCCTGGGTAATATCTCTGAGAGCAAATGTGACAAATAGAATCAGAAATGAATTAAATAGTCAGCTACAACAAGCCAAATTAAAAAACAAAACAAAACAAAACAAAACAAAACAAAGCACTGGAATGACCAAAAATGGAAAAATATTACAGTTATCTGCATTCACTGCAAAGAGTAAGTTTGGTCATATTTAAGATAATTCTCTAGTGCCTGCTATTTTTAGCTCAAGGGTAATCTCCCTTAAGAGCCTTTCCAAGCTGCATCCCTTTAACCTGGCCTAACGAACTAAGCCAATAAGCTGTCTGCTTTGCCTCGTCCATCTAGGAGGAAGAGCAATGGCTAAAACAAATCATTTGTGGGGAGACCGCTCGACCTATCTCGTATTAATGGCTTCCTTCATATAGATTTTTAAAACATCCCACTATCAAGTGTCGCCTGTCAGAGACCAAAATGGCAAGCTTTGCTGTTTGGAAATTGTAGACTCACAGTTATGAAAAGATGATTTTATAGGCCCGATCTAATGGAAATAAACATTACCCCATTACCTTCAGTAGAAGCAAATCTTTACAGTTAAAGCTATCATTATTAATGGCTATGAGAAGAAAGAAACGTTTCCAGGGGGTTATTTATTTATTTAAATTTCTTTTTTTAGGCTACAATGACTGGTGAGCTGTACCCTAGCAAATGAAAGTTTTCTTAAGGCTTTCTTCTCAGTGACTTTGCAGTGTGTAATTTAAAAGCAGAAAGTAAAGAGAAAGTAGTTTAAAATAGCAGTCCCGATTCCAAAGCATTTGTGAGACCCTTGCTCAGTCAGCTCCTGTCTGTCTCTATGTAGTGTATTCCAACAAGTTCATCACCTCTTAGCATCAGATGCTTTCTGAGCTCATGTGCTATGCAGCACATTAGTGCTGTGATCTATGCTTGTGTTTTGACCTAGACAGCCAGCATCTATACCTGTGCACACACATGGACAAGTGTCTCCTTCCCTCTCTGATGTGTTAGGTTCTGCTCAGTGCATCAGAAACAATGGTTCTGATTATTCAAGTTCAAATTTAATCCTAGGTTGACTAGTCTTCCTCGGTCAGGAGACTGCACTTGCTACTTTAGCATGAAGTAGAGGTCAGCTGCAGATGCTACCCATGAGGCATCCATTGCCAGATGCTTTCTGAGCTCATGTGCTATGCAGCACATTAGGCAGGTGCAGTGGGAGATATATGTGTGTAACATAGGGCGTCAATGTTCTGGCAGTCATGTTCCGAGACTGCAGTACTGAGATTTCTATGGCCACAGAACACCTCAGTCAAGGAGACTGACGACACTTACAGAGATCTCTGTCTGAGACACCATGGTTGCATCTTCCAAGGCTCCTTCAGAGTCCAACACTACCTGCAACATCAACCTTCCTATAAACATTTTATGAAGACCTGCTAAGTGCCAGGCACCGCCTTTGGTTAGGCATGCTTTCTGTCTTCCTACAGATTAGGAATTTAGAAGTTAGTTTTTAACCAGAACTCTTTCCTGGTTCCCACTGCTTCTCTTCAGTGGCAGTAAGGTGAGATCACCATTCTTTCTCTGGAAATCTCAGGAACGCTGGCTAGCCACATGGCTATCTCCAGGAGGATATTTGTGTCACCAAGATCTTTTGACTGTTAGTTGACCAAATGGGACCTGGAATCTTCTGACAGTCGTGGTCCTGCAGGGCAGGCTGCTGCCATGAAGTGTTTGGTGGTGCTTTGCTGGCCCTGCCTGATCTTTAGTCCCCTTTGAGTCTGGCTGTTAATCTTTAGCACGAGGCTGACACTGCAACACAGGGCACACAAGGTTGCCTAACTGCTTGTTTATGTGCTCCTAGGGATCAGAAGCCAGTGTGCTGTTCCCCCTAAATCTCAGGCCTTGGATCTCTATTGCCCTCTCCCTTTCTCACTGTTGTCTTACCACCTCCTTTATTTTCCATTAAGAGTCTGTTGCTAGAGACTTCCTTCTTGTTCTTTATTGAATGCCCACAATCTTTATCTCTTTTTTGAACCTTCACTAGCTAGTATTTAAGTTATCATGCCTGCCCCATAGCCCGACTGATTGCTCAACCCTGTTCCCCATTGCTCCTGATCAGATCATATCCTACACATATGGTACTTCTCTTTGAATCCAGAGGCTGCACTTTGAAGTTCCAGCTATGATCCTTAAACTTTGCCAGAAACTGTGGTACATAAAAAAGAATTCTCTGAGAGTCCAGGATTCATTTCCTGGGGGCATTCCTAACCTTAGAAAGATACCAGATTTACATATGTGACACAAGCAGCAGCTGTAGCTACATTGTAGACTGTTGCTTGACAAAGCCTTTTCTTGTGTTCCAGCTGGAATACAGGAATTCATCAGCGAGCCCATGCATTCAGTGTCTATCAGAAGCTAATTACTGCATAAGGAAGCATGTGACCATTGGGGAAGGAGTAGCAGACTACTCAGATCTTTAGAAGTGGGAGGGGGGTCCTTAAAACTGGCGGGAAATAAGGGAAGCAGCTGTCTTGGAAATATAGATGGGAAGGGTTTCCACTGGCAGAGTAGAAGATGAGTGTTTCAGGCATCTAGTTTAATTGCAGTATTCCGTTACTGCAAACTTAGCACCAAGGCTATAGGTTATGTGTTACAATTAAAACGTGATAGGAAACTGGCAGCAAAACTGTGGTGAAGATAACTCTGAGATGAGCAAGAGATGGAACTAAACTAATTAGGTGGAAGGGACAATAGCTGCAATGGGATAGAATTTTCAATTGTCTAACACTGGTGTGAGATGATACTGAGTCTTGTATGCTCATTTCAAATGGGGAAACTGAGATCCAAGAATGTTAAGTTGCTTACAGCAAGAAGCCATCGTGTAGATACTTACAGACCATGTAGTAAGTGACTTGGGGAGGGGATAGCAGAGATGGAGTGAGGGGTTTCCATCTAGGAAGCTTGAGGTCATCTGGTAGAAATTGTGAAGGTTATGGAGACACTGATAGAAAGGGATGGATGGATGCTGCAGATGTTGGAAATCTTTATTACAGAAAGTGATAGTTTTGGTGTTGGAGTGTGACAGGAATTAAAATGACTGTATTTAAACAGTTTGGGTGACTTGGAGAGCTGGGGATTAGTTAAGAAACATAGGAGAATTGTGTGGCAAGGGTAAATGTGTGGCTTGAGTACGGAGCCAAGAAGGAGGATCCAGAACATACCCTGAGTAGATTGTCAGCCGTGTATTCTGCTGGCAGCTGGAAGTCATTTTATTCACAGAATACGGGGAAGGCATGGAAGGCTGTATGAAGAAGGCTGTCCACAAGGAAATGATCATTTGGCAGATATATTGTGGAAGAGATATAAGGGCTTCCCTTTGTTTGTATACCAAAGATATTTCACTTTTGCTTTGAGGTCCACAGTTGACCAGATTTCTAGTTTGGTGTGTGTGTGTGTGTGTGTGTGTGTGTGTGTGTGGTGGTAGTGGGGTTGTCTTTCTACAGGTCAGGTACTAGGGATTTACATATTCAAATAATGTTTTAATATAAAAGGAAAACTTTAGTTCTATCCACTTACTAAAAATACTACTCTCGGCTAGTTCTCATAATAACCGTAACTGTGTTGGAAGTGCTCGCTTATATTACAGTTTGAAAATTGAAGTTGAGTAAGCAACTTGCCCAGGGTCAAGACATAGAATAGATACCAGAATTGATAAGCATTTCCAAATTGCAACTACAAAACTTAGGTTTTGCCGGGCATTGGTGGCGCACGCCTTTAATCCCAGCACTCGGGAGGCAGAGGCAGGAGGATCTCTGTGAGTTCGAGGCCAGCCTGGTCTACAAGAGCTAGTTCCAGGACAGCCTCCAAAGCCACAGAGAAACCCTGTCTCAAAAAACCAAAAAAAAAAAAAAGCCTTAGGTTTTTTAACCATTCCCTATGCTGCCTCATAATTAGTACTTGCCAGGCAGTGAGCTTCTCATCACCTTTAAGCCTCTTTCAAAGTTTCTAAGTGCCTGAGATTATATCTGTCTCCTTATTTTCAGTCCTTCTAATTTAAAAATCACAGGAAATTCTGAAATTCAGGAATTGTTCCCTGCTTAATTCTACTTCTACCTGAACAGCCATCACGGAAAAGGACCTTCTAATATTTATGTGTATTGAGAAGAACAGCATGAGAGCCCATCCTACTACCCTAGTCAGAACATGAGCACCCAGGTTCTGCAGTTCATGGTGCCATGGATGTTTCAATCTGCATAAGAAAATGTGTGTGTGTATGGGTGTGTGTGTGTGTGTGTGTGTGTACATACATACATACATACATACATACATACATACATACATACATACATACATATTCAGGAGATACTGCCATTGTGAGGTAGGGACTCTTAGTTCTTAATTCTCCACTTTGACTGTTCTTGGCATTTATTAAATGATTGACTAAGATTCTTGTTGTTAACTTGAATGAAGTTGAAGGTGTTATAAAGTATTAGTAGCATGTTCTAAACTTGCCTTTAGTTTTGTTCGTTGGGCCTTTGTAAAGTATATTAACATGCATGTCTATACAGTCTCATGAAAGGTAAGGTTAGTGGGAAATACAGCCCTCCCCCCAGTACAGTTTTCTTTGTTAAGTAATGCCAGTTATCCAAACCATCCAATCACAAAATCACAGCCAGTTTTACTCTTGCCTCACTGCAGTATCAGACGCACCACCTTTTCAGTGCAATTCAAAACATAAATGTTTCTACCAATAAACAACTTCTTATAAATTGCACTTAGGTCTAATCATTCCCTTTCCCTTAGTGAGCACCAAACCGTTTTGTATTCGTGATTACACAGTTTTTCCTAATACTTTGGCCTGCTTTGCTTCTATGTAAAGGTGAGAAATGGTGCCTTTTTCATCTTTCTCTTACATGCAATGCTTGAAATTGGTACGTGCCATAAGAGGTAGTATCATTTGTCAGCTAAATTATAAGCAGGGAGAATGATTTCTTTCTTTCTTTTTTTTATTTTGTTTTGGTTCCTGTGTTTTCCTACCTTCCTGGGTTTCTGATTCAAAATTATGTATACAAACAGAACTGAGTAGCTTGCTGGTGAATAAATGAATGAAAAAATGACATTTAACTTATGATCTTCTAAACCATTCTGGAAGTGTTTTTAGGGGCCTTGGAAAATTACTTGAGTAATTGGATCTGTTGAATTGCTGCTGGGCTGGGTCTGGTGACTGCATTGAAATCTGCAGATGGGCCAGTTATTCTACTTCAGTTTGTTCATTCTCAGTTTCAAATAGTACAGGTTTCTGTGCCTTGATGTTTAAGATAAAGTGGGGCCCATTTTGCATTTCTGGTTACATTGACAAAACAGTGTTTTTGCTGTCTAAACATGCACGTATTAACACCCATTCCCATTGCAGCACCAGAGAAAGGACTGCTGTGTGTCTTTGCCCTTCTGGGTTGGGTAGCAAATTTTTGATCAGGGTGTTATGGTAACAGCTGTACTACTGATGGGATGAAGATAAATATCCAAGAATGCAACTGGCATTTCCTAACATAATTGTTTTTCCGGGGAGCTTGGCCATCCCAACAGGCTTTGTAAGAGTGTTTAAGTAGGTACATATTGTGAACTGTGTTATAGGAGAGGACAAATCTAGGCGGTCTAATTCCTCCATTAATTTATATTCTAACTTTTACCCCTGTCTGTATCTATCTTTTCACTTTTATTTTTTTAAATATTTTTCTGACTCTTTAGATTTTTATGTTGCTCCCCATTCCTTCCCTTTAATGATTCCTAAGGCACTTTAGGAAGGGCTATGAGCAAATGCTATCATTGCCTATAGTCACTTTGTTCTTGAGCATTGTTTCTATTGTATATGTTTAAGGTGTATAACATAAGATCTTAGTAAACATATTCATGGTGAAATGATTTCTACTGTCATGCAAGTTAACCTAACAATCACTTCATGTCTCTTTTTTGCTGTAAGAGCATCTAAATTATGTTTCTGGAAAATATCAGAATGCAGTATTGTTTACTTCAGTTGCAGTGTAAGATATTAGACCTTATTATCATACACAACTGCAAGTTTGTCCCTTTGACCTTCTTTTCACTTCTTCTATCCCCTAGTACACTTTAGCTTGTTTAACAAAAGTCAATTTTCAGGTCTCCATTCTTCTTGAATCTTCAGTGCTATTTGGGTACTGCCCATTGTCTAGACTGTCGTGAAACTCTGTCTTTGTTGGTGCTTAATACAAATAATTGAGTTTTTGTTACTGTTCTTTATAGTCTAGCAGTTTTTCTTCTTCCATGAACAACTCCTTTCTTCCTTCCCTTCTTCTCTCCTTCCTTCTTTCCTTCCTTCCTTCCTTCCTTCCTTCCTTCCTTCCTTCCTTCCTTTCTGATAGACTATCCCATAGATACCTCTGTCTTACACATTAAGTATTCAGTAGATTAGAGCTAACTGGGAAAGCCAAAGACCATGTATGAAATGGCTCCCTGGGGCCTCAGTGTCTGATTGTGTTGACACCACTGAACTAAGCACCTCGTCTTGGCCTGACTTTACAGTGGCATTGTAAACAATGCCTCCTTTCCTTAATTAACTGAGACAATCCAAGGAAAAAATGGTTTGTGAAATGATGCTAAAGTGGTCGTTAACTACCATCTTATTCCCTGGGGAGTCTGTGGAGTTGATAATTCATCCTGAACAATGTACTTGAGAAGCCTAGTGTTGAAGATAATTATTGTTAACACTTTAACTTATATTCATAAGTAAAATTCTCTTGTATATTATAAGTTTCTATTTTGTATCATCTTATTTTATGTTAATATTTTATTTATCTTACACAATATAAACTATATAGTTTTGTATCTTAATTTATCATTATTAATCATTTCATAGAGACAACCCTTGCAAACCATATTCTTTTGGTTTCCCTAAATGAACAAAAAGGCAAATATTTTGCTGCAGAAGTGAGTTTCAGCTAAGAGCCCTGCCAGTCTATGAAATAAGAATAGCAAAGATGAGCAGTGACCTTAAACTACCTTTCTGAACATTAAAATGATTCCCAATTTCAAGAAACTAATACTATGTGACAGTATTTTATATGTGCAGAGACTTCTTCAAACCTTCAGAAGCCACACAGGGACCATGTTTCGATTTCTCAATGATGGATCCAGAATGCAGAAGAGCTTGTTAAGATCTTTAGGGTCACAAGACATCTCTTTCTTCTTTATACTACACAACCCCAGAGGCACTATTGTAAGATGACTGGGGAGAAAAAGAGAACTATAGTCAGAAAGAACTCCTTGTCTCATTCTAGGTCTGTCACTTGATTCATGTAATTACATTTCTTCTTCTGAAAGTCATTACTGGCTTTATAAGGTTATTTATTCATTCAGTGAACATTTACAAGTCATGGTATCACATGTGAGAGTCTAGAGACATTGTAGTAAATGAATAGGAGTTCCTATCTTCCTTGAGCTTCTGTTCTAGATTGTTGTGTTAAGTCTGAGTGAGATGCAGCATTAGGAGTGCTCTTAGTCCATAACAAAGGGTGTGCAATAAATGATTGTTGACAAAATGCATACAAAGTCCATGAACACCTGGAGGTGAGAGTGATTGCCTCTCATCAATAAATACATCAACAAGGAAAGCCAAAGTATTGTTAACAAATGCTTTCTGAGGAAACCATTGTTATTTAGTTACAGTAAAAGGGATTTATAATTTATAATTCATCAGTTACAAATACAATCAACATCATCAAATTAATCAACTTTAGCATCCTGAATTAGAAGGGCATCTGTAATAGATAGAATGAGATGAGAAATATTGAGTTGGGCTTGGCAACTTTAGTATCTGGAACACAGAAACTGGGCTTCATGGTTCTGATCAGATTCCAATTCCAGTAGTCCTGAGTCCATGCCAGCTCCTGGAGGGAGAGGAGAAAATGAAGTTTTTGCCCACTTCTCTCTGTGTTAATCCAGGGGAAACTTATTCTCTAAAAGGGAATTGTGGCTTTCTTACATATAGGGCTCTGCAGAATTGATTTTTGATGGATCTTGGGCTTCAAAGTTGTATCGGAGATCTTGGAAGCAAGAAATGCTTGGCATTTAGAGAAGGAATAGGAGTTCTTACTCCTTGTGAAACAGCAGCAATTCTACCACCCACTGGCTGTCCTCTGAAATTCCACAAATTAGATTAGTTCTCATGTTTCAGTTATTATTATTATTATTATTATTATTATTATTATTATTATTATTATTATTTTGGTTTCTCAAGACAGGGTTTCTCTGTGGCTTTTGGAGGCTGTCCTGGAACTTGCTCTTGTAGACCAGGCTGGTCTTGAACTCACAGAGATCCACCTGCCTCTGCCTCCTGAGTGCTGGGATTAAAGGCATGCACCACCAATGCCTGGCCTCAGTTATTTTCTTTACCTTCAAAACATGTTGCTTAAATACTTACTTGTCTGCATACATACGTGTATATAGACATATGGGCTTTAAATATGTTTTGTAAAACTTCATTTCTCATATTACTTGGCACAGACACGCACTGTTTATTGTGCATGATCTTTCTCTGTTTATTGTGATCTCTGGAGCTCTCTGGCTTTTGCTACTTTGTACTTATTGCTTCTTTTATTGTCATAACAGCTTTTGAAACAGTTGCAGTACCTAAGTGTTGAGCATCTTTTGTGAGCCTCATATTTTGCTGACTTTGGAAGTAGGCAGGAAGGTTTGGCATTACATGACATTCCTATGAACTCAGCTATGCATTTCTGCCTAGAAAGTTTGGTTTTTCATCTACAACTTTATTTGCTTATTTGTTTATTTAATTTGTGTGGGGGTAGTCATAGTGTATGTGGAGGTCAGAGGACAACTTTAATGAGTTGGTCCTCCTGTTCAACCTTGTGGGTTCTGACTTACATCATCAGGCTTGATCACCTTTACCCGCTGAGCTAGTCCACTGGCACTTTTTTAAATGTATTTAAGTTTTCTAATAATATTTGTAGAAATAACATTAAGAAAATGCCGAGTTTGATATTTGTTCTTAATCTTTAGTCAATAAATGGCTATTTGCAAGAATATCCGATACACTAGATTTCCTGGATAGCTCTATAAAACCAAAAGTGTCCTTGGGAACAAACTGTATGACGGTTCTGGTGAAGATTCAATTTCAAGGAAGAAACATCCCACTACCTGTCCCTGGCCTCTAAGAGAGTCCTTTAGTGAGAATGGGGATTCTGCTTCCTGGATCCCCAATGTGGATCCATTGTCTACTTGCTGGTATCAAAGATTAATTCCAGGGGTCTGTCTTATGCATCATTCAGCCCCACATGCAGCAGTTTCTAGCACATAGAAATGACATGTTGTTTAGAAAATGACATAATTGGGAAGCTCTAGACAGCAACCACAGGGAAATGAGTTAGCTGTTGGCTTGAGTACCAAGGATCATTATTATAAAACAATTCTAGAATGGGTACAGAGTCTGGCTAATCCCTGTCATGAAATGTCTCCTTTGGAGGGATGACAGACAACCAAAATGTGATTCCTTGAGGGACTTTGAGTTCTGAGCCTCTCTCATGTGGCCAACAAAGGTCAGCAAGCAAAGATACTTTGTAAGTAAGTGTACTCCATCTAGTCAGAGATGTTTGCAGCAACTAATGGGTCCTGATAAGCAGAAACCAGGAAGAAGTGGCCTACAAGACAAAAAATATCAACACAGAGAACTTTCATTAGAACATTGGCTACAGAAATTTAGCATTTGGCATTTTCAACAACTGCTGTTTGATTTGCATTACGCTTGTGATGGCACATTCTGGAAACACAGTAAGCTCTGATATAACTTGTGCCAGCTTGGGGAGATGAATGTGGAGATATAAATGTTTTGTCTCCTCTTATAACTGTGGGAACACATTTCTATATACCATATATTATTTTGGTTCAGGGTGGGAGGACCTGGTTTTCAAAAAATGTCAGCTGGTTTCCATAATATGAGTATAATTATTCATTAATTTGGTATCTGGGAAATGATTGCCATATGCAAAATCTGGTGGCCAGACATTTTCTGGATGTATAACATATTGTTTTGTTCTGATGTAGGGCCTCTTTTGTAGTCCTCTTCATACTCAATTCTTATGATCAATCACCATTCCTTTCCTATACCACTACTAACATGTGGTACCCTGAGAAAGCCAGTCTGCTGCTCCTGTGTGCCCTGTAGCCTCTACCCAGGGTCCCCAGGGTCACTTTTTTTCCCTTCTCTGCTCATAATCTTTTCTTCTTCTTTTTGAACTGGGTGAGAGAATCTGTGATGTGACTTTTTTTTTTTAAACAAGAGCCATTATTTAACTGAGTATTGAAAAACAGTACATGCTTACTAGATCTATACTGAATGATACAAAATAAGGAATTAAATAATCTGAAATTATTCTTAGAGTTTGTTAGGCAAAGTATAGCACTATATATTTCAAGAAATGCCAAGCCTACTGGTACTGGGCTGAAAAGGAACTTCTTGTTAACTCATATATATTCATTTATCTGAAGCATGGTATTTGAACATCTAGTCTGCTTCTGGTTATTAGGGTTTTCAGAAGTTAAGGTCAGACTTTTAAAAATATAACTAACATTTGAAATTATTTGTCATAAGTAACAAAATAAATTTGTAAGACAATCTGGATTTAGCGTTATCTGGATGGCCAGGTGATTTTACTGAGACTGATAAAATGTTTCAACCTGCTTTCTACTGAAAAAAAAATAAAGACATCTCTGTTCCCCCCTACTCCCTTTTCCTTCATATCTGCTCTTCCATCCATCTGAGGGTCATTCATTCTTGGCTGGCTCCATTTTATTAGATGCCTGGGATACAAAGATAAATGGCACATGCTTCCCAGGAAATGCACATTGATAAACATTTTTTAGAAGTTTAATCTATCTGCCTTTGAGTGAGACATATCAGTACAATGCTTATCTCTGCGTAAAAACTCACCTTGCTAGGGCAAGGCCATCCTCATTTATAGACTTGGAATTCCTTTTCTCAAGATAGGTTGCTATGCTAAAGCCAGGGAACTGTTTGCCTATAAGGCCTCTTGGTCTGGCTAAACACAGCAGCACACTGGAAATGTGTACAATCTCTATTGATCAGACAGGTGCCCAATAAGATTTATTTGAGTTCTAGTCTTGACATCTAATGTTATTGCCTCTACCATAGGAAAAGCCTGGATGGCCCCTTTCTTTTGTCCAGATGGGAGGAGAATGCTGTTCTGAATGAGTTGTTGAAAAGATTTCCATGACTGAAATAACATAACTATTCTAAAAGTCCTGTGACCTGATAAGAAATTCCTTGCCTGGATTCTTGGCAACATTATTTAAAACTCAAAATGATTCTCTTCAGAACTAACACTCCATATCTGAGTGACTTATCTACCACTTGTCATGTACACATACCCTTGTGGAGTTAGTTATATTTTTACTATTCCTGTCTCACTTCCTTGACTAAATTATAAGCCCTTTGAGAATAATAAAACGAACATGATAGTTAAAATTTATGGAAGGCCTGTATGTGTTAGACAGCATTCTGAGCATTCAACCTGTTTTAATTCATTCAGTCTTTGTAGCAAGGCATTTGTTAGGTGTTTAATTATTGTCTTAACTATGCGTGGGAAATGGAATACCAGAGGAATTTAGAAGCTCCTGAAGGTGCCATTACTAGGTGGTACTGAGGACTCATGCCCAGAGATCAGTCTGCAGATCCCAAAGCCCTCAATAATTGCTTTCTAGCTTTGCTAAAGATTTCATATGTTAGCCTACATGCTGAATTGCACCTGGAAGATGCTCTAGAAATATTAAAGCATTGATTTATCACCTCCTTTTCTAAATGCTTTTGTAATTTTATCAAGGGTCTCTGTACCCTTCTGAGCCTGACATAGGAGACAGTTGTGTGACTATTCTTAGTGAGAGTGTAACTATTGAGAGCAGTTATTTCAGATACAGTGAAGACGTTTATGTAGAATTCCTCCTCATTGTAACTGTCAAAGTTTTTTTGAGCCTAAGGGTTTCTCAAATGCAGATATCTGAATATGTCAGACCCTGATTTGAGATTAATTTAATAGACTCTGTTCTGTAATATATATCTCATTTATCTGGGGCAACATTGTAAACATAACAATCTTTCTTTCATTTGCTTAATACTAATCTAGTGGCTTATTGTAATGTTATCTAATAGAATATATACACATATATTCTAACTTAAATACTTCATTATTTTTGCTTAACTTTATTTTTCACAATTCTAAACACACATGTACACCCCCACACCCTGTCTCACACATTGATTTGATCATATTTCCTCCCATTATCCTTTCTGAGCCTCTTCCTCCTCCCAAGTCCTCCATTTTCTGTATAACCCCTTGAATAAAATTAACATTGCTTGACCACAAATGGATGTTACTTACTTGAATAAGGACAACTTACCTGTAGCTACACACTGAAGAATGTGGCTCTTCCTCTAAATTATTAAGACTTAACTCCTCAAAGGAGGCTGGGCATCCCTGTTCCACCTATCATGACATATCAATGGGCCCAGTCTTGTGCAATTTTTGTGTACACCCTTTTAAACAGATGCTGATGCTAAAGACACTATAGACTTTAGCTATAGGACACAGAGAAATCCAGGTGGAACTGTGCCAGAAGCCCACTCCTGCCATCTTAGGAGTCCTTAGGCTCATCATCCATGTCATGTCTAGAAGACAGCATTTCACAGCTCTCTTTCTCATCTTCTGGCTCTTTCCTTCTGTCTTCCCCCTATATGTGATGTTTCTCTGAATCATGGATAAAAGTAGACTTTATACAGTAGGGATAAAAACCTGTTATGATGTGTCAGCACACTTGAAAGAATGAGGCTGGTAACCAATATTTCATGAGACAGAAGAATTCAAGCAGAAGGGAAACCCATACAACTTCTATGAGCAAAGAAAAATAGGTGAAATATTCGACATGAGATATGCCAAAATGAGGAAGTATGAAAGTGGGAAAGAATTTGAAAAGGGAAATCTGAGTATCTCCGCTGCTGGGAATATAGGCAGGGTATTGAATCATGTGGATGAAAGTTAAGTTGACATGCAGATGGTCTCAGACATCATTGTCAGGGCTGTGAGTGTGGCAGCCTATGGTTATCTTTTCTGAAGTGGTCAGCTGGTCTTCATCTCCCATCTATCTACATTTTCCTTTTAGTTTCTAAACAGGCAAAACTTTCAGATGAAATTTTAACTTCAGGAAGTATTGTTAACTAGTCTAATAATGTTTAAGAACCTTTTGTAGACAAAACCACGCTGTCTAAGCAAAAATTGTGTCTGGGCTTCTTATGGAGAGACACATCCATTTTGCAACATGAACCAGCACGAATTAAATGGCATAAGCATCTAAGTTTTTATTCAGACTGTGGTGGCATGTCTCCACAAGACAGCAGGAGCAAAAGGGGATTGACTGTGATCCAACTCAATTTTTTTCTGCTCTGTAAGATGTGAGGAAGTATTAGAAAAATGTACTGATTTGATGAAAGAAAGTAGACAATGATCAAAGCACATTGCGTACATGAATGAAAATCCTATAGAAAGGTCAGTGAGATGGTTTTGTGGACTAAAGGCACTTCCTGTCCAACCTGATGACTTGAGTTCAGTCTAGAACCCACATAGTAGAAGGAGAGAACTGACTCCCTCATTTGTTACCTAAACTCCACAATTTTGCCATGACATTCAAGCACAAATTCACACATGCACACTCATGTGCACACACACACACACACACACACACACACACACACACACACACTGAATAAATATGAATAAATAGATAAATGTAATTTAGAAAATTAAAATCTTACAATGAACCCATTCTTGTAAAAGTAGTGACTGTTAACTACATATTTTAAAGAATGGAACTAAACATGCAGAAGAGAAAACTAGACCCTTGTTCCTCTACTTATTTGTGTGACACCTGCATGGTAAGGGCTTATGACCTAGAAGCTTGTTAAAGGCTCAGAATGTCTTCACTCCACATATCCTGACTCAGAATCTGTATTGAACTATCTCTAGGTGTTTTTTTGTGCACATGAGTGTTTGAGAAGAACCAGCTTTGGAGAACTTCGTGTTCTCATTTCTAGCAGCCTCAGTAGACAGTGCTTACAGCAGCAGCTTATAGCAGGCTTTCAGAGAGCCTCCAGCATCACCAGTAGAATAAAGGAAAAGAAACAACATAAAGGTTTACTCTCACTGAAACTGAACAGAGCAGTTAATATGGCAATGGTGACATAGTTAACAATGCATCCATAGTGCTAACTTCTGTACAAGAACCTGATGAGCTAAATATGAGGCACAGGCAATGCATTCATTAGGTAATCAGTAAATTGCCTTACATAGACAGTAGATTGTTAAATCCTGGACGCCTGATAAGATCATTTGCTTTCACGAGTTTTTTTTTTTTTTTCAATATTGTCCTGAGCCTTGAGTATAAATTGAATAGAGTGACCTTTTGGTATTCTATGAAATTGACTGCATTCCCTAAGATTCTTTGGTTTCAATTACCATAAATTGTTTGATATTGGGTCCACAGTCACTGTGTAGTTTCCAGCATAGTACTATGTTGCCAATGCTTATGATGTTTTGTATGCAGCAGTACAACTTGTTACTAGTGAGTATATGACCACGGACATGTATGTTCCCAATCAGGACTTCATGTGAAGCATAAGAACAATGTGTAAATTATCCAAAGCAAATCAAATCACAAAGTTGATTACAAAATGTTTAGTGATTTGGAGCCCAATGATGGAAACTGCGTTCTAGGTTGCTGGATCCTGCGTTTGTGAGATGGATAAGTCAATTAGTGGCTCCTCAGTTTATTAGCAACTTAATTGTCAGAATGTAATGAAACTTCTGAACTGCAACAACTCATTAGAAGCAATGAAACACATGACTTTTCTTTTTCTAGAATATTCAGTGAGCTGTATTTTCTTCCCCCAAAGACATCTTGAAAATAAAATGAACAATTAAGTGTAATTTTTTATCTTTGAAGCAGGAAGAGATTTAAATTTCTTTGCTGGAAAAATGCTTAGAAAAGGTTAGGTTCCATACAAGAAATTGAGCCTGGGTTCTAATTCTCACTCTATCATGTATTTGTTACATCACCTGTATGATGGCTTAATCTCTTCAAGCCTCTTTCCCCTGTTTATAGAATAGCACAATAATGATTATCAAAGGGATTATTGTTTAGATAGAAGGAAATAACATTGTGTAGTGTATAACAATAATCTTACTACATGTCATGTGGTCTTTTACCTTTATCTTAGGATCACTTAGATTTTATTTTTGAACATTAAGATACTATTAATAATCCCATAAACCCTGTATGACTTGTCATACATCAGGTCATTAGGTGGCTGTATTTTGATGGCTTCTTGTACCTTGTATATATAGGCTGTTTCTGCAAACCAGGAGTTACCTTCAGGGTTCTTGGTAAGTAGCAACTAAGTCTCTTTAACCTCCGTTTTAATTTACTCAAATGACCACAGTAGAAGCTCAAAGATGAATCTGGGTGCTCCTCTTACACTTTTTACAGCTACCAGAGAAAATCTTGATAATGTGAAGAATAAAGAAATATTGAAAAGTCTTGAGTGGTGATTACAACTTTAATTCATATTTTAAAGGCAGTAATTATTTCCTAAAGTCCACAGCCTCAAAAAGCAGTAGAATATGGAAAGAGGACTTCATCTCCAACTAAAAGTGAGAATAATATCTAGTCCCCTTTTCTAATTTTGATTTTCCTTTTACTCAATATTATCATTACATAGCCTATTTTATCTTAATTAAATAAATAATTTTATTGGTTTGTGAGTCATTCAGTGTAAGCTAGCTAGGATACTGTTTAATTGTAAAGCTAGGGATAGTGTTTTTCAAGTCCACTTTTTCATAACTACTTGTTCAAGATATGTGTATTCCAAAAAGTATTTCCTTAGCCTAGTGGATAAAAGAGGAAAGAAAAGAATAAAGTCAAATAAAACACAATGTTAGCCTTGGAGCAGCTTCGTTATATATTTTGGTCCTTCTATTTTGATTGAGACTCAAAATGTATATAAGGGTTAAGCATGACAATATGTTTGTTCATTAGACCTATGAAATAGACCTTTTATTAAAGAATTTCAGTAAACTATCTATCCCAATGGTTGAAGACTTTGTCCCTAGTCTTATTTTTAAGTAAGACAAATTAGTTTACTTCTTCTATCATCCACAAAAACATCCATATGTGTGTGTGTGTGTATGTCTATCCTGTTAATATTTCCTATGAATCATTGACTACTGCTTTGTTTCAAAAATGATATTTTTACCCTAGGTAGGGTGTTCTGAATTGAAGGCAGTATCTATGGGCCTTCTACCAATTGATTCAGCCATACTGGTAAAAATGAGGCTGTGTCTCTTCTTCAGTCACAGTCCTTATGCCATGTAGTTTCCTGGGATATCTTTGGAATGTTCTTGTTGATGATGTAACATTTTCTTTTGAGTAGCAAATATTTCTGTGATGGTCTGTGGTATGCTTGATGCATAGCATCACACACTATTACCAAGCAACTATCTCCAGTTGACAGTGCTGAGTTCATTGGCCCCAAATGACTTCCCAAGCAACACAAGCTTCTACGTGATAAAATTAGAACTTAATTTCATTCTTCTAAGGCAAAAATCCCATAAGATTTCCAATCTATATCTTGTAATTATTCACAATGGACATGGTATTGATGAGGAGAGCAGTGAAACGAGAGGCCTTGGGTTAATGTTGGGAGAATATTGAATGCTCTTCTAGAGACAAATTGAGCAGCAATTGATGCTTTACTGGCATCTAACTATTTTGCTATCAATTGCTAAAGCCTGATGTTTTCTCACAGTGCCTGGAGGTAAAGGGATCCATACTGGGCCCAGCCATTCTAGTTGATAGCATTATATCTTGAGCCCTTGGTGAACAGATTACAGCTGCTGATGGTGCCATCCCAACAGTATTGGGAAGTTTGTCTACCACTGTTGCTACAAGCTGGGGTACTGAGGATACTGAGCAGGTCAGAGACAGGTACTCTCAGGGTTCTGCTTCCCCAGGGCCCTTACTAGGCTTTTATACACATTCTATTGCTGTTTTTACACTGGCCATTACTCTTCACCTGCTCTCACAAAGTTTTATGAGCAAGAAATAAATTCAATCCAAATATAAGTATAATCTAAATGCAGTAAATATTTTGAATGATTTAATCTGAAATGTATGCTATCACATTTATAGATGTAAAAACAAAGTAACCCAGCTTCTAATACAGATTCCCCTGGATGTCCTTTTATCTTTACACCCATGCTTAAGCAGGCTGTCTGATCTATGAGACCTAATAATTTTTTACAAAACATGCAATTTGACATAGGGAATAGAAGCTCTTGGTTAGTGGGTGTCACTATTCAACACTAGACATCTACTTAATGGAGTTTTAAGTTTTAAAATAAGATTGGGACAGGTAACTGAGGAGAAAACTAGAATATTGAAAAGAAAGTGCCTCTAGTACAGGCTCCAGAATGGGTTGTAGTGTCTATATTCCTTAGTTGCGTGAAGGGTCCTGTGCATCTTGAAGCAGGACAAGTGGACCTTATACATTGGCAAGCTTTGTTTGCTTGGGCTCGTGATGGGAACACTTATTTTCATTTTCTTGAAGGTTCTACCTTTTAGGCTTTTATAGGAGTGATTCTCAGTCCTAGATCCCATTAGAATCCCACCTGGGAAGCTTTAAAAGTACTGACTCCCATTTGCAAAAGTACTGATTTAATTGCTGTGGAGTAAGGGCTAAAGCATAAATATTTGTAAAGTGCATACATGATTCTATTGAATAGCCAGTATTGAGAATTACTGCTCTCCAGCTACCTTTCATTTCATATAAAAGATAGTAGCAAACTGTTCTGCGAGTCCAGTTCTTGTGGTTCCAATTATATTTTCAACTTTAAGTGCTTCTAAGTTATCTCAGTGTGAAGTCTTTCCCAAAAAAACTATTCATGCTCTGCTTTTATAATTAAATCTGAATCTTAAATATGTTTGGCTTTTCTTAACCACAAGTAGCATTCATATTGCTTTAGCCATTCTTTTATTCATCACAGTTATTTATCATGTTTATAGTAATTTATATTGTCAGTCATTAGTCTCCTTTCTTGTTCAAAATAAGATCTCTGAGGGAAAGGATTTTGTTTATTTTGTTCATTGCTATATTCCCAGTATCAAGAATGCCTGGTATATAGTAAAGTCTGAAGCAGTAATTTTTAATGTTGTGCCTAATCATTTTGTTGTGCAAACCACAATACCTAACTCCAAGGTGATATTATCTATTGGAGAACACAGATTTGGACACATAATTTGGTAATTATGGTCCAATCTTTCTTTGGAAGTAAATATGTTGGAATTTTCCATCTACAAGATTTTAAATGGTGTTGAATATTAAGGAAGAAAAATAGCAGTATAAGAAAAAATATTTCTTCAATGTTAATTTCTTTTATTCTCCTGGGAAGCAGTGGGAGCCAATGGCAAAACTACCACACTGGCCTACATCAGGACAAATGCAGACTTAGGTCTGTAGATCTTCAATCTTGAAGAAGTTTGTTCAATGCTTTATTTGAGTGTCTTTCTTTTCACTTCCTATGTAATAGTATTGCATGACTTGATTGTGCATTCTCATTATCTGTTACTTGTGTGTTACTACATCCTGGTATTATGGAGGTGCCTAAAGGATAAGCTCTTACATTCCCTGACTTCTCCTTTGGTTGTTTTTTAACTCTTCAATTCTTATCCAGATTGGCCCGGCCCACTCTTGTTATTCCCATGCTGTTACAAGAGAATGTGCTTTTTAAGCATCTGATATCAAACTCACTTAAAAAAAGTTATGGATATTATAGGCCCCATGGTCTAAAGGGTGTTTCATGCTTCCTCACTATGCATGCTCCCACCATACGCATACAAATCACCAATAACCACAGAGGAGTCTGCACTGAGAACCAACTCAGTGGAAAGTATTTAAAGATTCTTCATGAAAGGTGCACTCAGTGTGGCATTAAAAAGAAGCTCATGATATAAATCCTAAGAGATTGCAAACTTATTCAGAAGCTTTGGAAAGCAGACCCCATGTAGAATTGTTAGATGTGAAGTCACTGAGAAAATGAAGCTCTCATATTGTATTTATTTGGCAACTATTTATCGACAGCCCACTCCTCTCTTCAGAGCACTTTAGTGGGATATGAAAGTTGCTCAAGGAGTCTTAGATCCAATCTCAGCTCTAATGGTTTCTTCTCTCTTGGGGAAGGGCCAGGGACAGCACAGAGGATTACCAGGGAGCACACTTTGATTTCCTTTACCCTAGATGGCCCCACAGAGGACAGGCTTGCCTCTGAATAGCTTGCAGCTACCCCGAGACAATTTTTGCTCATTCTATGCTGTTGCTGGGATAACGCAGTAATCAGATCATTTGACACTGTCTGCTTCTTGTGTACCGAACCTGAAATGCCACATAGATCCAGGTGCCGGGGATCTGCAGCTGCAAAATCTCACACATATCTCGTGGTGCTAAGTCTTTGTGAACAAGTAACATTGACCTTTATGATGATGCTGTCTAAGCATTTCTTTTGGGCAGAAAATGTACTATCATATATAGAATAAAGATTGCTTACATCGTCACTCCAAAAAAGTACCGTCTCTGTCCTTGATTCATGTAGTCTGCTAATTTACCACAATAAAACATTACAAGTTATTTACAGCCACCTCCTATCTGAAGACCTGTGCTGATGTCTGAACTGATTAAGGCTCATGGATGATTGTTGGTTACAATTTTTAACTATAGAAACACAAACTTTATAAACTTAATTTCTCATTCATTGAAGCTCTCAGCACAAGGCTGCTTATTCCTTCAACTGTTTTCCTCCTCTCTGTCTTTCTCTATTTCTCTTTTTCACTCTTATGCAGACTTAGATCACTTGGGTATTGATCTTAAAGAAGTTTGCTCAACACTTTGAATCTTTCTTTTCATCTGTCATGCAATAATATTGCATGACCTGACACTACACTTTCACTATCTGTTGCTTGTATGTTGTTACAAATATCCAGACATTACAGAAGCCATTAAAGGATCAGTGGTTAAATGACCTGATTTCTCCATTGGTTGTTCTGTAACTTTGAATTCTTATCCAGATTGGTGTCACCCACTCATTATTTCCAATGATGTTACCCTGCTGAGGCTGAGAAACCTGAATGTTGAGATCTAGATTTAGTGGTCTACACTCGGGTTCAGAACACTTTGTTTCTCTTCTCAAGTCAAAGAAGTTGGTAGCTTTGAGATGTCTAGAATATCCGAATTTCTGCAAAACTACCTTTTTTGAGGAAAGAATGTTTAACGCCAGCTTTTTACATAGGGTAATAAGAACAAATGAAGGAAAGGGAAAGAACATTCTAGCACAACAACCAATCACATCCACTAGGAGTAAAGGGGGGTTATGATGGAACATGAGCCAGCAAAAACAGTAAGAAGCAATTTCAAAGTGCTCCTCTCTTTGCACATGGATGATTGATCTGTTTCTTGGGATATAGCTGCCAGGACATTTTGGTTTATCTGTTGATAAGTATAGACATGCCCTCTGATATGGAAGATGGATCAGAATAGTCCAAATTTACTCCCTTTCCCTATAATCTCTCCCTTAAAATTCCAATAAAGAACATGGGAGCCTTATTTTTATTAACATATTTACCTTGATATCCAACTCTGCCTCTCATTAGGCACATGATTTCTAGACTAATATTAGTGTTAAATCGATAATTTAAATGAAATAATGCACATATGCTAATTAACTCAGCATTAGAAACATGGGAAGCAGTCAGTAAAATCAGCTGCTGTAGCTATAGTTGCCAGCTCAGGACCTACACATGATCAAGCTAGCCAGCATTCCTGAATGGATAGGGGAGGGACCCAAAATGTTCCACTCCTAGCTGAGGATCTGTTGGCAGTTGATGACTACAATTGGGTTTCCTTGGGGTGTGACCCCTGGTAGGTTACCCATGCTCCACTGGGTAGCTTTACATCTATGCATACACTGACAGCACTAACTGGATTTAGTGGGTCATGAAAAAGAATCAAGAAGAGGCCATGAGGTTGGGAAAAGGACTTAGTAGAGAGCAAGAGGAGTTGTAGGAAAGAGGCTGACGGTGGGCATGAGCAAAATACACTGCAAACAGAGATGAAATTCTAAAAGGATAACTAAAACTATGTATAAAAATAAGGTGTTTATTCTTGATGCTTTAAATTAAAATAGCATCTATCTAAGAAAATTATAACACTAAATGAACAGAAAAAATAGCTGTAAGACAATGATCAATATCTTATAATTACTTTTAGGAACAGATTATTTTGTATTTTGGTTTAATTGAAGAGGATTGGGAAATACTAAATGTGTTTCCAGATTCACATTGCTCTCCCTCACTCTTTCTTTCTTTCTTTCTTTCTTTCTTTCTTTCTTTCTTTCTTTCTTTCTTCCTTCCTTCCTTCCTTCCTTCCTTCCTTCCTTCCTTCCTTTCCTCCCTCCCTTCTCTGTCTCCTTCCTTCCCCCTTCCCTCACACTCCTTTCACTCTTCCCTCCCTCCCTCCCTCAGTCCTTTCCTCCCTTCCTTATCCTGAGACAACACAAAATGATTCAGTTGTGTGGTTAATACAATAGAAATTTCTCCTGTGTTCATTACAGGCTAAATAACTTATTGGAATTGTTGCTTTCTAAAACAGAAGTATTTAAATCCAGTGACATAAGTATATAACGTACATCAGACTGACACTATTGACTCTTAAAGTGATTATAATGTCCACTGTTTCACAGAACACCAAAAAAATCCCAGGCTAATATGAATATATGTCCACTGTTCAGAAAAGACATAGTCATATAGTGACACAGGTTATTCTGGCCTTGACTGAATGCGTTATTTGTTTCTTGGTCACCTGGGATTCCCAAGTGGGTCAATCAAAGTTTTTATGGCATGATTTCCTTTTCATAAAACCATTCTCTTTCTTCTAGCATGCTTGCAAATTGGCTCCTTGGTGATATGTTCTAGTGTCCTCCCTCAAACAGGGCTGGTATGGATTAATCTCTGCATTTGAAGGGCTCATCTTAATCTCTTCCTTTATCATTCATGGGCATTACATTTATTCCTATGGGTTCAGAGTCCATGGGACAAATTCAGAAGCAGCCCCTCTGTATTCCTAGCTGTTCATATTTTCTTCTTTCCCACCAAGAATATATTGGCTGCTTGCCTGGGCTATCATCTGGTATGTGTGAGATGAATGCAAACTAATTTTAAATCATAGTCTAAGATAAACATTATTAAGAAGATAAATATGCTGGGGGTGGGAGGAGGTGGAAATTACAGAGAAAAGTAAAAACAAAAGAAAAATGAAATGTCACAATGTATTCTGAGCATTCTGAAAAGTTCTTACTCAGTTAAATTAACCATCTCCAATATGCCAAGCATTTTTTTCTGTGCTAAAACCCACAGCCTCCCACATGCTAGTCAAGCTCTCCACCACTCAACTGCACTCACAGATTTATATGCCAAGTATCCTAACAATCAAATAGGCCTTTCAGAGATGTTGTTTTAGATAGCATCTGAACAAGGAAAATCACTAGGATACACAATGAGCTATAGAGACAGGTTTCAAAAGAGTAATAGGCTGGGAAAGATGACTACAATGTGTCTAGAATCATTGGGAAGGCCTCATTGAGAGGGTATATTTGAGTGACTGAAGCCAAAGGGGATGGAAACTTGTGGCCACCTATCAGGAGAGCCTTATAGAGATAGGAAACACCAAATGCAAAGGCCTTAGGAGAATGCCTGGCACTTTGTGGGCCAGTGGGCAAGAATTCAGGCAGGTAAGTGGTGACATTGATGGGTGACATGATGTTGACTTACAAAAGGAAACCATATGCCCCATTTAACCTGTGAGAGTATGGGCCAACCCTGTACAGATGATCACACTGATTTGTATAATAAATCGCCTGGTGAACACCTAGCTAGTATGTCACTTTTCGGATTTTATTTGTGATGATATGAAAGGGCACAAGTGGGAATTGGCAGGGAGAGGGGTGAGACTGACACATTTTTATGAGGGTTATTTAGTCTTCTGTGTTGACAATGGAATATCAAGGTGAGATGAAATAAAGAAGTGGGGGGGGGGTAAAAGGATGGTCATTCTAGATCATGCACCACCGCCAGATTTGAGTTGCTGCACTGGAGGCTGTGCAGCTGCTATCAGTGAGAAGGGAAGCATCTGTTCTCTTAGTCTGCTGTCTGGTGTCCTTGCACTTTCTGCAATGATGTTTCTCTTCATTTACATCCAAGGTCAAAAAGAATGCCTTGCTGGCTCTTCTTGTGTCTGTTGAGCTTCCTGTTCAATGCTACCACTCACTTCCTTATTCCTCCTTTTGTGAGAAATAGATGTGAACTGTTATTTTTTTTCTGTTTCTCCTCTGAAATAGCTCATTTTGCTCACACCAACCATTCCATGGAACCTCTGTATATACACAATGGTTCCTACAGCAGCTTCAGAATAATGAATTCCACATGTTCTGCACATACTTATTAACTCATGAATATTGTGATATAAGTTAATAAGTTAGAATGGAGTCTAAGTACAGATGTGAATATGAATTTTATGCCTGCTTAAATAGGGCCATATGTATTCATGGGAATTCAATGGATTCCTACAGATCTAAATATATCCATGCAAAAAAACTTCAGATTTGCCTGTATTTTATTTCCACTTGAATTTTATTTCATCTTTGCAAGAAATATACCTAGTTTTTGATCATTGCTTTCTTTGGTTGAAATGGATAACTGAGGCAAAGAGTATTAAGTGCTGATTATATGTTGTTATCAACAAGAACAGACTGAGACTGATACATATATATGTGTTTGCGTGTGCCTAGATACTGTTTCAAAAATTGTGTATTTATTATATATACTTATGGGTTCTAAGATGGATATTATGAATGTATAATATTTCAAATGGTTGGTATGTCCATGGTGAAGTACTCAGATAATGAATTTAAAATTGTATTCTTTCTCTTGGCCTCCAAGTTTTAGCAACCTTAACATCCAGCAGAAGTTGTTGATCCTAAGGATAAATCGTAATAAACAAACCCTTGGTGTCTCTATATAAACTAAAAACACACTGAAGTGTTTTATAATGTGTGCTATAAGCAAATGAGGTCTATTTTGATTACTGTCTGTTACTTACATATACTTGTGGGGTTTTTAATGCCATGTTTTTCTCTGCCTTGAGTGTCAGTACCTTGTACCAAATCTTATATTCCATATGGTAAATAAAAGTTAGTGAGGTATTTTAAGGACTCTGCTTACAGAATGGGAGGCATTCTAGGAGCCCCCAAGTGGGCTATGTGGGGATTTTACCTGTCTCTTGTTGATTGTGTGAGAAAGGAGGCAGAGCAGCTGTTGGTGTCCCTGCTTAGAGAAGCAAAACATACCACAGCGGACTGTGACAGAACAGGGAAAGGAGAAGGAGTTTGGGAAAGAGTTGTTTAAAGATATTCCAAATACCTCACTCCACCTTCACAAAATCTCAGGCCTCTCAGAGTGCACTCAAGCACTAAAGAGAGAAGCAGCATCCACCCTGACTACAGTCATTCAAAGAAAAGATGAATACCAGTTTGATTTCAGGGGCTTAGTCTAGATTGCTATCTTTTAATTTCATTTCAAACAATAACAACAACAATCTTATTATTTTCTTTATTTTGAATGAATCTTCTTCCAAATCTTGGAATTTTATGCATCAAATACAAAATTCATACATGCAGACATTTTTGTTGTTGTTGGCCAATTCATACACAAAACCAAGTAACTCTATGCTTGGAGTTGCAGGTAAAGGTACCTGTGATCAATTGGATTCTTCATTTGAGATTTCAAATCCATCATACAAGTCACTTTTCTATTTAGTTATCCGAACTCTTGCTAGGATGTAGTGGATCAAATAATCCAAAATTATGGATAATCCAAAAGTGTCATTTATATTTGGCTTTGAGTAACACTACCAGATGTTACTCTAGCAGATTTCCCTACCTAATTAGGCTTCACTTAAAGAAGAAGTTAATTTCATCTTCATTAGCTGTTTCCAAATCAGCAGGATAGGGCAAGGAAGAGACCTAGGGCATGCTGGGTACTTGGAGGAAGCTGGCCCAGAGTGGAAAGTCAGTGGTGGATTGTGCACATGGAAAAAAATTCAAATGTGAGTAATCAAGATGATGGGCATGCACACTGGAAATACTTCTGGGAACCATCTTGAAGAATTCTCAAGCTGCACTGATACTTTTTCAAAATCCTGTTAATCATAGATTTGGAAGAAAAATCAAGATATTCCAAATCAGGAATGATGCAGAAAACCTGAAACTTTGCACAGGAAAATAGAGACACTGTAAGGTTAAGTGACCTCTCACACAGATTGATCTGAGTCAACAGTTCCTAAGAAACTGAAATTGATTAATGAGTGATAAGAAGACCTCCCTGTTTCCTTCTTATTGATGATTTGAATAATGAGGAAGCTAGAATTCTCATGGACTAATTCACATTAAGAGAGCTAAGATAATGAAGCTGTGATTAAATGGCTATTAAAGTATTTTTATCAAACAGAGATCAAGCGAGTGTGAGAATGTGGGGATGCAGAGTGTAATTGCAATTCTACAAGATGCAGAAAAAATTACTATTATAAGCAGGGCATGATCCTTCCATAATAGGCTGCTTTTAGAAACCTTTGGGATGCCGCATGTGGTTTTCCTCCATGTTTCTTCCTCCAGGTGTCCCTTAGCAAAGCAGTCCTTCATCTTCTTTATTGGGTGGATTTTTTTGCTCTGGAGGTTATGCGGCTGGATGAGCTGAATTCATTGTGTGCTCAAACACCATGTCTTCTTTATCAGTTGGAAGGTCCTTTTGCACTTATGAGCAAAGCAAGACAATCTAGTTTAGGCCTGGAGTCTGGGATTTTAATCTTCAGGTGACCTTGGGAACCTATAGGAACATGGTCTACCTTCTTTACTTGTGCTGTTTGGATTATGTCACACCCTGTGCACAAGTCATTTCAGGACACTAAAGTCTCAAAGAACAGCAAGGAGCCTCCAGGTTCTGTTGACTGTTCAAAACATTATTTATTAATGATGAGGCATGGCTTAGGAATTTTTGCAAACTCCAGATTTGGGGTTGTCAGTATAAAAGCCAGTGTATCATCTGTCACAGGAAATTCTTTACACCTGGAGTGAGGTCTTGTTGCTGTGCCTCCTTTCCTCCTGGAGAGCCCTCAGAGAGTGGAGTTTTCCAGATGCACAGACCTTTATATATGTCAGAAGAATAGCAGCAGAATTATACCGTGTAAGGAGAACCCATAGTTGAAACCCCCCATAAGAAACACCCTGGACAGATGCAGAGCAACTCTGGAGGTTGCTGTTGACCTGGGTTTTCCTGTCTCTTCCACTGCAAGGAATCCAATGGAGCTTGTGATCACCATACAGCTTGTGGTGATCTGCTCTTTCATTCCAGATTTCCTACTTTAAATCTTTTAGAGCAGTGATTCTCAATCTTCCTAATGCTGTCATCTTTTATTATGGTTCTTCATGTTGTGGTGACGCCCAGCCATCAAACTATTTCATTGCTAGTCACAGTTATAATTTTGCTGCTGTTATGAGTTGTTATGGACATATCTGCTATGCAGGATATCTGATATGCAAGCACAAAGGGGTCATGACCCACAGGTTGAGAACCACTGCTTTAGATGCTGCTGAGAAATGTTCAATCTTATAATATTGTAATTTCAAGTGACTAGATAGGAGCACAAGGGCCAAGGCTGGGAAAATGTTCCCTGCACTGTCACCTGGTTCACTCATGTGCTTTCATTTCCTGTCACCTGTGAACAGACATGTGTTCATAGGCTTCTGTGCTTCATCTGTGGCAACTTTGATTTATTTGCTCTGTAAATTGGGACCAGAGCAATAATGGAAAGTGACATTCATTGTCTAACGGAGTCTTCGTTGTCACATCTGTTGCATTCTCTGGGAAGATGACTATTGAAACTCATACAAAACTAATTAAAATTGCCACAGTGAGGGACAACGTCCTCTCAACTTTACATGTAGGAATATTTGTTGATCTTTGATACAGAGGTATACCGTTAGACTCCCATAATTAATGAAAAATCAGCGTTTGAAATCATAATAATCATTCATCCAAAATCCAGAACAAACATTATTATATAAATGGTATTGGAGCACCTGAGCATACAGGGATAGTAAACAAACCCAATAATCATTTTTAATTGACAGTATAAAAAGGCTGGTCTTATTGGTATGTACTGGTTGGATGGTAACCTTCCTTGCCCAAGCATCTCAGCTCCACACCCATTTACTGTAGCAATCTCCAATTCCACACTCCCTCCCTTCAAATTGTGCTTTGTGAGAGGAGAATTAAAATAGTTGGTGGTTTAATCAGATCTTGTAAATTAATTATGACATTATCAAGCTCCAATATTTCTGCCATTATGTGCAGTATACATTCATTCAGGCTTATTAAAGAAATTGGTGAAAACTAGTTAATTTAAGTGTTCTTTGTCATTTTGACTTGATTGGAATTATCAGAGTTTGTTTACACAAGGGATAGAGCTGTGGCACTTTTGTATCCTGTGATTGAAAGCAAATAGCAGCTTGTAGTATCACTGGAAAGCCAAACACAAAATTTAAATCAGGGTAAACAAAATTACTCATTTATTAGTAAATACTCTTTAACAATTTTTCTTGAGTTCTTTTTTGACATTAGTGAATTGAACCTTTTTGAAAACAGGATAGGTATTCATGAAAACTGTTCAATATAGTGAAAGTGTGCATATATGTTCTTGGGTATGTGTATGCATTGGAGAGGTCCTCCAACATTATTTTATTATAAAATACAGTCAGTTATAGTAATGAAAACCTCATTAATTTGATAAGATTTCCAGTAGCATATTTTATTTAAGTATACTTTTTTGAGAAAAGTTTTATGACTTACACTTAGTTTTGTTTTTTGGTATGTGGTGGTAATTAGAACTTCAGAATACTAAAAACTGAGTCGTTAGACTTTTTGGATACTACAAAATATTTCAATCTTTCTATTATTGGGAGTATATGGAAAGATACAGAAGAATTGAGGGAAGTGAGGGTTTATTTGTTTGTTTGTTTTGTGCAGTTTAGATTTTGAAGACTATGGAAGTAAAATACCCTTTGAAAAGGACTGTGAGCTTCTGGTTGAGTTTCTCTTCTTCATTGGAATTTAAGACTCAGTCTTTCAATGTGCCCAAATTGCATAACTATACTCTGAAATCTGGGGGCAGTAGGAACATGCCATATGCAAATGTTAAAAAAGGTCTATTAACTCCCACCTAGAATAAAATGGCTCTTCTTGGCCTCTTGAATCCCAAAGAAAGCAAAATCTGTAGTTTGACTCCTAGATAGAGAATCATCAGTAATGAGGGAAAACATTTTTTTTCACATGAAAATAGAATGTCTACATGATAAGACCCTGCCTAATTTCTGTAGTAATACAATTTGATTTTCTGATTAGCTGTCTTTTTCTGTGATTCTTGTAATTTTGTCAGGTCAATTAACCGAAGTTCAGTGCTAGTGAGAAAGGAAGTGTGGGCATTGCCAGCTTTATTAGATGTCAGCAGCTTAGGTGCATTTTGTAATAGAATTGTGTGGGATAATTTAGCCATATTGTTAATGTCATAGCGTACAGAACTTGACAAAAAAAAAAGGAAAAGAAAAGAAATTTGGAAACAGGTCAAATTGGATAAACAATGTCGAATTCTAAAAGAAAGAATAGAAAATGATGTGCACATTCTCTGTGGGTGCCAATAAATGCCATCAATGTGTTATTCTGATTGAGCAATGACTGTGTATTCCATGTGCCCAGCACTGAGACTGATTGATTACATGCATAGGCAAGAATATATTGTCATATTAACAGATGCAGGCATTCTAGTTTTTGTATAGAGAACCAAGACTAATATTATTCTTTATATAATTTGTTCATATTGTTAATAGACTGTTTTCCTTTCCACCAGAGGAAAAGTTTAGTCTATATTTTTTCTATCTTCAGCCCTTGCATTCAATAATATCCATGAAAGGCATAATACAGGTTTAGTTTTGTTTGAGTGTCAATGAAAATGAGTTTATCAAGTTAGAATACACCACAGAAGTGAACCTCCTACTAGAAACCATATCATGCTTAAGTTATATGACTGGCCCAAGAAATGAGTTTGGTTAAGATACATTGCAAATTAGGTTTCCCCTTAGCAACAGACTTCCTAATAAGGAGCCCAGGCATCCCAGAGCATAAATCTGAAGAACTGATAGTCAGCTAAAGAAGTTAAGAAAAAAGAGTAGTTTTGCTATGAAAGGTCTCAAGTTTGGGTTTTGAAGACAAGAGATCCATTATATGGTAGGATTATCCAGTAGGCAAAGATTTATGACTTAAGTTGAGTGAGATGTCAGGAAGAGAAATAAATGATTTGAGGGTGAGCAATGTGATGAGATTATAATTGAAATCACAAAGGTATATAGCTTTCTTTAGTATAGTTATAGTTTCTGATAGTTTTCAAGTGAAAATTTGTCTAAATATTTGGGGTGGCATACTGAGTGGGAGATCTAAGAACTGTGTATGAAGATTCTTAAGGCCTGAGATTTCCTAAATTGTGGGCAGAAGACATAAGAATGTGAAAAATGACTGTGAACACAACAGAAATATATATCAGTATTATGGACTGATCTAGCAGATTACTAAACCAGACAGATCCAAGACCAGTAAATGTATTTGTTAATCACATGATTCAGACTAAAAATGACTTAGGAGTTTGAGGAAGACATAGTCTTTGTGTCTGCCATGGGCATTAAGGATTTCACATACAGTTTCCTCTCCCACCTGGACATGTTCAGCCTATGCTGATTAATCATGGTGCCTGCTTCCTCATGTCAGCTCACTCATGTCTTCTGTGTTTTTTCTCTGTTTCTGCAGAAGATAGATGAAGAGAATGAGGCAAACTTGCTAGCAGTCCTCACAGAGACCCTGGACAGTCTCCCTGTGGATGAAGACGGATTGCCCTCATTTGATGCCCTGACAGATGGAGACGTGACCACTGACAACGAGGCCAGTCCTTCCTCCATGCCTGACGGCACCCCTCCACCTCAGGAGGCAGAAGAGCCGTCTCTAGTAAGAACCCTTCCTATTGTTTAACAGTGGGCAGAGTTGTCGATGGCTGCCCCAATACATGGCTGTGGTGTAGGAACAATCAGGTTTGGATTTTTAATTCAGACTAAAGTGAAAAGAAATCTGTAAGCCAGACTAGATTTTCCAATTCTGTAATTCCCTATTAAAAATGTTGATAAAGCATTTCTTACACGGCATAATGGAAGTTGTTTATGAAAACAATCTTTTACTATTTTTTGTATGTGATTGTTTCTTTAGAATTATTCAAATTCATGGTTAAAGCTTTTTTTTTTTTTTTTGAGACAGGATTTCTCTGTGACTTTGGAGGCTGTCCTGGAACTAGCTCTTGTAGAACAGGCTGGTCCCGAACTCACAGAGCTCTTCCTGCCTCTGCCTCCCAAGTGCTGGGACTAAAGGTGTGTGCTACCACTGCCAGGCTCATGGTTAAAGCTTTAAGAGTAGAGTGAGAACCAGAAAGAAAAGACTAAACATTTACCTTCAGTTTTTAAAACATGATATCAAAACAACTGAAATTTTTTTGAATTTAAGATTGAGAAGTATATGTCATTGAATTTTTTGATTTTTAAAAATCAAGTTCTATGCATTTTAAATTAAATGAATTTAAATTTCTATGCATTTCTATCACTCCTCCAGCCCCTCCTAGGTACCTATCTCTAAACCCTCCCATGCTCCCCACTCTCAAATTAATAGACTCTTTTCCTTCAATTATTATTGTTGCATACATACATATTTATATACATATATGTGCAAATACATAAATACAACCTGCTAGGTCCATTTTTGCTGTTTGTATATATGGTTTCAACATTTGCAGTACTTTTAGTGGCTGCATAGTACTTTTTATATGGAGATGCTATGATTTATTAGGCAATCCAGTATGGTGAAATGTTTAGGTTTTTCTTCCCATGTTTTTGCTGTTACAGATTGTATAATAATGTTTACATTTCCTTGCATATGATTCTAAAAATAGAAGTGCAAACTCAGGCAGTATGCTATAGTTTAAGACTTTAGATCAGCATTTCTTATGAAGATGGAAAAATAATAATAGCTTATCAGCAGCCCAAGTTACTGAAATTTGTGGTAGGCAATGGAGAGTAAATTTGTTGGCCATGAGGAATGACTTTTTTTCAACAAAATGCTTGACCAGAATTTTATTAGTTCTGAGTGCCGTTTGCCTTCTCATCTATGATAGCCATTTGTCATTTGCCATAAATCTCATGGAAGAGCAATGCTGTGTAATTATAGAATGTCATTGTTCTAACATTAATAAAATACTCTGGCCTGATATTTGGAGGTTGATTCTCTCAAATCGTTAAGTCTGAAGAAACTCAATGTGAACACATGGGAATCTGCTTTTTTCCTCTTTGTATTCTAAGATTTCTGCTCTCGAGGAACATACTACGTATGTAAGTTATTCCTCCCTCAATGCCCTCCACGTGTTACTCTATTGTCTGCCATCCTAATTCCTTAACAAGGATTTGCATCTGTACAGTTTGTTCAATTGGGAAGTGTTGTTGAGTCCAAGACATCCTGCATGTGAGGGCAGGGAAGCCCTTGATAGCCAAATGAAGCAACTGGGGTCATGAAATAGTCAGTGCTACTTGTGCTATAACCCACATGTAGGCTATTGAACAGAATTTCTTTTTCACATGGCTCCAATTCACATATTTCTAATCATTAGTTTATATATGTAGTTATGAAACATGGTTCAGAAAATGGTTTCATTGATTCTTGTGTGAGTCTGATGGTCACAGAGAGGAAGATTTAGTTTCTATCCTCTGCCCCCAAAACTTAAGTGGGCAAGGCAGACTTCCTTACCAGAGGTGGTTTTGCTTTGAGAACCTTTTTAGGGAAGATTATATCGTTATTCTTTGTCAAAATCATTTAAAAATTGAGGATAGCAGTGCCAAGCTTCAAATAAAAGAAAACGAAACATTTTCCTAGGTAGCTCTGTAATGCTGAAATCTTTTCTTACTTTTAATGAAACTGTTTCCTTTACCATTCTAGTGCTAAAGTGTGGTATAGTTAAAGAGAAATGTCCTTTGTTCTACTCAACTTTTGGTTACCAATCTGAAGCTTAGAAAATGTGTAACTTTTCTTATTTTCCATTCCCTGGTATGTCTAGCTTAAGAAGCTCTTACTGGCACCAGCCAACACTCAGCTCAGCTACAATGAATGCAGCGGTCTTAGCACTCAGAACCATGCAAACCACAACCACAGGATCAGAACAAGCCCTGCTGTTGTTAAGGTGGGCATGCAAATATTTTAATACAGAGAAAAGGAGGGGGTGCAGCTTGCACAAATCTGCATAATGGAAATAATGTCTGCATGTATTAATTTAGTCAGGATTCAGCAACTGCCTCTAAAGGGGAAGCAGAGCCTACTTGTATCTCCAAACACTGCACAGACGCTTGGGGAAAACTAGGAAGAGATCCTTTATGCATTGTTTTTCTGATGATGAGAATGTATAATTCCTTTCCCACTTGATTAGTACATGCAGTGGTCTGTACTACAACATGTATTACTGGTAGGCTGGTAGCTATGGTCTGTGGATGACTTTAAGATGCATGATTGCTGGTTTGCCAGCTGTTTAACCTGAGAAAGATTGTTTCAGATTCACTGCAAAAGATCTGTCTCTGCCATTAATTGGAGAAAATGCTGGCAATGACATAATTCAGTTAGCGGGCTATATTAAACAATGTTTGTCTTGCCATTCGCTGTGAGTGAAAGCGGACCGTTAAGGGGTACTTAAGAGAGTTGTGAATACTGGGCCTCAGCAATCAGCGGTAAATTAAGGTTTAAAGCAGCTTTTTTTTTCTTTACTCACAGAAAAGGCGCTGTAGGGTCTTGTTAGTTACATGTTGCTGAGTAGGAACATCGGGATGTAGGAGAAATGAAATAAAAAGCTGCATAAATGGCATTTAGGAATTTTAAATGTAATTTTCTTCCTTGTTCTGCAAACAATTATTCACAGCTCATAGATCCAGTACACTTAGACTGAGCACTTCACCGAAAATCTCATCTCTTCAGAAAACCTATATCCATTCTGATAAGGTTCACTTCACTAATTTTAGCTTTTTTATGTCTTGTTTTTAAGACCGAGAATTCATGGGGCAATAAAGCAAAGAGCATTTGTCAACAGCAAAAGCCACAAAGACGTCCCTGCTCAGAGCTTCTCAAGTATCTGACCACAAGCGATGACCCTCCTCACACCAAACCCACAGAAAACAGGAACAGCAGCAGAGACAAATGCGCCTCCAAAAAGAAGTCCCATACACAACCACAGTCTCAACATGCTCAAGGTATGCCAGGCCAGTAACAACAGCCAGCAGCCAGCGGGGGCACTGACCGCACCTGGGAAGTCTGAGCGTGTGGAACCATGTTTGTTTCATCTCATCTGTGTTTGTCTTGGGCAAAAGGAGTGGGGGAGTTTGGTGGGATCTTCCATGGACACAGGTTGAACGTAACCTATTTGGGAGATAAGCAGCATGAGTAATAAATCTGAAAGACACCTGCATTGTTCGCTGGGTGGAGTGGGGCCGCAGGGATTACAACACCTTTGAGGTTTATACACATCTGGATTACTGAGATCGTTGACTGTTATGTTCAGCCGCTTGCCAATTCTGTGCGGGGCTCTTTGATTTTTCCCTTTCCAGTCATGGAAAAAATGAGGCGCTGGAGATTCCCTCTACTACCTTGGGAAGCAGTAAATAGCATTTACGGAGTCTTTCTGATTAAGTACATTCTTGTCTTACTTTTAAGACCACCTGCTTTGCTCACAGATTTTACTTCGCATGTAAGGATTTGGAAACTCCTGATTTCCTCTGCCCTTTATATATAAAATATACTACCTAGATTAAACAACATTTGGGTTGATCTTTATTAGTCCGGTATGTAGTCAGGAGGCTGATACTGGAGAGGCAGATTCAGGTGATTTGCGGAAAAATCTCTCTTGACCGAGATACAGTTTATTCCTCAATTCTTCCCCTTCCAATTATGGAAGTCCAGGACTCAGAAAGAGAGTTGCTGAAAGTAATTTTTGCTTTAAAAATACCAGCTTCTGCTTCCTACCTGGAATCCTGTCATAGATGCAGACATGTTCTGTAGCAGCCAGAAACATTCCCATGTTGTGTTTCGGGCTCCCAAAGGATGGTAGTCCCTGTCTGGTTTCAGCAATGGTAATTTCATACAGCAGGTATGCTGCTGCTGCAGATGCTGCTGCTGCTGCTGCTGACTTTAATAAGAATTTTTTTCTCAGGGTTTGTAATCCTTTTCCCTACTTTGGAGGATTTAGGAATTTTCCTTTAATGTTTTAAGTTGGCTCTCCTTTAGGGTTTTTGTTGTTGTTGTTTGTTGTGTTTTTGTTTTCCTTGCTGGATGTATCAAATTTACTATCAACCTCTGTCTGTCACTTTGAGAGGATAAATTTAACTACATGGGACAAATTCCCTCTGCCAGGATTGGCCCTTGTTCACAAGCTCTATCGTTGTCCTGTGGGTTTTGTTTTAGCAGAGGGGCTGATGATATTGAAGACCAAGGACAAGGAGCCCACTTGGCTTGGTGTAGTGAGTAAGAATCCACTGGGTTCCTCCTGAACAATTTCCAGTCATGCATTCATCTGGAGCTGAATTGAGATCCTCAGGCTCTTTGAAACCCTATGTTCAGGAACCTGATCAATTAGCACAAAGATTAAAGCTCTCTCTCTCTCTCTCTCTCTCTCTCTCTCTCTCTCTCTCTCTCTATCTCTCTCTCTCTCTCATATTGTCTTTCTTCCCTTTCACTCTCTATATTTCTAATACCCTTTTGGAGTTCGAGATTTTCTTAGAATTCATTTACCATTAAATATTACCATAAACTCTTACAAACCATGGCACTGAATAATTAACTAGGTCCTTGGAAGATGGAATCTGAGAGGGACCAGCTATATGAAGAATTTTTAAAAGTATAGATCTGTGATAAGGCATAGAAGGTTCATCACAGAACAAAGCCTGCTGTTTCAAAAGAAAAATAAATCCCATAGTTATTAGAAGCCAAGGAGAAATGAAGCCTAGCCTTCAATTAATAACCAATAGCTGCTTACCCCTCAAGATTATTTAAGTTATTCAAATTAAAAAAGTAGAAATCACATGAACAATCAGAGACCACTTTGAAGAGGACAGGTATGTTTCTGACTGGGCTTTTGGTCTGCTCCTCCTTAACACTGTGGCATTATGTACTTTTTGGGTCCATAAGATTATTGCCTAGTCTATGGTGTATGCTGGAGTCTCATTCACACATTCATTCACACACATATTTATTCAAAAACAGCATCTACGTGAAGTGTAACTGTGAGGCTCCTAGCAGTCTGTCGTCAGTCAGTCCTTGGAACAGCACCAGTGAAATTCTCTAAAAATGAAACAGTGGTCCTTGTGAGACAGTACCTGTGAACCAGTGTCCTGTCAGAGATTCCAGAGTGAGGGTGGCTAGAGGATTGGACCCTGCATAGGCCTCTCATTTCCTGCTTGCCTTTGCTGGTATTCAGCATGGCTGTGGCCAATCTCTCCCTGTGTTGCTCTTGGAATTTCCTGTACCTAGCTATCTGAATTTTGGAGACCTTTGTATAAGCATTTAACATGGCCTGTTGTACATCCAGATTTCTGATTTTCAATGTACATTTATTGTATGATTTATCTCATCATTCCTAATTGGATAGTATTGTCTATAGAACCTGTGTAAATTATCCTGGCTATTAGCAAAATACCATTAAAGTGAGTAAAATTTGTTCATAAATTCATTCTTTTTGAAAGGCTGATTAAATTAGGCATACTCAAAAATTAATGTACAATCAACTCATCTATCTGTATATATGTAAAAGCCAGTTAATCAATGTACCTAATTTGTAGAAGACAGCATGAGCTTCATATTTCTGGATGCACATCGGATAGATGATATACTCACTATTCAATTGTTTAAAAACTAAATCCTAATCTACAAATTAAATATGTAAATACCATTTTTCATATAAAGTACCTTATTTCAAACTGATTTAGACATAAATAATAGTTTTACATTTCTAAAGACCTTATTACTGGGGTTGATTAACTACTTTAAAATGTGTTGAATTCAATTCCTTTTGATAATAGGAGGAAGGAAACATCTCAGTGTCCAATTCTTGCAAGAATCAGTTTTATGGCCCTATAGCATCATTTAGCATCTTTGTGTCTCAGGGTATTCAACCATAAAGTAAGAAACTATTCCAGAGACTCTTTTCATTACAACTCTATGATCTTCATTATACATGTAGCTAGCTACCTCTTGACCTTCTGAAAATAATTAACAAGCAAAAATTGACAAAAGCTTACATGCATACATTCCCATAGATAAGAATATATGCATAATATATTTCTCTTCATTTAATCTCTTCTTCCTGCTCAAAGCACAAGAATGACATAGAGAAGCAGTTAACACATTAGAGCAAGAAATTCCTAGTCTTGCATTTCTTGCTGAGAAAAGACACCAAAGGAAGTAAGATATTGTGACAATCAAGGGTGGAAAGGAAAACTGAGCTTTAGAAAAAATGTATATTGCTCTTTTAATTGATAAATATGATGCCTTCGTGTGTCTATCAGATTTGGGATGCAAACTCCATTTAAGCCATCGATGTCAATGTCCACAATTTGTCATCATCTCTCAATGATGGTTATTGCTTGAGTCTCAGTCTCATAGAAATTTCCTATTCTCGTGGCTAGATACAAAACTATGAATTTTAGGAGTAAAATCAACTGAATATTCATAACGATCTGTCACCTTGTAGTTACTCTGCTATTGCCTAGTGTAAACAAACCGTGTACTAATTTCAAATTAAAAACAGAAAACAATATTTCTCTTTGATGGCATGGTGCAAATTTTGTGTCCTTAATGAGATGGTGCATTTGTGGGAAAATTCTATGTTTGTATGTGTTTCCTAATGGTATTGTACTGATTCACATGTTGTATGAAATTTGCTTTAGTATAAAGCAAATTTATACTAAATTTATACTAAACTGTGGTCTGTCTTTTAGCCAACATTAAGGATTCCCTTAGTTTATTCTTACAGTTGCCTGGTTGTTTCCTATCTGAGTGTAGCAGAAAGTTGATCTGAAAAAGACTCAATATTTTATAATTAGTTTCTTCTTCTTTCCTGTAGCCAAACCAACAACTTTATCTCTTCCTCTGACCCCAGAGTCACCAAAGTAAGTATTAAGAAATGCAAACATTTTCAGAAAGGGAAGGGGGTTCTAATACATTTGGCTACAGCAACTCCATTTCAGTTTGTTTTTATAAATGTGCCATATCTTCCAGTGACCCCAAGGGTTCCCCATTTGAGAACAAGACTATTGAGCGAACCTTAAGTGTGGAACTCTCTGGAACTGCAGGTAAGCTTTTATTTCAGTTGGAAGTTGTCTCTGTGAAATACATATTCGATGACCGTCTATGTTTTCACTGAAATAGAGTACAAATCGAATTGGATAAGAAGTCATCTGCAAAGTATCTTCAGTTGCTTACTTAAAAATACCCCCTCAAGAAAAGAACCCCCAAACCTTGAACTAAAAAAATGTTTTAAAGAGACAACATCATTAATTTTTCTGAACTAACTCAGCCATTCTGATACATGGCTTTGTTATGGATTCTCAATACTACTTTAGTTTAAGACATCCAAACATTAGTAGGAAAAAAACTGAATATTTTTCCAGTTTCTTTTTTAGTAACATTATTTTTATTATTTTTTGAGAGTTTTGAACTCAACATCTTTGATCTCCCACCCAATAAGTGTGATGGATATCTAAGTTGTTTCAGTCAAGTCCACAAGAGACCTAATGAGAATAATGGTATATATTTTTTAAATTTTGAAATGAAAAATAAGTTAATGATATTAAATAATATGTGCAAGGTCATCAAAATGGAAAACGGAGATAAACTTCATGTATAATACTTTCTCACTCTTTGTCATATTTAGCAGCATAATGCTGATATATATATATATATATATATATTATATATATATATGTCATTGTCTTTATCATCTGAGACTTTTGAAATGCTCTAGTTAGTACTTTGTCACATGGAGACAAAGGGGATTTAAAACTTAAACTAACTGAAGAGTTTCTAGACAAACTTCTGAAGTGGTTGTAAATAGTGCTTTAGGATGTAAATGGAGGCTCTTGACATCCACCAGAGAGTAAGTCTTAGGATGTCTAAACCAGAAAGTCCTTGGCTCTGGCCATTTCTGATAAGGATAAAGGAACAGTAAGTTAGACAAGATGCTTTCAACCAGAACTGTGGTGCCTACATGCACCATGGTCATTGTTGCTAAGTTTAATTTCACACTTTGAGTTTGCTAAATTACCTTCTTATCAAAGGTCTACTGCATGACTGCATGGTTTGTTCAAGCAGCAGAGTAGTTAATTTCATGGCGTAGAGTATGTGTATGCAGATGACACATATACACATATATAAAAACAGGCTTATATAAATATGCACTTACTTCATTCACTTGTAAGCACAGGCATAACTTGGTTTATTTTTATAATATTTATTTTTGCTTTTCAAAATTATGTTTATATGTGTGTAAGTGTGGATTTGTGCACATGAGTGCAGATGCCTGAGGAATGCAGGAGAGAACATTGGATCCACTTGGAGCTTGAGTTACAGGCAATTGAAAGCTATCAGACTTGGGTAGTGGGAATGAAACTCAAGTCTTCTCGAAGAGAAGTACATGCTCTTAACTGCCAAACCATCTCTCTAGTCTTTATCTTGATTTCTTGAATAAATTACAACTTACATACATTAATAGAAAGAATTTTTGTGTGCACATACTATCTGTAAGAGAGGCCTCTTATTTGATGAGCAAAGACAAATATTGGTGAGTTTCTTTGAAAATGTGATAACCAATATAAATACATATAAATATCCATTCAAGTTAGGAGACAGTAGGCATGGCATCGAGCTTCACTGTGCTAACCAGGAATCCATTCATTTTTTCTTTGCATAAATTACACCAATGAAATGTCATGGGGCTCTCCAATTTTTATTTCATGTTTGTTTGGGTATGATAATCTGGGTACAATTTTTTTCTGGATTTTTGTGATATTCCCAGTGCTTTGCAATAACACACACACACACACACACACACACACACACACACACACACACACAGTGTCTATTCTAGAAATTACATTGTGTCTTTTAACAGAAATAAATTTTCAAATTAACTTATATAAACCTTTATCATCTTACCTAGTACCAGTCCCTGGGCCACTGGACATTAGCAGGTTTGAGAAGATTACACCACTCTGCACCTCAGTAAATGTCCAGCTGAAAGGGATCTATTAATGAGAGTGTCCAGAACTTGTTGAGTTAGTCTCTCTGTTTCTGAAAGGAACAAGAGTTCTTTCCTAGTTATGTATAAGTTCTTGATTTTTGATTAAAGAAATATTTATCATGAGTATAAATAATGTCAGCTTATTGGAAATGTGGCAAGTATGATTCAGTTCAAAAAAGTTCTTCCTAGTTCTAAAATGAAAATATTCTATACATAAGTGTATGTAACTGTTATCATTATGTGTGTCAGTGAATGCTTAAAAAATTTAACATCCTAAGTTTTCACTTAATATAAGCTGCCTTTTGTACCATGTCAAATTCTATTATCAGGATATAGCAGTATTGTGTAATATTCATTTAAGTAGGAAAATAGAATTTTTTGCTAATTGCTTAATTTTACATGTTTAGGTTGTTCTATAATGTTACTATTTTGAAGTAGCACTCTGGGAGAAATCTTTGTACATAAATTTTAAAATTTGATTTTCTCAAAATAGATTTCTAATAGTTGTTATTGACAAAAATAAGCATTTAAATATCTTAGGGCATTCTGAAACATGCATTGCTACACTGATTTGCCAAATTGTATTTCTATTTATAGCCTACTAGTGCTAAGGGGACATCCATGCTTCATTACATCTAGGTTGATATTAGATGTCTTCCTACCAAGGCATCTTCCTAATTTATAAATATGAACACATCATAAATTTATATTTATTTCATTAAAGATATTATGAAACTATAAATCACTTATTTTATCTTCTTCTTTTATTTATTTTTGTGTTTTTTAGATTTTATTTAGTTTTCTATTTTTATTTGATGGATGTTTTGCTTGCATGTGTGTCTATGCACTACATGCATGCAGTGTGAAAAGAGGCCAGAAGAGAGCACTGGATCCCTGGGACTTGAGTTACAAGCAATTTTAAGCCAACATGTAGGGTGGTGCTAGGTATAGAGCCCAGATGTTCTAGAAGAGCAGCCAGTGTCTTAATATCTGAGTCATCTCTCCAAATCTTATCTATTTACTTTTGTACTATTTGAGAAGAATGAAAGTCCTTGCGCTTACTAGATAAGCACTCTACCACCAAGTTGCATTACCCATCCCAAGCACTTAGTTTTGAATGATTTACTTACAAGTTTGGATTTTTAGTGGCCTACTCTATGGAAAGGTAGGAAGAGATTATTTGTAGATGTTACACATCCTTAACATTTTATATAGTACATTTATTTCTGTAGGGGTTTTATATCCATATTATTAATTAAAATATTTCCTTCTTTGTATCATTGAAAGATTATTGGTACAATCGAAACCAATTTACCAGGATCATTTTTCCTCTCTATTCATTATTGGTAATATGCCAGGCCTTGGTGAGAGAAAGGAGATTGCTCTTTTGCCAGAAGGCCTTTAAGAGGCATAGAGATAATTCCATGTCTAGTGCTGAGAACAGGGTCTAGTCATAGGAGGTACAAATGAATTGTTGGGAAGTTTGAGATATGGTCTTATAACTTATTGAGAAAAGAATGTTCATTGATAAGTGATACAAAAGGAAAACAGCTTATCATATATAATGCTTTGGCACCTTTAAGATATATGAGCCTAAATGATGTTTTTTGGTTTGCTAAGCATGATATCAGTAACTACAAAGGAAAGGTGCGCTGGAGACAAATTGCATTATACAATAGAGAGTATTGGGATGAAGACATGAGGACTCACATGGAGGAGCTGAATGTTATGGAGGGGGAAGTCTTGTAGTTAGTATAAAGGAAGAGATTGGGTGGAAGGGAGAATTTTATAGTAACATCCACTATTGTGGGTATAGAAGGAATTCTATGTAGTGAGTGATGCCCACCATCTCCCCTGAGTAATCTTCTGTAGAGCACACTTCTCAGGGGTCAACATTGGGCATCAGGAACCACAAAGGAGAAAGGAAGTCATCAAAGACCACTGTGACACCCCATCCCTGTTTAAGAAAGTGTTTGCACAGAAGATTTAGAGCATTGAAGACAGTTAAGTGTTGGAAGGAGTATCAAAGCAGTGTCATTACTCCAGTGAATAGTCTAGGTGATCCATGGAAGGAGCCTGAAGGGAATTGGGCTTTCAGTAAGCTCAACTGACTTGCCAATTCTCCAGGAAGGAAAATATTTGCATTGGAGTTTGAAACAGGAGTGGAAGGAGAGAAGCAAGAAGGCAAAGTCTCAAAGAGATGGTCAAATGGCAATGTGTTTGGCATTGACATGATATTAGCAGGAGACTACAAGAGGGGAGCCACATTCCTTCCTCTTTATCTTTTGATAAAGACTGTTTGCTAAGACTGTTCTGTGTCCTTGGTCATTCTTCAGTTTTGAGTTTATCATCACAACTACCAAATGAGATTACTGTACTCAAAGTAACAGAATACAAGTAAAAATATAAATTTCCAGTATTTAACCACTTGTGCCCTACAAAAAGTGGCAGCTGCCTGTAATTCTACTTGAATTTGAACACTTTAAAAACAGCAAAGGTAAAAATAAAAGTACATCATTATGATAAAAGAGACAGCCTATCTTAGTGAAGTTATACAGAACCCACTTTGATGTTAGACAAACTCAATTTCAAGTCAGTAATGGAGTCTCTATAGTTTTAAGTGAGACTGAGTGTGACTGCCCACACATCATATAGGCATTCAGTCCATATTAGCTTCTTCTGAGGCTGATGCACCTTGCTTCTCAAATTCTCAAGTCTCATCTGTCTCTAACATTGCTGGTCTCTCTGCTACAGAATCTTAGACAATTTCACATTTGATGTTTATTATTTTCTTTTATGGCACACACTAGCCTACTCCTGCTTTTGCAAATCTTGAATGAATTTAGAAATTTAGAAAATGGCAGTATAACTAATATCTTTTGAATTTTGTCAGCAACTACTTCTACTGCCACCAATGCTGGTGATTCTTCACTGGTGTTTTAAACAAAATACCACTTTGACTCACTGCCCATTCCATTATCTAGGAAAAAAAGCTTTATGTTGACAACAGCTTCCTGGTCTACTCTGGGTTCAAAGGAGCTTGGTCTGACCAGTGTAGATTTCTTTTCTGAATTTTAAAGATAGTAGTTGGCATCTGTTATGTTAAATAGTTTTCTTTCCCCTTGCCAAGTGCCATTGATTGGCATTGGCTGCCAGAAGCAGTGTGTTGAGAGAGATCCTAAGGCCAAGTTTGTACTCAGTGAGAATGTCATGATCAATTAGTGATGTCTGCCACAGGTACAGCAGGGGGTGAATGAAGTAGAAACAACATCCATACATACAGTTGATTTGTTGGTCTTTGGTCTACGTGTTTATTGTGTTTAGTTGAGACAGAGAAGGTACAGCAAGTTGCTATATGCATCCTCCTATTGTCTTCTTTTACTTTAAAAATTTTTAGTGAATTTTCCCAAACATTTAAGTGGAAATGTAAAGACTCAACAGAATTCTAAGACCTCCAGAATAATGTGTGTGCCCCATCTGCAGCATCTTTGGGAGGCAGGAGGGATGAGAGAGGGAGTTTGTTTTATTAGGTATTGCCAGCTGCTCTGACTTCCTTGTGATTGTCCTAAGCTAGCTTGTTGTGACTGATAAAAAAAAAAGCTCTTCTCTTTTACAGGTGTAAAAACTAATTTGATTTCAAAATAGCTGTTGTTAGTAAAGCAAGATGAGAGAAAGGAGAATGCTCTTTTGCCAGAAGGCCTTTAAATCTATTGCATATGGAGATTTTTCAGACACTACCAACACATTTCTGTGTCTGAAATGGAAATGGCAAAAGAATGTCAGCTTAACAAGGTGATGGCTTGAAACACAAGACATGAAGGAACCTGGTAAGGGACCAAAAGGACTGGTCCCCAACTTTTATGTATATGCATAAATGTGTTTTGGTTATCACTATAGACATGGTGAAAGCAACTGAGCTGTTTTATAATGGATAAAGAAAGTGAGCAGAACAAAATAATCAGCTGCTTTTACATTCTGAGACCTCTGGGTTCTGCCCACATTTCCCTCTGTTCACATATCATTGGCAACATTATTTTAAATGTAATGGACTTGCAACTAATTTGATTTGTTATTATTTTCTTTGTATGATGATTTAATAAATGAGTACGCTACATTTGCAACAATTACTTCCTCCCACAACTCCTCCCCAAACTACCCCTCTAAATTTCATGTCCTCTTCTTCTATAGTTATTGTTGTCATATCATACACAAAACACACACACACACACACACACACACACACACACACACACACACACACACACAGTATAAATAGTGTTGCTCTTATTTAGGGTTTTAGGATTGAGGCCTCATCCAAGATGAAGAAGAAGAGGAAGAATGAAAACACCTGGATCTACTTCCCACAGCAGTGATTCACTGCTTGTAGTTGTTTTTTTTCCTGTGTGGCACCCTGTGAAACTGTTCTCTGTCTATATTGCTATATTAGCGTGTTGACTGGTACAATCTATTCAGGTCTTATGCAGAAAGCCATAGTTTTTAGTGTTCATGGATTCAAGCATGCTATATGCAGAAGATGCTATCCTGCAACAGTCAATCTGGTCTTCGTGCTCTTCCTATATCTCTGCCTCTACTTCCATGATGACCCCAAGTTTAGGGGTAGCAGCTCTGCTATAGATGTCCTATTTGGGTCTGGATGCTCCCTGGTTGCTTATCATCTGAATTTTGTGATGTCATTTATTTTTAACTGAATATTTTTGCTTGATTTAAATAACTAATGATCAAAGTGCATTTTAGTGATCTTGTGATTAAAAGAAACACACATTAATGGAATAGTTTCTAATTTCTTTTCTTATGAATTTTTAAGAGAAGAGTCTTTACTTTTCTAAAGAAAACATTGGCAGTGTACATTCAGTATGCCCTTTTGGCAGTTATTTTTTCTGCATTTGATGTGCTTTGAGAAAAATAGACAAAAGCACAATATAAACAATAGGTAGTACTTTTACAGGAAACAAAACCAAAAACTGCTATAGAAAATGTGTTGCTAAGCTTGACAACCTGAATTTGATTGCTGGGATTCCAATGGTGGAGGGAAGAAAACTAACTCCTGGGGGTTGCTATCTGACCTTCATACTTGTAAGCACTCATACAAACATCTGTGCATACGCATACACATGCACTCATATACACACCCCCATGTGCCATCATACATGTACATCAAAGTGAATAAATGTAATTCTTAAAAGGAAAGCACAAAGTGACTTTGGCAGGTTATTTAATCCATTCCTATTTAGGAAGAATCCATGAAAGGGAATTTTGGAGCCCAGTGCAGTGTTTAGCCACTCTGACTGGCAGGCCTGTTGTCCTTTAGCTTCTATTTCTAGCCTCATTCATCTAGGCCCTGGGTCTGTAATGCTCACTTTTTCTTCTGTTTACTTTTCTGGAAATGATACTTTCCTATTGCCTATTTAAGTCAAGGATAACAAAGTAACTTCCAAACTCACCTCAGCTTTGGGTTTTGGTGGTAGATGACTGCAGTATCAGGTTCTCAGCCTTGGATCTGTGGGAAAGTACCTAAGGGACAATTAGTAATGGCTTTGACTTCAAATTCCACAAGTAAAAATTGGGATATCAGGTTCTTTTTATAGGAAAAGTCTTGAAGCAAAGTCAGTTCTGCAAAGTCAGTTCCATCCTTAATGATCAGGATGATATGCAAAGTAATTCGTGATGTCAGGCAGGGAATTCCCAGTCAGTGTGGATGGATGCTGGGCCAGAGAACCAGGTGATGCATAAGAGGCCTTACTGTGCTAAGTGTTAGTTGACCCTTTAGTGGGTGGATTTCATGGTCCACACGTGACTCTTGGGAATGAACAAGAGATAGAGGACATCAGAAGAACCAAGATCAGGCTAGTGCTTTTAGCAGCTGTTGTAGCAGTAGCTGCTGTCCCCGTATATATCAGCCTTCTCTACATTCTCTGATAGGCTCTTCCAGTTCTGAAGCTCTAGGGTACATGAGAAAGACAATACCTATTGTCTTTGCCTTACCTTCCTGCCTTGGTGAACTTCTAAGCTAACTTAACCCCTCAGTGTTTTTCCTTCAAATCTGAAACTGTCACACAACCCAAGCAAAATCCTGCTGTTAAGTTAATTCGGAAGTAAACTGCAGAGTTAGCAGGACATTCTGTGCCAGGTTGTAAACTGTGCACAAGAAATAAAAAAGGTAAGGAAAAAGTAGCCCTGTAGAATTTAGGTGGATACTAGGGCTCAAGAAAAAATGGCAAGAGCTTCATCTTTTATTAGAGTCATTCAATTAAACAAACAAACTCCAAAGAGAGCTGCTCAAAGAAAATCACCTCGTGGCACGTAATGAAAAACAAAACAAAACAAAACTTGTCTCTGAGTTTTTTCTTTAAATAAAAGGGCTGTTTAAAAAGATGACTTGTAGAGTGTGTGCCACTTCTCCCAGATCGGCAGTGCAGAAGTGCAGAAGTGTGAGTGATGTAGAGGTACTTGTTTATTATAGAGCACATTTCAATGCAGTAATCATAAATATTGCTAAGGTTGTGCTCTGTTGAAATATGACCTACATACTCTTGATTGTTTGTGTTACGTGATTTGTCTGACACCCATTACATTCTGGGTAATAGCAGCCATTTGTTGCTCTGCACAGCAGGCTCTTTTGACAAAAGAAAATAGGCAGCAATAAAAAAGCTATAGTCTGAATTACATTCTGCACGGAGCTGCACTGCTGAGAGTTTGTGCAAGTGTCTTAACAATGCTCTGAACTGCCTCTTGTCAGCCTTCAGCCTGTAATGGCCATCTGTCCTCACATAAATCTGTCAAAACCTGCTAAGTTCAAGAGAGAGCATGGAATATACCTTGTACTGTCAACACCAAAATGTACACATTCCCCAGAAAAATCAACACGCAGGAAAGGAGCCAGAGGTTATGGGAGGCATTAGCACTGTTGATTTAGGCTTGTGGCATGAAATTGAGAGTCCAGCCATTAGTGGAAAGATGAGCAAAGGAATTGAGCATTAAGGAATTGAGTGTTGACCTCTCCTGTACCACAGGGGAAGAAACTGTGGGCAGAGCAAGCCAGGTTAGAGAAATATAGCTGATTCAGAGGCCAAGAGGGGTAACCTGTCCCATCAGCTATGCTTAAAAGTTTGACACAACATTGGAAGAAACGAAAAAGAATTCTCCTTTGTGCTTTCGTTTTCCTTTATTTTGCCTTAGGTATCATCTATATTTGGAAATAGATTTTCAGTTAAGCCCTGAGTGATACAAAGTCTGTCATCCATGAGATTTCTCAATCTTGTGCAAAGATATTCTCTGAATATGGGAGTTTTGATAAAGAGTCTAAAGAAAATAGTGAATTGTCTAAAATCTTTGCCCTGCTCTTCTGTGCACCAGCAGTGAACTGTTCTTCATTTGGTGAGGAAGTAGGATTTGACTCAGCACATGATCTGCACAAAGGTTGATAGCCCTAGTGTGTTCACTTCCAGCATACATTTGGTTTTTCCCAGGGCATTTCCACCCATTTTAAGCATATCTACAACAAAACATAAGTATTTCAAACTTAGAAGAATTACCACTTTATTAAAAGCAGCTGTGATGTCCCTGGGGGTGCATACCATATTTGAAACACGGGTGACCCGTGTAGCATCTGGCACACAGTAGGTGTGTTGTGGATGTCTGTTTGGTAGCAAGAGGCTCTCTGTAGGACATGAAAAACTGTCTTTCACTGAAATGAAGCATGACCAGGGAATCACTATATCAAAGAACAATTGAAAAATCATTTATTTAAACAATAATGAGCTTAGATACTAGGGCAAGTGTTTCAAATTTTCAAAAGTAAAAGAATTTCTATATTTAAAATCCCTAGATAGTCAAGGTATTTTTAGAGCTAGTCTCTCTTTTATAGTGGCCTAATTTGGCATTTCTGAAGTTCAGAGTTTCTTTTTATACATCTGGACTGTCAGTCAAAACACAGATATTTGGAGTAAAGGCCACGTGCTACACAGATGTTCAAAGATCTTGGTTCTCACTATGTGGTCTGGGAACCATCTCATTAAAAATGTGTAACCAGCCTCCTAAGTGACTCTCAGGCCACGGACATGTGAGACCAGCTATTCAGAAAGAAACTGCTAAATGAAAATAAGCAAAATAACCTGTAGACTATTAAATGCAGGCAGCATCCTACAAAGCACTCTCTGGAGAAAAGTGTTGTGATTCTCCTTTAAAAAAAAGATAAATGCAGTACATATGAAGTAAGCCACCCAACATGTGTCATTAGAACAGAAAAAAAAAAAAAACCTACCATAAACTGAATGAACATAAAGAGATTTATGTAGGTTGATTCTTGGTGTTGAATGGCATTCTCTCCTCAAGGGTCACTTTTTTGGGTTTATTTGACTGGCACTTGTTGGCACTTACTCAACTTACTCAGCATTACTTTTTGAATGTGTGTTGTACTGTGTATGTCTGGCATAGACACTCATTAGTGTTGACGTGTGTGTGTGTGTGTGTGTGTGTGTGTGTGTGTGTGTGTGTGTGTGTGTGTATGAAGGTACACATTGATGCAGGCACATGAGGAAGCCAGAGGTCAGAATCTGATGGCTTCCCTCAGTCACTCTTCACCTAGTATTTGTTGCTTTTGAGATAATCACTCACTGAACTTGAAGCTAGCTCCTGGATTTGGCCAGGCTTTCCAGCCCATGAGCTTCAGGATTCATTTGTCTCTGATGCCCATCACTTAAGAGTTACAGGTACATCCTGCCACACCAGACTTTGTACAGTGGTGCTGTTAATTTAAACTCGGGTTTTCATGTGTATGCAATAGGCATTTCACTGGCTGAACCATCTTCCCAGCCTCTCATCATCAATTTATGAGCATCTTGACTCTAATGGGGACTCTTCAAGAACCTGACATCTCTTTTTTTGAGCATGAGTCCTTTGAAATGTGTTGTGTTGGCAACCAAAGATAACCAAGGTTAGAAATCTCTACACAAGAACAGCAATGCAAAATCTAAACAAGATGAGAAAGAGAAAGAACTAGAACTTCTTAGTCGAGAAACAAGCTGTGCTCTTTGTAATGGAGAGAGTAAAAAGTACATGTGCCTCAATGGAACAGAAGTTTTATGCAGGAAAATGTTGCCCACATCAAAGAGTGAGCCTGTGGACAGAACTGGTTCCTGTGCAACTCAGGTGTGCCCAAAGAAGAGTGTCCATGTCTGTATTCATCTTTCTGAAGGCCACCCCACCTTTCTCCATGGAGATAATTAGCTCAGCATGCTTAAAATTGCATAAGTTTGGGCCAGAATATTTTCTTTAAGGGAAAACATTAATTTCTTCCACATCTTTATCATCAAGTAGGAGAACAAGACAACGTCTTTCTGTTTATATAAAAATTGCATGTGGCTCCCTGTGACCTACTTGGTTCTTGACATATTTATATTTTTTTCCAGCAAGGTAGGAATTTTTTCCCTCTTGAAATGTACAGTTGCCTTGAGTCTTACCCCAGGCTTGTTAACAGAGAGGAAAACTTTTTTTTTTCCGCTGAATAGCATTCACTCTTCCTCCTAAATAGAAAATCTATTGTAAACTAAAATGTTCCCTTGTAACCATAAAGTCATTTGAACTGCAGCCTGCCTGCCTTCAAAGTTCCTTGGACACTGAGCTTCACAACATTTCTTCCTGGGCAGGACAGAATGAATGGAGTTTATTCATGGATGAGACTTGGAGGTAACTACTATGCCTCAGACTGTCCTTCCTTGGCTTCAGAATTTTCTGTAGCAAGGCACCAACCCATAGACAGCCCTGTGTTCCTTTATTTGTTCTTTATATAATTAGCTGCTGAATATTGGAGTCATTCAGTCATTCTGTCTCATGCCCTCAGTGACAATGTGCTCAAAATAAAATGGTCCCCTGGCATGGAGATATTTAGAATCACTTTGCACTTAGTTTTCTGTTGCAAAACCATATTTTAGGCAGAATGTATTAGTTATGCTTACAAGAATGTATTATACCTACATTAGCCATGGTTTACTAAGTTAATGAACTGTGGAGACAAAGACTCATTGCTGTCAAGTTATGGAGGGGCTCTGGTTCCCTGCATTCAGCTGGGCCATCCTATTTTGCTGAACCCTTTTCAAAGTTGTCCATGTATGTCATTCCTACCCTGACCAAAATTTGCAGTCATTCCACCTTTTGAAAAATATTCCCCCAAGGGTAGATTCTTGATTGTTCTAAGAGCCTTGATCCATTTTTATTTTTCATGTAGCATTCTTTGCAGACAAATGCTGCCGAGGCTGTTCCATGATTCTCAGATCCCACACATCGAATGCCTTTAAATGACTCCTGCAATTCCCTTGAAAATGCTAGTTTTGGTGACACCTGCTGCTGGGGCAGCTGGCAGTGACACATTCCTGTTTTCTAGGCAGCAGGATTTGTTAGCATACAAATACTATGAAATACAAAAATATCACAGCCCTTGCTGTTGCCTGGTGTTGTCCATCCATATTTTGCTGGGTGACAAGAACTTAGGAGAAGAGTCCATTTTCAGAGCCTATCATTAATTTAGTTTCCTTCTTCTTCACTCAGTTTTAACTGTAGTCTGAAATCTAAGAAAATCAGGGAATGTGTTTATCCTTGAAGAACATTCTCTCTATGTCTTTTCTTTCTTTATTTCCCCATATTTCTTTTTGTTTCTCTTTTATCATAGGCCTAACTCCACCCACGACTCCTCCTCATAAAGCCAACCAAGATAACCCTTTCAAGGCTTCTCCAAAGCTGAAGCCCTCTTGCAAGACCGTGGTGCCACCACCATCAAAGAGGGCCCGGTACAGTGAGTGTTCTGGTACCCAAGGCAGTCACTTTACCAAGAAAGGGCCAGAGCAATCTGAGTTGTATGCACAACTCAGCAAGTCCTCAGTGCTCAGCCGAGGACACGAGGAAAGGAAGACTAAACGGCCCAGTCTACGGCTGTTTGGTGACCATGACTACTGTCAGTCAATCAATTCCAAAACGGATATACTCATTAACATATCACAGGAGCTCCAAGACTCTAGACAACTAGACTACAAAGATGCCTCCTGTGACTGTCAGGGGCACATCTGCTTTTCTACAGATTCAGGCCAGTGCTACTTGAGAGAGACTTTGGAGGCCAACAAGCAAGTCTCTCCCTGCAGCACCAGAAAACAGCTCCAAGACCAGGAAATCCGAGCTGAGCTGAACAAGCACTTCGGTCATCCCAGTCAAGCTGTTTTTGACGACGAACCAGACAAGACCAGTGAACTAAGGGATGGCGACTTCAGTAATGAACAATTCTCCAAACTACCTGTATTTATAAATTCAGGACTAGCCATGGATGGCCTATTTGATGACAGTGAAGATGAAAGTGATAAACTGAGCTACCCTTGGGATGGCACGCAGTCCTACTCATTGTTTGATGTGTCGCCTTCTTGCTCTTCTTTTAACTCTCCATGTAGAGATTCAGTGTCACCACCCAAATCCTTACTTTCTCAAAGACCCCAAAGGATGCGCTCTCGTTCAAGATCCTTTTCTCGACACAGATCGTGTTCCCGATCACCATATTCCAGGTCAAGATCAAGGTCCCCAGGCAGTAGATCCTCTTCAAGGTAAGGTCAAAATCCACCCCATGCTAAAGTGTTTCTTCCTAAGTCAGAAAAAATATCCAACCTCAGGTACTCTTCTGGAGCCACCCAGCCAATTATCTGAGTATTGTACATCCCTCCCCCTTCTCCATGTTCTCTCACATACCCAGTTCTGAGCACTCTACCTTGGCCCATTAGAACACAGAGACACATATGTGAGAAACTTGCTTGTGTAACTTTTTCTATTACCTACAAAGCAGCCCTGTGCCTGGAGAATTGAGATCCGTGTAGGATAATCCTGACAGCGTAGTCACCGATGAGCTGTGGTATCAACAGTAAGAGACTTGGAGAGGGAATCGATCACTTCTTGGTCTCTTGTCTGAGTAGCTGATGGCCAGCTGTCACTGGAAGATCTTGCTGTTAAGGAGAAGACAATTCCTACAGCCCTGAGCTTCCAGTGATGTTCAGTGGTCCTGGTAACGTGGGCTAAGAGCCAGTTGTAAATATCCTCTTGGTTTTCTCCTCTCTCCCAGATCCTGCTACTACTATGAATCAAGCCACTACCGACACCGCACACACCGCAATTCTCCCTTGTATGTGAGATCACGTTCAAGGTCACCCTACAGCCGTAGGCCCAGGTAACGAAGCCTGTCCTTTTCCTTCAGCTCCCTTTATCTCCTCCTTTAGATGGCAATTATTACCCCAAGCTCTTCTTGTCCCCTTCCCAAAAGATAATGTACTTTTTGTTCATACGGAGGCAGTTGGCCTAATGATGAGGTTCTGTTTCCCAGGTATGACAGCTATGAAACATATCAGCATGAAAGGCTGAAGAGGGATGAATACCGCAGAGAGTATGAGAAACGGGAATCTGAAAGGGCCAAGCAGAGGGAGAGACAGAAGCAGAAAGCAATTGTAAGCAGTTGGGGCTAATTTCATTTCTTCTCTTTTCCTATGAAACTTTTTGGCAGGTGGGAGGTGGCAGATTAACCAATAACTGAAAATTAATATTTTGTTAACAGAGAAATATTCCAATTTTTGGCTGTAAAGTATCAGTCTTAAGACCCTTATGTGAAAAAATGGTGTCATGATTTTTTCTCATTACAGTTGAGTTGTGGAGTTCATTAGCTTTCTCAAGTTTTGTTTTGAAAAATGCAGAAAGGGGAGGGTCCTTGGGTCTGATAGGTATTGGAAAACATGTAGGTTTTGTTTGTTTGTTTGTTTTTGCTGCTTCCTGTTACTTTTTTCTTTTAGTGGGGTTCGAGGAGATTCCAGAGCCCATTTTAAGTACATATTAGAAATGTGGCTAAGGAAGTCAGTATTTCTTACCTGTGACCTGGCAGTAGGGGGGGCGGGAGGCCGGCAGGGGTGCTCGTTCTTTATGCATTCACCTGACATGTGGGTACTGCTGAAACTCATGTGTAAACATGCAAGTTACAATGAACCTGTCTGTTCTCTGAAATCCAATACTGTTCTTCACTAGCAGCTAATAATGTGGCACTCAGGTGTTCAAAATCCAGTACATGCCCATGGCAGACATTCTTAATCAATCATGGAACTCTGTCCCTCTGAGGTCCCACAGAGCCTTAAGGTCTTTCCCAACATAGTGCTCCTGGGAGCTGTCGCTAATCGATGAGATAAGGCACTGTTTTGGTTCACTGCCCCTGCTGCCTGTCTATGCTAGCTGCTCCAAGTCACAACAGTGCAAGGCAGTGTTTGACTATCTTGCACATAAGCTAACCAAGCCTTGGAGAAATGAGTTCTGGCTATTAACGATGGGTTCCTGTGGTACCTCCAAGAAAACTCAGTAGTATCAACAAAAAATGAGAAGACAATAAAACTCACTGTATAAAGAACATCCCTTCTGGTGTCAAATCAAGTCTTAGCTGATAGTTACCAGCTAGAGTAGAGAGGTTAAATGAGAGGTCTGTTAATCATAGGAATTGAAAGAAACAGAAATGAGAAAGAAATGAATAGTTAGATTGAAGTTCTGGATGTTTGGTACCATTTAACTATGCATCTACCAAGGCCTGAATCAAAGGCATTCTGCAAATTATAACACTTTACCTCATTTGTTTCTCAATTTTCAAATAAGCTGTGATGTTAAGATTTGCCAGAATGTCATTAGTTCACACTTAGGAAGCCTAATGAAAATGAAAATTTCAACTTTTCTAATATTGCTTTATTTAATTAATGGCCTCTTCAATAATTATAATTCACATGCATACGGTGCCATATAGTTTACAAAGCTTTTTCACAGCACACGTACATTGCACTTAGTAATTACAAAAGGGAGCCAGGTTGAGAGCACACACAATAACATAGTGTTTGCTGATTCATTGCATTTACTGCTTATAAATGCATATCTTACAGATTTCCTGATTTTTCCTTAAATATAGGGTATTATTTGCTCATTTGGGCAAAGTACAGTGCAATTCTAATCAAAACCAGATGAATGTTTTAATCAAAAATATGTAGATAAGTGGCATGTATTTATTTTTTTGCCTACCAAAATAATTTAGGTCTAGATACTTAATTAGAATAAAGAAGGGGAGGGAGACCTGCTGTTTTCTGGTTTAACTTTCTCTGAAAACATCTAGTAGATTGCTGTAGCCCTGATGAGGCAAAAGTGCTCTTAAACTCGCCCTCTCTTTCCTTTGTCTCCCAAAATGTTGACTTAATTCTTTGGAGAACTGGTTATATGAAAACATTATGCATTAACTAGACACTAGTGAGACTTTTTGTCATTGGTATTTATTTAGATTTGGAAAAATATTTGAAAAAAAACCCTAGGGAACAGAAATTGTTTACTAGTACAGTGATCTCCAAGTAGTAAGTGTTCCATACACATTAGAGACATTCTGTTGAATAAATTCCCACTTGGAAAGTTATATGTTATTTCTGTTGACCACACACGAAGTTGAGGTCTCAGAATCTCCTGATAAGTAATTACCAGGTGCTTGAGACATGCATTCAGGTAAGACCTGGCACCTGACTCCAAAGAGCTTGAAGTCAGCAGGCAGATAAAGATGTACAAGCAGGAAATATAACGTGATTAGTGACTTAATAGAGGATTCATCTAAGGCACGTGGTTAAAAGTGGTCATCAAGACCTGTGGGGATGGAAGAACAAACATGAGGAAGTTGAAATTAATTAAAATCCTGAAGGTAGGGAGGGCAAGTGTTTTTAACAACTAGAATGTCCAACATGGCAACTGAAGTTAATTACATGAGTAGTTCTCTTAGGCAGAATTAAGATGGACCCTGAGAATGGATTTTGAAGACTTACTACAAAGAATAGTGGGAAAGTTCTAAGTGCTTTTGTATCTATCATGAATCATATGATATTTTAGATATTCTGAGCTAAATGGTATGAATTGTTAACATTATTTAGCATATTTTCTGTTTCTTTTTATATTACTGAATATGGCTTTTAGAGAATTTTAGATTACTTATATTGAAATGCTTTTATTGAACATTGTTATTCATGTTAGAAACTGTACCTACGATGCATCTCTAGAAAATAGTTCATTATACTGGGAACCTCTAGTGATTTAACTATTAACACAGGCAGAATGGACCAGAAATAAGGCAATGCATCAAAGTAGCAGGCAGATTTTGGAGTCATATAACTCATGCTAAAGATTTTTTAACTCAGTAGCATTATGTAATGACTTTATCCACAGAAAGATTTTTTTAATTGGTTTTCTTCTTCCTTTCATAAAACTCTTCTTTCATGTGCCATAATACATTGGAAAAATCTTGGACTTGAGGAAAGCATGCCTACAGTGATTTTTTCACTCATTTGCTTTAAATTCCATTCAGGAAGTAGCTGTGGGAGCCAAGATAGGCCACCTAAGTTAGCTAGATAGGTGACTTCCATTCAATTTTTGAGATGCCCTTAAAGTAATGGAATGAATAGCCACTTGATTTTATAATGTCTTGGATGCCATGGTGCATTAACCACTAAGCAGAGAAATCATGTGCTTAGGGAGCAGCAGTTCAGAAGTTCCAAAGGAAAACATAAAAAGCATTAAAAAGTGGTCATTGATATTTTGCAGAATAAGAGTTCAGTTTTGTCTTGTGAACAGCATTACATCTGTGTTGAATTTTTGAGGAAAGTGCTTTGGGAGATCTGCAAACTTTTCATGAATTGAAGCTCTAGAAGTCTTCATAGAGCCCAGGCTCAGCAAACTTTCATAAAGCCAACACTAACAATTAGAAACTACAGAATTCTCTGTAATGATTGGATATTATCATTATGCCAGTGTCTGCTTTTCACATGAATTCCATCCAAATTCTATCTCAAAGGCCAATTGACTCTCTGCCTTTCTCTGTCTCCTAAGTTTAAAATAATTTAGATTAAACTGGAGCTATGAATGCCAGAGTTTAGTACTTAGTGTCTGAACTGTCACTGTTTTAATTTCTTGCTGAAATCTAAGTCCAACTCCATTTGCAATCTGTACAGTTTCTGCCAGAAAACATGACAATGGGATGTTAATTTAAAGAACAAATCTAGACATTATGATATGGCTCAGTGCTTAAAACCAAACCGAGAGGCTGGGAAATGGCTAGGCTCTCACATAGCTCTCCTCTTATCGGTCACTAGATAGTCCAGGAGTCACAACTGATACATCATTACTGTTGATTATAAATGTCTCTCTCCAAATGTAGAAATGTTGGTTATTTTTAGAGAAAAGAGTTCAGTTTCCTATATAAGCTTTTCATAATGGTTTTTCAGTATTTAGCCTTTTCAGGAAAATATGTAACATGATTGTAAATTCAGTATTTGGAAATTTAGCTTTATAAGAGAAAGAAATCCTAGAGGTTTGTTTACAGTATCATTCCTATAGTGTGCACCTTGATATATTCAAATGATAGATCTCATATTAAGTATACACCTGTACACACAGAGAGAGAGAGAGAAAGGGGGGCATAACAACACAAGGAAGGACATTAATGTCTTTATTGTAGTCAGGGTTTTGCAGGTACAAGCATATTCCCAAATTCGTCAAAATATTTTGACTGAATATGTGCAGCTTTTATATTCTGAATATATTCAAAGAAAGCTGTGAAAAAGCACCATTATTGGTCTATAGATTTGGTTGCATCTCAGCTTTTATTTGACTGTTTGCTCCTGGGTAGCCTTAGCTGCTAGGCTGAGAGATTCTATATAGTATTTGCCGATGGGTAATTTTGGAAAACTAAATGCTCTCATTTTTTTCTGCCCCCCAAACATCTTTTAGTAGGAGACATTTAATGAAGTACACTGCATAAATGTACTTAATACAGCAAGGACAACAGATTCTTTTCAGTTGATCCTTCTTTCTGGTCAGCTTTATATATAACTTGGATATCAACTCTGTCACCTTTTTTTAAAAAAAATAAAATTATTTAACTAGACTATTCAGTCATGCATAGTATTCACATACTGGTGTGTGTGTGTGTGTGTGTGTGTGTGTGTGTGTGTGTGTGTGTGTGTCTCACAGCAACTTTGCTGAGCACAGGCTCTACCCCTGGAGCTACTTCCCTAGAAATACCTTGAGAATTTCTGCTGAAGTTATTTTGCAGCTACTCTGGAAATGAAAACAAAAATCTTTTGTTCTGAAGGTTAAAGTGGAGTTCCCTTTGCAGAGAAAGAAGAATTAACATTTTTTATGCTGCTCTGAAATAAAAATGTAGAATAAAAGTACTGGGAACCAAAGTCCAAATTATACTAGACACACTGGTGTCTAGGATTATGGGACATTTTACTGAGGTAATTCATTCAAAAGTATCTAACCCATCATTTGGCCTATATAGTGCTCAGTAAATGTCAGCTCCTTACTGATTCTCATCTCTCCTCAGTCAAACTCCTCTTACTGGGAGTCACTTATTATTTCATGAGAAACAATGTTGCATGTTTTCCACAGCTAACCATCAAGCTCTATTTCCTTCCTGAAAAAGATTTTAGTAATACAAAGTCAGTTAATTCCATCATACTTTTTTCTTTATTTATCTCCTGTGTTTGAATGTAACGAGAATTTACTGCAGTAGTTAATGCAACATAAATCTTCACTTGTATTATCCACCCCATCAGCAAGCTAGCCTTTGTGAAAATTGAAGCTAAAAGTTGTTTGATAAATGTTCCATCCTCCTCAATAGTGAAAACTGGTCTGAAAATAATTTTTCAACCAGCTTTTTTTTTAAAGGTTCTGAGTCCCTTCAAGCCCCTAAGAAGTTAGAAATGATATTAAACATTTTGATTTCTTCTCCTTTCATCTCCTGTTTGGAAATTAATGTCTTGAAAAATTGGATGCAAATGTTATTTTTTTAAGATACGAACTCTATTCATCTATCTAATTCAACTGCAACATGTTAAAAAGCTGATTCTTTGCCAGAAATCTTGACCAATCACAGAAAGATTTTAGTCTTTGCAGTCTAGACCTTAAGGTGTCTTTCTTCTATTTTCATGTTTAGCCTGTGGAAAACAAAGGACTTCAATGCTTCTTAGAGCATTCCAGCACGCCTTCAGTCTTCTGCTCTTTGTAAGGTAGCAGGGCAGGGCCCATCCTTGTGTTTCATAAAAAGAGCTGGTAGATTAAAAGGTAATTTGAGTGATGGAGGAGCAACTCTTTCGAGCTGTGTCTCCTTTCACTGCAGAATCTTTCAGTCCTAGGAAAGGTCCTCTGGGTTATCTCTTTTAGTGAAGATCATTGTTGCATACAGCTTTGTATAAAGCCTCAATTCAGAAACTGTCCCAATATGTCTGCACATATGGTCGATTTTCGCTTTAACTTCACATTTCCTTGAATACATAGGCTGTGTGTATTCCCATAATGGTAGCTGAGCAATTTCTGTGCTATGGCTCAATTTCTTTCATTCTCTTCTGCAGTTCCCTCTCCTTTCTTTACACAGTAGTAACTTCCCTAAAAGGCTCATTAAAAAAAATCCATAACACCATGCAAGCAGGCGCCAGGAAGTTTAAGTTTAGATAACAGTCCCATCACATTTGGCTGTTGGGCTGAAACTGGGTGCGTAAATAGAATGGAATGTGCAGTTGTGATTCCCTTGATAATGTGTGTGAAGGACTGCTTAGTCTTGAGCATCACCAACCGTTTCTTTCTACTGACTATCTAGCTGTGTTGCATGCTCTGGAAAAACAATTTAAGCCTTCAGTTTCGACATACAATCTACATGGACATGAATCTTGAGTCTTCTTGCTTTACTTCATCAGGCCAGTTAGGAGGCTCAATAACATGTCAGAGGAATTTTGCTCCAACTGAGTGGAATCTCTGCTCTGATTTCCAGAGTTCTTTTTAAAATGGTTTTACAAGCATGCTTCTCTTCTATATTTCTCTCCCTTTGATCTCTACATTCCTTTTGGTAACTTGTAGCACAAATAACAAAAATCCAAACACAGATATTGGGAGTGAACCTGAAAATCAGAGAAACAAAGTGACCAGCCACTAGAGAGTTCTCACCTCCACCAAAGCTCAGACCAGAGGGGGGAATCCATCAGACCTCAGACTGCTTCTGACTCTACTGCTCCTCATACCTCTGAGCTTCTGTCTCCTCCTGGCTTATATTCCTCTCTAGTGCTAGGATTAAAGACATGGGTTCCAAAGTGCTGAGATCACCTTTGTGTGAGCTCTGTTTCTCTTTTAGACTGGATCAATTTCATGAAGCTCAGGGTGTCCTTGAACCAACAGAGATCAGTCTGCCTCTGTCTCCCAAATGCTGAGATTTAAGGGGTATACCACCACTGCCTGGCCTCTAGGGCTGTGGCTATCTTTGCTCTCTTATCTCCAGATAAGCTTTATTTGTTAGCTAAACAAAATATCACCACAGTAAATCACTCTGCTGAGCTGCCTAGACAGAGCTTTTCCCTTAATAGAGGACCACATTCATATAATATCCCCTTTATGATGGACTATCTCAGAGAGTAAAGGCCACCCAGGCATGGGCTAGTGTTAAAATGTATTAACTGAGTATGGAAGAGAACATGTAGCTATGAAGAGCACATTTTTCTCTTGAAGAGGATATAGGCTTGGTTTAACTCATAACCATTATAACTTCAATTCCAGGGAATCCAGTGCCCTCTTCTGAACTCCATGGGTTCCAGCTGCCCAGATGTTGAACATACAAATATTCAGGAAAAATAGTTGTACACATGAAAAATTAAAAATTAATTTATTTTATTTACTCTTAACTATTTACTGAGATTCTCTTTCATACTTAACATAAATTAGGGTAAAGAACAGATACAGCCTCTAATTTCTTGAATTCTTCATTGTACTAGGGAGAGAGGCATTGAACAATGAATAAACTATAATGATTTAGTTGTACTTAAACAGAGAACTACAGGGAAACATGTATTACTTAAGACCAGCTAGTAGCACTTCACCTGAATTCTCAAATGAAACAGCTATGGAACTTAATGTAGTTCTAGACAGTAAGTGTGAGGGGCTTAGGGTACAGTTTAGGAAATATATTCCAAGTTATAATGGAACACCTTATGCAAAGGCTTTGGGATGGAGTGATCACACTGTAATTAGGGGCCTCTTTCTGGCATAAAAACTAGAGTCAGGGAAAGATGAGCTGTAGGAGAAAAGCCCATGCAGAAAAGTCCAGATTTTGCAGGGCTCAGCTACTATGTTTTGTTAGTGAATTAGATATATTATCAGAAGTATTAGAAGTCATTAATACATTTAATTTAGATGGCAAATGACATGACCAAATATTCTTGACTTATTGAAAATTATTCCATCTGTGAAAAAAAGTCAATAAGAGTGAGAAAACATAGACATGAGTTTTTAAGTTGAAAGGTATTGAACTAGTCCATAAAGAAATGTTGGAAGTGCAGCACAGGGGAGAGGGAATAATGAAGACAATTGGAAAGAGATTAAAGAGGTAAATTAAGCTCAATAGGACCTGGGTTCAGTCCCCAGCACTCACATGCTACTGCCTCTTTATAATTCTAGCCCCAAGGATCCAGTGCCCTCTCTTTGCCTCCTGGTGTGTAGCTAGAGAGTGTGGTTTAGCAAGGTTGTTCTGGATGAAGAGGCCTAGAAGGTAGTTGGTTATCTGAAGCTTGGAGGAGCTCCCTTCCCTGACAAAAATATTCAGTAGTGTTGTTTATAGTAAATGTGGGTAAGCATCGATGAACAGGCCATGGAAAAAGCTACAAAACATGCAGGTTGATCAGTTGCACTTCGGAGGTGCTATGAAGCGCTCACTCTGTGGCAAATCATTTGCTAATGCTTGTGAAGAAGGAAAGGCTGCCAGTAAATGTTGGCGGACTTCTCTTTGCCTTAAGCCTGAAGTGATGCTGTTTGCAGCTTCGAAGAATTAGGCACTCAGTATACCCAGACAAAAACTCATGGGCAGCTGGACCTTTATGCTAGCTCTATGTTTCCCAGACTTTGCTTTGATTTTACTTAAATCTTTGCAAAGTCAAGTTCATTTTGTTTTGCTAGACCCTTGTAGACACATAAACCAGTTAATAAGGACAGTACCTGTATTTGCTCCAAATGTTCTTTAAAACTCTCCTTAATTTTGAGACATTATTCCATTTGGCCCCTGCCCTACAACAAGATATTCAAGAGTGGTTTTTTTTTTTTCATTAAGAATGAACCCCACATGAAAAGGAAACTTATCTTCAGGCAACATAGTCTTCCTGTGTTTTGTAGGTTATAAATTTCTAATAAATTCAACATTATGATTGTATTGACATCATTTGTAGAAATGAGGCTGCCTCACCTCAAGTCCACTCTTAAAATAGGACTGATCTATTGGCCAAGTAAAACTTATATCCTTTTTCATTTGGCTCTTACTCCTCAGAGACATGTGGCTAAAAGTGGCCTACATTTGAAGACTGTTTCTCAAATGTTTCTCTTTAGAGAGTGGTACTTTAGAACTGCTCTGTATCCTTGATACAAATGATGAGAATCGAGGCTTTTCTCCCATTTGTTTTACTGTTCATATGCATAAACTCCAACAGTTACATTTTGAACATGTTCCTTCAGGACGTTTTTTGGGGGGTAATTAGAAATTAAGAACCACGCTTTGAGGATGTCAAATTTTGTTTATTTTTTTCTGATTAGAATTCTGAGTTGATAGGAAATTAAGTAATTTCTAAGCCAGGTTAGTTGTTGTAACAATTCTGAAGAATAATAACCAAGGCATAAGAGCTCATATATTCCATATGTACTGGTTATCGTTTTGGTAATTAAAAAAAAAACTCATTGAATGAGTGTCTTTTCTAAGACAAGAGTGGAACAGAAGAAGTGGAAAAGAGAAGATCTGTGGAGAAGAAAGCTTAAGCGTGAATAAAGAGCCTGACATTAAGGCATGAAAAGTCAAAGTTGGTTCTTGTGCGGTATTTTATTTGGTTTACTCTGTGAGTGCTTGTGCACGATCATATGTTCATGGATGCTTCTAGTGGCACATTTGCATTTTGTCTCCAGAGCTAGAAAAAGCATCTCCCTTCCTTGTCGTTCATAGGAAGAACGCCGTGTGATTTACGTTGGTAAAATCAGACCTGACACAACGCGGACAGAACTGAGAGACCGCTTTGAAGTTTTTGGTGAAATTGAGGAATGCACAGTAAATCTGCGGGATGATGGGTGAGAATCTTCAAAATTATTTCTTGTTTAGAAGCTGACGTATGTTAAAAATTATGACCCTAAGATTACTGGGATGGGAGTTGCCAATGTAAGTGCTTTGACAGATGACATGTTGAGTTCAGAACCTTATTTATTTTCTTTCATCCCTATTTATTAATCTTTCTAGTTGAGATTTCCTGTCTCAGAATAAGTATTTAGCTGCCTGACAGGACAATCACACTGATAAATGGATGTGGTGGCAGAGATGCTGGTACCAGTGATGTCTCCCAGAGTAGAAGAGGTTGCAGTCCTCTCTGCCAATGCTGCCTAACCAGCTCTGAATGCCTCTTCCCTGCCCATTGCAGAGACAGCTATGGTTTCATCACCTACCGTTACACCTGTGATGCGTTTGCTGCTCTTGAGAATGGATATACTTTACGCAGGTCGAATGAAACTGACTTTGAGCTGTACTTTTGTGGACGGAAGCAATTTTTCAAGTCCAACTATGCAGACCTAGGTACGGTATATAACTGTTGTACATGGAAAGGTGAATACATAGCATAAAGCTCAAAATGCAAGTTAGCATGTTCCACAGACACCTTAGGTTAGGCCATCACTTGGCTTTCCAAAAGGGAATAAATGAATACAGTTTCTTTTGTTTTTATAGGAGGCTGTTTCAGAAGCAAGGTGCTTAAGTCTGATCTTTAATGTCAGCTGTTTGTGGACTCTGTAAATAGATACTAAGCCATTGGTGGTGTTTGTATGTGGTAGAGGTATTGTCTTATGTGTGCATGTGTTACATGCATTTGTATCTACATTTATTCAAGTTTTGTGCATGCCTATGTTTGTCGTCTGTGTTTGCCTGCCACACCTACTCTCAATCCTTTCCTATAAATTCAAGCATTGTCATTGCTTTGTGGCACAGTGTGTGCCAAGGGCTTGTTCTTCCTTCTTTATTATGTCACAAGCACTTGGAAACACTCTCATTATCTTTAAATTATACTTGAGAAGAGACAGCTGAAGTCCGTCACCTAAATGACCACATAATTACTTTCTTGAGAATAAAATAAAACAAAAAACCAAGTTTGTGGAGTGTTTCTAGATCCTGCACATTGTATAGGAAGTTCAGCAAACAATTGTCATTTGAGAGCAAAAATCACAATAGGAGATATGTACTGTTATCATGCCCTGTACATATGGTTAAAATTAAATATATATAACTATTTACTTTGTCCTACTCACAGGAGGCTCTTTAGGTGAAAAGTTAAATTCTGATCAGCTTATTATCCACAGATGACAGTATTACCAACTGTTTTCAGAATTTTGTCTTAGAGTTCCTCTGCTCCCATAGTGGAGATCATGCTATATATGTGCAAATGCATGCTTTTACCTGTACAAACAGCTTCAGTTCTACCCTTTGTAGCAGTAATACACATATTCATTCCCTGATGTGATTCACAGGACCAAAAATAACTCATGCCATATTCTAATGGATGCATACCATTTTGCTGGGTGTGTAGTATCATTATAGTTAGTTAATTCATTATAACTCTATTTGTATTCAATTTTTAATTTTTGATATTATAAATATGCTACAATGGACATCTTAATGTTCTTTCTAATTTTCATTTTGTTCCATTGCTTGCCATTCTCTATCTAACATGTACATTATATGCCTTTTAATTCTTTGAGGAAGGAGTGAAGAAAAGTGGCAAATGTGCATATCATGACTATTTTAAATTAATTCATAATAAGCATAAAATTAGCATGCACATCTATTCTTCAGCATTATTAGCTATCCATTCACAATTGCTCTGTTGCAGTATAAAGACAAAAAGGATATACCAAATACTGGGATTTCTTTTTCCCTTCCAGTACAGTTGTGTCTTCCTGGAGTAATTGATATAGGTGCTGTGCATTGTTCAGGGGGAATATGCTATAATTCACTTCACAACCTAAATAGATAGAGGGAAAACAGGGGAGCGGCAGCTGACTACTGGAGAGATAGAGGCCTAGGGATGAAAATATAAAACCTGGCAAGTCATTTGTTCAAATGTTGGCTGATAAAAACAGTCAAGACAGATTGAAGCCTTGAGTTGATTTGACTTATTTCCTTCAGTGTTGAAGGCTAGTGTGTTTCTACTCTCTCACAACATCTAGAGTTTAAAACAAGCTACCTAGAGGGGTCTTTAGATCACGATTCATCATTGCAGAGGGAGTACTGAATGGTATTTTCAAATTGAACTGGTGCCTCCCTGAAATTTTTCTAAGAAGAATGCTTCTTCTCACCTCGTTATCTCACTGCCCTAGCTAGTAGCCATGAAAACTTTGCCATTGCTAAGCTCACTCACCGATTTTTAAAAAACAGTTTTGATGCATATGCAAGAGCATGGGATATTCAAATTCCCTAAAGTGTATCAGTGCCATCAAGGTGTGGTTGTTCTGAACATATTCATGAGGTAGCCAAAAGAGCCCACGCATAAGAGTCACATCAACCTGTGTTTGAGACCTGCCTCACTGCTGATCTTCAATAAGCATTTCAGCTCCATTAGCTTCTGGTTATTTCTTTATAATATAACTCCACAACTCACTTGTTGTGGAGGCATATTAAATATTTGTTGAGGAGCTGATATCACAGCGCCTAGTATAAAATAAATAGGCTATGATTAAAAGTATGAGCAATAAGAAGTTAGAAATATAGGATTCTTTTTAAATGGAAAAATTACCATTAGGATCTAGCTTAGGAGTACAATAAAAATTTCACTTGTCTTGTTATCTTTGTTTCAATGAAGAATTTAAATTAGATGTTTCAAGTTATATGTGATCCCTAAATAAAAGGAACATAACAATGTACTGCATACATAAAGGAATTGGAAACTCATATATATGTTAAAATTAAGCAAAACTGACATGATATAAGTATATATATGTATGAATGTACATATACATATACATATATATTAATTTTATTGAGACAGGAAAATGTGCTATCATTATTTTGGACCGATTCCACCTGTATTTTCTTTTACTGTTTTGTTTGCTTCTCCAAATGAAATTATCCCACCACATGTATTCTATTTCTCTACCACAGAAAATGGCTGATGATGACTATAATACTATTAGAAGAAAATATGATGATTGCAACTGCTATTTGTTAGCCAGTTTTATAAGTGAGAGTGAAAAATTAATGTAACTTGATTAGGCCTATAATGGTGAAGCCAGGATTTTAAATTTACTCTATGAGTTAGGAATTTCTATCTATTGATTCTATTTACTGTTATATAAGCAAATGACTCTTACAAAAGGCTTTGATAAAAAATACTAAGAAGGGATAGATACATGGATCAGCACTCTAGAATACAAATTGCTCTTTCAGAGGGCCTATGTTCAATTCCCTGCATCAATATGGTGGCTCGCAACCATCCATAATTGCAGTTTCAGGAGGTCCAACACCCTCTTCTGGCCGCCAATGGCACATGGTGCACATACATACCTGTGGGCAAAATACCCATGCATATAAAATAAAGTAAATAAATATAAATGTTAAAAAGTGTTGATCAGGAAAGACAGGATCAGAACAGGGTGAATTTGTTGTGATAAGAACATAATGGCTTCAATTAAGTATTAGTAATACACATAAATCATGTTCAGGCATATATAAAAATTGAAATAATACATTCATAGTTACTTTTTTACTCAAACAATAGACTATACTATCAGATAGTATATACATAGCTTTACATTTTTTTCTTGCCATTTATTGGTCAATAACTTCCAGATCCATGTGAATATTGTCAGCTATGGTTTTAATAGTATGTGGGTGCCTGAGATTAAATCATCCATTTAACAATATTAGTTTGACTATCTACCTGCTGCTAACAGTTTTCCAGGTGCTAAGAAAGCAAATGTTATTTTTTGTTTCTATTAATATGCAACCATTATTTGAAACAGTTTCTTTTAAAAATAATGAGAATGATTTTTAGTTTATTTTCCCATTTTTTGTCATAACTTATTGTGTTCCAACAATCCTTCAATATGAGGGGGCATGGTGGAGTTCCTACTGTCGTCTCATACAGGGCATGTCTCATCCAACAGGAAAATCTTTTTTGGATGCCTATAAAGAGGCATAATGTGTGTTCTTGTATAGGTAGGTGTGTATGTGAAGTCCATCATAGTAATGAAACTATTGAGAAATATTGTCTCACATTGTCAATTGTCCATTTATCAATAGAGATACATAACATTAAATTCTAGATTAGTTACCCTTAGATCATCCAACATTAGGCGACTGAACTCTAAATCCCCTCCATAAAAAAGTGAAAATTGTCCTTCCTGGCCCCCTAATGCCTTTTGCCGTACACACTACCCCTGAGCTATACCCCCAGTCCCAGCTAAGCTTGTCTTCATTTTGGGATTTATGCTTCCATATTTCTCTACTCCGGCTGTCATGTGATTTGGATTTTTGTACTGTAACTTAGCTTAGGAAAATTGTGAAATGCTTATATAGTTAGTAGAATTGTTAATGTGTTTCTGAAAGGTTTTATATCTTTTCAAATAAATACTTTCCAAGAAAGTAATTCATTCACAGGAGATTTTTGGTTGTATTTCCAAGAAACTGTTTCTCACTTATAAGACCAGCATATACCATCTACATTTTTTTGTAGATATAAATTGAGCTAGAAATGTTAGACAGTATCTTACTTTACACATACTGCTAAACACAGGTGTTTTAAAGGAGTTATTTGAAGTAATATGTGGGATTTTGCATAAAATCTGATTTGAACCAAATGAAAAATCCAAGACATTCTAGAATGATCTCTGTCCCTCCAAATCAACTGAATTTTATGCTCAACAAAGTTAAATCCATTGAATGGGAAAATTATTTTCAGCTTTTACTTGTGCCTTTCCATCTAAATTATTGGGGAACCAATGACAAATCACTTAAAATGCCAAGATAAGAGAAAGGAGGTCACTTATAAAGATATTAAATATTAAAGAAATATTGACATCTACTACGCTTGTGTACTCTGAGTTCTCAGGTATACAATGAATCAATAGGTATTTTTGTTTTTGAAAGCCAACTACTCTCTTCTATATTTACATTTATATGTTCAATAAAATTCAGGCATTGTTTTAAATACATTGATTAGCTGCATTACAATTGAGCCAGGTATCTTGAATTGCATTGAAGGCCACCAGCCAAGGGTGCATCTAACCTGGTTTGGGTTTCTTTCAGATTCAAATACAGATGACTTTGATCCTGCTTCCACCAAGAGCAAGTATGACTCTCTGGATTTTGATAGTTTACTGAAGGAAGCTCAGAGAAGCTTGCGCAGGTAACATGTTCCCTGGCTGAGGATGACAGAGAGATGGTCAATACCTCAAGGGACAGCGTGTCCTTTCCCAAGACTCTTGCAAGTCATACTTAGGAATTTCTCCTACTTTACACTCTCTGTACAAAACATAAGTCAAAACAACAGCAACCATACTAGAACAAGAACAACAACGGTTTACATGAACACAGCTGCTGAAGAGGCAAGAGATGGAATGATAATCAGTAAGCACACGTTTATTCATGGGTGTCAGCTTTGCTTTCCCTGGAGGCTCTTGGTGACTCTGTGTGTGTGTGTGTGTGTGTGTGTGTGTGTGTGTGTGTGTGTAGTTGTTTGGGAAGTACATGTGTGCACATGTGAGGACTTGGGGGCACCTGACCAGAATGAACAAGGGCAAACCCCTTCAAATGGCAGCATTTCCATGAAGACACACTTAAAACCTAGAACTTCAAAATGTTCATATTCTATACAAAAGGAAAATAAATATATATAAATTAAAAGGAAAGAAAACTCACAAACCACCCTAAAATGACACTGCTGATGTCTGCCGTCAGCCTCCGGTACCGTCTTTTCAGAAAGTGCAAAACCAACCTGCAGCAAGCTCTCTCTCTTAATGTAATGATTATGTGACAATCCCGAAGATACTACAGGTTCCATAGAACTAATATTCTCTCTTTCTTTGTCTCTCTCTCTGTCTATCTCTGTTTCTCTTTGTATCTCTCTCTCTCCTTCCCTCCCTCTCTCTTTCCTTTTGCCATGGAATCTGGGTGGGAGAGGATACTGCAGGCACCAGATGCTAAACTTTCCTAACATTTTGAAGTTTCTGTAGTTCGTCCTTTGTCCTGACACCTATGTATATGTCCAAAATGTTGATCTTCCACTGAAAATTTTGAAAAGCCTTGTCATTGGTCAAGCGGGGAGTGTTTTCAGCGGTTCCTTCTGAGGAGCAGACGTGGTGTTACGTGACTACTGAGAATTGAGTAGAACTCTTTGGATGTGTTCAGATAATGTAATTGCTACATTCTCTGATGTAGTTAAGTATTTACAGATGTTAAATGGAGTATTTTTATTTTGTGTACATACTCTACAACTATGTTCTTTTTTGTTACAGCTATGCACTGTAAATGCAGCCTTCTTTTCAAAACTGCTAAATTTTTCTTAATCAAGAATATCAAATGTAATTATGAGGTGAAACAATTATTGTACACTAACATATTTAGAAGCTAAACTTACTGCTTATATATATTTGATTGTAAAAAAAACAAAACAAAACAAAAGACAGTGTGTGTGTGTGTGTCCGTTGAGTGCAACTACAACAAAATGACGCTTCACGCACATCCATCCCTTCTTAGGAGCTTCGATCTAAGCATCTTGTCAACAAAAACAAAAATTCTAGGCCCCTAAAGGTATTAACCACTTCTGCGATATTTTTCCACATTTTCTTGTTGCTTGTTTTTCTTTGAAGTTTTATACACTGGATTTGTTAGGGGAATGAAATTTTCTCATCTAAAATTTTTCTAGACAATATCATGATTTTATGTAAAGTCTCTCAATGGGGAACCATTAAGAAATGTTTTTATTTTCTCTATCAACAGTAGTTTTGAAACTAGAGGTCAAAAAATCTTTTTAAAATGCTGTTTTGTTTTAATTTTTGTGATTTTAATTTGATACAAAATGCTAAGGTAATAATTACAGTATGATTTTTACAATAATTAATGTGTGTCTGAAGACTATCTTTGAAGCCAGTATCTCTTTCCCTTGGCAGAGTATGATGATGGTATTTAATCTGTATTTTTTACAGTTACACATCCTGTATAAATACTGATATTTCATTCCTTTGTTTACTAAAGAGACATATTTATCAGTTGCAGATAGCCTATTTATTATAAATTATGAGATGATGAAAATAATAAGGCCAGTGGAGACTTTCTACCCAGGGTGCATGGCGGTTGTCAGGTTGGAGTGTAAGTTCTTCATTTGGGAAACTCGGCTCTCACAGAAGCAGTGTTTCCTCTCTCACTAGCATGGCCTCTGACATGACCATGATGTTGTTCGTGGTGACATTGCTTCTGCTAAATTTAATAATAATAATAATAATAAATGTCAGAAAAAAACCTCCATTTTGAGCATCAGGATTTCATCTAAGTGTGGAGTTGCTGCCATGGAAGTCACTGAAGTTTGGAATATGTTTTTGATTTCCAAATTGAGATGCGTTTACTGTTTGGCTGACGTGACTTTTCTGGAAGATGTGATAGACCTACTACTTACTTAATTGTTCTTTTCCTTTCTCTCACCCAACACGATCTTACAAAATGGGTTTCACCCCCAGGCCAATGCAGCTAATTTTCATGGCTGCATTCATTTATCACCAGCATATTGTGTTCCGAGTGAATCCACTGTCTGTCCTGTCGGATGCTTGCTCAAGTGTTTGGCTTATTATTTCTAAGTAGATAGAAAGCAATAAATAACTATGAAATAAAAGAATTGTGTTCACAGGTTCTGCGTTACAACAGTAACACATCTTTAATCCGCCTAATTCTTGTTCTGTAGGTTCAATGCAGGTATTTTAACTCTTTGTGAACGCCAAACTAAAGTTTACAGTCTTTCTTTCTGAATTTTGAGTATCTTCTGTTGTAGAATAATAATAAAAAAGACTATTAAGAGCAATAAATTATTTTTAAGAAATCAATATTTAGTAAATCCTGTTATGTGTTTAAGGACCAGACGCGTTCTCTATTTTGCCTTTAAATTTTTGTGATCCAACTTTAAATACGTTCTCTGTTTGCCCTGGGTCATGGACATGACTGAAATACATGGTTTCTTTTCTTACGTGTCAAAAGACAACACTAAGATTTCATGTTGAGGATTCATTGGTCTCCCTCACCCTCTGGCCTGACCAATCTTGTTACCATGAAGATAGTTTTCCTCCATGGACTTCAAATTGCATCTAAAATTAGTGAAGCTTTTGTATTTTATGCAGACACTGTGGGTAGCCCATCAAAATATAAGCTGTAAGCTATGTTCCTATCTTTTCTTTGTTTTCCTTTTACTTCTTTTGGGAAAGAATATTTCCAACAAACACATGCACCCCAACATCATGGGAGGCAAATTTCAGCATAGATCTATAAGACTTTCAGATGACCATGGGCCATTGCCTTCATGCTGTGGTAAGTACTATATCTACAATTTTGGTACCCGAACTGGTGCTTTAGAAATGCGGGGTTTTTAATAAAAAAAAAAAAAAAAAGAAATGTAGCAGAACAATTCTTTCCGTGCAGCAAAATCAGTTTTTGTAAAGGACTCTGAGAACGACAGTTGGGCTGTCAACACTTAAAGCAGCAGAGGGGGAACTTGGCACTATTGGGGTAAAGTGTTTGGGTCAGTTGAAAAAAGGAAACCTTTTCATGCCTTTAGATGTGAGCTAATAGTAGGTAATGATCATGTGTCCTTTTTTGATGGCTGTACCGAGAACTTCAATCACTGTAGTCTAAGATCTGTTCTATAGATGACCTAGAATAGCCATGTAATATAATGTGACGAATCTAAATTTGTACCTATGTGACAGACATTTTCAATAATGTGAAAACTGCTGATTTGATGGGGCTACATTAAGATTTGTAGGTGAAAGTGTAATATGTTGGTTGAACTATGCTGAAGAGGGAAAGTGAGCGATTAGTTTGAGCCCTTGCTGGCTCTTTTCCACCTGCCAATTCTACATGTATTGTTGTGGTTTTATTCATTGTATGAAAATTCCTGTGATTTTTTTTAAATGTGCAGTACACATCAGCCTCACTGAGCTAATAAAGGGAAACGAATGTTTCAAATCTACTTCTGCTTTTCTTATTTGTCGGAACCAAATTGTTGGCATGTTTCTCAGATCAGTACACATCATTGCTTATTATTCAATTTCCTCTCAGGCTCTCCCCATTTCTTCCTGCTTTTCTGTGTTAATGGATGTGATTTAGTTCTGAGGACATGTGCACCTCCCATGTTTTGCCTAGTGTTTTTCAAAGTGTAAAAGGCAGGTGTGGTTGATTTCTATAATGAAGGTTGAGAGGGTGAAAAGTGGCATGGGACTTTATTAAATGCCTTAGCTTTATTTGTGCAAGTAACACTGGAAAGTACATACTTTTAAGAATGAGCTATTGCCTTGAGGGTTATCAGGTAAATGTGGGTCAGATACTTTTCAATGACATGTATCAGGATAAAGGCCCTGTGCTATTCGTATTACCAGGTTGTATATGGAATGGGTGGGCAACTGCAGGGGTGTCCTGCAGGCTGTCTGCTGAGCTAGTGATGGCCTTAAAGACAGAAAGAATTATTGTTACTACAGCCTTTCCTGATTTTGTATGGTCCTCTGCACTCATCCATTTGCTTTTCAAGAACAGTGTAAACAAAGCATTGAGAGAATCACAACTAAATATATCCTCTCCCACTCACCCCACCAAATCTTCAAGAGAAAATGTTTTTGAATAATGAAATGTGATGAAACTACCATTAAAATGCACTAAAAATCTGCCAGTTAACGTAGGAATCACTCTTTATGGTATTACTTCCATTCTATACAAATAGTAAAACTCATTAATATACTTTGTCAACATTCAAGATAAAAAAAACTTAATGTTACATTATTCAAATATTACATTCACCTACAACTATAGATCCTAAGTATTTCTGAGACCCAAGGAGTGTACCACAGCTAACTCACCTTCCATTCTCACTTATATTGTATCGGGCATCTTTTTATCTTCTGGTTGGAAGGAGTTAACTATTTATCCCAATAAACCTTTTGGGGAAGGGTAGATAGATGTTTGGGATTTTAAGCAGTCTTAACTTCTAGCTTGGCATTGGAACATCTTGATGGGAGGGAGATAAAGGACTTGTTTCATACTGCATTCATAAAGTTAAACCACTTCTATCTTTGATGATACTATTGGCAAAATCATTTATCAAAACCAAAAGTAACTGAATGCTTGATAGAAATAGCTTATTTTTTTCATGTCAAAAGTCTTCCATATTAAAATGGGCTAAATCATATACAATGTGATATTGAGTTGAAATTCTTTTTCAGTGTTGCTAGTTTTCTCTTATTTGTAGGGTTATTTAGCAAATCACTGGATGCAATTGGCAACTCAAATATTATTATTACACTCACCTGATACTAGTGTTACTAGATGTACAGTATTAATTATGGAATATGTGAAATAAAGCCAATTTTGCAGTGTTTACTTTATATCAATCTCATTTTGTGCAATTTCTCCTTGGCCCTTTCTTTTTCTAGCATACTGTACACCATTATAAATCAATCTTTGTGCTTTATCAAACAAATAGAGTAATAAAGAAGGTCACAACTCAGAAAGAAGTTCCTAGGAGGTTTGTAACATGATTTAAATCTCAGAAAGATTTAATCAAAAGCTAAATTAATCCCTGAGGAAAAAATTTTGTATAGATTCCATTGATGGGTACAAAGCAACCTATTTCTTTTCCACTGTTCTGGCAATGTGTTGAGGAAAGGAACAGCTTTTGTGTGAGAAAGGCCATAGATTCCTTGGTGAGAGAATGCTAACATTCAGTCCTCTTTAGGTCAGCCTTCATCTCTTCCATGATCATTTCATACTGCTTATTGAGGCACCATCAGTGTTTCTAGCACATAAAGTTAAATGTCCTCTGCTAGCTTATTCTCAGCTATCCCATGAGATTCTGTAACTACACACTGTCCCCAAAGCTGCACTCCAGTGAAGCATGTGGAATGTGTGGGTCACATGGGCTGGTTTCCAGGTTTCTCCTGTGCAATCAGGTGATTGCTTTAAGGCAAATTCTCAGCATTCAAGGGTACCAGGGACTTGCAGAAAGAAATGAACATAAAATTGGAATATTTCCAAGATCCGGTTCTACTGAAAAGCATAGCCAGGCTCCCTGACTAAGGGCAAGAGGCTGCCACCCTCCCAGTGCCTTTTTACTGTCCACAATTCCATAGCAATGCAACCATGTCCCTGTTAGTTTAACATTCCTTGCCTGTGACCAGAAGACTTACAGATGGGGCTTAGTGGAATTAATTAGTTGGGCAAAAAGTGAGAGAACTTTTAGAGGAGAAAAATCAAATGATCCTGTAGTAGTTTTGTGATTAAATTAAATGAACATAATTACACATGCGCATATGCACACCAAGGCATAATTATAACCAGGAATCTTAAAATATTATATTGTTTCAAATTTATGCATATAGCAGTTACTGAAGGCAACAAGCTAGTGTGATATTTGAATTTGCATATTGACCATTTTCATATATTTTCATATATTAACTTCTAGTTGGAAGAAGCTGAATTATTAGTGGAAATTCTAGGGTGCTTGAGAAAAAATATTGTGCTTTAGCTGGGCTTTGAGCATTGGGGCACTTAGGATCATTATGCCCCCTCCCCTCCACACACATACACACAACACACACACACACACACACACACACGCACGCACGCACGCACGCACGCACGCACGCACGCACGCACGCACGCACGCACGCACACACACACACACACACACACACTACACATGTTATGATGGATTTTCAGCAAGATGACATTCAAATGAAAGCTGAAATTAAATGGGAAGGAAAGAATGTAAAGTGGTTAAATTCTAAATAGCTTATTAGACTACTTAAGTGGAGGGAATTTATTTTTGTGGCTGTAAGGTGCTCTATAGTCAAGTTTCTTTGTAACAATACTAATTGATGAGAGAAGCAGCAGCCATGGTTATGTGGTTACCACACAATACCCTCCAGCAAGTCGTTAGGGAAATTCACAGGTACTTTACTTTGATTGACTTGGTGTTCCTGATAATTTGGTCCTGTCTTCATTCACATTACCACTTTCTCACTTCATTTCCAATCAGGTTCCTGGCTTATTCTTACAATGGCTTTACAGAACATGTAAAAGTCTTACTTAATACTTACAAAGTAAAGCTGTTTTTCCTCTTCACTTAACCACTTAGCAGGATTTCCTTTGATAAGCACACCCTTTCATTAAATGTTTCATATTGCTTAGAGATATCACCCTTTGAAAGCACATCTCTATTCATTGGCAGGACTCTGTGTCCCCCTTAAAATGAGGATTAGTTGCCCTACCACACAGAGGGAAATTATTAATATGCATTTATAACATGAGATATGGATGCATTACTTTCATATAACATATGATCAAATTACATATGTTCTAATTTTCTTCTGCATACTGATATGGAAAAAGCATCCTGGTGTTTAGTGAATGTTGGTGTCCCTCAGCCAACGATTTGAATTGCAATGGAGATTTCCAACAGGAAAATAATTGGAGGGAATATAAGTCAGTCATCAATCTCATTATCAAGGGAGGGCATTTAAGGTAGCCTCTCCTATGTTGTTTAGATTGTTAGTTGGTGTCATCTTTATAGATCTCCAGACATCTCTCTAGTACCTGATTTCTCTTTAAACAAAAATTGTCTCCCTCTATTATGGTATCTCCTTTCTTGTTTTCTTCTATTCTTCCCCTGACTCAATCTTTCTGCTCCCTCATGTCCTCCTCACCACTCCTCTTCTCCCCTTCTCATTCTCCTACCTTAAATGTCCTCCCCTGATAATGAGATTGATGACTGACCTAAATGCCATCCTATAGCCTTCATCCAGCAGCTGGAGGAAGTAGAAGTGGACACCCACAACTAATCACTGAACTGAACTGGAATCCAGTTGCAGAGAAGAATGAGTGATGAGCAAAGGGGTCCAGACCAGACTGGTGAAACCCACAGAAACAGCTGACTTGAACAAAGGGGAGCTCTTGGTCCCCAGACTGATAGCTGGGAAACCAGCATGGGACTGATCCAGACCCTAGGAATGTGGGTGTCAGTGAGGAGACCTCAGAAATCCATGAGGCCTCCTTAGTAGATCAGTACTTATCCCTAGCATAGGTGTGGACTTTGGGAGCCCATTTCACATAGAGGGATACTCCCTGAGCCAAGACACATGGGGGTGGGCCTAGGCCCTATCCCAAAGGATATGACAGACTCTGATGACCCCCTAAGGAAGGTCTCACCCTCTCTGGAGAACAGAAAGGATATGTGATAGGTAGGGTTTTAGTTGGGGGGTGGTAGGAGAGGAGGGGAGGAAGAGGGAACAGGGATTGACATGTAAAACAATCTTGTTTCTAACTCAAATAAAAAATCTGAAAAAAATAATTGGAGGGAAAGCTTCAAATTCACTACCCATTATTTTGCTTCAGCATGTACAGTGTAGAAGGTGCCTATGTCTGCTGGGTTTCTCCCACTTCCAATACCAGGTGCATTGTAGCATATAAAGTGATGTACAAGTGCCTGAGCCCAATGAATGAAATAATTCATAAAGAGCTCACAAGAGGTCCTTTGTCATATGGTGCCAGTGTATCACACAATCACTTAGTGGAAAAGTCATCTGAAGGAAACAGAGGAGTAAATAGAAGGTTAATCAAACACCTTTGAACATCATGTACAAAGCAAGGTAGGAAAAGATATCTTGGATCTGATTTGCCTTTTATGTCTACACATTCCATGAGGTCGCATAAACAGAAGAGGTTGTAAAGGTAGGTATCTGACCTATCAAGAAGAGAATGGACATTTTAAGTCTGGTTTCATGTGTGTGATTGTCTCTGTGCTTGCTTACAGGATCTGACTTGCTGTTGGAAAGATAGAGGCATACATAGGGTTTCAGATTCAACATTTAAGCCTTAATTTTGTACAGTTATAAAATATAAGGTTCACCACTCATATAACACAAAGAGCATTCTGTATTTTATTTACCTTTAAGGAAGATTAATTTTTTTCTTCTAATGGTTCATTTTTGCCATCTCCAAGTAGCTATTTGCATCAAGGGATCTTGGCACACTTTCAGTATTTAGATGTTAACATTAACTTCCTTTAAAAGCCGTATCTACTAGTTAACATAAGCATGTGCAAATTTGTGGTATTGGGGATATTGAAAGATACTTTTTTCTTCTTAATTTGTCATGTAAATTTTATTTAGAAACATGATCAACTTAAGAGTTTTTTTTTCCCACTATGAGATGTACCTGGTTGTTGCTCTTTCCCAAAATTTGAACTTAGATAATGGTGTGGCTAGACCTAAAACTTTTCCTTATATTTCCTCCATTCAAATTCACATATATCTTTCACTGAAAACAGAAGGCACACATGAAAAGCTACCTCAGATTGAAACTCTAGATAAGGGGGCTATGAGAACATGAAGATAATGAAAATTTGAATGATGGTATCAGCTAACACTTATTATGGCTTTACCATCTCAGCAGTAACATTGCCTAGCTGATAACAGTGCACTTTTTTAGTCCCTATAACCAAAGGATAAGGGAGAAATATAACCCTTCCCATTTTATAGATGAGGAAATGGAGGGCTGGCTGAGACAATTACTGTTTAGAACAGGGCAAAGTTAAACTGGCCTCAAAACTTATTTCCCTGTTGTTCAATGTAAAATGCACCCCAGGAATAAAATATTGATATTTAAATGGAAAAAATCTGTCAGAGGTAATTGACGATTTAAATATTTGTGTAGTGTTCTTTCCATCTGGTTGGATCAAAGCTCTTCATAGTTCACATTCTTCCATTCTACATGGATGAAATTCCAATATACAATCTGTACAAGGAGCAGAAAGGGGTAGATGGAAATCCTGTTCCACATCTAGCTACTAGTACAAAAAATATTAAAATGTAGGTTTCCTAAGAGCAGCAATAGGACATTCAGGACCTCTTTAGAAGCCTCATTCATATATACAATTTCTTACTTGCTATGTTGTCTGAAGTGTTGCTGCACAACAATGGGAAATGGAGATTTTTATCCCAATAAACATATAAGAATGTGAATGTATAATTTAGTCAGAAATCATCCCATGCATATAATCTCTGAGCCTTCACAGTTGGGAAGTACAGGAAACTGAAGAATTCTGTAACTTCCTTTATGAGCTCAGGGATCACTTTGAACTACAGTCTGCCTACAGGTCCAACTTTGTAAGAGAATATTGTGTTAAAAACAACACTATTCTAAGAAAAGATCAAAATGTAAAGTGTAATTTTCAATAAATGTGTATCATTTTCAGACAGTCTTAATGTAGAAATACATAAAATATCCTTAAATTAGAACCAGCCATATGATCAATGTCTATGAAGAGAGAGGCCAGAGTTCCTCTATGAGAGGAAGAATCTTGTGCTGTTATCATACGGCATACAGCCTCTTTCAGTAGTATTGTATTTGCATGAACCAACGTGTGTATTTGCAGCATTTTCTAATTAAAACTTCAAATGGCTTGAAGAATCTGTAATAGGTGTGTGTTATAGCCATTGTTAATCCAGGAGATTTGGTGGGCTATGATGCTGATGCCTTCCCACTGAGGAATGAAATAACAAAAACATCATATGCAGTAGCTCTCCATAATTTTTAAGCAAATTTAGAAGTTTCTGGATTAATTCTTGGGTACCTGACTACCAGTGGACATACTGAGAAGACATCCTTTGACCAGGTGTTTCTTATTCCTATGGCTACCTTGATGTGAATGGGTCATTGAGAACACCTTAAGAATTCTGTAATATTTGTACCTGGGTTTCTCTCTACCATGCTAACCTTCCCATACTTACATTTTAGGTTTACTATGAGGGAGAAGGGGGCTCAGTACTCAACATTGTAAAGCTTGGGTTTCATCCCAATCTGTGGTCAGGCTCAGGGAGAAAGAGGTCGTCTAAAATTGAGAAGTACTGAAGAATGGAAGTTATCCATTGTTTTTTAATCTTTAAAAACCTGGGACTTCAGGTTTTCATAATGGGTGAAAAAGTTACATGTTAATTGGCAATAAACATAAATATATACAGTAACAGGAAGGAGCTACATGAAGCTGCCACTCAAACTGATAGGTTTTTAACATTTTTACCCACTATGTTTATAATTGTTCTTTCTTTTTATTCAATTTTCTTTGTATTTTAAGTGTTTGAGTATTTGTCTGCATGTCTGTAAGTACATGACATGCATGCAGAGCCTGAGTACAGCAGATGAGGGGGTTAGGTCCCATGGGACTGGAGTTACAGTTGTTGGTCAACATGTGGGTGCTGGGAACTGAACCCTGGTCCTCTACGAGAGCAGGAGTGCTCTTAATTGCTGAGTCATCTCTCTATTCACAATACTGTTCCGAAAACAGTCACTTTTGTCTCCTTTCCATCTACCCAATGGCTTTCATGTATTTTTTATTGACTTTTTCTCTTATTACATTTTCTTGTATACAAAAGCACAATGCAGAATTACATTGTGGCTTTGCAATGTTTCATAATATTCTCCTACTTTTTATATCTTCTTGCAATTTGCCAATTGTACCTTCTATAAAATGTAAGCAGAACAAGCCGGGCGTTGGTGGCGCATGCCTTTAATCCCAGCACTCGGGAGGCAGAGGCAGGAGGATCTCTGTGAGTTCAAGGCCAGCCTGGTCTCCAGAGGGAGTGCCAGGATAGGCTCCAAAGCTACACAGAGAAAGCCTGTCTTGAAAAACCAAAAAAAAAAAAAAAAAAAAAAATGTAAGCAGAACAATTGAGCCTTTTGGGGAAGATGGAAGGAAACCCTTCTTTCAGGCATGTAGAATTGCCTTAGAAGCTTGTCCTCTGTCCCAGCTAACCACTCTTCACTGAACTCTTGATATTCCTTTTGTTTCAATTTGGCTCATGGTTTTAAATGTATTTACCAGTCTTTGACCCTTTGGCCCACGCCTTTGCCTTGTTTATGGATTGTTATAAAGTTGTTCTGAAGAAAGAAATGTTATAAACCATAGCAGAAAGTGAAAACCAAACCCTAGGGGTGTGTGTAGGGGGGGGGTGTTTCTTTTGTTAGTCATAGATTCTGCTAGGCTCTTCAGAGTACCATCCTCATATACCTGAACATGGCCATGCCCTTCCAAGGAGGACACTTGGAAGCCCAGCATTGAAGAAATTATTTCTCATAACAGAACCAGTTAAATACTTACTAGTTTGAGCACAAGTTTCTGAACTTAAGTTAATTGAACTTCTTCAAACTAAATATGTTTCTAAATTGTTAGAGTATTCCAAAGCTCTTCATGCATGCAGGTAAAAATGTAAACAAAAACCCTATTGAATTGGTTTGGAATGTGCAAATAAGATGTACAGCAATGACATTTAGATCTATGATCTGATAACTATGCAGTGTGTACCTTGAAACATATTATGGGCTTGTTTCCCATCTCTTTTGCTGAATTCTAGTTTGAAACTCCCCAAGAGTGGTTTGGTACTCAAAACTATAGGTCAGATTGTGCTCAGAAAGAGAACTGTCTGCATCAGGGTTTTCCCACCAATTTTGATAGGAAACAATGTCTTCATAATTCACTTATCGGGCCAAGCAAGAAGAGATTTGTTGGAAGGAGGTTGAGCTTAATGGGGAAAGTGCAACATTTTATTCTGGGAAAAACCAGGATCAAAATTGGATTATGGGTTTGCTTACTGTTGGTTTATTAGTCTGTTTGAAGGGTATCACTCTATGATATGCTGGTCCTTCTGTATCTGGAGCCACTGCAGATTATCAATGAATATCTGCATTTTAGGAGGAGATGGCCTTGAGGGGAAAAGTTTGGTGTCTTTCCACACCATTACATAATACACACATAGAAAACATTCAATTTACATAGCTTTCCATTGCTACAGATTTCCTGGACTCCTCTTAGACCAAGGGAAAGGACTGAATAGGAGTTGTGTGAAAGACATGGGTGGGTTGCAAGCCTCTTGACAGCTAAATGAATCATCTTGAGTAGTAAGACACCCAAAATCACATCTCTCCACCATCATGCTTTTGCACTCAAAGAAACCTAAGAAGGTGAAGTAAAATCCTGCACTGGTTGATTTTGCACACTTCATTTGAATATATAGAGGGGCTTAAAGAATTAAAACTGTCAGAAATTTCTGAGTGTGATTATCGGAGAACATAAAGAGGATGGCCAGAGCCACAGGTGGTAAGACCCTGGCTTCAGGTCACACATCGGGACAGACTAGATGAGGATAGAATTGTTTCCATTACAAGAGAAGTCTCTTGGTATCACAGAATACCAGAACATGAACCAAAAGTTCTTAATAAAAACAGACCCACATAGAACAACCTGAGTTATAAGGACCACAAAAATAACTAATGGCCCATCAGATGTGGCCTGAAAAAAGGACAACATCAATAGAGTCAGACAGAGACTGAGACCCAAATAAGCATATGAAAGACACTAGCTGGCACAGACAAAAACTAGACATCCTGTTCACTAATGTCACCATGAAACAGAGAAAGCATATGCAGGAAAGTGATCTGTGCAATGACTTATAAGGAGTCAGTTTGTTAGGCACAGCAGAACTGAGCTTCTAGCATTTCCCCAGCTGTGGTCCATTTTCTAGCTTAATAAACAGTCTCTGCTTCTACCATGTGTCCTTGTCCATTATCATCTTCTAAGACATGAGATCCAAGAAATCCTAGTGGTGCCTACCAGACTCCCCTGTCTACCTTTACCACCTCCTGTATACCTTACAATTAACATTGAGAGCTAAACGTTTAGTGATTTGTGTACACTAAATTAATCTGGGATAAAATAAATTACACTGAGTTCTTGTATGTTCTTGCTTAGTTCATTTCATGATGAGAGCTAGTTCGTTTAGGCCAAAAGTGAGGAAATTATGGACACACAAGTCCTCACTACCTGGTGAGGACAGGAAACACAGAGATAGTGTGTGCTTAGGGGAAGGGTACACATATGGACAGTGTGCCATTGACTTCACAAGCAAGACTGAATTTAACTAGGTCCCTTAAACTTTTTCTGAACATGGACTTTAAGAACCTTGCCAATTATCTAAGGGGCAAATCTATTCATTCCTACCTCCAAGGAATACCTACTCAAGAATAGAGACATGCATAATATTTGAAAAACTAAAATAATTGCTAGTACATCTCAAACAGCAATCCCATCATGAAAGCAACAAAAATAAACCCAAAAGCTACCCTGTTCACAGGCAAATTGAGGTTAAATGAGTGCACACCATGACTTGAGTGCAGAACAAGGAAATATCCACAGGTTCATAGAAAGGTTTGCCCAAGTAAGACGAGAGGAAGGATTCTACAGGCACTGAGATACTCCATGAAGTGTAGAATGGTGCATACAGGAGTGGTAAAAAAAATCTTTTTCTTGCCATTATGCTCACAATTTTGAGCCTTCACAGTTTTGGTACCCATCTGCTTACAAACACCACTATTCACCACTAAGCTACTGTGCTATTTATGCTGCAGGCTCTCCTCCTCTGCCTAGATTTTAGACCTCATACATACTTTCTGGTTTCTTCATCTAGCACTGATATTATCATATCAGATTTAGAGTTGTTAGTTTGCTTTTATTTTTGTTCATGGCATTGGCATGGATGTTGGCAGATTGAATAGAGAATCAAATGAAACTGGGTAGAGTTTGATGGCTACCTAAAACAATCCCCAGAAGATGTAATTTTTGAACTACTTATAGAGTGTCATTGTTCTGAAAATAATATTAATGATAACTTATGACTCTTTATTTGAACAAACAAACCTTCCAGACTTTTCTGAGAAGTTACATGTAGGCAATACTTGTGTAATAGTGGATTTTCCCCCCATGCCACAACAGACTGTTAAGGTAGTACTGTGAGTCCTCACTCAGGGGCAGAAAAACCACGGTGAGTTAACCTCTTGTGATCTTTGCAGAATATGGGCTATCATCAGTGCCATGACTTCCCATCACCTTTGGAGGGAAAGCTATGTGCTTCTTCCTTCTATGCATCAGAAGATGACCTTTGTGGCTCTGACTGGGATTGTTTGGGTTATAGAGTACTCAGGCCAAGCATCTTGGTTCTTTACCCAGGAGCAACCTGAGTCAGCCAAAGGGGGCTCCTGAGGACGTGGGTACAAAGACACTCTTTCTTCATTTTGGGCAACTCTGGTGGTTACTGTTGTAAGGGTACATCCCTGGGGACCTACAGATTTCTGCTGATCCTGGCAGCTTAGAGAAGCTTGAAGTGTAGTGCAAAAGACTCTCTTGTACTCAAATGGATGAATTCTGGGGATAGTTGCTCAAGTTTTCCAAATATCTCTTTGAAAAATGTCTCATTTCTGCTATTTCTATGGCCAAATGAATTGTCACATTCATGTGCATCCCTTACCCAGCAATCTGTTTATCAAGAAGAAGCCTGTTGTCTTCCAATTTTCACTTTCCAGGTGACTGATATTAATTAGTTTGTAGCAGGCATAGTTTATCTCTGACTCAAACCAACGCATATGAAAATGCTTGCTTGCAGTAAGACTTTCTCCCCCCTCTACAATGAATGGGATGAAGATACTTATCTGAGAGAACAGGTTTCAGTTGGAGCTTCCATCAGCAGCAGTTTGAATGCATTGTTAGACTATGGCTTATCCAGGTAAGGAATAAAAACAGCATGTCATAATGATTGCATTAACTCCTTTCTAACACAAGATGTGAGGCCCCTGCACAATGCTAGGCTTGTTCTGAGGGTAGAAAGCACTAACGCTCTAAAAAACCATAGAGTTACTTCTCAATTACTGGCATCTCCTCAAAGATATTGCCAAGTTCACTAATGCAGTAGCATTATATTACTTTGCCAATATATACAACAAAACTTTAAAATCAACCTACTCTTTTCTAAGTATTAATGAAATTGCCCTCCATGATCCTTTTAGTGGTGGAATGCAATGAACTTCAAAATAGAAACAGACATTGTTTACAGAATGTGACATAACTACATCATAGTATATGATGCTAGATTTACTCATTTCTTTCTGTCTTATAGCCTCAGTGTCTTCAGTAGATAAATGGGAAGACAAAGCCCATTTGACAGGGGTGGATAGAACATTTCCTCCCATCATCTGTACAGAAGAACCTGGAAGAAAGTATACATACTCACTCCCTTTTTCTTATTGAAAAATGCATAATGTCTTTATGAAAATAGAAAATTGCCGGGTGTTGGTGGCACACGCCTTCAATCCCAGCACTCGGGAGGCAGAGGCAGACAGATTTCTGTGAGTACGAGGCCAGCCTGGTCTCCAGAGCAAATGCCAGGATAGGCTTCAAAGCTGCACAGAGAAACCCTGTCGCGAAAAACCAAAAAAAAAAAAAAAAAAAAAGAAAAAAGAAAAGAAAAAGAAAAAGAAAAAGAAAAAAGAAAAAAGAAAGAAAGTAGAAATTTGAGGCAAAGTCTGAAATTGAAAGGAGAGTTTTCAATGTGTTTGTTGAGTTCTCCTGCCATATTCTCAACATTGAGGTTCAAGGAAATAAAAACAAAAGCAAAGACAAACAGAGCAATTCTGGCATGGGTTAGAATGAAAAGCTGTGGCTTTCTTCCTGTACACTGGCCAGTGGCAACCACCTTATGAATGTGTATGTCTCTTACTACATCTCTAAAATGAAAAGGCAGATAGCCCCCTGTAGTGACATCTCAGGAAAACAGAAGAATGTATCTGTCTATTAACCCTCTGGGTTTTCCTTGATACTACACCTGCTACTTTGTATTCCTCTTTTCTTTACTTGAATCTCTTATGCTGACCCCCTAAGTTGTTATTATCAGTTGTTTTTGCCTTTCTGCACCCTCTCCTTGAGAAATATCAATGAATGTGTTAGCATTGACTTCCCTGAGATTGTGGAGGTGACTTCTGAATCTATTTGTCCAATGGAAGTCACTGGAACTTTAAAAACATAGGAAACTGACTACTGGAAATATCACTTTGAGTTTCTCCCTGAAGTATAAACACAGTCAGGCCCCAAATGGAAAACACCAGTTGAATTCCTCTTTTCAGAGTTAAACAAATTGAAGTAGGCAAATATTAGGAGTCATGATAAATTCCCTTGCATTTCATAAACACAGCAGATTCATTACCAAACCTTGTTGATTTTGCTTTTCAAAACCCCTAACCTAGCTTCCTTTTATCTTTCAGTTATTTTGAGTATCAGTATATATTTTAAATATCCTTCTATGCTACAGTTGCACACTCATTGCTACTTTGAAGATTCTGGAACTGACAGTACTCCTCATATTTACAAAACTTAACAGAAGTTGCTCCTTCTGGGTGGAGTGGTATCTTTTATTTCTACCGAAGTGTTTATGTTTGCAGATGTTAAGCATCAAGTTTCTTGAGTAAGGCTTACCTACAATAAAATACTTGATCTAGTATATATATAACTCCTGGGATATTACATTTATATTGGAAATAATTATATTTCCTGAATAACATGTTCTAAAGATCAAATGTGACATATTTAGAACAATACATAATATAGGATAACTAATACTTGTCCTTTTCAGCTGAACCCTAAGCTCCTTCTCTGCCTATCCTCAAGAATACTTCAATGTCCTGGTTGTTCCAACTCTTTGCTGGCACAGGCGTGTAGTACTTGTCACTCTGTCTGATACACAGCAAAGCTGCCTTCGGGTAGATGTTTCAATCATGACCCAATTCAGATGCCCCTTCTGGGAGTCTATGGTTGAGCATGAACCTTCCCTTGGTATCACATATTCCTCTAAAACAGTAGGTTCTGCTTCTGTGCTGCTGGCAAAGATTCTCTGTCTTCTGCAGATGCTCTTCTCTGGAGGTGAGGGTCGCATCAGTTCCATCACTAAACTTCCTATCCCAGCTTTCCCAGCTTCACATAGTCTGCCTCTGTGAGTTAATGAACGGAATAGAAATAGATGAATGGTTCTTTCTCTCACTGCTGTTTTCCTATCTTCTTTTCTCTCTTACCATGCTCCATTTGCTTTCCAAGAACCAAGTAGAGAGGCTGGAGGGATGACTCAGCATTTGAGAGAGTTAGTTGTTCTTTCAGAGGGTCCAAGTTGGTTTCCAGAAACCCTGGCAGGCAGCACACAACCATCTGTAACTCCAATCCTGGAGGATCCAATGCCTTCTTTTAATTTCCATAGGCAACCACACACACACACACACACACACACACACACACACACACACACACACACAGAAGAAAGAAGAAAATAAGAAAAAGAAAAGAAAGAAAAAACAGTAAGAATCAGGCAGAGAATCTAGGAACAAATATTGCTCCCAGACTAGACACTATAGTTCATTCCTTGGTCCTCTGGTGGAATTAAATGGTGATCATAACACCTGGCGAGAGGATGCTTTTCCACAAAAGAAAAAAAATTAAATTAACAATTTCCTCTGAGCAAGGACATGAAAATGACATAAATGAGCTGCTAGGAACCTAAAGACACTTTGAAAAGCTGGGGTATAAGTAAGAGTTCATCATGAGACTATGTCCAAGGACAGTGGCAGTTAGAATAAGGGAAGTCTGTGTGTTTCACCATAAACTTCAGTGAGAGGGGCTGAAGACTGCCTGCAATAGACTTACCTACTTTGTTCCTCAGCCATGGCCTCCAAACCACCTTGCAGTCAAGGCAACAAGCCCAGATGACCCTGATAAGCATCAGAATGAAAGGGATTGTGTGCAAATCAGGGGAAAAAAACCCTTCAGCACCTATGGGAATGGTGCCAGGGAGTTAACATTTGGAAGCCTCAGCCCAGTGCCAGGTCGTTGTTTGAAAAGGAGCAGATCTTGAGGTAAATGCCAGGGAAGAAGTGAGGACAAGGACTCCAGGAATTATAAGTTCAATTAAAAATGTTTCAGACACTTGATAGCTCTCTTCCTTGTCAAAAGGGAAAAAGAAAGAGGCTAAAAGGAGGATGAAAGCTGTTTTCGTGGAAGGAAGCAGGCTGGTCATGGTTTCCAAGGGAATTGAGAGGGCAGATGCTACAAGGTTATTGGAGTCAGTGTCAAATGTGAGAACAAAGTGTCAGTGACATGAACTGAGAAGTGACTAAGCACTGGAGCCCTGGAGGAGCTAAGAGCTGGATTCTACTGCCAAATGAAGCAGTTGTCTCAACTCATTTGAGTACTTCTGAAGAGGTGATGAAAACCAAACAGGAGGGATGGAGTCTCTTCCATGCTAGCATATCCCAAGGTGGTGAGATAATGCTGCCTACTGCAGTACTGGGGGTTGGGACTCATCCCTCTTCTAACTCAGCCAGACCTTTTTATTCTGGCTTTTTAGAGCCACAGTTGTAGAGACATTATTTCATAATAGATGGTTTCATATTTGCTAGGCCTTCCCATCTTCCTGCAAGAGCTGTCTGGGGCTTCAGAACCAGAGCAGACAAGCTTATGGTTAATCTAGAATATCTCTTTTGCTTGCCTTTTCTGTCCCTCTTCTGATCTCCATTGCTTGTATATATTAAGATCCTGAAGAATGGATCGGTGAAGGACATGGTAACCAGAGCAAAGTTAGGAAAGTGTGTGTACCTGAAGAGTTCAGAGTGCTTGTGGACAGCCCTTGCTTACAGATCAGCCTGGCCTTGCTTCTCCTGCTCCTCATCAGTTTGTTTCCCTCTTTGGCTTCTCATCCTTTCTGCCTTATTAAGAAAGGGGTTTTCAGAAAAAAGGGGGGTTTTCAGGACTTGGGAGATGGCTCTGAGGGCAAGGGCCTGCTGCCAAACCTGATGACTTGAGTATGGGGACCCATATGATGGAAGGAGAGAAGTGACCCTAGCAGTTTGTCCTCTGACCTTCATATGCCCCCCTCAGAAAATAAATACATAAGAGTATAATTTTAAAAATAAGTGTAGTTAAAATTTTTTAAGGAAAAAGAATATACTTAAAAGAACCGCAGTTAATGACAATGAGCACTGTTTATTTAATACTTCCTGAGCCTGCAATGCCACATCAGGTATTTTCATGATCTCAGTCACACTATTTTTGAACCTTGGAGTAAGATGGGCAAATAACCTCACTTTACAAATGAGAAGGTTGAGCTAAGCATAAAATAAGTCACTTGGCTCTGTCAGTAAAAGGAATGGAGCTGGATCTCAGACTCAGCATTGCTATGCTGTGCCATTTGTATCCAGCATCACCATTTCTTTCCTGCAACACCATTTCTTTCCTTCAACATGCAAGTGTAGCTCCTTGGAAATTCATGCATTTCTATGGACACTTACCCACTAGTGGCAAAACCCTGCTACATCACACCAAGATGCACACACACTTGGCACACACACACACACACACACACACACACACACACACACACACACACACACACGGTAGGGAGGAGAATTTTTTTTTTTTTTTGGTTTTTCGAGACGGTTTCTCTGTGGCTTTGGAAGCAATTATCCTTTTCATGCACATGCTGGCCCTTCCTGGCACTTTTTTGCCCATAAAAGCCCCAGTGAAGAACCGAGTGTGGAAACACGGCCTTCTAGTTAGGCATGACTTTTCTGCTCTGTTACATTTTCTTTCCTTGAGTTGGGCTATACTAAGCTCTGTTCTAAGAGCCAGTGGGAAAAACTCCAATCCCTAGGAGGAATTTCCCTCCTCTGTTCCTGTCTCATTGGACAATTTCATACCTTGTTGACCACTTAAAAAGAAATCTTTGAAAAGATCAAGTAGATAGCTAGGGAGCAAAGGGATTAAGGAACAGAAAAGGGGGATATTCATTTTAAACTGTTCATTTAGAATAACTAGTTTCAATCAATGACAATTTTAGGATATTAAATGCATTCTGGAGTAACCTGTCACACAGAGAAGGAAAAGGTGCTATTACTGATATTCTCCAAGGCTTTTCTAATAAGATCAGGGTCAGTGATGGGAAATAAGCTCCAAGATGAATAGGATGTCAGAATGCAATTGAGTTCCAAGGAGTTATTGAAAGTTCCCAGTAAATACACTGTGAACAAGTTTGTTCCAAGATGATGGTCGGGGATGACTTTGTTGAAACTGGTCCAGGGAAGAGCTTCTCTTTCACCACTCAAAATAGTAAGCTGTTTAAGCTGTGGAAAATAGCCATGGGTGTTTTCCTCCTCTACTGAAAACAGGACCACAGGAATCCTCTCCTCTCCTCTTCTGTTTCTACACTTGTTTGTATTTTAACAATATACCTCTAGAGACTGGCCATAGCAAAACTCATACCACATTCTAGTTCTTTTTTTTTGGGGGGGGGGGGTCAGGTTACTTTATGAATAACTTCTTCATCAGTTTCCAAGGCTGAGGAATGGGGATAATAATCTTCTGACTAGTCATGATAGTACACACTGATAAAGGGATTGTGTCTCTGCCGAGACACTGCCATGGTAGACACTTACCTGTTCATGTGCATGCACAAGCAATGTCAAAGCCATTGGCAGCTTATCAAGAATTAAGTGTGCAGGTTAGACATCACAATAGGTACCTTTTTTGTAAGTATCATGATTATCCTTTCGAGAATACAATGTATAAATTCTGTCTCTGTTGGAAGGAATGTCCATTAGTTACTATGTAGCAGATTTCAGAAATACAGCAGTGACACAATCAATAGCTATCAAAGAGGACTGTTACTGTAGTTTTCCTTTGTCCCAACAGGTCCCAAAGCTGCTTCAGCCCCAAATAAACACATATAGATATACATTAATTATTAAAGCATTAGCTTGTGGCTAGGCTTTCTTATTGGCTAGCTCTGTCTTAATTATTAACCCATAACTACTAATCTATGTATTTCTACATGGCCTTACCTTATAAAACAATGCCTGGTGCATCCTATCCTTCCAGTCCCTCCATGAAGTCCTCCTTGAGGCACCTCTCTGTGTCTATCTTTCCAAGAATTCTCCTTTTCTCCTCACCCCACCTATCTTCCTACCTCTATTCACCAAACAGTATTTTATTCATAAACCTATAAGAGAAACATACATACCGAAGAACATCTCCCATAAGAGGATTTATTAGAGTGGTTTACACAATATATACTGAGTGGTCCAACCACAGCTGTCTTCACACCTGAGACACTGAGAAACCCCACTCAATCTACAAGGCTGGATACCTTAGTAATCCTAATCATTTCTTGTAGACCTTGAGGATTCATGGAAAGCCACTGATATTCAGTCCATATGGGAAGACTGAAGAAATTAGGTGTTCATGTCAGTGAAGAATGCAGTAGAAGTAGCAGAAGCAGAATAGATGTACTCAGAAACAAGGGCTGAAGGTGGGCAGGCAAAAAGTAACAACTTTTCTATGGATGCTTGCATGTGGGTCACCACTGCTAGAAGGTGCCACCCATTTGGGGGGAGGGAACTTCCTCCCATTTAATTCTCCCAGGAAATACCTTTACAGACCAACCCAGAGCCCTATCTGTTGATTGAATCTAGATTCAGTAAAGTTGACAACAGAGTTAAACCATCACAGCTTCTTCTTTTTCAACAGGCACTTAGTAGCTCCTTTAGCAATCACTAAGTCCTCTCAGGGTACTGGATGCCAAGATTCATGAGTCAGCCTCCTGCTATTCTAATGAAGCAAGTGAGGTGATTAGCATATAAAGAAAAGGTTTGTGTTGGCTTCAAGATCTGGAAGCTTCAGTTCAGGAAAAAGTCGTGCCAATGCTTCAGGCATCTCACAAGTAACACACAGCTAGATGTGAGCCTGTGGCAGCCATCTGCTCACCTCCACAACTCAGGAAACATTACAAAAGACAGAAAGAGATAAGGGTCACAATCCCCTTTGAGGGCATACCTTTGATGCCATTAACTTCCAACAAGGTCTCAAATCCTACAGTTTGTACCACCTGCCCATAGTGTCACCTTGGGGATTAATCTTTAATAGAAGGAATTATGGTATATAGTTAGCATCCAAATTACAGCATGAGTCATTAATGTTTTTGCAAACTTATACTACTATCTTGGTCCATTTTAAGGAGCTACGATAAAACGTGGTCTTCATGATGAAGTTTATTTAATCCAATATTTAGGAAGTGCAAACATTAGAACTGGTATGAGCTTTTAATTAAATAATAATAATTATTATTACTATTATATATATATAAATGTATATTTCTGTGTGGATGCATGTGTACTACATATATGTAGGAGGCTATGGAGGACAGAAGAATATGTCAGATCTCCAAGAAGTAGAGTTGTAGTCCCTTTTGAGTACCATGCAGTTGCTGGGGAACCCAACCCAGATCCTCTACAAGATCATTAAGAGTTTCCCAGTCCTAGGCAGGGGATTTAGGTTAGGGACACAACTCAATGTTTTATAACAACATTTCTTAAGAGTTTAATGAACCCAGAGAAGCCAGCATTAGATCCTCTATGAAGGTGACATTTCACCTCAAAATTTGGGAACTAAGCTTCTAAGACATGATATCTGGGGAGACAACCCATATCCAAACTACAGAAAATACCCATTAATGGTTGTGTAGGGTAGTTTTATACAGTAGTGATTCATTGTTGAAACATTTTTCACATGCCTCATTCAACATCCACAAACACAAAATAAAATAATCCATGTTACCACCAGACCCCTGGCTTTGTGTCCTATTCTTTGATTTGTCCTGGACATTCTGTCTTACTAGAAGCAAGGAATACATATATTTCATCTTCAACATATCCCCTCAGGGTCTCTTCCTGAGGTCTCAGCCTACAGGGAATGTGCTCACCTTAAAGAAAGAAGAAAAACATTTCTTCCACTAAGCTCTGACAGAATCCTTCCATCTTCTCTCCATGCCTGCTAGCCTCTACTCTTTTTTTTCCTAGTCCACTTTTGCTTTGGGATCTGTAAGAAAGGAAAAATCACTTAACGTCAACCAGTAAAAGTTGCTGCTGGATCCCCTAACCACATCTTAATGGGTCCGATCATATTTCTCCTGTGTTACAGTTCAATAAAGCTTCCTAGCATCTTGTTTTCTCACAGGTCCACCACAGCATCTTTCCTCATTAGTTAGAAATCTCCTTTTGATGGGAGACAATTTTGTCTGTTAGGGCTTCAGAATAATTTTGGAGGTGATTTGGGATGCAAGAGTGAGGACAGGGGCTGAAAGTAGAGCCCTGAATAATTTGCCATGGACAAATGCTTGTAACTACAAAGGTTCTGAGGGTTCTGTCTGAGAAAGTCTAGAGAAAGGGCTATTCCCCGGCCTCTGTCTGGTTCCTGAGACGTCATGATTGTCCAGTAGCATCTTTTAACTAATTCACTTATTCAATGTAAGGCCACATATAAGGGGAATTGTATGAGGACCTACCAAATGCTCAATAATACAAATACTGTAAAGAACAAGCCCAGGTTGTTGCTTTCTCAGTGGGAGAAACAGACAAGTGAAATATTGAGTTTGGCATAAGGGCAATGAGTCCTGCCGCTCTCAGGTGATTTTCAAGTTGCAAGAGAAGTTTTTACTTTCCTCTGCAGGTCAGGGAGACAAAAAGCAAACCTGTCCAAGGACCGTCATAATGTACCAAATCATAGAAATCAGGGATGGGTTCTTAGGAAAGGATGCAGAAGCAGCAGCATGCTTGATATCAGATTCAGTGTATGCCACCTGTGAACTGTGTGAACACTGACAAGCTCTGGTCCTGTCCAACTTCAGCTTCTTGAGCCTTAAAACAGATTGGCCTCTGTAGGATTCTGTGCAAGTCAAAATATAATCTGTGAATTTGTAGGATCAAGGCCTATACAGAGTATGCAGACATTCAATACATGGAGACCTATTATTTTATTATGTGTAGTGACAGTTATATTACTATGATTCTAACAGGAACAATTCAATGAATATAAAAACTTGAGCATTGAAAAAATGAAATACTTCCTTGCAGTTTGGCTGATATTTGCAGTGATGTAAGGTAAAGGTGTATTGAGGGTCTTGTATTCTGTATTTTGGATAATAGGCTATTTCTTTAAGAGGGCTAGAACCATTGAAGGTTAGCCACATTTTAGAAAACTCTGTGGGCATACAATTAAACACCTCCATAATGACCTGGTTCTTCCATCATCAGCTATCTTGGTTTGCAAAGCCTTGGTTCATTTACCACCTGGCTGTGGAAAATAAAAATCTATCCACTACTTCCCCCTCTGAAGAGTTCTCAGCAATTTTTCAGAGTAAAATATTTTCTGTGAAATTCCTGAGGATTTCTCCCCCTCACTCTGAAAGGCCCTGCATTTCAAATAGCTCTAATGTTGCTGACTCATTCCTAGTTTCATAAGGATCTAGGTTGACTTGTCATATGTTATAAATCGCTCCTTCACAAAGTGTCTCCAATCGCTGTAAAGCAGACCTGGAAGTGTATCAGAGGGATTCAAGGTGGGTTAAAGAGGAGGTGAGTTTAGAAAGCCTCCTACCCTTCTCAGTTTTCCTCCTTGTTCCCCTCCTTCCCTCCCCCTTCCTCTTCCTTCTGTCTTTTTCTCTTAGATTTTCTTTCTAAATAAAAGGAGAACTATAACTTTTAGGTTTGTTTTTAAGAACTCAACATACTAAGTGATGTATTTATGTAATTTCTAGCATTGACTATGGAGGAAAATCTACTACCATTTTCCTAAACAAATATAATTTCTAGCTTATTCTAAATGCTTACCCTCATACACACAGGTGGGTGTAGTTTTCATCCCTAATCAAACAAGCTAGTTTTCTTTCAGTAAATGAAGACTATTACAGACCCACACAAGTGGTCAAAATTCAAAGAGTAGATGATCATGGGATGGTCATTTCCAACTGGTGCATTTATCATGCAGACCCAACACTATTACAGAAAAAGGGACAGAGAGATTGAAAGAGTCAGAGTACTAGATGACTTCTGTGGCATTGTCTTCTATATATGACAGGGAAGCTACTTCCATGAATTCTCAAGAATATGATAGCCTAAACAAGACCAACATAATTACTTCACTGACTTTCCATTATAGATGGGGAACTTCCAGAAGGCTCTACTAATAGATGAAGAGTTACAGGCAATCAATGACCCTGGGGAGAGGGAGAATCAGTTTTTCTTCAAGGATGAGCCCCTGAAGGCTATCCAAACCTACAAGGCTCAGTCCTAAACATATATATATATGGATAACTTTAAATGGACTCAGTAAGATGTGTGTATGTATGTGTGTGAATAATAATAATAAAAAGATGAAGAGATCATGAGATTGAAGGGATGGGAAGATATGAGAAGCTAGAACCTCAGTGTTTTTACAGAAGGCTTTTATTTAATTTTTGTCTTGATGAAATGTTAGGGAATAGCCTTCAACATGTATGCTCATGGATTTCTTAGGAATTCCCATAAAGCCTCATGCAATCTCCACATAAGTTATACAAGAAACCTGTCAGGACTACAAGACGCAAGATTTCTGGTTTTAAATCTTTGATGTGAACACCAGTTACTTTGGGAAACTGACCTGAGACTTGCATGTTAAATAGGAAATGCAAATGTATGAAAATATACACCAAGCCGGGCGGTGGTAGCACACACCTTTAATCCCAGCACTCAGGAGGCAGAGGCAGGCAGATCTCTGTGAGTTCGAGACCAGCCTGGTCTACAAGAGCTAGTTCCAGGACAGCCTCCAAAGCCACAGAGAAACCCTGTCTCGAAAAAAAACCAAAAAAAAAAAAAAGAAAGAAAAGAAAATATACAACAAAAAAACAGAGTCTGGGCTGAGACAACTGTGGCTTATGTCACAGTTTTGTTTTATTTTCCCAGGAATCAACTGTATTGACAAGTCTATTGAGTAAACACCAGAAGATTTGAATTATTTGTCTGTCAGCCAACTTACACAAGAATAATTCCTCCCTGCTAAGAAAGCTTGCCCATATCTTTGTAAATGTTCCTCTCCTCTTATAGAACACTTGATGAATGAACTAATGTATATGGCCAGGTGGATGATGGGTAAATGGCAGAAAAGATGGATCAGCTATCTAAAATAGCAGCCCTTATCTAAAACCATAACTGCCTCATCCATTGTTATGTATACTTTTCCTTGAGTATTTTTGCAGTGTTGTTTATTTTGATACACCTTGTTTTCTCTCCTCTCATTTTAACCTGCATGAGCTAAAGCCAATGTCAGAGAAAGGATGTTGGGAAACGGAGCTTCTGTTATTTACTATGCAAGGTTTCTTTCATGAGGAGATGCTGACTGGCCAGGTGGTTTTTATAGGTAAAGGCATAGTTTTGTCTATTGCAATGATTTTGTAAGGCAACAAGTCTGTGGAAGGTGAGGGGCTCCCTATCAAATACTCATATTATAACCTTGTACAATATGGAATAACGCTGTGTCTAGTTTTCCTTGTTGTATCATCTTTTCCACTGACTAGAAATGTAAGATCCATAGGGGCAAGTGTTTTGAGAATTTTGGTAGCTGACATACCCCTTCATGCCTAACTTTTCGCACTAGTAGAAACTAATTAAATATGTGAATAAATTAGTGATTAAATACAAAGTCAATACACCTTCTTTCTTTTTTTCTTATAATGGCTTTATGCAGACTTCTTGTATCTCCCTCAGAAGAGGTTCACCGTATTCCCACAACGGAGTCCTTAGAGTTGTTCTTCAAGGTTGTGTCACTTTATTAGAAGGTACTAGGAGCTAGAGGCTAAATTCTGTCTCACTAACCTCAGAGACTTGCTAAATCAACCTTTCTGTATTTTTATAATACTTTTATTTCTGATTTAGTTAAGTAGAAGACTGTTTTTCTTAGGTTGTTATTATGTAAAATATTCATTTCTAAAATATCTTTACACCTAATTTTGTATTTTTATAAACTGTTATATTTTCTTTATAAAGTCTCAGTTGTCCTTATGCGCAATTCTTCCCTTTTGATCTGCAAGTAGAAATGAACCTGAGCCTCATGGTGGAATCTCATTTTACTTCTTAATTTTTTAACTTTTTGTTGTTGATGGGACTCTATTTAATTTTATTTTATTTTTTCAGTATTTTAAAAATATTTTTATTAGTTCAAATTAGTCACAAGCTTGTTTCACATATGAATCCCCTGTCCTTCCCCTCCCCTCCCCCTCACCCCTCCTCCCCATCCCCGCCCTGCCCCTCACCCCATCCACCCTCCACTCCCCAGGCAGGGTAGGGCCCTCAACGGAGGCTCCCAAAGTCCACCACATCATCCTAGGCCAGGCCTAGGCCTTCCCCCATGTGTCCAGATAAAGAGTGCTTCCCTTCATGTGGGATGGGCTCTCAAAGTCCCTCAACTGAAGAATGGATAGAGAAAATATGGTACAGTTATACAATGGAGTACTACTCAGCAGAAAAAAAGCAATGGAATCTTGAAAATCACAGGTAATTGGATGGAACTAGAAGACACCATCCTGAGTGAGGTAACCCAGTCACAAAAAGACAAACATGGTATGTACTCACTCATATATGAATTTTAGACTTAGAGCAAAGGATTACCAGCCTACAATCCTCTTCACCAAAGAAACTAGGAAACATGAAGGACTCTAAGGGAAAAATGCATGGACCTCAGGAATGGGAAAGTGTAGGAACTCCTGAGCTAATTGGGAGCATGAGGGTAGGGGAAAGGGAACTGCCAGGATGAGGGGAGGAGAAGAGGAGAGGAGGGGAGGAAATAGAGGAGCAGAAATATTGAGTTGAGGGAAGAATAGAGGAGAGCAGCATGAGCAATACCATATTAGAGGGAGCTATTATAGGTCTGAGGAGAGATCTGGCACTAGGGAGATTTCCAGAGACCTACAAGGATGACACGATCTGACAACCCAGGCAAGGATGGAGAGGATAGCCTAAGTGCCCTTCCCCTAAAATGAGATTGATGACTACTTTTTATGCCATCCTAGAACCCTCATCCAGTGGCTGATGGAAGCAGAGGCAGACACCCACAGGTATACACTGAATTTAACTCTGGAACCTAGTTGCAGAGAGGGAAGAATGAAGATCAAAGGGGTCCATACCAGGCTGGTGAAACCCACAGAAACAGCTGGCTTGAACAAGGGGGAGCACATGGACCCCAGACTGCTGTCTGGGAGGCCAGTACAGGACTGATCCAGACCCCTGAACATGGATGTCAATGAGGGGGCCTCTGCATTCTAAGGGGGGCCCTGGTAGTGTGTTAGTATTTTTTAACTTTAATAGGTACTATTGTGTCTTTTGTAGTCTTTCAATATATTCCAAGTCAAATAAATTCCTTCCCATTTACTTGGTGAGAAGGTAAGCATTAATGTCTAAAAACTTCCTCCTTTTTTATCCATTCTTCTGCTTAAATTATAAGATGGATTTGAAATAGAAAACAGGTCACTCAGCAAGGATCTATTTCATTGGATAGGAGGAAGACTAGTCTCCTAGTCCTGCCTAGAAACAAATTCTTTCTAATGCTGTAATTGCTCCAAAAGAGTTGGTGAAGACATCATTGTGTATATGACAGTAAGAGTAGTCATAGACAAGTTTCAAATGCTCAGATATAAGGCAAAAAGACCTTGATAAAAGAAATTAACAAGCAGTAATGGGTAAATTTGAATAAATTCAGTAAGATTATGTTTCTCTTGTTGAGTAACCATAAAGATAGCTAATTAGGACTCAAAGGAAAGAGGAGAACCCAGAACATGAATGAGAACTCAGCATACCTATTTTAACAAAAAAGGATATGATGACTTTCTGGGGGACAGATCTGTGCTTGGGTCATGAACAGTATGGCTACATAATGTGTGTGTGTAGTTGCTAATAAATTAAACCCATTGTGGAATAAGGGCTGGGAGATGGTATAGCAAATTAGTAACATGTCTTATAATCACAAAGACCACAGTTCAGTTCTCTAGCATCCATACACAAAACAGGCTGCTCACCTATAATTTGGAGGCATTAGAAGAGGATTACCTAGGACAAGTTGGCTAATCAGTCCGGCTTTATTGGTGAGTTATGGGCTCAGTGGAGTGTAATAATAATATTATATTATAAAGTGGAGTGTAATCAAGAAAGGTACCTGAAGTCAATCTCTGACCTCCATACACACATGTGCAGTCATATACATATATGCTTATATACATATGTGCCCACATATGTGAACAGGCATACATACATACATACATACATACATACATACATACATACACATACACCATATACATGCATGTGCAAAACACAAAGGAAAACACAGTGGAGATCCAAGTTATGTGCCAGCTTCAGTTGACTGACAGTGCCTCCTAGAGCTGTGTGTTAGGAGAGATTCTCAATGTCAAGAAGGATGTGTGAGAAAATGAGCAATGAGCATCAGCAATATCTGTCATGGACATTGCTCTTTTGCATGCTGGCATGCATGCTACAAATTTTTCATTGTTTATTTGTGACTAATTATTGCTTTTTTACATGTTTAATTTGCTGAGTATAATTGTATTTTTGTTGTTGTTTCTAAATTTTGTATTAAAATTATTTACTTGTTTAAGAAAGATTGATATATTCTATATGTGATCGGGCCCTTGTATTGTTTATCCATTTGGGACTGTTACAAATTTGTACCCTATCTGTCACATCTGATGAATTCCATAGCAGTGATCAAATATCCCATCTGGACTGAAAAGAAAAGTATTTTTGTATAAGGAAACAGAGAGCTATACAGGGAAAGATTACTTGTTTTCATTTTTTTTCTTTTTGTTTTTATTTTTATTTTCATTAGGAAACTGGTACTATACCCTTCAACCTTACCAGGTAGGGCTCTCAGTTGCTCTGTATTCTCAACTGTGAACAGTAATAAACAGAGTCAACAGTGGCTTAATGTAATATGAGCAATGGCTTTTTACTTAACAATAATCATTAAGTTGATCATAGCTGACATTTGTTTAGTATCATGAGAGCATGGGATTTCTCATATTACTGTCTCTTGGAGTTGTTTTTTTTTTTTCATGGATATTGCTTGGAAGCCACATTGACAATTCTCCTGCCTACTTTAGGAAGTGTGGAGTCAGAGACAGTACCAGAGACCTTTACTCACTTTCTAATGAAAAAAAAATTAAACACATGTCCTTAGAACTTTGTCACCTTTTGTTTAAGTGTTTATACTGTGGCTCAACTGGTGGCTTGGGAAGCTCAGACATCCACATTTAGACATTTCTAGCTAAATGAATGAAGCAAGACTTCACTGGAGTAAGTATTAGTTACCAACTACTGTGTCTGTCACAATATAGCCCTCAGACTAGAGGCATTTGTATACAGCCTTCTCCCTCTGCGTGCATTTAATGGTGTTTATTAATCTCATTCCCACAGAGGGTAGATTCATGTCATTTGTTTTTAAAATATTGCTTAAAGTATAGCATCATCTGATGATGAATGAATTCGCCTCATGATCAGATATCCTCATGGTCTAGTGAATTACACCCAAAAGAAAAGTTTTCTGTTCCTCTTTTCTAGCATACGATGTTGATGATAGGCCAGGATAGTAGCATTCCAACTTTGAAAAAGGGGGAATACAAATGACATGTAAATGACCCATGTACACAAATAGGAAAGATTTTGCCCTGGTAGTGGAGTACATTACTATCTTAGAAATCCACCTCTCCCTGTCTTTTCTGGGAGGAACGCTAGTATCTGGAAGGATGCAGGAGATGGATATGCTAATTTTCCTCACTGCCACATGTGATTCAGAGCTTAGAGAAGATGTTCATCTAAGGAATGGGTAATGTTATAGTTCATTTCTTATTTATGTAGATTCAAGGACTAATGGTCTTGGTGACTCTGTTGGCATCCTTCATGTGGGATAGTGGGAGAGAGTAAAAGTGTGAGATTAGATTTTTAACTCAAGATAAATCCTGCCTCCTAGTACTTGAGTTTAGGAATTTTTATAATGCACAATATCCTTTGAAGATATGAAAAATATAGGGTCTTTTGTTTGAGGGCACTATCTATATAAAGGAATAGAAGGGGCAATTGTTAAATGTTGTGATTATGCCTTAATAAATACATAACTGCTTACCCATACCTCAGGAGTCTGTCTCCTGAGAATTCACCATTTATGATCACTTCTTGCCGCTATACAGGGATCTTTGAGGAACTTGCTGTAGCTTTGTTGTCAACATTATTTTGATTCTTCATGATGTTTGCCTTTCCTGGTTCTCTAGTTCATGGCTTTGATGTTCCCAAAATGTCGATTATAACTCAAAGCTTGGTTTTAGAGTGATACTATTGGAAAGTTGAGTCCAACAGTAGATCCTTAGGTACTAGACATGCTCTTGGACAAGATTTTGTGGCTCCAGTGTCTTTCATAACTCTCCTTTTGACTTATTGCTTGGTGATGTAAATTTTGTCCTGATTTGCCTCTGGTGTAATATGGCATAATGGGATAGAGGGCTTGTATTGTGTACTTGAACTTTCTCAACTTGAAGCTAATTAAAGTTCTTCATAAGAGGACTAGGTCAGGTATTTTGTTAGCTAAATGAATTAGTATGCTGTTATTATATATTTTTATATCACATCTGGCTATGTTTAGTTATGACAGCATGGAAGTATACTCCTTGTTATAAGGGCCCATGAAACTAACCCAAACATTTTTCAAGAATATATCACCTTATTTGAATGCTAATCAAGGTCTTTTTTAAAATAACCACATCAAGTTGTTAGAGTAAGTTGTATGGAAGTAATAAAAATAAAGAGAAGGTCAAAAATAGGTTGGTTAGAGACAATGTATGAGTTGGTTGAAAGTAGATTCAGGAGATAATTATGCTAATTCAGACCAACTGCTGTGGCATTTCTTTCCTGTGTATCTTGGCACAGTTTAGTGCCCAGGGGCATGTCCTTAAAGCCATTGACCCCTCCTGGATATAGGCCAAACAAGGAAGGGTGAAGAGCAGAAGCCCAATTAATCAGGTACCTCCAATGTAGGCAGCCAGGAGACCAAAGACTGGAAGGTCAGCTATGACGGGAGGAGCATGAAGGTGTAATAGATCTTAGAACACCAACAGGCTTCAGAGTCTCAGAGGTTATAGATTTGGCAGAAATGACTCTAGTAATAAGTATTGAACTTGGACCCTAGGGCAGAAAGTGTTCCATTGAACTCATTATTATAAGACCTGATGAATGTCAGTGAATTGCTGCATATCCTCAAAAAGCCTAGAGCTTTTCTTCTGAACAAAGGTGGGCCCAAGATGTCAGTAAGACCTTAGATTTTATTATCAAACTATGTCTTTTGTTATTAATTTTTTAATCATTCATGTAGTTGTGAAAGTTTCTGACAACAAATACAATTCTGACTATTAATAATAGCTGACATTCTGAAAGGGGTTTATCAAAGCATAGTAGGACATGGCATTTTGTGTCACTTTTACTTACTAGAGGGGATGTAGGCCACCATATACTCCACATTTGCTACACAGGTTCTCTATATGTTTCATATTTTCTTATCTATCAGCTCAAATACTTAACCATCCATCCATCCATCCATCCATCCATCCACTCAACAAATTGCCATCTAAACTATTATGATAAATGCAAAAAGTACAATAATGAGCAAAGCTGACAAACCTTACTTAGACTATTATAATCTAGCAAGAGAATCAGACAATTAAATAAGTATTTATGGTGTGATACCAAACAATAAATTGCAAGAAATATAGTAAATTGAGATATGGGAAACTTAGTGTTTCTCAAGGAGCATGAAAGCTTTTGTGATGACATCTAAAGTGATTAACAAATGGCATATAAACATACTTCAGAGAGTAGGGAGCAACATGTTGAAGAAGTAGAAGAGGAAAACTTTCCTTATTAGATCACAGTGTGAAAAGGAGCAGTACAAGGAAGGTAGGATGCCAGGTCACCCAAGGCAAGGGGATTGGATTTTATTTTAATCACACTGGGAAGTCTTTGATGATTGTTTAAAAGTTATTTTCTTTTTTACTTTTTTGAGATTATAATATAATCACATTATTTCCCCTTCCCTTTCTCCCTTTCCCCAGCCTTCCCAAATGTAACTTCCTTGTTCTCTTTCAAATTCCTGGCCTCCATTTTCATTATTTGTTACATACTTAGGTACAACCTGCTCAGTCTGTATAATGTGCTTGTATGTTTGTTTTCAGTGCTAACCACTTGGCATTGGACAATCAATTGGTATAACCTCCCTGGAGTAGAGGAGAGGCATGATTAATTTACCTTGCCTTCTAGAAGAATTGCTCTTACTGTAGGGTGGAGGATGGGTCAGATGGGAGGAGACTCTCAGCTGTTAGTTGTATTCATCCAGATGAGAGATGGTAACAGACAGAACCAGGCAGTGTTCATTAGAAAATGTTAAAAAGTAGATGACATGGAGTGATAACTAGGAAGTAGAATTATGTAGAACTTGCCGTGTGCCTTTCTTATGGAATATGTAATACCATGCATATATCGCAACTCATATTGAGTAAATAGCACTGAGTTGGGATCTCATGCCATATTTTGAGCATCTAATTGAGTGCCTGGGGGATTACAGAAAAGCTGTGCGTCCAAAATATACATTTTTGCACTTGATAATACATGACAAGAGAACCTCTCATTTTCATAAAATAGAGCTCAATATTTATAGCAAAGGACTGGTTGTATTACAACATTAGGGCCTTAGATGCTATTTGAATTTATTTTTTTCAATTATGAATCCAAAAGAAAGCTACACTGTAAGGCATTGAAATATGGGACTCAGTGGGGTGATTGAGGGGAACTCTTCTCTCAGCAACAGTTACTATGAAAGAAAAGGGGTTGCAGGGAATATTGTGTGCTGCCACACTGCAACTCTGCCTTCCCTTTCATGTAAGTGACTTCTCCTTTAAGGGAAGGACTTGGAGCTGGATTCTCAGAAAACAAAATGACATCCGAAACTTGGAAGAGTCTGGGTTCAGCCTAGATGCCCAAGCTAGGCTATGATGTAAAATTTAAAGAAGCCTCATTTTTCATCCATTTCATAACCAGGAAGTACATGAATAGAAGCTTCTTTTTGGAATTATATTGCCTCCCTATTGAATTTAACTTTTGTCCAATTGAAAAGACTCATATTTTACTGCCAGTCATTTCAGCTGCTATTCAGCAAACCATTGAGACCAGATATTTTTTCTCACACATGGTACATACTTTCATTGTTGTTGCCTCACACAGTATTTTGCAACCTGTTCATTTCTACACTCTGGCTAGCTAAGGCCTAATTATTAAAGTGTCATTCTCTGAAATTGAGCTCCTCATGCCTTGTCTTATAAAGAATTGTATTACATATTTAAATTGGCATTCAGGTGAATTCGGATACAGGGCTTGTTCTGGCCAGCATTATTATGGCTCTTATTCCATTGCATCTCTGCTTCTTGCCACTTCCAAGAGCTTAGTGCCATTTCTCTCCACTAGTCTCAAAATAGAAATCTTACAGGATGGTGAGGGAGGGGCTCTTGGGGTACTATCATCAGCTCTAGCCTGAATGACTTCAGTTGCCTGTGTTCTAATCTCTCCAGCTTTCATTCTGCAATCCTCTAACATATTCTCCAATCTGCAGTTAAACATAACCTTATCTGTGCTGTTCCCTGCTGTAATCCCTGTGAGCTATTAGAGCCTTTATAATTTCACCTCTTACTAACTCTTGCGGGAGTCTGCCATCTATACAGACAGATCTTTATGTTTCTGGAAGGGCTGTGCTTTCAATTTCATCCAGAATTCCCATAAGTGTTTCTTTGTGTCTGAAATAGTCATCTCAGACTTCTGTCTATCAAGCCAATCTGAGTATAACCCTGTTTGTCTCTAGGAAAGATTCTTTCTGTAAACAGAATTGGACACTTCTCTTTCTTTACAACATTAAATCTCTTTATTCTTTGTAAGTGTTTTGCTTGAATATCTTGTCTTCCCTCCTGGACTGTAAGTGGCTGAAACAGGGACTGTATTTTCTAACTTTGATGCATGAGCCACCAGCACAATGGATGCCATATAGAGATAGCTTGATAAATTCATGTTGACTGCTTAGGGTTGTAGGAAAGAAATGTTCTCTCAGCTTCACAACAGAAATCCTCCTCATTAATCAAGGGAAGTATCTAATATTAATTAATTCATTCATGCCTATTCAATAAATATTTTCAGTACCTATGAATATGCCAGTGACTGTTTTGAGCACTGGGGATATGGAGATGAATGTGGCATTTTTCTTTTCCTCAAGACACTCTAAGTTTATGTGGAGAAATAGAGAAGTAAATAGTTATGATATGATATATGTAGTAATAAATAAATGCATAAGTTGCTGTAGAACATAAAAATGCAATGCTCAAATCTGCCTGAGCATCTAAAGAGACCTGACATACACTGAGTGTTGATGAATTTGCGAGCAGACAGCAGTCAAGAAGCCAAAAAGAAGCAATTCCTAGTTGGGAGGAGCCCACACCTGCAAAGGATCAAGTTGATCGGAGCATTGGCACATCCAGGAAACTGAAAGGTCAATATAGCGACTGATGATGGTCACTCATTGGACTTGTCAGGCTAGTGACGAGCTAAATCGTTGTGTCTTTTGATGCAAATAAAAACAAATGGGATCTATCGATTAATTTCAGGTAGAGGAGAGAGACTCTCAGTGCAGTGCATTGCAGAGCAGTACTGTGGAGGACAGACTAGAAGAAGGTATTATTAGAGGCCAGTAAGTCTTACTAGGTAGCATTTTTAATGATATCAGTGAAAAACAGAAAGTTTCTGCATAACAGCTTTTGTCAGTAGACATGCAATGAAGCTGAAGCGATTGTGAGTGAAGCTGGAAGTTGAAAGACCATGTTGCCCATGCTCTTCCTTCTCTGATTATTTTGTCATTTGTTTAGCCAATCCACATTCTATCATTCATCTACCATTATTTCCCTGAAGATTTGCGTCTGTCAAGTTTCTTCTGGTTTTCTCACCTCAGTCTGCATAAGTTCCCCTTCCCTGAATAACTCATGGAATATACTATGCAGCCTCTGCAACACAAAGGCAAAAGCAATTTGAGAACAAACATGATATCTGACTATCTCTAGATGTCATTAGGGTCTCTATGATTTGGTACATGACCAGTAAATATTTATTATATAGATAAATAGTATGGACTTGACTAAATACCTACGGAGAAATCAGAACAATAACAAAAATGAGTTGGGGGTTTCTCAGAATTTTCTGTTAAATAGCAAATAATATGGTTGGGATAATCACAGACTTACAGATAAGGGGGAGGGGGTTGAAAAAGACCTTAGGAAAAGTGTCAATGGAGACATCTAGTTAGGGAAATTGGATTTGGGTGACTTATTAAAAGAACTCAGGAAATCTGAGATCAAGAGTTATGACTTATTGATGGATACGTAGATGATAGTTGAAAGTATCATGTACTTCAGTCATCTAAGAACACAGAGAATAAGAGAATATTTACCAGACAGACTTGAGGATCACCAGTATATTGTACAGCAATAAAGATGTCAAAGAGACCCATGAGAAATGGGTAGACATTAACATAAAAGTTTGAAGAGCATATTGCTCAGCAAGACAGAAGAATAAGTCAAGGAAGTAGTTGGCAATATCAAATATTTCCAAAGGTCAAATAAAATCAAGGTTGAAAATGTCAAATTCACATAAATATATGTCAATATTTTGCAGTGATAGAGATCAAAGTACAGCCTCTCACATACTAGTTAAATGGTTTACCAAAAACACCGCTCTCAGCCCCTGAGTTCCAAATTTGAAATTACTCTCTATGAGGGACGATATTAATGGGGTGTGGAGGATGCCACAGAGTTGGTAGTGGTTTGAGAAATAGAGTCATTGGAGTTGACGAGAGTAACATCTAAAATGCTTGCCAGGAAAAGTGAGGTAGAGAACAAGAAATTTCAGAAAGTATTATCCAGACTTGGAGGAATTATTTTTTCTTTCAACTAGAGAAACAAATATGGTAGCATCTTCAGAATATGCTTAAATTTCAAAAGGTGCCATTAGTAGCACAGGTGATGATGGGTTTTGCAATAAAGCTTAGGCAAGGATGGACTTGGAGCCCCCAAAAGATCATTTTGTATAAAAGAGAATAACCTGACCTCTGAAATAAATACAAGAAAGTTGAGTTTGAGTTCAAGTTATGTGGATTCAAATGCAATGGATTTGATCATCTGCAGTGAGTGAAGTGGGTAGGTGTAATAAGGAGGATTTTAAATGCTTGTTGGCTAGCTTCTGTGGTGATTAAACATGGAAGTTAACAGAGTGATGAAAATTATTGTGTAGCTGTGCAGATTTTGGGGAAATGGATTAAAGTGTATCTGTTGTGTAGTAATTTTCACAGTTGCATGATTTGCTTAGCATTAGGAAACAATTGTGTCAACCTAAGTTAGATAAGGCAGGTAATTAAAGTGATGCAGATTACCACTAACTGGCTACCTACAAGGATTTCTGGCTTGGGATCCATGACTCAAAGTTCATGTGCAACTTCAGGAGCATATATCTTAGGGACTTCCTAACAGGAATACAATATATGCATGGATACAGAGAATTTTATGGAGAGACAATAGTACCTCCATTTAAATTTGACATTAAAGTACTTTTAATAAAATATTTAAGGCTAAAAATTTGCCTGGAGAGATGTCTCAGAGGTGAAAAGCACTGGCCCCATTGCAGAAGTTGAAGGTTTGCACAAGGAAACACAATTGTCTATAACTATAGCCTCAAAGAATCTGATGCTCTTTTCTGAAGTTTTCAGTATCAGGTACATATGTAATATACATTTGTAAGCAAAGCATTCATATACATAACATTTCTAAAAGATTGAAAGAAAAATATAATACTTGAGGATAGGTGAGTGATACTCAAAAGCTAATGAAAGAATGAAGATGAGTCTTTTGAGTTACAGTATTTGCAAGCATTTTTTTTTTGGTTTTTCGAGACAGGGTTTCCCTGTGGCTTTGGAGGATGTCCTGGAACTAGCTCTTGTAGACCAGAGATCTGCCTGCCTCTGCCTCCCGAGTGCTGGGATTAAAGGTGTGCGCCACAAATGCCCAGCTTGCAAGCAATTTTTATATTAAAACACATACACAGGCACATGAATAGAGTCATATACACCCCACACACACCTGAAAAAATTATTAATAGTCAGACTATAAAAAAACTATAAAAATTCAATAGTAAGAAAAGAACATAAAAAGGCAAAATCTTTGAACTGACATTCAGTAGAAAATATATATGCATAGCAAGCAATCAAAAAGGTGCATAGTAGTGTAATCTATAGGGAAATGCAAGTTCCAACCATAATGAAATGCACTTCACCAGAAAAGTTCATTAAAAACATGCAGTCCAAAATATTGGTGATGATGTAGAGAACCGGGACCACATCCGACAAGTTTCTTTGTGAAGTTGATTATGGTTAATGCAGAAGATTATAGCTGATAAAAGTACAGAGAATAAGTATCAGTGGGGTGCTTAGCCACAAATTGAACATCACACCTCCACATGTTCAGAGAGTATCATGATAGAAGCAGCAGAAGGATTCTAAATGTCAGAAGCCAGGGAGTGAAACAATGTCTTCTGGACATGAATGAGGGCTACACTCACGGGCTCATAGCAACTGTGGTTACTTAAAAAAGATCTACAACAGATAATTCAGGATATATCCTAGTGCGGAAGGGAGAGAGGCTCAAAAGCCCTTATCTCTAACTGAAGAACAACTGAGACTTGATGACTTCAGGAGTAAAGAGAGTCATTTTTCTTTAAGGTGTGGCCTCTGATAGTTTGACCATCTTCCAGTGGATGGCTGCACACACGGGGGTATATGAGTAGCACAAATTTGATTTAGTAAATTATTAAAAACAGCCACAGCAATAACAAATCAAAAAGGCATTAAAATAGTAGTGGAAGGGGAATGGATGTAGTCTTGAGAGGAATTGTGGGTAGGAGTTAGATGAGTATGATAAAAAAATCATGTGAAACTCAAAGAACTGATATAATATATTAAAGCCCTTATTTATTCAAATTATCTATGGGAAAGTTTAGTGACTTTATTCACAACTAAAATGTTTGCAACATTCAGCTGTGAATGGCTTTTAATAATGTGGCATATCATACAATAGAATATTATTTAGCAAAATTAAAGGAGGAACAAAATTTTGAAACATGGAGCCAAACAGAAAACTCAACAGCATATGGTTAATAGGGGAATCCAAGTTAGGAAGGTTACAATAATGTATGATCCTCTTATGTCATATTTTGAAGAAAGCAAATGGTGTCAGATTGGTGTTGAAAAACTAAGACACAAGGAGAAGTGGAAAGGAGCATGTGAAAAAAACATTCCTCACCTGACCTGAGTGGTTTTAAGTGTATGAAGTGGGAAGAACAATGCATCTGAAAGTTAGAATCATTTGTCTTGTATGCGAATTATATATGCCAAAATATGTGTGGAAAATAGGATGCATAACTCTCCAAAGAAATGCACTACAATGTTGTTGTAAATGCATTTACAGCAATGGGGCACTTGTAAATGATTTTGGACTATCTTCTCCTAGTGTCTTCCTTAGCATAGAGCTTGTTCTCCTTGATAAAAACCCTTCCTCAATTACAAATGCAAAACACAGAGCTCTCTGAGGTCTTTGTGAAGATGAATTCTGGAAGAAGACTCTTCATGTGGTAACAGTGGGGGAAGAACCCTACTGGCAAGATGAAAATTGGTGGAAAACATCAGGACCCTTCCTACCTAGTGTCTTTTTCCCAACTTCCATTCTTGCAAAACTTTGATCTGTATTCATAATGACCTCCACTGCCTTGTAGCATTAACATAAACAGAAACTTGTACACCAGGGAGAGGCAATCAGGTTAGTTCTTAACATGCCCATCTCATCTTAGATTATGTGCTTACTAGATCTCTGTACATTGACTAAAAGAAGTCTTGCTTGGAACACATTTATAGTGGGGAAACTGTTGTACAACTTAACTGAAAAGTAGTTGTTTCCTGAGGTCCAAGCACTGATGGGACTCAGAAGTACCAGCCTTCACCTCATCATAGTGCAGCATTATGTGCCTTCTCTGGACACATTGTGGGGAAGGGGAAGAGGTAGTGAAAATGAAGATGGGAAAGTGATAAGCATAAAATGATAACTTTTTCCTTACAGTAGCTATGACAACACTAGGAACATGTGGTTTAAGTGTTCTGTGTATGTAGTTAGGTTTGAGATAAAATGAATTCTATTTAGTTGAACTGAATGGCCTAAACTCAAAGAGAGAGAATTCTGTGAGTCTCATCTCTGGAAGAATAGGGATTGCTAAGCATGGAAACTCAACTATCCACCCTGATGCCACTATAGGACTACAATATGAATTAAAAAAAAAACCTTTTCTCCCTAAAATACCATTTGAAAATGTTGATGATGGCAGTAATCATGGGAACCCCATGGACTATAAGGTCTTTGCTTAACTTTAATACTTGTTATTTCAAAACATTTCAATGCTAATATCTTGTAACTGCCTTTGGCATAGTTATGAAGAATTGCTATATAACATTCAGGAGAGAGATTATAATATTAACCTACAAATATGATAGTTCAACAATCTGAAGAAGGCATAGCCACTGTTAAATAAGACATGATACATTTGATCTCAATTGTTTAAAAAATGTTGTTTCTTCTAGAAAAGGTTCAGAATAAAATGGTCCTTATTTCCTCACTATATATTTGAGAAGTCAGTGAACAGAAGAAGATAGAGATGAAAGACAGAGGACAGTGAGAGGGAGAAGAAGCCATCATAAGTTGAGGCCATTTCAAAGATCAGAATCAGTCAGAATTTTTTCAACATATATGGAAGTGGGGGTAACTATTTGAATGTAAAATGTCCCATGGGGGCTCTTGTGTTTAAACATTTGGTCCCTAGCTGGTAGACCTATTTGGGAAGTGTGTTGAAGAGCTTTATGTCAACTTGACACAAGCTGAAGTCATCTGATAGGAAGGAACCTTAATTGAGAAAATGCCTCCACAGATCAGCTTGTAGGCAAGCCTGTAGGGCATTTTCTTAATTAGTGATTGATGGGGGAGGGCCCAGCTCAGTGTGGGTGATGCCATGCCTGGGCTAATTGTTCTTGGTTCTATAAGAAGATAGGATGAGCAAGTCATGGGGAGCAAGCAATTAAGCAGCATCCTTCCATGGCCTCTGCATCAGCTCCTGCATCAAGGTTCCTACCATGCTTGAGTTCCTGTCCTTATTGCTTTTGATGATGAACTGTTATGGGGAACTGTGAGTGAGAGAAACCCATTCCTCCCCAAGTTGCTTTTGGTTATGGTGTTTCACCACAGTAATAGAACCCTAACTAAGACAGGGAGGTTATGGATACTTCAGATGATATAGTTTATCTGTGATTCAATGAATTAGACAGGCCACATAGGTTTTAGTTCAACCTCACATTAAGGTCTCTTGGGTTTCTTGGTCCATTGAACTGTGAGGTGTCCCAATTACAAACTCCTAGTACCATGAAAGTCCACCATTCCTTTCTTGTCACAATAGACCTTCTCCAATTATGAACCAAAATGAAACTTTTCCTCTCTTAATGGTTTCTTCAGGTTGTTTCAGGTATTTTTGTCTCAGAAATAAGAGAAAGCAAGTGATTTGGGGAGCATAAATGTTAAAAACATCAAATAAAGTTGCAGAAATCCCAAGTAAAATTTAAATCACTAAAACTTTGAACTCTAACATATATATTGAGACAAATTACTTGGATGTAAAATTTATCTGTGCATAAGAAAGGGACCATGTAAGGTCAGCTAGAGATCAAGGAAGCTCAGTTCTCCCCCTCTGAGGACAACTACAACAACTATGTACCATTGACAATAGTCTATATCATATAGACTACACAGCCAATGAAAGGAAACTTATATTTGCATAAAGTTTGATTTTTAGTACTATGGTTTTACTTACATGTGCATATAGTTAAACACATCTGGGTTTCTATTTTCAACCAGGTCTCTAGAAATATATTATTTTATAATCAAATTGAATAATTTGAAGAGTGCTTTAAATGGAAAATGATTTCAAATCAATACGAAAATGCCAATAAGTAAAGGACAGTATGTAGAGACTATTAAATGAAGGGCACAGGGTGCTCATGATCTATTACAAACATAGTGGGTCAGAAAAATAGTGATTAGATTAAAATGAGAGGAAAATGAGACATAGGCCACTTCACAGGCCCTCTCAACTTCTGAGGCCAGTTACAACATGGAATCTCTTCTCTTCTCTTCTCTTCTCTTCTCTTCTCTTCTCTTCTCTTCTCTTCTCTTCTCTTCTCTTCTCTTCTCTCCTCTCCTCTCCTCTCCTCTCCTCTCCTCTCCTCTCCTCTCCTCTGCTCTGCTCTGCTCTGCTCTGCTCTGCTCTGCTCTGCTCTGCTCTGCTCTGCTCTGCTCTGCTCTTCACTTCTCAAGGTTTCTCACTGGTACTTCCCATTTTCTTTTTTTTCGCAGATGTTTTGTTATTTGAATTAGAAACAAGATTGTTTTACATGACAATCCCAGTTCCCTTCTCCCTCCTGTCCTCCCCCCCCCCCAACTAAAACCCTACCTATCACATATCCTTTCTGCTGCCCCTGGATGTTGAGGCCTTCTATTGAGTGTCATCAGAATCTATCCTGTCCTTTGGGATAGGGCCTATGCCTACAATCCACACTGCCAGATAAGCTAGTAAACATGGAAGACTCTAAGAGAGACATATATGGTCCCCTGGAGAAGGGGAAAGGGTCAAGATCCCCTGAGCAAATTGAGAGCACAGGAAGAGCGGGGAGGGAGCTAGGGGAGAATGAGAAAGGGAGATGAGGAGGGATGCAGAGGACATGAGGGAGCAGAAAGGTTGAGTCAGGGGAAGAATAGAAGATAACAAGAATGGAGATACCATAATAGAGGGAGGCATTTTAGGTTCACAGAGAAATTAGGCACTAGGAAATGTCTGGAGATCTACAAAGATGACACCAGCTAACAATCTAAGCAACAGAGGAGAAGCTACCTTAAATGCCCTCCACCAATAATGAGATTGATGACTGACTTATATGCCACCTGATAGCCCTCATCCAGCAGCTGGTGTAAGTAGAAGCTGACACCCACAACTAATCACTGAACTAAACTGGGATCCAGATGCAGAGAAGGATGAGTGAAGAGCAAAGTGATTCAGACCAGGCTGGTGAAACCTACAGAAACAGCTGACCTGATCATCTGGGAACTCTTGCTCCCTAGACTGATAGCTGGGATATCAGCATAGGACTGATCCAGACCCTAGGAACATGGGTTACAGTGAGGAAACCTCAGAAATCTATGGGACCTCCTGTAGTCATTCAGTACTTATCCCTAGCATAGGTGTGGACTTCAGGAGCCCATTCCACATAGAGGGATACTCCCTGAGCCAAGGTACTTCCCATTTTCTATCTCACAAGAATGCCAGAGTCCATAAATCTGTTGGCAGAAGGTCTATAGGTTCTCTGTCCAGAGCCAAGAGCAGAGTAAAGAAGAGAAGTAAGCTGGTCTAGAATGTCAGGGATTATTTGCCAAGAGATTTTCTTGTCAACTATCTTGTTCTATCTATCAAATTGTCATGACAAACATAGAGATACAAACTTTCAATTAATCAGTGTGAGGTGTGATGCAATTATTTTCATTATTCTAGAAGAAAGTTAAAATACCAGATGATGATCATGACGTAAATCAGTGGAAGGTTTCAGAAGCCTTGAGTGACGGTAATATTTACTTCTTCTATCTTACCTTAGTAACTGTACAGGAGAGCTAATTGTTAATCATAGCTATTACCTGAGGACATGTGTTCAAGTCTCTTTCCATATTCTATTGGTCAGCTGCCTTTAGGTAGATGGCAACCTTAGTGCTTTTGTTTCCCTCAAGGATATATTTCCTACCCTTCATTCATTATTCCCATAACTTAAAAGATAATAAATATTTGCTCCTGGTGACATTCTTTGTTTCAGCTTGCTGGTACTCATTAATGACAACAATCCAGTGGCCAAAGATCAGTCACTCATGGAACAATAGTCACCCTTCTCTAGCTGTTGGGGAATTTGCCATACATGATATGGTTAAGAACAAAAATACTGCTTACAAGTAAAGGGACTCAAGTTCAAGTCTTGTTGTGAGCATTCTTCTTTTGATCTGAGTCCCTCCAAATTCATCAACTTTTGTAAAATTAAACTAGGTGATGCCATGAGTATTAGCTCATCATTGCTTTGATTTTCACTTAAAATATGTCATGCTTGGAGAGTATGTTCTGGAAGGTACTGTGCTAATTTTTAGGCACAGTACTAAAAACTGAGTGGCTTAGGAAACAAATTAATATTCTCACATCTGGAGGGAAAATTATCACTAGAAAAACCTGGTCTGAATTTCTCTGAATGGTATATGGTAGTACCTGTTGCAGGCCTCTCACCCAGCTTCATGGAAAAATATATTTTTGTATATTTTTGTATATGTACATGTGTGCTTCTGTTTTATCCCATACAAATATAGCATTGTAGTAACTATTTGTATCTGCTATGATCCTACTTTCATATTCTGAAACACAAGGGAGAAACATAAAATTGTGGGGGATTCACCCCATAAAACGCTTTCTCCTTTTATACAAAGTACTTAACAGAGTCTGTCTTTTGAAGGATTCCTGGACAAAACTAATATCCTGTAAAAAAAAAAAAAAAAAAAAAAAAGACTAATTCCCAAACATGTTTCTACATCATGAAATCAGGGCATTTTAAATGGTTACTTTTATTACTTTTAAGGGTCTTGAGTTAGAAGATCCTGTCACACATTTTCTGTATAAATAGTGAAGCTGATGTGACCCCCAGACTAGGTAACTATCTCCCTACTGAACACTGATTTAAGGAGCAGTCCTTTTGTTTGGATGCATTGTGTGTCACATGCACTCCCAAGGAAGTGAAAAAGGTTGAAGTCTTACCGAAGCTTTTCTGCATTGGAAAAGAAACAGACTCAAATAAAAGGAAATCTTTAGTTTTGATTGGATCTAGTCTTTGTGGTTAAGCATATGTATATGCATGTGTGTATAGATATATTAATACAGAAAGATATAGATATACATACACACATATATGTGTATGTATAAGTTGGAGACAAATCTAGAAACTGTTTCTCAAATACTGCATTCTGATATTATTGGCATAATAACTCTGTTGGTCTTTAATTGGTTTTTCTAAGCTGAGCACATAGACTTTAAATACACGAGTATTCGTGCACACACACACACACACACACACAACATCACAGAAATTACAAACAGCTATTTGTATGATATATTATCTGAGTAGCAATAAAAAACTCTTGCCTCATACTCAATCTTCCTTTAACCCACTTTAAATTCTAGAATTGCCACTTTGTTCCAGGCAAAAATCCTCCCTGCTATGGTATTCTGTGAAGAAGTCCTTTGTTCTAATGAATTTTTCCCTTGGACTAAGTAGGTCTGTGAAAAGTGACAGAATTGGGGATGTAGAAATGGAAACACTGTTTCAAGTCCTGTTCCTAATTGTCCATGAGATGTGACAAACTGTATCTATTTGGCCCCATGTTACTTCATTTGAATGATAAAGAGACTGATAAAAATCAAGGTTGCAATAATTGACTGATCAAAAGAATCACATGGATTGCTTATTAATGATGGCTTCCAGACTGCTCACCTTAGTCTCTGGAGTACATAACACCAGCAGGATGTCTGTAGTCACCTTAAACCAAACTGTATCCTGTGTTCTTAAGCACCAACAATTTACAGAAATGCTATATCAGGTTATTTCTACACTCCATTCCTCTTGCAGGTCATCTTGGAAACTAAATAAAGGCCACTATACTGATTAACCCATAAGCTGACATTATTCCAGTTAGAAGAGTATCAAGTAACAATTCGTCTAGGATGGGTAACTTCTGATCAGCAGACTCTTTGGTGCAGCAGGAAACCCAGATGTCAGGTGCGACTTGGAGAACTTGAGGACAGAATGAGGGCCGAATGGATAATTTGGGCATACAGGGGACAAAAGCCTGAAAATGTGTATTATCTATCAGTGTGTGAATATGTGTATGTGTGCATTCACATATATATATATATATATATATATATATATATATATATATGAAACAGACTAAATGTCCCAATTATGGATACATTTATAGAGATTGCTAAAAACGACAGTACAGATCTATATTTATTGAAACAGAAAGATGCACACTATGGATTTCTATGTGGAAATTAGCTCTGCCTCAGCTTTCACTTTGGAAAAAAATATTGCTTTTGAATGTGGAGACTATGCTTTGGAAGGCTGGATGAATTTGAGTCAGGAGGGCATAGTTAATTTTTATGCCCTCTTGTTTCCATTTTCAGACAAACTCATTTTTTAAATAGTACAAATGTAATAGTTCATAAACATAAGCAACAATCGAGCTATTTTCATTGTGACACTAAAGGACAAGGTAGATTTCATAGGGGAGGAAAGAATTGGTGGCTCTTGCTAGACATATGAAGACACTGAGAAGAGCAAGTGTGAATAATTGGACAGAGAGCAATGGGGCAGCATTGCCAGAAGAGGTAAAAGGAGTGAAAGAGGTAAGGGAGAAACACAAAGTTGAATAAGTCCTGCTTCTCCTAGGTCCTGTTCACCTTGTGCTTGGGCCCTGGAAAGGTAGCAAACCTTCATTTGTAGTGTCCCAGGACAGTGAGAAACGTGTGTCCATACAGCAGGGAGGATTGCTGTGTGTGCAAATCAAATGGTGTTGTTTAAGATTTAGGTACTTTGCTTCCTGTTGCCACCCTACAAGTTTGCCTGTGGCTACCCGATTCACGGACCAATGTATTTATTTCTGTGTGCAACCAGCATTGCAGGGTTGACTAGCAGCTTGGAGGGTAGACAAGGGAACAAAGGCTATTTATAGCTGACAGCAACAAAGGTTTCCTTTCTTCCCGTTAACACCGGTTGTATTTCTCTGAGACTCTCCCCGTGTGCAGAAATCAAAAGGGCAAAAGAATGAGTTCTCCAGAGCTGGTTTCAAAGTTCCAGAGCTCTGTTTTTAGAGCAAAGCTGCCAGCTTCGGAGGACTTTGCAGCCACCCTCAGATTCTAAATCAGCTTGATGGTGGTGCAAATAGATGCAAATGAGGGTCAAATCAATTTCCATAATGAACTGCACAAGCAAAGCGGCTTTCTCTCCACCTGACTCAAAATGACTAGAAATCCAGTGAGGGGGATAAAGAAACAAAGAAAGCAAGGGGGTGCTAATGTCTTAGTAACTTGGAAACTGTCGCACTTTGTATTGGGAAACGGAAACTCAAAGGTCCAAAGATGATTTGGGGTTCATTTGAAAGCTTATAAAAATGGCTGATTTAACATAGCTCTCCTAAGAATTTTCTTTTTAACCCAATCCTCTGTTTTCTTTGCCATATTTGGTCTTTCCCTGACTCTAAGCTCCACTTGCTATTCCACCATTGTTGTATCCCTGATAACTTACTGGATGTTTGTTAAGATGTAATTTATCTTTCATCAAATTCATGATTCTAAGTGACATGGGTTTACTGCATCATAGAGTTACACAAACATCACAAATGTCTTATGTCAGAGTTTTCATTGCACACAAAAGAAATCCAAAATCGATAGTGGTCCTTCCTCCTTCTTACAGGCTGTGTTTGTCTGCTTTCTGGGTCTGTGGATTTGACTATTCTGGGGGCTTCAAATGAATGGACTCCTGTTCTATGTAGCCTTTTCTGCCTAGCTTTTTTCACTATGCCAAGTATCTTGAAGCTTGCATAAGTATTTATAGCTTATTATGGTGGCTTGGGCTTTTTACAAAGAATAAAGCTGAGGGGCATGCATATGACTATATGTCTCAGAAGATGACTACCACTTGCTCGGCTGAAAACAACATGAACTTGGGGATGACAGTAACACAGCCCAAATATATTACTTGGACATTCAGTACTTGCTGAGTGTATTTTGCCCTTGATTTCTGTGTATTTCAGAAATTAGTTTCATGCCACTCAGTTAATATTAAGATCTCAGCTAACTAACATTACTAACCAAAATGTAGAGACACTCATTTCCAAAAATTATTTTGGTACTTCTGGTAGGTCCTATATTCTGTATCTGATTGACAAACATGTCTGAAAGAGACAAGAGTTCCAACAACTATACATGTTGGGCTATTGGCTAAACTTGCCAAGGAAGTTTTAATTGGCATGTATGTGGAATATAATATTATACAAGGATGAATTCTTTTAAATTTTTAAAAACAAAGAGAGTACTAATGGAAGATATTAAATGCCTTTGGATAACCCTAAATTTCTCTCCCTAAAGCTTTATTTCCATCAAAGTCTGTGTCTGTAAGCCATATTCACCAAAGGTTTCTCTTGTGTTGATCACGTGTAGAAGCAATGAAATTTGAGTCATTAATTGTGGACAGAAAGCCTTCTTTGTTTAATGACTGAATCAAAAGAACCTCACACTTACTAGAGAAATGCACAGGGAGAATAGACATCAAAGTTATTGAACATTCTTGGGAGGCATTGCTGCTATCTACTAAAGACCAAAGAATCAAATCTAATCTCAAACTTTTTCTTGCTAGCAGGACCATTTCAGAGCATGCTTGACAGATGGAGAGAAAGAGGAAGTCAGCAATATGTTTTCCTGCTAAGTTTAACAAAGAGGAATCTCCTATTGGAGAACTCATGTGCTCCAAGCCTGATCTGGGAACTCATCCTGAGAACATGAGTTCTCTTATACTTTATGTCATATCTAAGGAATTATCAGAGTTGTGCAGTAGACCCAAAGATCTGATATGAGAACAAATATTAATATAATATCATGGAGAGGATGTAAAATTCACCAAAGGCAATACATCAAAACAGTTTTTTTCCCATATGAGATTGCATTTGCTACTCATGGAATGTGATTAGGAAAGCTTAAAGAACACACATACATGCATACACACATACACACACAGAGAGACAGACACAGAGAGAAGAGAGACGTTCTTTTCTAAGGCAAAAGGAACATAAATAAATTGATTATGCATAATAATTGTCATTATGAAGGGACCAATTTTTGATATGAATAGAAGAACTCTTTGGGACACCTTGAATACTGCTAGCTTGAGTTCTTCACCTTCACACTAAAAGTTCTATAAAACATACAATCACAAGACAAAATAACTTTTATGTCTATGTCAGAAGTATAATACAAAAATGGTTGCAAAGTTCATTTTAGCACAAAACTGGATGTAACATCAACATAGCAAGAGTTTAGCATTGTGGACTAAACACAACTTACAGGTCTTGGAGAAGCAATGCCTAGATGTAGCTGTGTGAGGGTAGAAAGATATGAGACATAACTATATGATGGTAGGAGAGTAACAAAGAGTTTTGAGAATAGAATAACAACATGATAGCATTGTTAGTAACAGTGGGATTAATGAGAGGCATAAGACAACTTCCCAGGTGGAATTGTTGTGGTCATATCCTGCCTTTCTAATATCTACTTTTCCTCTATTTTTATAACTCCTTATTTGGTGAGACTCATGTCATGGGAGAATATTAATAAGAGGTGAGTAAGGTTATTAGGGACTTTGTAGAAGTCTATACTAGCTGATTTGGGTGAAATCTAAACAAACAATGATGATTTGGACACATATAAAAACACCAGCTATTGAATGTACTATGTTCTAGGCTGTGTGCCAAGTGCCTACATTTAGAGTCTTTCAAAAATAACTCTTTGAATTAAATATGTTTATTATTTCCATAATACAATCAGGGAAACTAAAACACTGTCTTAGCTTTATCTTGGAATGGATATTGTCAGAGTTCACCAGGATCTTTCCTAGCCTGAGTCCTTGGCCTCTATATTCTATTACTGCCCACATTGTAAATTCCGGAACCTGATTTTTGTGTATTCATGCTTTGTGTCTGTCTATTTCTTTGGGTACATCATGAGCATGCTATTAAAACTTTAATCTTTACACAGAAAGTCACAGCTATTCTCACGCATTTAAGTGGACTCTCTTCACCAAGATAAATGAATTCACAAGCAAATGTGTGAACCTTGTATGAGAGTAGACTCTAATGGGAAGAAAGAGTGGAATTAGAAAAACACTTTATTATTGGTTAGCCTGAGCATTTTCAATTAACAGTGAAAGGAAGAAAGACAGACTATGTTTTTGTGACACAGCAACTTTTCAAAATCAGTATCATTGTACACTTTTCTTTGGTGAGAAAAGAGACATCTAGAGAAAATCTTAAGTCATAAGAGACTCAAAGTTATGCATAGATGTAAGCCTGCTTGTGCCACTGAGGCACATTCTGGCTGAATGTTGGACATGGCAAGGGGGTTATCAGTTTCTTAATCTTTAAACATACTTGAACATGAAGCATCTATCTATCCAATTCTAAGAAGCCCTTGTGAAGTGCTTTCATTACACCATGCTAGATGGTGTTAGCAGTCTTAGTATTGAAATTGGTGGTAAATTCCATTGTCTGGTGGAAGAGACAGAACATAAATGTTCATTCCTAAGATGTATTAATGTATGAGAGAAAAGGGGAGCCACACCAATACCTGCTAATAGATAACTGTAAATTGGAAGGGCCCTTTGTACAGATGATAGGATGGGGTTTACCAGAGACAGACAGTAAAGGGTGTGTGTGTGTGTGTGTGTGTGTGTGTGTGTGTGTGTGTGTGTGTGTGTTCTTCAATTAGAATGGGAACCAATTACATGGGAAGAAAAATAATAAAGGAGAGGGAGAAAAAAGGGTAATGAAATGCATGTTAGATGAAAGAAGGAGAAATCTTTATGGGAAAGAAGGTTATCATTAAAAGTAGGCAAAGGAGATTGGGGAAAGGGAATGGAGAAGGGGTAGATAAAAAATGAAGTATATTGACACATGTGAAAATGACACAATGTAGTCTATTACTGTGTATGTTACTATAAAAGTTAATTTAAAGAAGTAATCAACACAAACCCATACTCATCCTGAAGATCTTGGAGAGCTCAGTGTGGAAAGAAGAGCACTACTTTGTTTGGCTTGGATGTCCAGTTTTGAGAAAGGCAGTAGAGAAGGTGACATCTGGTGGCTTATTCTTGGGGACTCATCTTGAAGAATTTTCTGAGTCAAGAAAATGAGTGTGGACTTTTCCCCCTGTACTTGACAAGAAATCATTACAGCTTTCATAGGGAGGGTGATTGAATTTTTGTGCAGAATAGATAATTATGGATTTGTGATATGTTGATTTATTGATGGGGGTATTATGGAGAATTGTTACAAAGATAATCATCTTGATGCCATTTCTGACCTTTCCTGGAACACTGCACACTGTCATCATCTCTGAAGAAATGTCTCAAAGTTAAGTCCATTTTCTTTGTGTTGTGTCATGTTCAAGATTCTATAGTCCACTAAAATTTGGGTTTCCCTGTTTTCTAGCTAATTCATCTAAACCCTTCGTCTCTTCTACTGTAGTTCCAATCACATAGAGCCCCCTATAAACTGCATGCCTTGAAGATCCTCAGATTACTTGAAAGCATTCTGTGGATCATACCATACTTCTGTGTTTTACTTGGCAGAGGGATCACAATGAATTTGAGCTGATAGGAATTAGAAGTGTTTCTCTATGGCTTTTCTAATATGACTAATAGCTGATAGAGAAAGTGATGTCTTCAAACTTCAGCACAGCCTGGCAGATGGGTAATAAATAGCTGGGGTTCAAAACTGATCTGTTTCATAGCCATTCCCTCTGAATTGAGACATTCCTTTCTGGAGGGAAGAAGGAGGCTGAAATATTCATTAATCCCCTACTTAAGTCACAATTTCTGAGGAAAGGGCTATCTCTGGCCACCTGAGCTACATCAACTGTGAAGGGATATCCAGGAAAGAAGCTTTCATAAATTATGTAACCCAAGTAAACCACTTAAGCATTAAGTTAGACTTGGATGGATGGAATCAGTTCTTTGGTCCATCTTCTGTGTTCTGCATAGGGTGAAGAGTTGTTTTTTTTTTGTGTGTGTGTGTTTCCTCATGAGAAATCACACAACATTGAGCAACAAAGAGCACCTTTCATTTATCAACATGATTCCTGATAGTAGCTTCGTGTGTGTGTGTGTGTGTGTGTGTGTGTGTGTGTGTGTGTGTGTGTGTATGTGTGTGTGTGTGTGTGTGACATGATGCAAAGAAATATAACACATAACTAAAATAATTTAAAATATTAAACTATCCCTATGGTATGAGGTTGTAAAAAAGAATAGTTAGAGTTGGGAAATAACCTTTATTCATGTTTTCCACACTGGACTGAAAACATTGGCAGAGTTTTGAATTCTGTTCTTCACTCTCTTTGTAGTAGGTTTTATGATATTGGCCAATTCAATTAACCTTTCCATTCCTCAGATTAACCTCAGTAATCTTAGAATAATATATCACAGCCTGCCTGGCTCCCAAGCACGTGAGTTGGAAAGGGTTAATGGGCAAAAGTTTAGAAAGTATCCAAGGCAATGTTTATCATAATGTCTACAGTCAGTTTTGATAGGCAATCTGTGAGTGAGTGTGCTAGATAGCGGAGGGCTATGAAGTCTTCGTCAGAAAGATTACTGGGCACAGCTATCTCCTTTTCCTTGAAGCCCTCAACTTACAGGTCAATGAGACCTCTGTACTGGATAATATTCAAGGTTAGAGGAAGCACATGCCTTGCTACTGTATTGTAACACATCAGTTAATTACAGGGCAACCTGTTCTTAACAGCCCCTGGAGTCCCTACGTGACCCTGAATGATGGCTGTGAAAAGACACTTTCATGACAAATGACTTTCATAACCAGACTTATGAGGACTCTCCCTGTACTCAGGTATTTACAAGGGAAGCTAAATGCAGGACTTACAATTTCCTAAGTCACCATACCCCCCTTTTATGACTTCTCTATTCTGCACAGAAGATTAACAAGTAGGGGGTTTCTTGGGTTTCAGAAATTCCAGGCAGTAGAAGGCAGGTGATGGAAAAGGATGCATTTGATCATTGATTGACAGTTGACTGGGAGAAGAGGAGTGCTCTTTTCAATGTCATGTGGCAATCATGTTGGTAAAATGGTAAAGAGTGGAGAAATGTCAATTTAAGAAGACTAGGTGGTATGCCCACTTTGGGGCCTTATTTGGCTGCATGTGTGAAAATTAAATTTTCATATCTTCTGTGCCCCAGCAATTTTACTTTATAGTCCTATAGAAAACAATCACTCATGCATAAAAGAGCCATGAAAATGAACAGACATTTTAGCACACCTGGTAATTTTTTAAAAGGTAGAATGGAGGCATACCTTAAATATAGGGAATGAGGAAATAAAGAATGGAATAGTTATACAATGAAACGTAACAGGGAGAGCTAAAAGAATGTGTGTGGGATGGCCTATCATTGGCAAATCCTTGTAGTTTTTCTTCTAAAGTCTATTGTGTATCTGCCCAGTTCTAACAATTCCATGCTAGACAACACCTTATCTCATTGCTAAGTGGATTAGGGCAAATTCAGACCCTTTTCCTGAAGTCCCATCTATCACCTGATATCGCCCCCTACAGTTTATTTTTCACATGGCATCCAGTGTCTCCCATATACAAATGTGATTATATGACCGTGATGATTTCTCATCCTGTTTACATCATACCAAAGGCTCTTGAGAGTGCCTTAAAGGCCATAAAGGTTTCCAGTCCTGCTACCTTTCCCAATACTTTTGTTTTTACTGTTATTATACTCCAGTGTAGGTGCTCAGCAAAACATTGCTGAATCCATGAAAGTGGTCTCTAAATTTACTTAAATCAAAAGAGCAAAACCATTTACAGGTTCTGCAGTGGATGAACACATTGACAGTCAGTTTAAAGCCCCAGGGTTCTAATACAAGATCCATTAGCTTTCTGCTGTGTTGTCTTTGAGGCTCACTATACTTTATGTATCTTAAGTTTCTTACCTTCAAATGGAAACGCTATCTCCTAGAGAAGTTCTATTAAATGATCAATTCAGGTAAAACCAGAGAACTATGTCTTATTCCCAGCATACTCCAGTGGACTTTTTGAGTTTTCCTCTCTCTTTGTTACTGTTCTATAGTTGTAAAGAGACACAATGACCAAGGCAACTTATTTTTAAAAACATTTAATTGGGATCTTGTTTACAGTTTCAGAGTCCTTGACCATCAGGGCAGGAAGCTTAGCAGCAAGCAAGCAGACATTGTACTGAAGCAAGGCTGAGGTCTTATATCTTATGTACAACTTGGAGCCAGAGAAAGAAACAGATTGCACCTGGCATGGAATTTTGAAACCTCAAAGCCAGCCCCCCAGTGACACACCTCCTCCAATAAGGCCACACCTCCTAATCCTTCCCATAACATTCCACCAACTAGGGACTAAGTATTCAAATACTCCATCCTAAGGGGCTAATCTCATTCAAGCCACCATATCCTCTTTATATTTTTGCCACCCTATGTGTCAATGGTTCTACTTTATAGGATATGACTAAAGCAGCACTAATTACTTAGGTGATTGTTGAAGACATAAAGGCAGTGAGGCTGAAGATCACAGAGCAGTTCTGGGAAATACATATGGGTGGGGGGAATAATTCAATAAAGTCATCTGAGCTGGGAATGTTCTTGAATGCTCTATTTACGTCAGCACTGTGGTACATGATGAAATGGGGGAGAAAATCAACCCTGAGTTTCCAGGCAGTGATGACACAGCACAGAGCTTTGTGTTATATACTAACCACAGTAAGCCTTAATGCTCTGTCATAATGTGAGGCTTCAGGAAGAGATGCTTAAAGATGAAGGTTCTAGAAGACATAGAAGTGAAAACCTCACATTTACTTTTGATGTTTCAAAGGCTTTTTGGATATGAAAGCACCATACTTCTTAGTTACTGCTACACTAACTAGCTCTCCTGGTTATTGTCCATTATTTCTGAGTGCCAGTACTTACTGGTTTCTACTTAATACACAGTTATTTATTTGAATCTTACTATAGTGTTATCAGTTTCTCTGTTATACAATTCAGAAAACTGAGAATCAAAAACACACAGTTACTATAATATGGGTGATACCAGGCCAGAATTTCCTAAGGTTATTTCACAGAATATTAAGTGCTATGAAAAGAAAATGATGATGCTACAAGATTGGGAAATGTTAGATTAAATCAATATACGCATGCTTTTTAACAGGACTGCTCAGGTCATTAATATGCTAATATGACTCTGCAAGGGCTTTAGCATGCCACATTTCTCAGTTACTTGAGCACAATTTCTTTCCTGGAGCTTCTCAGAAGTTTAATACTAGGAATAATGTATTGTGGGGCATGCCTCTTTAGGTCAACTCAACCCTGAGGAATGATAGATGTCTGTGACTTTGTTTTTTTTTTTTAATGTCATTTCTTTCAAAAATCTCTCTCTGTGTTATGCCACAATGCTACAAGCATCTGATACTATCTCATATTTCTGTTTTCTCACTACAATCTGACCATAGGTACACATTTTGATTGATGTGCCATTGCTGGCCATACAAATATGATTTCACCTTGATAAATACACAATGTGTTTGTCTTATGAATAGAGTCTACCTTACCTCTACTCTCCTTAAGTCTGATGTTCCAGATAATCCACATACCTAGGTAGTCTTAATATGTACCCATTGCTGTGGAAATGAGGGCTTGGTACCCTGTGTAAGAATCAGAGCTCTTTACAGGGTCATGAGTCATAGATCTTTATTCTATCTGGGTCTACATGGATAGATGACATTTCTGCTCTGGGATCATTGCTGAGTCTTGCATCATTGTTCATTGTCAGCCCTCAGTTCTATGAAAGAAAACCCAGCTAACTATTATCAATATCTACAGGGATCAGGTATTTATGTGAGAATTTTAATTAAAGGTCTGGGTCTTACCAATCTATAGAAGAATGTCTTGGATAGTAAGCTGATCAGATTATCACACATCTAACCCAGAGTTTCTTCAGTTGTGATTTACTTCTCTTATTATCATGATATATACATGACAACAATTTGGATTGCCATTGTCTGAGTACTGGGTTAGAATCATGCTAAAGTCTTCAAGAGTATTATTTTACCATCCATCACCTTATGAAGGAGATACAATTTCTCTCCACTTACTAGATAAGGAAACAGCATCAAATTAGTAATTTGCCAAACATATTATCCCTTCTTAATTTAGGGACAAGATTGGCACTAAGGTATTCTCAGGCCCGTGTTTTTTATGCCTAACTTTTCCTACACATTTTTTGCTTGTGTTTTCTTTAATCTAGATTTGAATAAGGTTTCCCCTAGAAAGCAAAGTTATCCATATCAGACTTCACCCCTGAGTTTTCTTGTTAGTCACTCAAAGGTCTAACTAAAGAATGAACAGTTTTTAAAACTGCATGATTCCTTACTTCAAAGGTCTCCTGGTTTTTAAGAAGCTGGAAAGCCCAGTTATTGATCACATCTACACATGAAGAGAAGGGAGGTTTCATGTGATCACATAACTGTACAGTTGCTAAAGCATACTTTGAATAAACATGGATCTTTTTGAAACATACTCATATATTAAAGTAATGGGGCTTGTAGTACCCTACTGATTGTTCCACTGAGTTAAAGGACTGTGAGTGTTAAAGCTGTACATACCTATAATATCTAACATTAGGTCCTCTACATACTAGACATGTGAAGAATCAATTATAATCCAAGGTGGATAAGATTACTTAAGGAGGTCACAAGAACAGACTTTGAAGATTCCCCCATGGAGGGCCTCACCCTTGCTGGGGAGAAGAGGGGTGATGGGGGGCTTGGGAGGATTGGTAGGGGCGGGGGAGGAAGAGAGGGAGAGGGAGCTGGGAATGACATGTAAAGCAAGCTTGTTACTAATTTAAAAAAAAAGAAGGTCACAAAGAAGGCCTTTTTGCCAGTTCTTTGGTCTTTAGGCTAAAATTCTCTACCAGTTGAATGGCAAGGCTCTGTGAGTGTCAACATTTTGAGCCAGAAATGCTGACATTGGATATGATGGTGCTATCCCTTGGTTGCTATAATAAAGAAGTAATTCCTCCTGTGAGTGTTAGAGAGATATAAGTGTATCTTGGGCATCATGGCAGACAGCCAGGCTACAAGGGAAGCAACAAGGTGGCCACTGAAACAGGTACTTTTGATGAAATTGTGTTGGGGACAGGGAATATGGAGGATAACAGCTCTTCACTGCTTTACCAAGGATGTGGAAAACAATTTACTTAATATTATGGTCTAGGGCTAGGATAGACCTTTAAATTTGGATCTCCAGTACATACATCCCTGTAAAAAGTCAGACATGGTGTTTGTGCTGGGTAGTTTTATGTCAACTTAACATAGGCTCGATTTATCTGAAAGGAGGGACCATCAATTGAGAAATGCCCTCAGAAAATCAGAATGTAAGGCATTTTCTTCATAGTGATTGATGGGGGAGAGCCCAGCCCATTGTGGATGAAGCCACCTCAGAACTGATTGTCCTGTTTCTATAAGAGAGCAAGTTGAGCAAGCCATGAGGAACAAGCCAGTAAGCAGCACTTCTCTGTGATCTCTGCATCAGCTCCTGTCTCCAGGTTCCAGCTCCTGTCCTGACTTCATTCAGCAATAGACTAGGACATGGTAGTGTAAGTCTAATAAATTCTTTCCTTCCTAAGTTGATTATGGTTATGGTGTTTCATCATAGCAGTAGAAACCATAACTAGGACAGTGACTTGCATGCCCATGATCCTACTATTTAGGTATGTGAGGCAGAAGCAGAGACAAACTGAAATCTTGGCCAGTCAGCTTCCTACATGTCTGATCTGCTTGGTTTTTTACTGATATTAATCATCTGTTTACAGTATCAGGCTATTTCCTTTATTCTACGAAGTAAAACCAAGAATTTTACCAAGGTCTACATCAAAAAGAAGGCAAACTTCCCTACTTACTGTGGAAATGGGTAAGAGTGGGAAAAATCCCCCAAAAAGCTATAAATTCAGATCATATCATCAAATAGGAGGTTAGTCCATTATGAATTCACAACAGTTTCAATAGTATGCACAGAACCTGTGCAAGACCAAGTCACACCATGGGGATGTGAGTCAAGTATATACTATCACCCCAACCATGGAGCCATTGGTAATTGTTAACTGTTAAGAAAAGATTCATCTCTTTTCTCTAAGAGTACAGACCCTAGTGATAGTGTCTATGCTCCAGTAAAAGACCACATGTCAAAAGAGTGCACAATGTGTTCTTGAAGGGTTTTAGAAAAAAAGAGAACACAATATTGGTTGAATGGTGGTGGATGGATCTGTGGAGAGTTGAGGAGGAGGTGCATATGATCAAAACACATTGTACAAATCTCTCAAAGAATTGATAAAGGAAACAAGATTGAGAAAGGGATATTAGGTTTCCAGAATTCTATTGGTAACTGGGAAATTAAAAGATGCTGGGAAGAAGAGACAATCATAGACAAGAGTTAAAGATAGTGAGCAATTTCTGTCTTGTCAAGTAAGATCATAGAGCCTTTCAGAAATTTTAAACAATGCTGGGCATGTCGGTGTGGGGTTTTAATCCTAGCACCCAAGAGGCAGAGGCAGGTGGATCTCCATGAGTTTAAGGCTAATCTGGTCTACATCATGAGTTCCAGTGGTTACATAGTGACTACAAAGACAAACCCAATCAAAAGGAAAGAAGGAAGGTAGGAAGGAAGAAAGTAAAGACAGAAGGATACCCTGTGGGAGGATTTTTACCTTTTAGAATCCTAAGGTGGTAGAGTTGCTGAACATAGTAGGGGAATAAACCCAGAATTTAAACAGGAAATAAATGAATGTTATCAGAGTCTTGGGCTACAAACAGCTACAGAATCCTGCCCCTCTACAATAGTAGCTAGGCTTCCCCTGTCCCAAATTGAATATATGAGTCCTGTGTTTTGATCAGTTCAGAAAGCTCTAGAATCTCAAAATAGAAATCATTTATCAAAACGGATGGTTGATGGTAGCTTTATAGACTAGATGACACTACGTGGAAGCCAACAGAGTGACTCTTCACAGAGATTAGGTCCCAGAGGCTAGCACTGAACTAACTAGATTTTGAGGGAACAAATATGGGTCATTGTTCCAAAGTTTCTCATGTCTCTTTAAATATATAAGTAATTTCAGAAATTAGCATAACCATGAGGCTATAAATGATTATTAGCTGTGATGTGCAGTAGAGCTGAGTTTACGGGAGGTCCGAGGAGGGAGAAGATCTCTGTGATTATCAGTATGGCCAATTTATAAATGACTTAATTTGGATGCCCACTCTGATACTTTGCCATCTGCTTTAAAAGAATTTCCTTCCATTATGTAAAACACTGGATCGTGGGGTGTTGCTTCTATTAATGGATGCTTTTGCTGCTAGGGAAGCCTCATGTGCTCCATCTCAAGTTGAGCTTCAAAGTCAGATTACATTAGATGCTCATGCTGCTAGCCACTTGGCAATTCTCATCTGTCAACAGATGTCTGGGTAGAGCACTTTTGTGCATAGAGCCTTTTGAGAAACTTAACGCTAAAGAAACCTACCAGTTCCTTTAGAGACAAAAACACACGGCACACACCTTCCAGTCCAATCTTTATGGCTAAGCAGGAGACCCACAGTTCAATTTCAGACTGTTTCTCGGCATGTAGAATCTGTTACTCCTGAAACTTCAAAATGTACATATTTCCCCCAAATGAGATGTAAGTCTGTTGAGTTAATTATCATACAATTATAGCAATGGAGGAGAAAACCCTAATCAAACCTGAACAGCTTGTCTAACTATTAACCAGGCTGTGGTGAACCATTACTTAGCTATGACTTTCGTGATCTATCATATAGACTCTTGGCCCTCTGTGAGCAAATTTGTAAATGAGTCCATGGCCATTTAAAACTAAGAGTCCCAGCCACCTGGGATCTTGTGATTGTCTTTAAATTGTTTAGTCATTATACTTTACTGGCGTGAAGTTATTATAGTAACCTTCCAACTTCCTCCTGTCTTCCTGCAATAGGAAAGAGTGGGCTGGGCATCACAAGAAAGGGAAAGACAAAGCTTCCTGGGACTCTGAACTGCTAACATGGTGATTTGTTTCAAAACATCTCTCCTTACATATTCCCTTAAGCTACTAAGAAGCATTAAAAGTCAAATGCCTCTGGATATATTTTCTTTCTAGGAAGTCCCAGAGTCCAATGCATCTAAATCAAATATCTTTTAATGTAAGTCCCATTTGAGCTGTCTTCAGGCAAATTCAAGTTACTGCCAATATAACAAGCATGTAATACAAAAAGACTCATGTGTGGCACAGTAAACATTTAGTTTACAGTCTGAAGGGGTCAGTTTCTACCAAAAGGGGGACATGGAAACATAACTTACTCTTGTTAAATGGGGCTATGTTGTTAACCAGATTGAGATTTAGAAACAAGAGTCAAAAACAAGACAGGCAGATCCAAGAGGAGAGTATGACTCTGCTTTTTAGTTAAATAGTTAGCCAATGGTATTATTTGATCCCTGGCACAATGAAGAGTATTTGCCAAACCCAGTACTGGTGAACAATATGTTCACTGTATTCTTTTTTTTTTTTTTTTAGACCAAACTTGCTTTTATATCAGCCATGGGGTTTGACAGTCAATAGCTTCTCCAGAAAAACAGAAATGGGCCCTTCTTCTGTGGCACTCTTAGGAGTCACCTACACAGTTTACTTAAAGACTGATCAAGTGGGGAGAAGACTCATCTATCTCAGGCTTTGACAAGTTAGGGCATTTAGAATTGGAGACAAAGAGCTAACCTAATTCAACAAACCCAAACTTTGCTACTATAAATGAACTTGGGCACTGACAGAGATGTCTAAATAATGTTTTGCTTTTCTGTTGTTGCCTGGTAAGGAAACTGTTACAAAGACAGTTGATGGGGGTTTGAGCAAGGGTGGAGGTGAATCCCTGCTGCTATTGGTGTGACTCTGCCAAGGCAACCACTAATGGTAAGAGCCAAAAGGGCCCTATCTATAAACAAACAGGCTGCTCCCAAGAAAATATCAGTCTCACAAGAGCAATATGAGCAAACATGTTGTGTCCTTCCTTTCTCCACCCGAGCTGTCTGCTAAGAAAGACAAAGAGTTTGGGAATAAGAACTCAGTTGGGGGTGAATATTTCAGGATGCATTGAATGTCAAAACTTACTTTTGAAATTTACCTTGCTTCCTGTTCAGTGTTTTTTCAAAAGCTGAAAATTACCTTTGGAAGAAATCCCAAATAGAACTTTGTATGGGGGTAAAAAAAATGCCTGTGAAGAGAGAAGTTCATAAAAAGATGTCCAGGCAAAATCTGAACAAAAGACAAGTTAAAGAGGTACAGAATAGTAAACATGAAAGCTGGGTAGAGAAACAATGATGTCTACAACACAGAAGAGGGAAAATCTGGCAAGGAAAGGAAAGAAGAACAATGAACCCCAGAGGAAGGTGAGAAAAACTTAGCCACAGAGAATTGTCTTGGGTTGAGAGTTGGAATAGTCAAGAATTCCAGGGGTATGCCAAGTGAGTCTCCAGAGAGCTGTTGGCAGTAGAGTGCAGGTTGAATCTCTCATCCTTATGCTAAACCTATCACTGATTAATCCACTTATTGCTTTATTGAAATAAAGGCGCTTCCTACAGGAAAATGAGAGAGAATGCTTACAAAACCAAAACAAGGCTGGGTTGGTGACAGTCCACATTCAGACTGTCTGATTAGAAATGGAAGGACAGCACCTTGGGGGAAACTAATAGACCATAAGGCATGGGAATATTTTCTCTTCACTCTTAGTCATATACCCAAAAGAAGCACATTCATACAACAAGGACATCTGTTCAACTATGTTCATAGCAGCAATATTTGTAATAGCCAGAACCTGGAAGCAACCTAGATGCCCCTCAACTGAAGAATGGATAGAGAAAATGTGGTACATTTACACAATGGAGTACTACTTCGTGGGTGGGTGGGTGGCAATGGAATCTTGAAATTCACAGACAAATGGACGGAACTAGAAGAAAACATTCAGAGCGAGGTAACCCAGTCAGAAAAGACAAACAGGGTATGTACTCACTCATATATGGGTTTTAGACATAAAGCAATGGATTACCAGCCCACAATCCACCCACCAGAGAAGGTAGGAAACAAGAAGGACTCTAAGAGAGACATACATGGTGGCATGGAGAAGGGGAAAGGGACAAGATATTCTGAGCAAACTGGGATCATGAGGGGAGGGGAGAAGGAACTAGGAAAATGAGAAGGGGAGAAGAAGAGGGGTGAGGATAATATGAGGGAGCCGGAAATTTGAGTTGGAGGAAGAATAGGGGAGAACAAGTTAAGAGATCCCATAATACAGGGAGCCATTTAAAGAGAAATCAGGCACTAGAGAAATGTCTGGAGATCTACAGCAATGACACCAACTAACAATCTAAGCAACAGAGGAGAGGCTACTTTAAATGCCCTCCCCTGACAGTAAGATTGATGACTGACTTATATGCCATCCTATAGCCTTCAACCAGCAGCTGGATGGAAGTGGAAGAAGACACCCATAGCTAAATACTGAATGAACTGGAATCCAGTTGCAGAGAAGAAGGAATGATGAGCAAAGAGGTCAAGACCAGGCTTGTGAAACCCACAGAAACAGCTGACCTGAACAAGGCGGAACTGTTGGTCCCCAGACTGATAGCTGGAAAACCATCATGGGACTGATACAGACCCCATGAATATGGGTGTCAGTGAAGACACCTCAGAAATCTATGGAGCCTTTTGTAGTAGTTCAGTACTTATCCCTAGCATAGGAATAGAATTTGGGAGCCCATTCCACATAGAGGGATTCTCCCTGAGCCTAGACACAAGGAAGTGGGCTTAGGCCCTATCCCAACGGATATGACAGATTCTGAAGACCCCCCCCCATGGAAGACTTCACACACTCTGGGGAGCAGAAAGGGTACAGGACATGTATAGTTTTAGTTGGGTGGGGAATGGGAGGAGGGGAGGCAGAGGGAACTGGGATTGATATGTAAAATAATCTTTTTTCTGATTTAAATAAAAATGGAGATGAAAAAAAAAAAAAAGGAGTTGGGACTGCACAAGGATTTGTTGCCAGGGATTATATATCACTGTTGGAGGAATCCATCATCATTTCTACCACTGTGACTCTGAGTTGTCCTAGGTCAAAGGAAAATAGGGCAATGTTCATTTCATCTGCATTACATACTCTAAAGATGTGGGCCAGCCTAGCTTATAGGAGCAGCTAGAGACTTCTCAGCTTTTCTAGCCATTTTTGGCACCATTCCCCTAACAAGTACATTATTTTGGAATTGAGGAAACTGCTCCATGAAGCAATAAACACAACAAAATAACAACAACAACAAAATCAACAACAATGACAGCAGCAAAGGACTTTAAATCTCTTAGCCTAATAGCCAACAGGAAATACTGAAAAAGAAGGAAATCATATTTGTTTAAAAACGCTAATAAAATTCTTGGGGTGGTGAGCTCTTTCAGTGTAAATTTTTGTGTGTGCTGCACAATCGATTTTGCCAGCAAAGGTTAACTCACCAAATTTAGCAAAAGTTTTGCCCTTTGATATTCTCAATAAGTGGCAGAATAATGTGCTGAAATAGTCAAGTAAGAGTTCATCTCCTCAATGTTGATTATATTACTCCTATTGGGTTCCCTAGCTTGTCTACTCATCAGTCCAGTTTTCTACAACACTGTTTCAGTCTGTATAAGGTTGTGGTGATGGGGCCTCTCCCTCTCCTTTTCTGTATTTTGTCTATCCTTATTCTGTTCTCTTCTTATAAATCACATTAGCACTGAATAACTGAACTAATTTTGTTAGATTATATTCATTTAAAAGAGAACTCTTCAGTGAAAGCAATACCAACAGTACCTTGCACCAACATTGTTCTAGGGAAAGCACTTTCCTTGGATTATTTGTCTTTTTCATGAAACTATTTGTGTAATTATTTCTATATCCATTGAATGGGTGGAAAACACCTGGGCTTTAACTAGTGAAGTGCAATTCCCCAACTTTACACAGTGACAGAGCAAAAGCCAATATACAGAGAGAATCTCACTAGACCTCATAGACATAGCCATTAGGGCTATATTGCTTCCTCACACAGTTTGCGATAGACATTACTTCTGGGTAGTGCAGGCCTGCAATGATGACTAATCAGGCATAGAAGAAACATAATTCTAAGAAATGCCTGGGCTACATAGTGAGTTCAAAGTCAGCCTCAGTATTTCAGTAAGACTATTAAAAGAGGATGACTTAAGTTTTTATAGAAATATATGACAATGAAGAATGTTTCCTATTATAAACTTTGTGCTATTATTCAAATTATCCGGAAAAAAATACCTTAAGCTTGCTGCTATATATGTTTGCTCATGAGATGTTATATAGATGCCTTGGAGGATAGAAGAATTGGTTGGATGACAGTGGTCAATAAATTGTTAAATGAATGACATTTTGAACATGGCTCAGTTTCAACTCTTTTTTTAAGGGCTATTTTTTATGTGTGTGTGAGTATTTTGTTTGCCCTTATGTATGTACGAGGCATGAGGCATGAATGCCTGGTATCCTTGAAGCCTAGAATAGAGTATAGTGTCCCTTGGAACTCGATTAAAAGCAGATGTGAGCTACCATGAGTGTACTAAGAACTGAATCATGGTCCTCTGTAAAAGCAGCTAGTGTTCTATCCACTGAGCAATCTCTCCAAACCCTGAACTTCAACTCTTAAGAATTGGAATGACAAACTTATAATTGGAAGGTAAATCACTGAAAATATGATGGCTTAGAGTCCTCAAAATAAATGTTAGTAAGTAAGAAAACAATGGTAGAAATGGAGGTCATTCACACAGTTCAGTGAAAGAGTGCTTGCCTAGCATGCATGAGTTTCAGTATCCAATATGACAGAAAAACAGTAATAATTATCCATAGAAATGAACTGAATTCAAAATTTAAATTTAAACCAGTTCTCACCAGATGATTCTTCAAGACAGTATGCTTCTCACTTATGTATCAGGTCTTTAATCTAGTAGCCAGTGTGAGCTGTGGATTGTGAAGCTGGATACACATGTATTCCCACCCTATTTCCTCCTCTACTGAGAGATATGTGCTCCAGGTAGTGTTAGTTAACCTTTAAAGATTTATAGAAAGGGTTGTGTCCTATAAAGGGTTGTATCAAAAAGTGTTCTAGGTTGCCCTACAATGGTTTTATGGAACACTTTATTCCCATCTCTCACTCAAATGACATCATCCACTTCCTTATGTACTCTGGATACTTGACACAGACATGTCTTCTCTGATGACACAGAGTAGATTCTTCAGTCTTTGGTTTTTCAGCTCAATCACTTTCTTTGAAGAACATTGAGTCTCATTCTCCTTACATCATATTTCAATATTCCCACTTTTAAATTTATATATTGTGGTGCATTTCCATAATTTTCTATTTTAAAATGTTCTTTATGATTTTTTCATCTGTTTGGGCAAGTGTGTCCATTCTGTGCACAGGTGGAGGTCAAAAAAACAACTTTGGTTGTCAGTTCTATCCTTCTACCATGTGGGTTCTGGGATCGAACTCAAGTCATCAGACTTGATGACAGGTGCCTTTACCAACCGATCCATCTCACCAGGTCCTCTTTTTAATGTTTTGATTCATGACAAGCTACTGCCAACATCCCAGTAAGTAGCCATCTGCAAGTGACAGCAGCTTTTTGCAAGCAAACATTGTCTATTGATTGTTGCTGCTTCCTTTCCATCAATAGACTTTTTATAGTGATCAAGGGCAGAAATGCCAAGCCGGGACCCATTATAGATGAGTTTGGACTTCACTGAAGTCTGTAGAGGAGGGCTAATGGAATATATTTTCATCCGGCAGATAGTACCAGTGCTTCTGTGGTTTAGTTAATTTGAAGGGACATTTCATAATTTCTAGCTAAATCGGAATCACAAGTCAGATGAAATTTAGGAGCAAATTATAGTGATCTTGCCCTCAAGAGGTCTGGGAAGGATTGGTTTTGCCATAGTCAGTAATGGCTGTTGAGGAAGGTTTTGTTGTTGTTGTTGTTGTTGTTGTTGTTGTTGTTGTTGTTGTTGTTGTTTTTCCTCAAGAAGGAAAGCTACTATTTTAGGAATTGAGAGTTTCTGGAAGCCAATGATAGAAATGATCAATTCTTCACAAACCAAAAAGGCTCAAGAATAAAAAGAGTGAGAAATACTAGTGTTCAATGAACCAGTGTGGAATTAAATACTTAAGAAATATCTTAGGCAGGTATGATGAGTGTGCATAAAATGGCTGTATCAACCATTAGTGTTTTAATGTTAAGTTTAGAGGAGGAAAATATTAAAAGTGGTATTGAACAATATTTTGTAAATGAAGAGCTGTATTAAATACTGAAACCTTTTATCATATAATTCCTATAATCACACAATCATATTTATATTTTGAATCTGTTATTTATAAAGATTAAATTATTCCCTTCAGGGAATATGATTAATATATTTCACAATTTCAACCAACTCAAGATTGGTGCCCCTTTTTATTGGTTACTTCATGGCTTTTAACCTCAGTGTGTTAACCCCATTATAGTGATACTGCTTTTATGATTTTTATTGTTGTTGTTTTGTCTTTTGCCTTTTGGTTACTTGTTTGAATACAAAATGGGCTACCTTTATATAATGCCAAGTATTAGTATTAACCAAGTCTTACTAATCAAGGAGGAGCATTGGATGAGTTAAAAGAAAACAGCAGAGAGATTTGAAGAGTCTCATTGAAGTGGCAACATCCATGTGCCTCCTTCTGAGTGTAGGTTGGGCATTGTGCCCTGTTTTCTGCCTTGCCCAGGGATCTCACATAACAAGGAGGGAGATAAGAATACACTAGCTTACACATGGTCTCTGCAGTACAGAAGTACATGTTTGGGAAATGACAAAGCTGAGGCTGGGGATTTTCAGTTTCCAAGAGTTTCACTTGCTTTCCTTTATTATGATCACTGCATTACCCTTGTTTATCTATTATGTGCAGAGGACAGGGGACCACAGAAAAACAATGAGCAAGGTTTTCTGTCTCACATGTTTTAATAATTCTCTCAGGAAGCTTGAAAGCTACTGAACATTACTGGGTCTTTTGGCTTTCTACTCTGTTGTGTTGTTCTGGGCAGTCCTGAATAAGCAGGATGTATTCTGCCAGGCAACACACCTGGATAATCCATCTCAGGACTGGTTCATCCAACCATCTTCCTTGTACAGATAAATCAGGACAACTCTGATCTGAGTCAAGAGCTGTTGGGACTTGGGAGAAGTCGGTCTTTGTGGGAACTGGAAATAAAGCAGTACAGGTACAAGGTTCACTGGGCATGAAGAGATGTTGGAAAGATCATCAGGAAACAGTGTGTCATAATATCCATCCTGGTCTTTTCCCTCTTGGACTTCAGTCCTTCTGCTAGCTCTCTGTTTGTTGCCCAGATCAACAGAGAAAAGCAAAAACAAAACACAAGTGTAACAGCCCAGCAGGCAGAGGTTTTCAGGGATATGAGCTCAGTCAGCTTTCCTCATTTCTCCAAATGGAGGCTGAAATGGGGATCATGGGCCACCCACTCTTACCTGGACTGGCAGACTTCAAACTTGTGCTAGGATCATTCCTTACAAAAGCACTTTGGTTTCTGTAGTAGTGATATGTGCACAGAATGAAGGCAAATCTCTCCATGTGGTCTTTTGCTTTTGGACTTCTAAAAGTATAATGTGAGCTCTCAATGAGTATAGATTGTATGGCTGCCCAATCTGACTTTTAAAAATGAGGTAAATCGTGGGAGAGAGATTTGTTCAGTTCACTGACAGCCAATAGTCCTTGAGACTGCTTTCTACAAAATTGAAAAATGACTCTGACATATGAATACAAATAAACTGATAATTCTAGTCCATTCATTTGTTTCGTCATTCAGTAAGTAGTAATTTGAGTGACTTCTAGGCAGACTTGGCTCCAGGCCAAGAAAACACAGTGGCAAATTAATAGATGCAGTCTCTGCCTTAAAAAGGTTCACATTTCGTGGCGGAATCATCTAAAATAAGAGAACCAAGAATACATATATCATATTATTTTATATTAAAGTCCTAAAGAAATGACTAGATTTATGATCTAAATGTAAAAATAGTTCTTTTTTATTCACATGTATTAAAATATTAACTAAGATTTTTAGCTTTTGTTTAGTGTTTAACCATATATTCTTCACTTAGTAGGCATAGTGAGTGTGTATATAACACCTTAAATAGCCAACATTTTTAGTGCATTTTGTGTTAGTTATTGGAAAGTTGTTCAAGCTTTGTCTCATATTGTGTTAAGCACTTAACAGAATAAGAGTTAATACTATTAGGCAGTTTTCTAAGCTGCTGATTTCTAGGTAATATTAATTTAATCCTCATTTTATCTTTATGGAATTATTACTATTATTATAGGTAAAATATACTGCCAAAGTTCATATACCTGACAACTGTGAACATTCAGATAGTATCCCCTATAGTTGTTTTCATAGTGACAATTCATAAATGCAGTGCTGACCGCACTCTGGTACACTTTAGAACATAGTAGAATGTACTACAAACATAAAGTACAACATTTCTTTTGATGGTAAATATGCATTTATAACTGTGTAGTAATTATGTAAATATAGGATCACAATATGTTGTTATTCACTTGCTATTTGTACCACAATCAGAACAGCTTGAAATTCAGTATCACTCCTCCTCCCTAAAACAGTTTTCTATTTATTTCAAAGTGGACATTGCGGGAATGTTTGGTTAGTAAGTATGAAGCCCTGAGTTCTAGCCATATTATCACATAAACAGAGTATGATGGTGCATACTTATAATACCAGTTCTGCAGGGGCAAAAGCAGGAGGATCAGAAGTTCAACATCAAGATCTTCTACTATGTAGCTAGTTGGAGGTCTGTCTGACTAGAAGGAAAGACTGTCTTAACTCAGTGTCTGTTTTGTGGAGACACACACTCCACAAAGGAAACCTAGGTGAAAAGACAATGCATTGTCTAAAATGGATATTTTCTGTGGTTTATGAGTGTGGTGACCAAAGACAACTGGATTAATATCCCAAATATGTAGCCAAGAATGGTGAGATTCATGATAATTTTGTTTATTCAATGAAACTGAGAACAATGTGTTTTCTTTGCAGCATATAGTAAGACATGTTAGATTTCAATAATATGACATATCACTGATGCTTAATAAATACTGTCTCAGAAGACCTCTATTTCTTTGGCCAACCTCCAATTCATAATCTGTGTAGACCCTAGACTCCATTCCAAAAATACTATGGATTCTGCCAGTGTTTATGGTGACCCCAAATCATGTGACAGAGTTTCAAATCATTTTCTTGGGCTGTGATGCCTGAGAAGAAACTGTCCCATCCATTCAGGAAATAACCAATTCAAGTTAGCCTATGTGCTACAATCTGTCTATATGAATAAGGTAACAAATAAGATATGTCTTGGGGGAAAGTGTAGCTTTGCTTCTCCAAGCCCCTTTGTGACCTATGACAGTGATGTCTGGAAGAAGAAGCCACTGTGGAATTGTTGGAAGGATCTTAGGGCATGTGACAGATTTGAAAACTGTGGAAACTCTTAGGATGCAATCCCATGAGAGTTCTAGAACCTGTATTTTCCCACTTACAAGGACACTTGCATTGGAATGAAAACACAAAAATGAAAAGGCAGATGCTTCTTACAGCTGGTTTCACTTATTATCTCTTTAATCTATTCTAGAAGAAAGATTTGCTTCTGTAATAGCAATGTGCTCAATCTGGGTAGCTATGCAGGATGCCACCCTGACACCATTAAATTGCAGAGGAAATACCAGATAAGAACCCCCCCACTTTCCCCCTCTGTCTGTCTGTCTGTCTGTCTGTCTGTCTGTCTGTCTGTCTGTCTTTCAATAAGTTTTCTCTTCTCCTTGCCTCTGCTTCAAGCTCCTACAAACTCTAGCTCTTACCCCTAAGCCCTACTACCATCTTTATAGTTGAAGGCATGATGGGAGATGTGTTTCCAACTACTTCAGTTCAATCAATCCTTAGCTTTCCTCAGATACTGGAGACTCTTTTCATTTTTTTTTCTTCAGCAGCATTTGCTTTTATTTAACTCACTTTTCTAATAATTGGGAAATGGAATCTTCACTGAGAAGATATAAATAAATGGGACCTAATAGTTGTACTTCCGCTAGATCTAAAGGAGACATGTGAAGTTTATAGTCCTTGTCAGAGGGAGACATTTGCTTTTAGGAAGAGCATGTATTTGAACAATTGAAACTAAATACAATCCTCCTAAACCCTGAACTCCTAAGCAATGATTGTAAATGATGATATTTAACACACACACACACACACACACACACACACACACAAAGAGAGGGAGAGAGAGACAAAGACAGAGAATGTAAAATGGCCTTGCTGTGGTGGTAACAAGCCTTTAATCCCAGCACTCAGGAGGCAGAGGCAGGTGGATCTCTGTGAGTTCAAGGCCAGCCTGGTCTACAAAGTGATTGCCAATATAGGCTCCAAGCTACATAGAGAAACCCTGTTTCAAAAAACCAAACCAAACCAAAACAAAACAAAACAAAACAAAACCAAAAATACAAAAAACAAACAAAAACAAAAAACAAAAAGCAAAAAATGCAAAATGTATTCTCAACAAGTCAACTCTATATCTCAAAATCTCTCTCTCTCCCTGTCTCCCTCTCTCTATATGTGTGTGTATGTGTGAACCTTTTATTCCTAGCTCACTCCTAAGGTTTGCCATTACTAACCTTCAATTTAACTCCTTTGTTTTACTTCACCTCTGCTTCTCAATGCCCAGATTAAAACAAAACAAAACAAAACAAAACAAAAACAAACAAACATACAAAAAAACCCAACCAAACAAAAAGAGTCACCATTGGCCACAGGTGTCCACAGAAGAAAATAACAATGAAAAAATGCCCAAAAGTCAACTAAAGGAGAAAAAGGACAGATTGGAATTCCTTGTGGTTCCCCTTCTGGTTTCTTTCAGGGCCCCAGGCAAGAAGTGAGAATGTGCTCATTTGCATGGCTGACTAAATGGCATGCTTACACCCCAAATTTGCATCTCTGTTTGGGATCTGAAGTGGGTTTCCGAACCACTTTCACTTTGGTTTTGTTATTTCTCACTGGCAAGTTAAACTCCTTTGGAAATGATGTCCACCAGGGTACATCTCTGCAGAAAAGCAATAATGGGTCCTTCCCATAAGATGTTGTATGTGCTTGTGGTAGTGATGTGATGTGAAAAGGAGATGAGAGCTAGGGCCACTGGACAGAGAAGGGGAGGGAGGGATAGACAAGGGCAAAGACAGAAAGGAGAGGAGAGAGGTAGAGGAAAGAAAGGTGGAGGAAAGGACAAGGGAGATGTTGGAAGAAACATTGGAGATTTAGGCCAGCAGTAGATGAGACAGGAAAGGGGAGATACCAGCAAAGGGAGAGGAAGGGGAAGGGGATGGCAGAGGAATCGGAGGGAACGAGATGGTTTTTCTGGGCTATATGCACAGAGGACATCAAATCTCTTGTCTCATTCCTCCCTCTTTCTAAGTAAAGATCACTGTGCTCAGGTTAGGCAAAGGGAGGCTCATCACAGTTTTCAACTCCCATGTTCCTGATCTTGATGGTGGAGGCAAAATGAGGTGCAAAGCAACTGAATCTGTTCAAGAAATCCATAAATATCTCTGTGTCTAAATTTCCTTACTTGTGAAACGGAGACTTGGTGCATTCACTTCAATGGTGTGTGTTAGGAACACCACCATAGTCACATGGAATCTTTCAAGGCCAGGAATTAAAAGTCAATTTTTATTTTGTTATTTTTCTACTAAGAAGGTTTCTGAAGCAGAGCCATGGTCTTTGAGGAAGGAAGTCGGGATAGGTTCAAGCCCACTGCCTGGGTGCTGTGCTTCTCCTGCCTACCTTAGCACCCTTATCTCATTGACCACAAACATTTCATTGATGAGGACATTAAAAATCAGAGAGCTAAAGTAATGAAATCCAACTGTCAAAATGAAGCATTTTGCAGGGGTAAAGCCATTATCCATTTATGCCAAGGATGAGGTTTTCATCAGATTACCATTTCCCACATTGTTTCAGTGGAAATTGAGCTCAGTAAATAATACCAGAGTGACTACTTGAGTTTGAATGTGTCAGCAACCTAATCTGAAGTAAGCTATTGGCTAGAGGTGTCATTTACCAAGGCCGACAACTATGGCCATGTTGAACAACCACATACAGAAAGGAGGAAGGGTCAAGCCTTCTGAATAATTGGGATAGACACTTCAAATCATCTGAACTTTCTTTTCTGTCTTTTGTGCTCCTGTTCTGTTTCTATAGAGGCATGTGGCAAAGATTTACTTTTTTTTACTTTGGCCACAAGAGGGAGACTGCATCACCCACTCCATGTTTAAAACGTCAGCCAGCACAGGAAGTGCAGGGATTGGTCCAGAAAGCAGGAAGCAGAGAGGCAGTATGAAAACATGGCACCTCCAGTCATGAGTGCTTGGGCAATATAAGGAAGGGGCTGGTCTAGAGAAAATGATTTTCCCCTTGCAGAACACTACTGTGGTAGAATAACTTCAAAGACCCATTTGTCACGTCCATGCAAGAGCAGGCTCATTCAGTGCCAGAGTTCTTGCTTTACCAGGTATCTGAATCTGATGTTGCTGCCATCCCTGTCAGCCACCACGCTGAGTTGTAATGTTGCTTTTTAATATGACAACTTTCCGCAGTTCAAGTAAACGAGTCCAACTTGAGGTGCAAAGAACAAATTCAGGACTGTGATTTGCTATGGAGTCCACACATGGATTCTTCTTATCTTTTCCAGAGCTGTTTTTCCTGTGAAATCCATCATTTCATGCTTCAACCTATGCCCCTACAGGTGGTACCAGACTTCATCTACATGGGCTGTGATTTTCAAAGGAGGCCCTTCATTCTTCTTTAAAAGCCTGGGATGTCATATATGACTAGGACATTTCTTTTAGTATAGTCAAGACAATAAGTCACATGTAATCTTCAGTGTGCCTAATAATTAAACAAACCAACTAGCCACTTGATTAATGGAAAGATTAAAGCCACTTCAGACACCTGTGTGACTACAAGGGCAACTAAGGTGACAGAAACAAAAAAGGCTCAAGCCTTCTCTGAAGGTGCTTTTTATGTTCTAGCAAAGTATTACTGAGATTAGTGATGCAGGACATCACAATTGTAAAGAAAATATTTTGAGTACCTTTAAAGTATTGCAATTTATAAATCAGTAAATCATTGTTATATTCCCAGAGAAATGAAGGCTTTCCAAGTAAAACAAAAGATCTCAGAAACTAATTGTATTTTTCTTCTAGTAAACAACTTCTTTTGCCTACAGATAAGACTGGATGCAAATGAAGATGATGGTTTTATATTCATAATGGATCTTAAACTTAGCTGTAACATAGATTTAACTAGGCCAAGGACTACATAAGGGGATAGTTATTTATTGTATATTTATGCCAGCAGTCTTGTTTGGGTCTTTGTCCCAAGTGCAATGATATACCCATAGCAATGGGAAAAGGCAAAAGTGTGGAATATGAGAAGCTTTTTTGTATAATAGAAAACCCTCCTGATACTTAGTACAAATAACACTTACTGAGCAGTGAATATTTCAGTGGCAATTTGCATGCACCATAAAGAAAATGTAGAGTCTTCTATAAATGCTCATAGTAGGGCTGTTGAGATAGCCAGTCAGTAAAATGTATGCCTTGCAAGCACAAGAACCCGAGTTTGATCCCCAGAACCCACATAAAAATGATGGGCATGGGAGCATACACTTGTAACTCCTGTGCTGAGGAGACAGAAATGAGAGGCCCCTGTGCTTACTGGCCAGTCAGCCTAGCTTAACTGGACAGGTAAGTCTGGGTTAATGAGAGACCTTGTCTCATAAATGAGGTACATGGTATCAGTGGCTGTTTCTCTGGTCTCCAGGAACATATGAACAAACCAATTCTTATACCACACCCATCCAAGTATTCCCTGGATACTTGAACACTGGTTCCACAACATTTGACATATCCACTGTCTTTTCCATGACCAGGCTTACTGTACCATACTGCATCTGCTCTGCTCTCAGAGGAATAAGGGAACCACACGCACCATGACCCAGACAACTGGCCACTTGGATTGTGTCTTCAAGCTTCCAAGTAGATTATCAGAGTTGAGATTTTTTAAAATCCCTTTTCAGCTTCACATATTTATGAATGTGCCAATGAGCACTTTAAGGATATATCTATCAATATCAAATGTGTTTTTTTTTTTTTAGCAGAAACCTTGAAAAAATGGCAAAATTATCCTCTGAAATATTGCTGCTATTATTTTTTAAAATTGCAAGAAAATGTTCTGCCATTTCAGACCATTTATCTCTGTTAACAAGACACTTTTTTAGTTGGATAGATAATGTACACCCATCTGGTGTACAGTTTCTTCATTTATTCTGGTAATAATAACTAAAGGCATTTCTCCATGCTTTAGCTTTGCCCAGGCCATTTTTTGTTTTTCTTGCTATTGATGTAGCTTGAACAAAGCAAGAAGGGATTGAGAACTGGTTATACACACAGATAACTCTTCCAGAAGTCTATTTCAGTGTTGAGGAAGAAAATACTGCCTACATGTCCACCAAAATAAAACCTTACTAAAAACATCAGAAGAAATATGTAGCTCTTACCCTTCCATGTCACCCTGCTTGCTGTGGCTTGCATGTTGGAAGTATGTGTATAACTTAAGTGTCCACACTTTGAAATTTTATCTTCAGTGTAGTAATACTGATGGTGATGAAATTGAAATAGATGGGGGCTATGGATACAGTGACAATCACAGTGGTCATCTTGGTGCACACAAGGGGTTAAATAATTCATATGGGACTGCAATGAGCTCTATGGAGGTGAATTGTCATGATAGAACAAGACCAACCCCTTACCTAAGTCTCTGGCTTTCTGCCTCACATCTCTGTCTCTTACATGCTCTGGTTGTTGTGATGTCATCTCCCTGAGGTCCCCAGCTGAACCTATGGTATTACAATATAGGTAAATGACTTTCTTTATAAACTACTTAAATTCTAACATTCTATTAAGATATCTGAAAAACAACAAATATACTGATCTTATTGACCATCACTGGATTTTGTAAAGTTCTCTACCATGAGAACATATTTGTAGAGGGGTGTGTGATTCAGATGTCCTTTGTCCGAGTTACCCAGGAATATAAGATAATTAAAAAGAACTGGACCAACTTTGCATTTGGCTTAAACTGTGTTTCTAGCAGAAAGAGAAGCAAATCACCTAGGCCCCTTTCTGTATACTTCAAAGTAAAGAGAGAATTTGCTTTGATCTCCTCCATATTTGGCCTGATGTTTTGTGTTCACAGTTTTTGTCTCATTCTTCATTTTCCTTCCTGTGTTTGCAGATTTGTCATGCATTCTACAGGGATTCTAGAAAAGATCAGCATTGTTCCTGAAGCTGCAAACTACCCCATCCCCCTTGTCCTGAGCTTACTCTCCCTCTGTTGCTTTCCCTTTCTCCTCCTTGTTCCCAAAGCTACTGGATGCTCAGCTAATTGGTTTTATTGAACATTGTCTATCAAAATACAGTTCAATTCAGAGAAATTTACTTCTTTGTTGTAGTCTGTCTGACTGAATTGTTTTCTCTTCCACACACTTTGTTTGGACTTTACTGTGCCTATTCCAGGCCTTTTTTGGCAGTAGACAAAACTTCCTCTCGTCAGTAAGCAGCAGAGTCTCAGGACCCTGCCTTCTTCCAGGCTGGAGGCATGGAATGGTGAAGATCTCACAGCTTCTTACTTTCAAACAATGAAGAATAACCATGAAACAATCCAAGCCAAGGTGTTTTTTTCAAATTTTGATAGAGGTAAAAAGAATTCACATTCTCAAAGCCACATCTTGTATAGAAGATTATTCTGTGTCAGGTAGAGTGGAGACTAAAGGAAGGGTTCATGTGTTTGTTTTCATTTTTTCCAAATGATTCCAGTGGTTTCATTGTTCCAAAAAGTACACACAGGACAATACATTTCATTCTTTTTCTGTTGTTGTTTTTCTCTCTCCAACATGGTGTTGATATTGTTCTCTGAAGATAATAGGCTAAGGCATCATTCTTGTGTTCTTTTATTAGAGCTTTTACAAAGCACAGTAAACATACAGTAAGCAGTACATGTTAAAGTTCACAGCATTTTATGTTTTGACATGTACATGCAGCTTCCATTCCCACAAATATGAAAACATTCTGTCTCCTTCTGTCTCCTATGTGGAATTAGTGGATTTATTGATTATAATTGACCAATTATTACAAGAAAAGACTTTTTCATATATATATATATATATATATATATATATATATATATATATGAGTGTGTGTGGCTATACATGTACATACATACATGCATACATACATACATATACTAAACTTTACAGTGCAGGCTACAGTTAGAAGAAAGCAGGTAAGAGATACAAGATGTCTCCATTTTTCTGATGAGGAAACTAAGGCTCCTGGAACTAAAGTCATTTATTGACCCTGAAGGATTGTTCAAGGTGTTGCCTGGCATGCCCTCCTGATTTCCACTTCTATGGTGGTTATCAACATGCCATATCTCAGTTCCAATTTTGATGATGGGAAAAAAATTATATTAGAAAAAATTCAACTTTATTTTAACGCCTAATTTGGATATACATTTTCTTATTGTATTTATAGGGAAGTAAATAAGAAAAGGCCCTCATATTCTTCCTCTTCTTACAATCTCTCTCCCTCTCTCCCACCTTTCTCTGCATTTAGAAAGATTCATTCCAATAAACAAGGTCATGAGACAGAGATATTGGCAGGCACATAAAGAAAGATATATTGTGTGGGGCTAGATTTTTTTCTGTTTAATAAACTTGCACTGAGTTAAAAATACAACTTGCACCTTGTAGAAACCCCACACCCACAGTGTGCAGGGTAAAGAGACTCTTCTTGGGATTCTTGCTTATCCCATCACCAAATCTCAACCAAGGTTTTTTGTTGATCCTTCTTAGGATAGTAAATCTGGGATTTGGCATTTACCTGGAGTTTTTAAAATCAAATATAGTGTTAGAGATGTGTGTTTCACTTGTGTCTTTTCATTTTTGTTTCTCTCTCTCTCTGTGTGTGTGTGTGTGTGTGTGTGTGTGTGTGTGTGTGTGTGTGTGTGTGTCCACACACAGGGTAACCAGTCTATCATTGAACTCTATCTCCTGGACCAAGAAGGTACAAACTACACAGAAAATTCTTTGAAAAAAGATGCAGCAAAGTAGGATGTTAAATAGTCTTCCTAGGCAAATGAACTACCATTATAAACATTTTGCATTGGAATAGCTAAAAAGCAGAGCAGCAATTTCTGGCATGATGAAGAAAAAGCTACTACTTGTTCATGACTGGTGGGAGCGCCAAGTATCACAGCCTCTGTGGAGATCATTGTAGAGATTCTTTAAGAAGCAACACATGAACCTACCATATGATCCAGCTATATCACTTGTGATAGCTATTCTTGATTGCCAACTTGACTACACCTCAAATTAACTAAAAGTCAAGCAGCTGGATACAACTGTGAGTGATGTTTTTCTTAATCATTGGAGGAGGGAAGACCTACTTTTAATCTGTCTATTGATGTGGGAAGATCCAAGTTTAATCTGGGCCACACTTTCTCCTTGAAGACTATATAAAGGACATGGAAGAAGGAAACCTGCTCTTGCTGTCCCTGGCAAGTCCATTTTTTCACTGGCATTGGACCCTATTTTTGGAATTGGGGCATATACTGAAGATCAGTTGAGACATCCAGCTTTGTGAACTAAACAACTACAGGATTCTTAGAACTTCTGTTCATAGACAGCCACTTTTGGTTTGCCTGGACCACAGCCTCTAATAAAGCCATTCTAATAAATCCCATACATAAGTGTACAATATATATATTGTACTATATATATATATATATATATATATATATATATATATATTATATAAGTTGTGCTCCTTAGAGACTAATATAGCACTCCTGATCATATTCCCAAAGAACTCTATATCCTACTACAGAGATACTTTTTCGTCCGTTTTTTTGCTGCACTATTTGCAACAGTCAAGAAACGGAAACAAATTAGATGTCTATAAAGTAATGAATGGCTAGTAAAGAACTTTTATCATATTTATGCAATGATCTATTATTAAACTATTAGGAGAAATAAAATTGTGAAATCTTCAGGTACATGGATGCAACTAGAAATAGTCGTTCTGAGTGAGATAACCTAGACTTAGAAAGATTAACAGCAAATGTTTTCTCTCATATGAGTATGCTAATACAGAATCTTTAAATATTTGTGTTTAAAGTGGTGTATCCAGAGAAGGTATGGAAGTAGTAAGATGCCATGGAGTGGGGATTTCAAGAAGAGGCTGATATAAAGTGGATGATTAGAGCAGGGGAAGAAGAATAAGGGAACAGGAAGGCACAAATTGAGATGGCTTATTGGGTCAATGGGAGAGAGAACATGGAGAAAGGATAAGTAACACTAAAGACCGTTGACAATAGCAGATGGACACCTCCTACTCTAGAAGCTTCCTACAATGCATCAATGTTCAGAGACTAAGAGACTGTGAAATATTCAACTCTAGATGGGTTAACTATAACATACTCACTCCACTGGAGGCACAGCGATCATTATGAAAGAAGGGGTAAAATAATAGTTAGGTCAGAGAGAATAGATGTTTTTGCTTAAATGGTCTTAGCTGGGCATGACAGCATATTTGCATGTATAAATTCACAATGGATGGCACAAATTCAAGCCAACAAAACTCCCAGCATGGATTGAAGAAGATCTCATGAAGTACCACCACTATATAAGGAGCTATTTGCAGTCAATCACTACTAGGACAGGAAGAATCATTTTTCATAAGTGATGCAGGCACTGAGAAGCTACCCGTGCTCAAGTACATGGTCCCACACACACAATGAGAGAGAAGTTTTTTTTTTTTTTTCTTTTTTTGGTTTTTCAAGACAGGGTTTCTCTGTGGCTTTGGAGGCTATCCTGGAACTAGCTCTTGTAGATCAGGCTAGTCTCGAACTCACAGAGATCCGCCTGCCTCTGCCTCCCGAGTGATGGGATTAAAGGCATGTGCCACCAACGCCCGGCAGTTGTTTTTTTTTTTTTTTTTTTTTTTTTTTTTTTTTTTTTTTTTAAGAACACATGAAGATGAAGATATGTTTGGTAGGTTGGATCCAAATATATTACATACATATATGAATATTAAGTAAAATAATTTAAAAACCATTGTGTATATCTTTAGAGAGCCATTCTCCTTTTCAAATACAAAGCCAGAAAGTTCCAAGTCAGAGAATTCATGATTTTAAATGTGAACTACATCCTCTCTATATTGTGTTTTTTAGTGAAAATATGTGATTTTAATTATTTTGGCTTTAATCTGTACAAGTCTTTATATTTAGAATTGTTTGAGTGTTCAGTGAACAGTCAGATTCAACACTTTCTCAACATTTCTCCTAATGGGAAGTAGACACCAAAAATAAATCAATGTTCTTTCTGTTCACTCACCAACTGCGTACCTACTGACTGAATACTTCTTATGGACCCTGAAATGCATGAACATCTTTTGACAACCATGAGCAAGGCAAACGAGATGCATGCTGTCTCACAGCTGAGTTCTTACTGGTAAAATTTAAAGCCTCAACTACCTCAAGGCAGAGCTTTATAGAGGTAAAGATAAAACAAGAAATGTGTAGCGAACTGGTAAGAGTGTGGGAAAAGTCGATAGAGTATCTAGGCAGGTCAACTGAGGAGATTTGCACAAAGAGATGAAACCAGTCACTAGAATCTCTGTGCTCTAGGCAGCAGCATTAGTCACTGAGAGGCTGACAAAGACCAAGTGGACTTGTTTAAGAAAAGTGGGCATCAACACAGCTTTTAGTGGTAACATGGCTCACAGGCATCCACATGGCCTCAAGCTTCAGCACAGACCATGGATCTTATTATGACCCTTGGTGGCAACTCAAGCAATGGTCACCCAACATGCCCTCCAATGGCAACATGGTCCACAGACATCAACATGGCTTCAGGTGGAAGCACTGACCACAAACATGTTGCTGCCAGAGACCATGTTGATGTCCATGTTACCACTGAAGGCCATGTGGATATCCATGACCTGTGCTATAAATGTTTGAGGTCATGTTGGTGTCTGTGGCCCATCTTGCCTCTAGAGGCCATGTGGATATCCATGGTAGGTACTGTCACTAGAAGTCATATGGAAATTCATGGTCTGTGTTGCCACTGACAGAAAAAGGCAAAATGCTTCTTTTGCAATGGTATTGATGAATGCAGACTCACAGTTGAGAATGAAAGACATAGAAGGCTTCTGTGACAACCTCTCCCATTCCCCCACCCCCCCAAAAAGAAAAACAGTTCAGACAAGAAGTCATTGAAGAGAACTCTTAAAAATTGTGATAGGGATTCTAAAGTGTAGCTCTTCATAGTTGATGGCTTTGGATGGGAGTGGGGATGGAGAAGGACTCAGAAATTCTTTAAGGGGTTGGCCACTGGGAGTTTGACCATGCTCCAGTAAACATGTGGGCAGCACAAATTGGACTTGGTTTTGTTTTTTATTTTATGTTCTTTTTGGGAAATAGTCACAAGGAAAGGGGGACCAGGGAAAACTGGGAGGTGAACATTATGAGAAATTCTCAAATAATCAATAAAAATATGTGTTGTGAAAAAAAAGAAACAATGGGAAGGTTCAATATCTTGAGTTGATGTAAAAAGGGGACCAGCAAAAGGAGGAGGCTGGCAAGGACAGCAAAGACACAAGTCACAGCAGGCTTGGATATCTGCTATCTGGTTGGTTTTATAGTTTTAAATATGACACTTTCATTAAATACCAGAACTCAACAGGTTTTATAAGTCTACTTAGTGAACAACAGCTTTTAAATTTACAATCTATTTCTAATACTGCTGAAAGAAGTAGGAGATGAATTAGGAACTTGCTAAACAAATATTTCTATAGCCAGACAAGGAACTTTGGCTTCTCCCAATGATGAAATAATTAGTGTATATTAAGTCTTGATAAATTTTAAGTTTAAAATAGTTAATAATCCAGAAGTTGAGGATCAAGAGGCAAAGTTCCATGATACCTCATAGAGATACAAATAACTAAAACAACATGGTAACTTTGTCCTATTTCAAACACTCAGGAATAGAGGCAGGGAAATAAAAACATGATACCAGTTTGTACTATCTAGGTAGACTGTTTCTTAATTAAAAAAGAAAGAAATTACTTATATGTATGTATCTGGGCTAGCATGCTGGAAACTCAAGCAAGAGTTTGTAAATCACTGTCTTGAGACAGAATCATGTCTCTGAGACACTTGTTCTTTGAACCTATAGCTGATAAAATGAGACCCTATCACACTCATCTGTTCTCTCCTACCATCAACTACATTCAGATATTAATCACATCTGCAGAAATCCCCCATGGCAATAGGTAGATAAGTATTTGAACAAACAGCTGGGCAGTATAACCTGACCAAGAAGACACATGAAATGAACTGTCACACGAGGTATGTCCAGTATTCAGTGTTTACACTATGAACTCTATCAATATTCTTCTTTAAATTGATACATATAAAACCAAAACAATCTGTATTCAGCCAAAACACAGGGATCATATAGATTTTTTTTCCTATTACAGTTCATGCTAAAAATTAATTGGAACTTGCTTATGGCACACTTTATGCTGACATTAATTATTCTTCTGAAAAGACTATTCTTATGTTTATATGAACTCGATGTTGGCATACTGTGACTCACAGCTATTACCCATAGGTCTGTTTTTTCTTGACCCATGAGTTTAGAATGATATTGGTAGTTTAAAAGACTTACATTATAAAGAGTTATATAAATTCAAAAATAGTAGAAGTGGTAAATCTCTTGTTATATATGATTAAGATATGCACATATGCTATTTGAATCTCCACAAGCTATCACAGTACTTTGCCTCTTGATCCTCAACTTCTAGATTATTAAGCATGTTAACCTTAAAACGTATCAGCCCTTAATATAAACTAATTGTTTCATCATTGGGAGAAGCTAAAGTACCTTTTCTGATTATGTAAATATTTATTTAAAAAGTACCTAATGTATTTCTTAACATCATAGTTCTTTCAAAAGTATTAGAAATGGACTGTAACTTTAAAATCTGTTGTTTACTAAGTAGACTTATAAAACCTGTTGGGTTCTGGTATTTAATGAAAGAGATCTGTTTAAAACTACAAAACCAACCAAATAGCATTTACTTGGAAAGTTTGCTTACAGAGGGTTAGTCCTTGATCATCACAGTGGGAAGCATGGTAGCATACACACAGGCATGGTGTTGAAGCAGTAGCTTAGAGCTCACTTTTATCCATAAGTTGCAGGAAGAGAGAGCGACCCTTTGCTGAACAAGAACTTTTGAAACCTTGAAGTCAACCTCCAGTGATGCACCACCTCTACAAGGCCACACTTATTCCAACAGGCCACAACTCCCAATCTTTCCCAAAATGTCCCACTAAATAGGAATCACACATTCAAACACATGAGACTATAGGGACCATTCCTATTTCAAACACTATGAGTGTCTTGTTAAAAAACTGAGAGGGAATGTCCTTTTGTATGCTGTTTGTCTTAGTGGTTAATGAATAAATGCTGATTGGCCAGTAGCCAAGCAGGAAGTATAGTTAGGGCTACCAGACTAGGAGTATTCTGAGAAGAATTCAGAGAGTGGGTCACCAGAGAGAGATGTCATGTAGTCACTGGGAAGATAGGATGCCTGGGCATTCTTTGGTAAGCCAAGACCACTTGAAGATATAGATTAATAGAAATGGGTTAATAATTAAGAGAGAGCTAGCCAATAAGAAGCCTGAGCAATAGGCCAAATGGTTTATAATCAATATAAACCTCTGCATGTTTATTTGGAGCTAAACAACTGGGGGACCAGGCAGACAGAAACTCTGTTATCAAAAAAACAGTTTCTTAAGGGTGATATAAAGTTCATGTGCATAGAATGTACAGTCATCTCTTGGTTCCCATGTGATTGGGCTCCTGGATATCTGCAAACATTAAAATCTGAAATTTGAGCCTATTATTGACAATGGTGGACCATTTATGTGTAACCTTTGTATATCCTCCCATATATTTATGCTGTCTCTAGCTTAGAAATAGTATCTAATACTTCATAAATAGCTTTTATATTGCATAGTTTAGCGAATACTGACAGCAAAAAGAAAAACGTGAAGGTTGAGTTCAGAAACAATTTTTCTGACTATTTTTGATCTGTGCCTGGTTAAATTCAAAGATATAAAGCTAAAAATGTATGACAAATAGTCTATAAGTGTATACATGTATTCATATGTCTATATTTGTTTGAGTATGTGTGTGTATGGGTATTGTATATGGGTATGTATGTGTATGTGTGTCTTAGTTTTGGTTTTCATTGCTGTGAAGAGACACCATGATCACAGCACTCTTATAAAGGAAACATATAATTGGGGCAACTCACAGTTTCAGACATTCAGTCCATTATCATCATGATCATGGGGAGCATGGTGGCATGCATGAAGACATGGTGCTGGAGTTGAGACTGTTACATCTAACAGGCAGCAGGAAGTCAACTGACACACTGGGTATTATCCTGAGCATAGGAAAATTTAAAGCCCATCCCACAGTGATACACTTCATACACATAATAAGGACATACTCACTCCAACAATGCCACACCTCCTAATAGTTCCACTCCCTATTATGAGATTATGGGGACCAGCTACATTCAAACTACCATAATGTTCATATCTGTGTGTATGGATATGTACAAGTGTGTATATGTGCATATGGATATGTGTGCACATGTGTGTATGTCTGTATGTTTGAGTACATGTGCATGGGTAAGGACTCCCCCTGAAAGGGAAGATCCTCACTCAAGTCTCTGGATGACGAAACCCCAGTTACAGAACTCACGAGAGACTGTCCTTGCTGCAATTGCACGAGGTTTATTGACAGGAGCCAGCGCTGGGGCCAAGACTCATATCCCACGCAGGGGTAGAGGAGTTTCAACCCCGAATGGCTGGGAATAGGGGTTTTTAAAGGAAGAAACCACAACCCAAAATACCAAGAATACCAGTGAGGGAAGAAACCCCAACCCAAAATACCAAGAATACCAGTGAAGGGAAGAAACCCCAACCCAAAATACCAAGAATACCAGTGAAGGGTCCCGAGAGAAATCACAAGGGGAAACTCCCTATTCCTTAAGATTGTTTGTAAGATTCTAATCTAACTTTTTATGGCTAGCCTTTTCCTGGAACAGAGTTGTTGAACCAGCTAGCCACCCTATATCCTAGGCCTTATTTTGTCTGCTGAGTGGGTCTTCTTTATCCTGGCCTTTCACATGCATGCATATATGTATATGTTTGTATTTGTGTATATGTATGTATGGGTAGTGTGTTGTAGCCCTGCAGGTCTCCGCTCCAAGCCACGATAGCCATGAGTTTCAGGCTGAGTGGAGGTGAGTAGACCCAGAAACTCCTAGCAACCCAGTGGCAATAAAGACCAAACATCTTGTCATCTTTAGAGAGCTCTCAGTTCTGTGTTGTAAAACGAGAGTCTCTTCTTCATTTACCATCTTTTCGGCTGTTTCTTAATCATGCTTCCATGGCCACGAGGAGACCACTTCTATCCTCCTGTTCTCCTCTCTGCTAGATCACCCATTACCCTCTGTCTTGTTACTTACACACCTAGCACCTCCACCCAGGTGCAGGCCTATTCAGATGCTTAGGCCCATAGAGATGCAAACTAGGAGGCATTCTATACTGAGGTTATGGTAAACAACAGCAGGTCTGCTAGCATTAGCAATACAATAGTGGACTGGAGCTTTTGGGTGCTCCTTTTTAGTGAAACCAGAGGCTGAACCTCAAAACATTCCATAACGGAACTATTTTGGTCCCCAACAGTAGTGCGTACATAGATTTGTGTGTATGTGTATGTCATGAATATGTACAAATATGCGTGTGTGTATGGATATGTGTGTATGTTTGTGTATGTGTGTATATGTGCATGCATGTACATTTGTATGTGTGTGTTTGTGTGTAACTGAGTGTATGGGTATGTTTGTATACATACAGTGTGTGTGTGTGTGTGTGTGTGTGTGTGTGTGTGTGTGTGTGTGTATGTGTGTGTTCTACTTATTCTGCATTTCTGTAGACACCTGTAGGATGTAATGTCCTTAGTGTTAATCAGGTCTGAGTAGATGATTGAAAGTTGCTATGACTTTTAAGAATTCATCCAGATTGTTCAGCTTTTCATTTCCAAAATTGAGCAAGAGCACCAGAGACAAAAGCCTAAGCACACATTGAAGGAGTCAACAGTAATTAACTTAGGAAGAGGCTAATAATTTAGAGAGTTGCAGTTCTAAAAGTTTTTTTTTCCCTTTTCTCTCCAAATCTTACATGTTACCTACCTTGGGAAAGAAAACCCCCAAAACACTATGGTCCATAAATAGAATTTACAATTGTTCAGCCATTGGATTCATTCTATATTCAAGTCTTTCTATTTGCATGTTTCCTCCCTTGGCCCTGTAAATAACCCAAATAAATCCTCCTTGTATAGTTTATGGGAGTGCCTACTCTCAATTAGGAACAGAATGCCATAAAATGGCTGTATCTGCCACCGAAAGAATTTTCTCTCCTCATTAACTCATAGCTTCAGAGAGCTCAGTGCCTAGGGGAACCCTTGTCTTGTACCAGGGTTTCAGACTGTGTGATTTTTTTTTCCCCAAGAATTGAATGATTGTGCTGTTGGGGAAACAGCATCACCAGTGACAGATAACTTCTTTATTGGAAAAGATGAGTAACAGTGAGTGCAGCATTGATATCATACTTAAAACCAAAAGGGAAGAAAGGTGATAGCAAGTATCGCCCAACACCTGTCCATAAGGCTCATGATTCATCACACCAGAGAATTCCTCAGGAATAATGCATTCATTGTGTCATGGCTACCAAATCTTCCCAAGTTTAATAGTGGCTGCGGACTCACGATGCAGGAGAAGCCCCTGAATTAAGATGATTCAGTAGATCCCAATTCATCCTAAATAAGTGGCTGTCTAGATAAATGAAGTTCATCAAATTGCAATGAATACCATATAACAACCTTGCGAGGATTGCATGCCCCTGGGACATAGACCGTGTCTAACTCTGCACTAGGCAGAGATTCCTGTGCACGGAGCTTTGCAGTCCATGTTAAATAATAACAATGTGACAATGGCTTTGCCCTGAGTCATTTTGGTTCTTATCAGGAAAGTTAATGCTTTAACTACATCAATTAAGTCACTTAAATTCAACCAGGTAATGAAATGTTCTTATGGTATACAACCTTGGAACTTTTTTTTTAGTAGCCCTAAAAGAAAATAAAAAAAGTCACTGTTAAAAGCATTCTATTTATTGTATTTTAAAAGGATTGCTGTAACTCATGTTTTATTTTAATTAATGTGCTACAATGAGGAGGCTTCCTCATCCTTACAAATCTTCATCTAGATCCCTAGAGCAATGGGAAGCTACTAGACTATTGACACAGTACTCAAGGAGGAGCCAGTGAGATCTTTGGAAAATTACCCCTGACCCTTCCTGGAACACTTGGAGTATAAGTCTGTGGGGCTGGATCCTTCTTTCATGACACTTGCATCAGGGGGGACACCTATGTTCAAGTTCAGCATTCCATGGTCCCGGACCTCTTCCCTTCTAGGAGGAAGATTCTAAGTTCTCATGGATCTAGGGACTTCAGGTGCAGATGCAACCCACAAACAGCTGGCATGCACAGTCAGACTGTCCAGTGCCAAGCAGTTTGTGCATTTGCCACAGATAAGCCTGCTTCCTCACATTTGTTCCCAAAAGTCAATGTGAAGCAAGTGGGACACGGTCCCCTGGACTTTAGTTTTGTGCTGTACTGGTTCTTGGCTACATTTTTGGGAAAATGAATCACTTGACTTTGTCTACCTCTTCCTATCTGACTTTTGCTGGTTTCCTCATCATCTAAACATTCCTTAATACTTACTCTTTAACTTACCTTGTGACTTTGTGAAATTCAATGTCAACTTCATCATCAAGATAGAACTGATCCTGATGGACTCTCCTTGTAGAACACAGCCTAAGATGGCCTTTTAGGTTCTCTTTTCTAGGAAGTACAGCTATTCTAGTCTTCAAACTGAAGAAAGACCTTAGGGAATTATCTCTTCACTCTCACACTTTTCTACCTGATGTGCTATGCCTTGCTGCTGTTGTGTGGTGCTGAGAATTGAGTTGACTGTTTTCTTTTTTCTTTTTTTTTTTTTTTTGTAGAAATTACTTTCTGTATTATTTAAGTTGACTGTTTTCTATACTTTCTGAACCCTTCTCTCACTGAACCCTACCACTGCCTCCATGGGTGTTCTGCTGTGGTGGTCAAATAATCTCTGGTCTTTTCAATACTTCAGAGTTTTTCATGGTCCAATAATCAAGGATATGTTTTCTGTCTTGACATATCCAACAAGAGAATTGAGTTGTGGATAATTGCTTCTGTCACAGAAGCCAGGTATTATTTTAGAACATATCTACATTTAACACACATTTTTGTGGTATAGAGAGAAATCAGCAAATTTTAAATTTGAATATAGGATAAGAATCTTAGTCAAGAACTCAATCTAAACTTTCATTTCTTTGCTTCTTTGTCTTCAGACTCAGAAGGTATTCATAAGAAGTTCAGGATGGGAGACCCAGTACTAGCCAGATTCTTTGTGGGAATTTCTTTGGTGAGGTCACTTGTAAAATAGACAGACAGTGAGAAAGTTGATAGTTTATGGTCTTTTATGTTGAAAGGATTAAGAGTATCATCCTCACAAAAGATGAAGACACTGTGTGGGGTGGTATTGGTGGCAGTGGTGGCGGTGGTGTGTGTGTATGTTTGTAGTGGTGGTGAGATGGCTCAGTCAGAAAAAGGTAGTTGTTAATACAGACCTGATAACCTGAGTTAGATCACTGGGAACAACAGTGGAAGCAAATAAGCAAAGTAGTAACACTGGAAAACTGTCTTCTCATACACACACACATACACACACACACACACACACACCATGTCAGAAACATATAAAGAAACACTAATAATATATGAATTAAAATATAAATGAAATTAATCTAAACTTAAGATATAGTTATTGACAAGTCGACCAAGGTGTTATGGCTGGTAAGTGACAATCAAAGCTAGAATCCAGAAATTCTACTTCTGCCTCCAGCTTTTGTATCTCAGTGTAATAAAGATTATAGCATGAAGTCTCATTAGAAAACAAAACAAACAAACAAAAACTAAAAAACCAAAATCAAAAACTACTGATGACCTTTCCATTGAAATCATCAGCCAGACAAGTTCAGCTGTTCTCCCCATTTGACCTTGATCTTCTGTGGAAATAATAGAATCTTATATGTAATCCCAGCAGGGATCAGTATGTAGGAGGAATTAGGGGTTGGGTTTTCTGATCCATTTCTTTATGTGGGGAAGCAAATGAGTTTCTATGAAGGTTTCATGCATCTTTGAGCCTCGGATTGCTTTTATGTTAGCAACATCTGTTAGATTCATCTCTTCCTTCTTCTTATGTATTTGTAGAGACTACTTCTAGCTTTTAGAACAATTCCAATAGTCTGCAAAACTTAAAACCTAATGTGTGACTCAATAAATGTCATTTACTTATACAAATGCCTAGATAAACAAGGTTGTACGGAGAACAGGAAACAAGAGCTGATCCCAAGTGAATTTTACCTTTTATTTCATAGACCCAAACCATCCCTCCTCTGTGTTTATAAATTCTCAGATACAAATTTTGTATGCCATTTTTCTCTCCTGTCTGGCATGAGATTGGATTCAATGTTGTTGAACATCTCCCCGGGTGTTTCTGTCCAGCTTGGTATTTCTGACCTGGTGTATATTAGTCTCTACAACGTAAAGTACACTATCAAGTCCCAGAGCAGGGAACATTCCCTTAGCAAGGACATTTGGTGACTAGCCAGAAAAGCAAGGATAGTGCTCACTTGTTCCTCACTTCAAGGGATCAGGATCTGCTTGTACCTTATCTGGCTCAGCACACACTGTCATTGTATCCTTGTGGACAATAAATCACGTGCAGTGTCTGAAAGGAAGACCCATGGATCTGTAGCCAAGCACTACTCTCAGGAAATCAAAACTTCAATCCTCTTTAAGAATACTAAATTTATACTCCTAAAATCTTTCCTATGAAACAGAAACCAGACGTAGATATTTTATTTTCTTCTTTGGCAATATAGAAAAAAATATGGAATAGGATGTAGATGGTGGGTATCACCACTGCTAATGATCAAACACCACTGATCTTGTCTTGTTCTTCTCAATAGGTAACAATCAGACAAGGTCAGCTACCCACACCTAATCAACTGGTCCTTGGCTCAGTAGGTCAGTACAATATAAGGAGACATAAGACGAATACTCTAGAGTGTATACTTTGGGCAACAGATAAATGGGTATGACAAAATCATAAAGAAATGTTCTAGAAAAGTGATAGCTTCTAGAGAACATGGAATAGTAATGATGGAAAGTGTGAAGGTAATATTTTAAGGGAGTATTTGGTATGTATTTTCTTTGTAAATGAAAAATAGCAGACTTATTTTAATCATGGGAAGAGCAAGCACGCATTCAACATATTTAGAAACCACCTCAGTTTATTCACAAGATGTGCTTACCTCCTGAATGTATAATTTTGCACGACTTCATGAACTAGGAATTTAGGGCAGAAATAAGAGAAAAATGGGAAAATAAATTAAGATTTTGTTGCCACAAAACAACAAACAATGAAATTAAAAAGTGGAGGGCAGAACTAAATAGAGAATTCTCAACAGAGGAATTTAAAATGGCTGATAGACAATTGAGAAAGTGCTCAACATCCTTAGCCATCAGGGAAATGCAGCTCAAAACCACTTTGAGATACCATCTTACTCCTATCAGAATGGCTAAAATCAATAACACCAATGACAGTCTATGCTGGAGAGGATGTGGAGAAAGAGGAATACTCCTCCATTGCTGGTGGGAATGAAAATTTGTACAACCACTTTGGAAATCAGTATGGTGTTTTCTCAGGAAAATGGGAATCAGTCTACCTCAAGATCCAGCAATTCCACTCTTGGGAATATACCCAAAGAATGCACATTCATACAATAAGGACATCTCTTCAATTATGTTCATAGCAGCATTGTTTGTAATAGCCAGAACCTGGAAGCAACCTAGATGCCCCTCAACTGCAGAATGGATAGAGAAAATGTGGTACTCCATTTACACAATGGAGTACTACCCAGCAGAAAAAAAAAAAAACAAAACAAACAAACAAAAAAACAATGGAATCTTGAAATTCACAGAAAAATGGATGGAACTAGAAGAAACAATCCCGAGTGAGGTAACCCAGTCACAAAAAAGATAAACATAGTATGTACTCACTCATACATGATTTTTAGACATAGAGCAAAGGATTACCAGTCTACAGTCCACACACCCAGAGGAGCTAGGAAACAATGAGGGCCCCAAGAGAAAATTGCATAGTCCTTCGAAGAAGGGGAGGGGAACAAGAACCCCTGAGCAAAGTGGGAGCACAGGGGGAGGGTGGAGAGGAAGGAGGTGGGAAGGGAAGAATGGGAGGGGAGAGGAGAACAAGAGGACTGAGACGGGGAGGAATAGAGGAGGGCAGGAAAGGACATGCCTTGATAGAGGGAGACAGTACAGGTATGGTGAGAGTTCTGGCACAGGGGAATTAAGAATCCAGGCAGTGATAGAGAAGATGCAATTGAGGCCCTTCCCTATAATGAAATTGAACCTTGAGCCTTCATCTAGTTGCTGTTCGAAGCAGAAACGGGCACCCACAGATAAGCACTGAACCATACTCCTGGAATCAAGTTGTGGAGAGAGAGGAAGGATGAGCAAAGGAGCCAAGACAGGGCTGCAGAAACCCAAAGAAACAGTTGACTTGATCTAGTGAGAGCATGGATACCCTAGTCATAAATTTGGGGAAACAGCATTGGACCAAATCAGGTGCTCTGAGTGTGGATGCCAGCTAGGAGGCCAAGAGAATCTTTGGGACCTCTAACAGTGGAACCAGTCTTTAACCCTAGAGCACAAATGGACTTTGGGATCCCATTCCCTATGGAGGGATACTATTGGAGCCCAGATACAGCAAGGAGGGCCTAGGCTCTCCCCCAAATGATAAGACAAACTTTGAAGGTCCCTCGTGGATGGCCTCACTATATACTAATTATAGTACTAAAATTCTTATATGAGTGAGTACATACTATGTTTGTCTTTTTGTCACCGAGTTACCTTGCTCAGGATGGTTTCTTCTACTTTCATCCATTTGCCTGCGAATTTCAAGATTCCATTGTTTTGTCTCATGAGTAGTACTCCATTGTGTAAATTTACCACATTTTCTCTATCCATTCTGCAGTTGAGGGGCATCTAGGTTGCTTCCAGGTTCTGGCTATTACAAATAATGCCACAATGAACGTAGTGGAACAGAAGTCCATGTTGAATGAATGTGCATCTTTTGAGTATATGACTAAGAGTGGAATTGCTTGATCTTGTGGTAGACTGATTTCCATTTTCCTGAGGAACCTCCATACTAATTTCTAAAGTGGCTGTAGGAGTTTGCATTCCCACCTGCAGTGGAAGAGTGTTCCCCATTCTCTACATCCTCTCCAGCATAAACTGTCATTTGTGTTTTGATTTTAGCCATTCTGACAGGAGTAAGACGGTATCTTAGAGTTGTTTTGATTTGCATTTCCCTAATGGGTAAGAATGCTGAGCACTTTCTTAAGTGTCTATCAGCCAATTTAGACTCCTCTATTGAGAATTCTCTAGTTCTGACACTGGGCTTTTTTGGCTGGGAGACTTCTGATGACTGCTTCGATTTCATTAGGGGTTACAGGTCTGTTTAAATTGTTCATCTGTTATTGATTTAGTTTTGATAAGTGATATCTATCCAGAAAATTATCCATTTCCTTTAATTTTTTTAATTTTGTGGAGTGCATGTTTTCAAAGTATGACCTGAAGTTTCTCTGGATTTCCTCAGTGTCCCTTGTTATGTCCCACTTTTCATTTGTTATTTTGTTAATTTGCATCTTCTCTCTCTGCCTTTTGATTATTTTGATTAAAGGTTTGTCTATCTTGTTGATTTTCTAGAAGAACTGACTCTTCGTTACATTGATTCTTTGTATTGTTTTTGTTTGTTTGTTTGTTTGTTTCTACTTTATTGATTTCAGCCCTCAGTTTGATTATTTCCTGGCATCTCCTCCTCTGTGGTGAGTTTACTGCTTTTTGTTCTAGAGCTTTCAGTTGTGCTCTTATTTCTCTAGTGTGACTAGTCTCCATTTTCTTCCTGTGGAAAGTGCTATGAACTTTCCTTTTAGTATTGCTTTCAAAATGTTCCATAAGTTTGGGTATGTTGTGTCTTCATTTTCATTAAATCCTAGGAAGTATTTAATTTTTTATTTATTTCTTCCTTGACCCAGGGATGGTGTAATTGTGCATTGTTCAATTTCCATGAGGTTGTAGGGTTTCTACAATTTTTGTTGTTGTTGAATTCTAATTTTAAATCATGGTGATTTGATAGGATATAGGGGGTGTAAGTACCTGGCTGTAACCAATTGTGCCATAGACTTGAAGATCTCCCATGGAAGGCCTCACTCTCCCTGGAGAGCAGAAAGGGAATGGGATAGGTCGTGGGTGGGGCTGGGGGTGGGTGGGGAGGGAGTCAAGGGAACTTGGATTGACATGTAAAACAAGCTTGTTTCTAATTTAAATAGAAAAAGGAAAAAGATACAGGGGTTATTCAAATTTTTGGATCTGTTGAGGTTTGCTATGTTTCCCAGTATGTGGGGGATTTTAGAGAAGGTTCCATGTGGTGCTGAGAAGAAGATATATTTTTTTGTGTTTGGATAGAATGTTCTATAGATGTCTGTTAAAGCCATTTGGATCCTAACTTCTGTTAGTTCCTTTGTTTTGTTTCTGTCTGTTGCTCCTGTCTAGCAGTGAGAGTGGGGTCTTGAAGTCTCCCACTATCACTGTGTGAGGTCTTATGCGTGATTTGAGTTTTAGTAATGTTTCTTTTATAAACGTTGGTCCCTTTGTATTTGGGGCATAGTTGTTCAGAATTGAGACTTCATCCTGATGAATTTTTCCTTTGATGAATATGAAATGGCCTTCTTCATCTCTTTTGATTGATTTTAGTTTGAAGCCTAATTTGTTAGATACTAGGATTGCTACACCAGCTTGTTTCTTGGGTCCATTTGATTAGAAAATCTTATCCCAACCCTTTACTTTGAGGTAATTTATGTCTTTGAATTTGAGGTGTGTTTCTTGTGTACAGAAGAAGGATGGATTCTGTCTTTGTATCCATTCTGTTAGCCTGTATCTTTTTATAGACAAGTTAAGACCATTAATATTGAGGGAAATTAAGGACCATTGAGTGTTAATTCTTGTTTGTTTATGACTTGCTGTTAGTGATGCTATTGTGTGTTGATTTACCCTGCTTTTTCTTTTTGGCTTTTGGTAAAGTGGGATTATCTATTGACTATGTTTTTGTGAGTGTAGTTTATTTCCTTAGGCTGGAGTTTTCCTTCCAGTACTTTCTGTAGGACAGGATTAGTGGTTAGGTATTGCTTAAATCTGGTTTTATCATGGAATATCTTGTTTTCTCTGTCTACCGTGATTGAAAGCTTTGCTGTGTATAGTAGTCTGGGATGGCATCCGTGGTCTCTTTGTGTTGGTAGAGTATCTATCCAGGACCTTCTATCTTTCAGAGTTTCCATGAAGAAGTCAGGTGTAATTCTGATAGATTTGTCTTTATATGTTACTTAGCCCTTTTCCTTTGCTGCTCTTAATATTCTTTCTTTATTCTATATGTTTGGTGTTTTGGTTATTATGTGAAGAGGGGACATCTTTTGTGGTCCACTCTATTTGGTGTTCTCTAAGATTCTTGTACTTTCATAGGCATATCCTTCTTTAGGTTAGGAAGTTTTCTTCTATGATTTTGTTGAATATGATTTCTTTAACTTTGAGTTGGGTTTCTTCACCTTCTTCTACACCTAATATTCTTAGGTTTGGCCTTTTCATGGTGTCCTGGATATTTTGTGTTAGGGATTTTTGGACTTAAGATTTTCTTTGGTGTATGAATCTATTTCTCCTAGTGTATCTCCAACACCTGAGAATCTCTCTTCCATCTCTTGTATTCTGTTGGTTATGCTTACATCTGTAGTTCCTGATCATTTACCCTTCTTTTCTAATTCCAGCATTCCCTCAGACTGTGTTTCTTATTGTCTCTATTTTAGTTTTCAAACCTTGCACTGTTTGAACTATTTCTTGCAATTTTTGCTTTGTGTCTTCCTCTATTTCTTGTATTTTTGTTTGCATTTTTTCTACCATTTCTTTAAAGGATTTTCTCACTTCCTCTCTTAGGGTCTCTATTATTTTCATGAAGTTATTTTTTAAGGTCAATCTCTTCTGCTTCATCTATGTTGGGATGTTCAGGTCTTGCTGATGTAGAGTCCATAGACTCTGGTGGCCTCATATTGGTTTTTCTTTTGTTGAATGTGTTCTTATATTGTCATCTTCCCATCCCTTCTTCCACTGGGTGCAGGTGGGATCTCCCTCTCCTGGTGGGTATGGATCCAAGGATCTCTTCCTGTGGGTGCAAGCAGGTCCAATATTCTGATGGGTCTCACAATGAGTGCAGGTGGGTCTGAGACACTCCCTCTCTTGGTGGTTGGTGGCAGGACTAGCACAGCGATGTCAGGAGTCTCTGGATTGCTTGGATCACTAGGGTTGAGTCGACCTGCCTGCAGTCCCCATGTCAGGCGATCCCAAAGTGGACAAGTGGAAGTCAGGCCTGAGACAGTGGCCAATGCTCACCTGCCCCCTAAGTGGGGGTGGGAGTAGTACAGTGATGTCAGCAGACTCTAGATTGCTTGGACCTCTGGGGATGAGTCAACCTGCTTGAAGTCCCCAGGTCAGGAGATCCCAAAGCAGACAAGTGGAAGTCAGGCCTGAGCCAGGGGCCCTTGCTCACCTCTCCTCTGAGTAGGGACGGAACTAGCCAACTGTTGGTTGCTTTGTAGCAGCATATAAGTGCTTTCTTTCTGCAATGAAAGTATACACAATGAAAATAGTTTTGCTTCTTTAGTTTCATAATTGTGTGACATTTCATGCAGTCCCTCAGGTTATTTGGCTAGAGGTTATAAACTATTAGAAAAATCAGTTCTGAAAAAAAAAAACTGTTCATTGCATGTTAAATCGGTTATGCACATCCCTTGATATTTTCCCTTTAATGTAAGGAAATTTTTCTCAAATAGATAATTGGGTTGCTTCATTGACAGCTGTCAGGTACTTTCTCTTACCTGTCTACAATGGTAGGAGTAAGTGAGAATGGAACAGGAGGATTGCCCCACAGCAGGAAAGAACAGATGCTGGATCAAAATCAGTTCCATTATATTCATAGATCCCAAGTCCAGTAAGACCATGAAGAACATTCTCATTGTTTCCATAAGAGTGGCAACAACTCCAGCTTAGCTCCTGCCATTTTCACAGATGTCTGGGAGTTGTCCCTCAAGCAATGGTTTGCCTCACAACAATAGAGTCTTGTTTTGTTTTTCTCCAAGATGTTGAGGAATACTCTGATCAGCCCACCTATCTGGGAGGTAACTTGAGATAAGTAACAGGGCAAAAGAGACTCCGTGCCAGTCCTGGGAATTACCTCATCATGGTAACTGTTTCAATCCTGGTAGTGCTTCAAGAGATTGCTTTGGCCATGACAGGTCAGGTGACATTTAGATAACCCTATAGCCAAGGCTGATATCTCTGCCAATGATCATCTTGTATCTCATGGTAGTTGTCCTGGTTTCACCTGAGAAGGAACACATTCCCTGTCCATGACAGCTTAGTGTATGTGCACAACTCACTGCATAAGCAGCAGTCTTTTTAGTTTGCAGCAGTGAGTGGGTGACCTCTCTCCAGGGTGCAACCTCTGAGATACAGTATAGGATTCAATAAGGCTTCATTTGAGCATTTCTGTTGCCTATTTATGTATTTTCATCACTGGTAGAATGGGGTTCATCTTGTTGTACAAAGAAACAGGAGGCCCTTAGGTTCCAGCCACACCCAGCAGCAACAAAAGATTGTCAGAAGAGTTAACAGAGAATGGTCCACACCAGAGGCCAGAAAGCTGAGGTTCTGAAGGAATATGGCATTGCTGAGAAGATGAGGGATAATGGAGAGCAATCTGAAAGAAAGGGGGTTACGCAAAGCAGAGAAAACAGATGACAACAAAGACTGTGCAACAGCTGTTTGTTTATCTTGTTTTTCAAATGAAAATAATGACACATTTGTTTAAGTAGCTCTTTTGATTAACAGTGATATTAATCTTAGTAGTACCAAAATTCATGCAGGAGCTGAGTGAGGAGCTATTTTCTATGTCCTTTAATTATTTTATAAGTTACAAGTTTGCTGGGCCTTGGTTGATGACAACTGACAATGGCTAGTGTTTTTTGAGGACTACAACGATGCAGTAAAGTTCTAAACTTTTCACCCCATTTAACTTATTTCATCTCCACACAAACTCTAACACTAGGTCCCACTGTCAATTCCATATAAATCTGAATAGCTTTCCCAGATTGCCACAGGTAGTAAATAACAAAACCAGAAATTGAGCCTGGCTTCTTTTCAAACTACAGCCTCCGCTGGGACCATCCTGCCTCTAGAGGGTATATTGGATGTTGCTAAGTTCCTATTCTAAAGGTGTCTGGCCTGTCCTATGCTTTGTTATCAGTGTAACTCAGTCACTCTTCAACCTCAAATCTTATGCTTCTCTCTGCATTTTTCTGCTTTTCTCACCTTCTACTCATTGATTTTTTTCTCTGCATATATTTCTGAACTTGGCTGCTTTGTTTGATCTGTCATTTCTCCTAACCTCAGCCACCTTTCAAACCTTTCTCCTACATGATTTCTTCTCTTTGCAAATCCTTCAGTCTAGTCTTTGATACTGTCGTGATGATCCTTTTTTTAAATTCTAGAAGTTTTATCAGACTCTAAGAACCAACTAAGATTCCAAGTCATAATTTTTCACCACCTTATCAAGAAGTTACATTGCTGGGCTTAGTTGTCAGTTCTCCAATAATTTTAGTCTGTGCTACAAACAAAGTTGTTTGAGAATTCTCAGAGTGAAGTGGCTGGCTGGAGCTTTTAAGTTGGAAAAGTTTATGAGCATCATGGGAAACACGATTAACGTGTGTATCATTATAGGATTTCCATTATGAGCTGGGAATCACATAAGACATTCTAGATACATTGGCTAATATAATCATGACTCTTTAAGGCAGGCATTATCATTATTTCTATTTTACAGAGAGTGATACTGAGTCATCTAATCTTTCCCAAGGGTCCACAGCAGAAAATCACAGAGCAGGCCTTCAGAATATTTGACATTTTTACTAAACTAAACCAGGAGCTTCCTTTACACATGTTTATTTTATTTTTTAAATCTCTGCTTCTTTTCTACCTGACATAAATAGAACACTTGAAAGTCACCACTACTGTCAATATTAGGGACATGTCAAATCCTGTCACTTAGCCAGAAAGCTGCTTTGGAGTAACTGTGTAATATTATACAACATGACAAGCTCCCATCCACAGTGGCAACATTAAACCCAGGGACATGTGACTTGTGTAAAACCCCAAAGCCATTAGCTGAAATCCCTGGACCAGAAGGCTGAAGAATTAACTAACCAACCCAATATGGTCTCAGCCCTGGATACCAGAGGCCTTCTCTGCGTGGGTAGGTTATTTTCATTCAAGGCAAAAATGTGTGCTGACATTCAGCTTTCTGTGCTGTAGCTAGCTGGGCACATTATCTTCTCAGTGTGGATTGGATGAGGGAGGTGAGAAGCAAACAGCAAATTCTTGGCAGCCAAAGACAGGCAGTAACAGAGGAAGGGAGGAGAGCTGTCAGAGGACTTAGGGAGAGTCGTTTGACTTTTGCAATGTTCCTGCCATTTTTCTTTAATCATCAGCCTGCTGTTTGAAAGTTCCTTGTGATATATGCCGAGTGAGAGGGAATCCTGAGAATGAAGATGCTGGAAGAGGTCATCTGGTTGCCTACCAGACTTCATCACTACATCATCCAGAATTTTAGCAGTTAAGATACTTTTAGAAATAAGAATATCCATAGCACGGGGGAAAAATGGCCCAATAACAAGAATGATGAATAATAATTCACAAATGTTCTAAGTCAGAATATGCCAAAGTAAGCGTTGTCACATATGTATACACTCATGTACACATACTATTTTCTATAGTGTGGGTTTTATATTTACATTATGGTAGCCAATAGCATGTATCCCGCATGTTCCTTAGTTCAACAAATGAGAAAACCACCCTCCCTTTTCTTCAGGTAAAGTTCAGAACATTCTCTGACACGTGCCCCACCTGACTCCCCCCTGGCCTGTCTGCTTCACTTGAATCCAAGGCATAGTCCCAGTCCAAGGACAGTGGTTTTTCTGTGGGCTATCATGAACGATTGAGAGATCTGCCTGAGCTCAGGACGAAATCATCTCAAGTTTGACACTGCAACTGCATAGGAAGGGAGTTTTGCATGAATCCTCCTATCAACTATGAAAAGGTATATTCCCAGTAAGAAGGCCCCCACCCCATTCCAACTGTGAGCACCATGGGACTAGCAATAAATAGCAAATCCCCCCACTAAGCTCTTCTAAGCCTGCCACTCTAGCCCCACTTTGATGCTGTTCCCATTGAAACAAGTGAACTTTTAGCAGCTGGTCTGGTATACAAAGTCTGTTATGGAGTCCTTCCAGTCTTATCTGCCTAGCCCTTGTCTACAGACAACTATGAATCTCCCTTTGGGTCTTCTTCTCCCAGCTAATTGTTCATCATTTTTCCAGTATATCTGCACAAACCTTCTCCTGAGAACCCTTTTATGACCTTGTCATCTCATGCGTGCACAGCAGCCTCCTCAAAGAAACAGCCAGATTGGCTTTTTTTTTTTTTTTTTTTTTTTCTTTCCTTCAAGATGTTTCAAGGAGAGATTCATGGCCTCTATCCTTACTACTTGGTAATATGTGGCATAGTACAGATATTTGGTCACTGAAAGAGACCTTTGCTGAGAGATCCCACCTGTCAATAAACTTTAACTGCTAAGATATGTGAGCAAAATGTTGGCAGAAAACACAGTTAAAGTCCATCAAAAAAATTTAAGGAGTTATATTGAGAAGAGCATGAAGTGGGTTTTCCTCTGTGGAATTTTATTTTCTCTCTGAGGTACATCGATGTCACAAAAGAAGGTGATGCCCATAGCTTGGCATTCAAATGGCGTTGTATTTTCAGGTCTCTCCACCGAGTTCTTTCTTCTTTTGCTCTAAGAGGTGATATAGAGTGGTTGGTCCTCATGCAGAGATGCCTATGTGAATTCCTGGACACTGGAGACAGAATGATGATTCTATGTGCACCTCCAGGCCTGCTTCTATTAAGCAGGCTGAATGATCAGCAGTGAATAATTCTTCCTGATCAGTTTTCTTGGGTGAGAATTGAAAAATGCATTCACTCCAACTACTGATTCAAAATTGATTTGGTTCTGTTTATTTATTTTTGTTTTTGTTTTTTGAGACAGAGTTTCTTTGCATAACTTTGGAGTCTGTCCTGGCACCCACTCTGTAGATCAGGCTGGCCTCAAACTCACAGAGATCTACCTGCCTGCCTCTGCCTCCCAGGTGCTGGGATTAAAGGCGTGGGCCACCACTGCCCAGCTCTGATTCAAAACAGGAATGGGAGAGACATTAGTATCAACCTAATTTTAGTTTGCTATTCTGGCATTATTTTATTTTAACTCACCGCACAAGAAACTCGCACCTAATTTTTAACTAATATTTCATTGTGGAAAGCTCCCAGTACATAATTTGTATTACTATCAATGATATATTAGCCTAATTAATTATAAGCTAACTTACAATTATGAAAACAAATGAAGAAATAGATACTTTTGTTATACAGTGGCTTCCACTTATTGTCTTTTTTTCTGCCTCCCCCCACTTGCTAACTCTCTGAATTCAATAATCTGTACTGGATTTCCAGGCATTAGTCTGAATTAAAAACCCTCTACTGTAATTCATTGTAATTCACCAGAGATGAAGTTTTGATAAATGGAGAGTGAGTTTTTAACGAAAATCACTGTGGCGAAGCCAACTTTTAGTGAATTCTGGTTCCCTTTGGTAACTATGCTTTCTTTCCTTTAGTTGCTCTACTCTACATCCCTTACTATTTTATGTGTACATGGGGGGGGGGGTGTGAAATAAACAAAGTCCTTAAAAAAGCAGCCTGTAAAATGGAACCTGGATTTTAATAAACTTTCCACTAGTAAAAAGTTCAGGTGATTCGAAGAAAGGTTTTTAATCAGTCCAGATAGATAAGATCACAGTCATAATTGCTTTGCTTGTTATTACTTCCTTTGCATTTGCTTGTACCAAATGTAAAATGAAGTCTTGAGATGTCTACAGATGGAAATGAAAATAATGGTTTTCAGTGATAATTTGATAGGAAGTAATTGGCCACCTGAAGAGAAAACCCCTCATCGTGGAAATAATTATAAGTAATTGGTTACTCCAAGATTGGACTCTATTTGATATACTCAATAAAATAAATAATTCTAACTAAAGATGCTAACTTGAGGGTTTGAGGGTACCAGCAACTGCATAAATTGGAGATAAGATACTTAAAGACAGGGTAGCCCTGGTCTTTTTTTTTTTTTTTTTTTTTTTTTTTGGTACATGGAAGAGATTTATTTTATTGTATTTTGATTAGTTGCCATTTCATTACAAATGAAGACATTGCATAAAGTTGTGACATTCTGGTTTTCTCATGAGGGGAAAGAAGAATGAATGGCAACATCAGATAATTCTGGTCTTTTGTCACCCTATTAGGAATCAATCATATGGAACCAATATAAGTGGAAGTATCAGAACTCTATAGTCCCAGTTAGTGCTCTGGTATTTATTTGGCAGCCAGTCTTGCTGTGGGTGGTACTGAATGTTATCTTCTCTGGGAACATCTTGTATATTCATGCAAAACTTTTGGGTTTACATAGTAATTCTATACTTCTTAAGTTATATGATCTTTGCAACATTCTGGAGTAAATAAAACTTGCAGAAAAAATTAATAATGCCTTAAAAAAAGAGGTATTTTGGGGGAAAATCTCACTGTAAGAAACATGTCTGTAAGGGAGGGAGCCAGCATACGGATTCAAGACTTCTGAATCTCTCTTTTTCAAAAACTTCCATTGATTCTTTGTGGATTTCAAATCATGCAATCTGATCCCACTCATCTCCCCATCCTTTCTCATCTGCCCTCTGCCTTTGAAACCTTCCGGCCCCAAAACAAAACCTGCTTTAAAGACAAAGCCAAAACAAACTGAAACAAAACAAAACAAAACAAAAAAATGGAGCAGAATCTTGTCATGGAAGCTGTAGTGTGGCCCATTGAGTCACACCGTTTACCCTTTAGTACTTTCATGCTTACTTGCAAGTGTTCATTGCCAAGAGCCATTGGTCTGGTTCTAGGCTTTTGGCTTCGGCTCTCCCTGGGGTCCTCTTGGATATCCTGCTGTCCTGTGTGGTGGAGATACTGCTGTTTTGGTTCTGTAGGTTCATCCTCTTCACATGTTACAACAGTTCATAGTCCGCGGATGTTGAAGTGGATCAGACTCATAGCCCTGGTTCTGGGCCTGGTTCTGAGCCAGCTTTCCCTCATCATCACTCCAGCTCTCAGGGAGCTTACTCAGTGCAGCCTGCAGAATGATTGGACCAGTTCTCCTACTCTCAGGTCCTCAGATTACATCATCCACGCTCGTATCACTAGAGCCAGCTCTACTGTTTTGCCCAGGCAAGGTACAGGACCCTCTCTCTCGAGGTGGGGGCAGATGGAGAGAAATACAAGGAGGCTGAGAGGAAGTGGGGGTGGGGACAGCTCTCCTGCTTTCATGCCCTCAGGGCTGACTCACCATGATCACCTCTAGTGTGCTGCTCAGGCAGGATACAGGATCTTGTTAGCTGCAGCCAGTGGGAGGCAGGGCTATCTCTCCCACTCTAGTGACCCCAGGGCCAGCTCCATCTTCTGCAGTTGGTAACAGGTGTGTGTGTGTGTGTGTGTGTGTGTGTGTGTGTGTGTGTGTGTGTGTGTGTGTGTGTGTGTGTGTTGGGGGGGCATCTTGCTCTCACCCATGCCAGCACATGGCAGGGGGTGGGGAGGGGTTGAGTCTTAATCATAAACCTCACTGAGTTCCCTAGCTTTGGTTTGAGATCCATTCGGGAGCTCTTCCCTGCAGTAATGCGCACGCTCTTTTACTTAGAGACTGCCCCATTAGGCTTCATCTTAGATGAGATGATTGTTTTATGTGAGAAGCATTAAAAGTCAAGAATCAAGATATAGTTCTAAATTCTGACACATAGAGAAACTTCTAGACAATTTCTAGGGGCTATTGGGCTAGTTAGAAAAAGAATCTATATTAAATTCCTACTGCCCTGACAAAAAGCTTATGAAGCTTTGGCCCCCAGGGTAGGGCATATTACCTATTTCACTAATTTCCAACATGTATTTAACTCTGATGAGTTCTGAGTTTCACTTGAATCAGAACCTAGAGACAAGTTTCTGGGAATGTTATGTGTTCTCTCTCAAATACTGGATCATGGCATAATGAGTTTACACACACACACACACACACACACACACACACACACACACACACACACCATCACCACCACCATGTCTCACCTCAACTTCCTTCACTTACAAAAACCCTCTGTGAACTTATTTTACTGGTTTTAGAGTTAGTTCTGCTATCATTTTACAGTGACTACATGCTGAGTCTGTTTATGCCTATTTGGTTTTTTACCCCTTCAGATGTAACTGGAATCTGATCACTATTACCTGTATAGCAGAGGCAAGGTACTTAGAAACCAAAGGGTGGCTCTCGGAATCTGAAGATTTTACCAGAGCTGTTATGCATCATCTCAGGAATGTCAGCCATGGTGGTGGAGGCTGGCTGATGTCTCCAGACAAAAGGGGGCAACCTCAAGTGCTGTAGCAAGGGCTTTTGTCCTCTGAGCGGGAGTCAGTTTTGTCACATGCTTTCCTTGCAGCAGCTTGCTTGGCTCTAGGCTGTCCCCTCTCCACACAGCTCCCGACCCTCTATGTGACCTACAACCTTTCTTAAGTTCTGCTGATTCATTTTCATCACGTTGACTTGCATTTACTCCATAACAATTTTAGATTGCTCTAAAACATAAGGACCCTATAAGTTTGTTTTCATGTTGAAGACTGAGTTCAAGGCCTCACACATGCTAGATTAATGCTCTATGGCTGAGCTTCAAACTAGCACACCGTATAAATATATTGGCATGTATTTCATGTAATTTCAAAATATCAACATTAACATTAATTCCTATATCCTGACAAAATGTAAATTATGATTGTGTGCAACTTCTGCATTAGTGCTAACATAAATATAGTATAAACCATATAAATAATTTTGTTAAAATTTTGAACAAGTGACTGAAATTATAGTTTATAAATAATAACTGAGGCAGTCACATTAGATTATAAAAGGAAATCAGGAATACATGGAATTAAGAATTATATATATATATATATATATATATATACATATATATACATATATATACTTAATTCTATAATATATTTAGTAGGCAATTAAAATAAAATAGGTTGAATCTTTTAATTTGTTCTTCTGTACTAATTCTTTGGGATTCAGTACATGCTTTATACTTAAACTCTCAGTTTGAAGTAAACACACTGTAAATATTCAATAGCTACTGCATGGGTAAAAATGCACTTACCTTTCAGACTCTATTGTACCATAGGAAGGACTAAATTTAACCTCATCTTTTTGTTAGAATATTCCCAGGAAAGAGGGCTGGAAAATGGGGTCCTTGATAAGATAAAAAATAGTGTCTATGTACTGATGGCCTGAAAGATGGCATGGAGCTTGAGAGGACAACAGAGTAGGAGACAAGAGGGGACCTTGCCTTAGGTTAGTGAGAGAGAGAGAGAGATGTTAAGGACAGAGAAACTGCTAGAAATTGGGTCTGTGAGAATACTCCCTTTTTCTTAGTTCCCCTTCTCTTAATCCCACTATCTTATTGTTAAGTTCCTTAAGATGTTTGCTGGAACTTATCCTTATTGGGGATTCCAAAAGAGAGGAGGGACACAAGTCTATCCTTGGGTATATGGAAATCATCAATAAACACATGAAAAGAATCTCACCTGGGACAGAAGAACAGAAACTTTTAGATACATACCTTCCAAGAGTTTTAATCTTGGGATTAAATGCTAGGATCACTCTCAGAGTTTACTCAACCAACCAATTTATTCTACTAACCTTAGTGTACTTCTCAAGCTTGAAATAATTCTGTTTCTAAGATTTGTGCATATGTGTGAAATAATCATATCATAGGAAAAAAGACCATACTCTTCTAACCAAAACATCACAATGCATATGAAGGATGCATAATGAATCTAGAGATACTGCTACTAACCTGTATTTTAATTGTATTCAACTCAGTTGCTCCCCCAAATCCTCTCATATCCACCACTACCTCCCTACCACATCACTTCTTGTCTTCCCTCTCATTTTTAAAAATAATCCTTAGTATCCAATTTGTGCTTTCCATATACTCACAGGAGTAAGCTACCCACTGGAGAGTGCTCAATCTGTAAGAGGCAGCATCCTTAAAGAAAAAGTACTCTACATTCCCAGAAGCTGTCAATAGCTCCTAAGTTATGTGTGGGAGATTCTGAGTCCCTCCCCTCTCCATGCTAGAATACTGTCTGGCTTTGTTTTATAGGTGCTATAGGTTCGTAAGTACAGTGGTCCTGGTTGAGTCAGAAGACACTGTTGCAGTTTGGTCCTCCTCTTGCTCTTAGAATCTTTTTACCCCCTCATTCATGATTGTCCCTGAGCCTTGAATGTGTTTGGGGTTAATAAAAATATCCCTTGTCGGGCAACAATTCACTGATACTTATTCTCTACACCGTGATCTGTTATGAGTTTCTTCATTAACCACCACCCACTGCACAAAGAAACTTCTCTTAGGAGTTGTTACAGCTACACTAAGTAGATCTGAGTAAGTAAATTTAACACTATATTCATTTATCAGAGTAATAGATGTAGTCTCACCTCTGGAATCTGGGGACACCACCAACTTTAGTTCTTGGCCATTTTTACAGTATCAGTCATGTGTTTCCTTCTGTAGAGTAGGCCTGAAATCCAAGCAGAAAGTAATTAGTTTCCATCCACCATGGCATCCATGCCACTATTGCTCAGATGGGCATGTCTTGCCATCTTGTTCATTACTGCAGTTCACAGGGGTCACAGCTGGGTAAGACTTTGATGACTTGTTCTCCTAGTAGCCTACACAGCACATTTCTACACTTTAAGAGCTAACTTATAAGGAGGTAACTTCCCGATAAGTACCAACTTGAGTTCTCCATACCCTGTGACCTAAGTCTATAGTATCTTCAGCAATAGGATAGGCAATTGAGTGCAAAGACAATAGCCTGTGTTGTTTAAGATGTCTCTGGGACACTTCAGACCAACAATGTTGAGAGAAATATACAACACTAAGCACTGAACTTTTATTCAGCAATGTATAACTCTTGGAAAGAAAATTATCCCTTGTTTAACCTAATCATGCTATTGTTTAAAGATTTTCTCTGCATTTCTTTATCTAAAGTCCCTAAAAAAATCATATTTTCAATGATTTGCTTTATGTTAAATCATCATTTGTTAACCTTTCTGGATGGGCAGTATTTAAGCCAGTCCATCCAGGTAGTTAAATCAGTTATGACAGGAGATGTGCTATGATCCCTACATGGTTGTGGGTGACTAGACATACTCAATGGCATTTTTTAAGCATACTGTTATATTGGACAAGATGGAGAGCCAGCTGTCTGGACTGCTGAGCCTCTTTCAAAGCAGTATAGAGTGATATATGAGAGAATATGGATTAAGAGATTGCCTGGGTTAAAACCTCAGTCTTACTAAGACCTTTATATACTTCAGTGACTTAACCTATGCAAATCTCTCATCTATAAAGAAATTCTCACTGTATCTATATCTTGGTTATTTTGAGAATTAATTAAAATAATATATGATAACTATTTGAATATGACCTTACACAGATTTAGTGGTGTGTGTGTGTTTCTTCTCTCACTTAGATAATGCTAATCATACACTTAGCACATTGTTCTTTCTTTTTGTTAATCTTTCTAACAACTAAATAGATGGGTGTTATAATACACATACAACCCATGATGCAACCAGAACCAACTTTATCCTAACTATAAAACTAACTTAAGAGAGAGAGTTGGGACTTAAAGATAAGGATGATTGAATTCAAGGCCTAATTCTTCTGCTTCACAAGAATCATTTCTGTCCCAAGAGACCTAAGATAGAAATGAAGGTGAGTGTTGACAGTATCTTTTGGGGGAGTTTTATTTCCATGACATGCGATGGATTACTCAAGAACACATCCTCAGGATTGTATTTTATTTCCATGCAGACTCATCTCCAGCCCCCTGTCCTATTCATTTTTTATGCTTTTGACTGCCAAAATGCAAGACCTGCCACTGAGCCTGGGTGCTCTGTACAGTCGGGTCTCGCTGCAGTCAAGTCATCACTGATGTGTTGAAAAGGTTTGTTCTGGTTTGCTTTTCAGAGAGTGAACTGGTGCCTCTTTGTGCCCAAATCAGGTACAATGCTTGAATAACAGGGCTGTAAGAACCCAATCAAAAGGTTCAGTTTTCTGCTTCTGGGACTGCGATGATGGAACAGAAGGCAGTTTTACTGTCATTCTCTTCCTGTACAGTAGCCCGGAAATGATTTTCATGGTTGTGTTGATTGACCAGAATTCTTTTGCAGTTGCAAAACATTATTTTATCATGCTCTGGATTTTGAAAAAGAGTTTCAGGTTTTGAAATGATCCATCTAAGACAGACTTTTGCCTTTGGAGTTTTGGAAAAAATACACACATGCACCTGTGTAGAAAGGTGCAAATACATTGCATTTAAGGGTAGAGCCATTATAAAGGTTGGTGCTTTTAAATCCTGAAAAATCAGGGCTTGGAAGGCAATGCATCCTTTGCTGATTGCAGGGTAACTAGTGCAGCTAAATGGGCTCTAGACACTACTAGAATAGCAGATCTCCACGTGTAACTACAGAGGAATATATAAGAAAGAAAAAGACAGATGGTGTACTTAGGTGCACTTAAGTCTGATTGCATGAGTTGATAATGAATGTTTAAATATGGCACTCCCATAAAATCAGATACCTGTAGACAATACTGGAATAACTACAGGCATGATATAGAGAAAAATGAAGGTGTGGATTCTAATTTTTGTTTTGTCATTATTATGATTGTCTATTTACCCTTGGGGAATTTTCATAACTTTTGCAGAGCCTAATCATAAAACACAAAACACAATCAGTATCATGCAAAATAGGTTTTGGGAAAGGCAAAGAGCCTTAAAGATTATTTCAGAGCTGTGAAAGTTTGTGGCCAGGTAGATGAGATAACAAAGGCCACGGTGACTTATTCTTCAGTCTATCTCCTTGTGCCATCCTTCCCCTCCCACAAAGCACCAGACTTCCTTTTAAGAAGATTTGATTTAAAAAGATAAGGCTGGAAAGGAACAAAATAATAATAGTATATAACCAATGTTGTTCAAAGGTGGGAAAATTTTCTACCCACCCCATCAACCACTATGGTTTTATTGGATTCAAATAAAATTAAGTAAATCTTTCTTTTTGAGGCACCGAGGACACAGTCCAAATCCTAATTTATGCTAAGTTTAAATAAAGGTTCTAAACATCTTAAAATAAATGGTAAATACACATGCATATTTTGTTATAGTGGCTCCAGTTTTTCTACTGTTTTCATGCATATACTAGATAAACAGCTCTCCAGCTACAATACTAAACTCCAAAATCACATAGAGACAAACCTTTTGCTTTGATTAGCAGCCAAAGACTAAATATAGCATGGAGTAGTTCTGGGGAAGCCTGGTCAACTCATTTCTGTGTAGGGATAGCAAGGGAACTGAAGAGAGACAGTCGTGATCCCAAGTGTATGTTCCACACAGAAAGTAGACATAGATCAAAAGCTGTAAATAAATCAGACCTGGCACCTTAAGTGCCTTAAATGTTGGGAGTTAAACCTTCAATTGCGTCCTCATTCTTAAGGAGAGCAAGTAAGCTTCCCATCAAAGAGACTGGTGGCATAATCAAGATGAGTAATGCTGCTGAATTCTGAAAGGACTTCATAGTTGGAGTGAGAGAGACAGTCCCTGGTGCAGGGAGCAATGAAAGTCCACATGTCATTTACCATCTGTGTGGTGAAAGATGCACATACTTTAAAACCAGAGTTATGACAAGCATCAGGAACCTTCTAGATGGTAGGAGATATGCTGTTCAATTCCTATCTCCAAGCAAGATCCACATCAGGCTGCTAAAATGGCAACTCGTTCTAGAAAACTTATGGTGAAAATTGCTCTTTGAGAAGCATGGAGGACAATTTCACATATAATCAGAAATATCCCAATAATTCTACATTTATTAATCATGCTTACACTATGTGGGTTTATAAATGATGCTCTAGCTATTTATATCCCCCACACAGATAAATTCAGGAAGCAATTATGATGCAAGTGCCCTTTTTATATCTTCTAAATGAATTGTATATCTTAGCCCACCAAAATAACAATAAGATCATTAATTAAAATTGGTAAAGGCAAAGTAAATATTGTTGAGCATAGTCCGAGATGTCCTAAGACACAAATTCAAAGAACCCTGAGTTTGAAACCAGACTTGCATGACTCCAAAAGCCATGTTATATGCATTTACATTAAATGAGATTTTAGGAGGCAGTGTTTGTGTGCTCTTGAGAATTTGAGGAAAGTTAAGACCTACAGTAAATAATATAGAAGTCCTACAATGCTTACAGGTGAAGAAGAGCTCAAAAGACTCCTTCAGGTGAGAACCCATGAGAGAACTCAAAGAAAATGTTGATTGTGAAATCAATAAATTGTTCATTGATGGGAAGGATTCACATCATAGAGCTGTTATAATGGTTGCCCTAAGAGGTTCAAGTTCTACATTGGAAATGCTACATAATCAGTCTCTTTGTAGCATTAGGAATTATAGAATCCTAAACAGGAAATGCAAGTGTCTGAAATCAATGCTCAGAATTCAAAGAAATATAATGATCATGATGAGGAGTCAGGATGGAGTGATAGCCAGGAAAATTTCTTCCACAGATCTATGAAGACTGAAAATAAAATAGTACTTCAAAGCACTATTTTCCCTCCATTCTCCTCCTTTCTTTCCCATCTATTTTCCTCCTTCCCCTTCTTTTTTCCTTCCTTCCTTCCTTCCTTCCTTCCTTCCTTCCTTCCTTCCTTCCTTCTTTCCTCCTGGATTTCAGTTTGCTTTGGTTAGCATTTTTTCAGCTTGACACAACCTAATATTAACTGAGTAGAGAAACCTTAATTAAGAAGTTCCTCTATTGTATTGCCTATAGATAAGGTTGTAGGTAATTTTCTTGATTAATGATTGGTATGAGAGAGCAGCCCACTGGGGATGATTGTGTAAGATTGTATAATAAAGCAGACTGAGCAAGCCATGAGAGAAAGGCAGTAAGCAGCACTCCTCCATAGCCTCTGCTTTACTATTTGTTTCCAGGTCCTCACTTGACCTTCTGCCCTGACTTCCTTTCATAATGGACCATGGTCCAACGAGTAAGTCTGTTTGCCTTTTGTGGTGTTTATTACACTGAGAGAAAGCAAACTATGACACTGCCATTAGTTTCTATTTTTTCTATATCTGTTAAAAGGGCAGATCAAAAACAGCACATACATAAAATAAACAACAGTACATTTTCAGTCTTGCCCCACAATTACCTGAATACTTTTAAATATTCTATCTGTCAGGAAAATTAAGGAAGAGAGACTGCTAAGATATACTATAGAATCTCATACCTGAGCATTATATATCAATAGCATAGTAATTTATTTATACAATGAACCAACAGTGACAAGTGTATTAGAGTCCTTGGTAGAACAAGTGTAATAGAAAAAAATACTGAAGGTGGAGGGAAGAAATGGCATTAATTGAATTTGGGGAGTGGTATTTCTGACACATGCTGAAAATAGTTTCTAAAGACCCATGATCACATCTTGTAATTCACCTGATGATGGGGGCAGAATACCTCACAGACATCTTAATACTCAAGAGACACACAGTGCACATGTAAGAACATTGGTCTGCTCCACATGCTATATAACTCCAAAGTCAGAAACAGAAAAGGAGCTCAGAGCATTAGAAAAAAAAAAAACATAGCACGTTGCTCCTCTCAAAAAGTCACCCTACCATTTGGATCATTACTGGTTCCTGAATATTAATAGTGTTGGCATTAGTGGGTGGAAAATGAAACTGTCTTAATCTATTCAAGCTTCTATGACAAACATATCATAAACTGAGTAGCAGTTAAACAATTGGAGTTAGATTTAGTGAATTCTGTTTTTTTTTTGTTTGTTTGTTTTAAGAATAAGCTTCCAATCTTGCCTGGCAGAACAGGTGGAGATCCTGGCTGGAGTTTAGTGCATGGGTTCCATCATGAGGACACCTTTCTCACAATCCAATCACTGCTCAAACTCCATTCATTGAAATAGTATTTTATTGGCCATTTTGATTTAATGAATCTCAGAGGTACCTTAATATTCAGTCAATACCAGATACTTTGTGGACCTGATGGAAGGTTCAAGAAAGATGATCAGGACCATTCTATTATGTAAAAAGCAAATGCATTTCCAGAAAGAGTCTTGGCAGTTGAAGAAAAAATGATTATAAAACTCAGCCATGAAATAGCTATAAAGAACATAGAGTAAGTCAGAAATTTTCTGAATTTTAGATCACTTACTTGGAAAACAGTAGTTATATTGAAGCAGTATTAACCAAAGGAACACAAACAAGGGTCCAAAGACACAAGTAAAACTCTACCACATGAAAGTAAAGTAAACTCTAAGAATTGTTGTGCACATGTTATGTATCAAAAGCTATCACAAAGCTCCATGAAAGCTACATAAAATGACTGGGCATAGGTGATTCCAAATGAATAACTATGGAAGCTGAAGTTTCTGAAAATTGAAAAATTAGACAAGTTTATAGAATTGATGCCATATGAATGCCTCTCCTCTAACTGCTGCAAATCTGTTCTTGATGATTGGGGAATAAAGGAAAATCATGTGTATCCTTGAAACAAAATATTTCAAACTGTGCTTTTAAAAAATCTCATATTTGCCCCCCCACCCACACATGCATACACACACACACACACACACACACACACACACACACACACACACACTTTTTACTAACCAGAACATTCTGATTATCGTTTGTAATTTGTCAGGTCCTTGGGAATTGTATTGTAGGAGCTGCTTTCAACAATAATAAATTATATTTTTGGTGAGTCAATTTTGTGTCTATTCTACAAAAACTTATATATCATTTAGTTAATACTTAAAATAACTATTAGAATTACGAATAACTATATGGGTTTATTTAGAATTGTTGAAAACCCCAAAAGAGAGTAATTAAAAACCTTATTTGAATTTGTAAGTTGGAGAAATGGGACTTTTAATTCAACCAGAAAATCTTTAGATATGATAATCAGTTTCAGCAAAATCGTTGTATACAAAATCAACATATAAAATCAGTTGTTTGTCTGTATACCAATAATGAACTTGACAAAAATGAAATTAGGGGAAAATTGCATTCATTTTTTGCTTCAAAAATATTAAAACACCTAGAAATTAACTTATGAAGTAAAGTACCTTTAACATGAAAACGTTAAGACATAAAAAAAGTAGGAGATCTTAGAAAATAGAAAAAAAAGATTCAATGCTCATCTCATGGCCTGGAAGAATTAATATTGTGTAATATGACTGTATTCCCAAAAGCAGTGTGTAGATTCACAGAAACTTTCACAAAAATTCCAATAATATTCTTCACAGAACTATAAAAGACAATCCTACAATTTACACAGAAACACAAAAGACCCTAAATAACCACAGCAATCCTAAGAAAGAACAATGGTGGGGCATCTGGATATCTGATCTTAAACTGTGCTACAAGACAATAGGGCAAAAGAGAACACAACACTGACCCTAAACCTGACAGGTAAGCCATCAGAACAGAATAGATGGTCCAGAAATAAACCCACAGAGCTACAGCCACTTAATTATTGATGAAATGCTGAAATCCTACATAGATTAAAATAAACATCTCTTTGACAAATGGTTCAGGGAAAATGGATATTCAAAAGCTATCTGTATATCTGTCGCCCTGTAGAACAGTCCATTAAAAATAACCAGAGATCTTAAGACGTGAAGTATTAAAACTGTTGGAGAAAAACCATAGGGAAGAACCTCAACATATAGAAGAACTATCTGAAAAGGAATCTAATAATATATATACATACACACACACACACACACACACACACACACACACTACACACACACACACACACACAGAGAGAGACTCATACAAACACACACACACACAGAGAGAGAGAGAGACTCATACAAACGCACATAGTAATTATATATATATATACACATATACATATACACATATACCCTGTCACTCACAAAGACACACTCAGTCATACACATGCCACATGTATACCACACACACTCACATATAGACATTATCACACACACAGAGACTCACACACAAGCACTCACACACCTATACATATACTCTCATACTTACATAGACATACACAGTCATACACCACACACATACACTTACACACACATAGAGACTAGTTCACAACACACACACACACACACACACACACACACACACACACACACACACACACACAAAATCATGTACCCCACACCCCCCACACAAGAAATGACAATGGAGATTACAGGGATTGATAAACTTCTGCACAGCGAAGGAAATAACCATCAGAGTAAAGTGGCAACTACAGAGTGAGAGAAAACCATTGACACCTACCTATCAGGAAAGGGGTTAAAAACCAGAATATATGAAGAATGCAAACATTACACACCTTCCCCCAAAATCTTTCAGTCAACATATAGACTAATGAACTAAACAGAATTTCTTAATACAAACAAACACAAATGGACAATAAATATCTGAAATACTGTTCAACATCCTTAGCTATCAGAGAAATGAAAATTAAAACTACTTTGGGAACCCATCTCACCACGATTAGCATGGGTAACAGTAAGAAAACAATGCACAACAAATGCCAATAAGGATGTGGGGGAAAGGAAGCCTGCTAATTGCTGATGGGGTATGAACTGGCATAGTCATTGTCTAAGTCAGTGAGGATTTTCCTTAGAACACTACAACTAGAACTACCATATGACACAGCTCTACCACTAATACTCAAAAGCACTGAATGTACTACCACAGAGATGCTGGTATATCCATGTTCATTGCTACACTATTTACAAGGAGCTAAGAAATGTAAGCTGCCTAGATATCCACTAACTGTTGAATGGGATAAAGAGAACATGATACACAATGGAACTTTAACACATGTGATCTTTAACACAGCTTCTTAACCAGGCACTATGTGAAAGTGCAATAATTAAAAAAAAAGTGTACAACTTGGGGGTGGGAGCTGCAAAGATTTCCTAGTGCTTATGAGCACTCAGTACTCTTGCAGAGGACACAAGTTCAATTCACAGCATCCTCAAGTCTGCCTACAAGCACCTGTCACTTCAGTTCCAGGAGATTCAATATCCTTTATAGCCACATAAACACTTGTAGTACACATACACACTTGCAGGCAAAACTATTATACATAAAGTAAATCAGTCTTTTAAAACTTTGCAACCAAGTGTCCTTATGAATGAAGAACCATCAATATTCCCACTTGCTCATTTAATGAATAAATGGCCCAAAATGTGTAAATAACTTGGCATAATTTTCAATGTCTTATGACAAAACAAAGAAATATGCTGCAAATAAGAAAGCATAAAGATTTCTAATGTTGCTAGGAGTGAATGGCTTTTTTGTGCAAGAGTGATATAGAGGTAGTCTTAGAGGCCAAAGAAATCCATTGAGATTTTTATTCTTACATGCCTGTTTAACAGCTTTGGAGGATATGATAGGTAGTAATGCACCAGTATTCTAATGCAGAGAAGAATTCCACTCTTCTGCCATCTATAGTCCTATGGGTTTTCCATAGTAGCTCATAACTATTGAATTAGTGCATTATTTTTCCCCTTTTTAATTCATATTTTTCTTTTGATTGCAGCATTATGATCTTCTGATGGTAGCATTATGATATTTGCAAAACACCAATTCACTGATTTCATGATATGTGATTGATGGTGTGATATGGTCATTGTACATTTAATTCAAAGAGTGATGATTTAAATGAGAGGTTAGGAGAAGCCATTCACATTGGTTATGAAATGCCCTCTGGACTTAACAGTTCTTCATATTGAGCTGTTGAGAACACAAGATATAATATAATATATAAATGTGTGGTAACTTCCTTCCCCTCATGACTGGAGACTGTGGAGACAAGATGGAAAGCATAGCTAAACAATAGATAAAGAATGAGGATACAATTTGATTTTCTGTGGATCCACATGGTCGTGAAGCTATATTGAGACTAAAAGTTTTAGCTTACAGGTCCAACACATTATTTGTCCCTTTAACGCAACAAATTGGTACCTTGTCACTTGAAACTCAACAACAAAAAGACGTTCTCTTTAATTTAAATCATTGGAAGTACCAGTTCACTTGAACACATTCAACAGAAACAATAGTAGGCATTACAAGACTTTTGGGCTGCTCAGCCATGCTTTGCAGGCCTGTCTCAATTGAGTACTTACTGTCAAGATTCAACCAGCAAACTACTTTTACCAACTTCTGGTCTTGCCATTCTGTCTTTCCCTTAAGAATCTGAATATAGCATTTGGGCTCTTTATAACAGAATAGCAAGATTGTTTTGCATAAACACACATGACTTCTTGCATCTCATTCCCAAATTAGTCTTCTCCATCAGTGCATAGAGATGCCCATGGCATATGGCTCAACTACACTATTACATTCACTCCTTACAGAGATTCTCTGGGTCAGCTCTGGAGACGGTAATTACTCCTTGCACGTAAGTAGCTATGTATCATCAAGGGGCTTGTGTAATTGATGTTTCCTATAGCTGTGTTTCTTTTTAGAGATGCCTTGGAGAGCTGCATACTTACTTATTTAGGTGATATTTGCTTTACTTATTTTAAAAATGGATTAAATTTTATGATGAATTTATTCCATTATTACAGAGCCCCTAAATTCACATCTCATGTACCTCCTTGATAATGATAGATTATCTCTAGAAAAGTCGTTGGGCACTTTGGGAAAACAAACAGCATTTAATTATTGATAATTATGACCTCATCTCCTGAAATTTCAAATTAGCTTTTAGATATGAATATTAGAAAATCAATTTTTCACACCAACCATTTCCTTTCACGGGCTTTGAAGACTCACCTTTTCATTTTCTAGGCAAAACATGTTCTTGCAAAATAGAAACATGAAAAAATGTCATTTGTTTCTACTTTTTGAGAATGTAACCTTTCGCATTTCACAGCCTAGAGATTCATAATCACCATGCAAGCTACAATCACCGGAGCCTCTTAGCCTAATAGGAATGTAGAGGCGGGAGTTTTAAGCGTGCACACATCTGATAGGGGACCTTATTTGAAGAACATTACAGCTAAACTGCAGAGAGCATAGGGCAACAGAAATGATAAATGGAATGGAAGGGATTACTGAACATATGAGAAGAGATTAAGAAAAATGGGGTTGTTTAGTCTTGAAAGAAGATGAGTCTGAGGTGAATTGATTGAGGAATTTGAACTAGCTAAGGGCCACAATGCAATTAAGTTTGATCCATTTGAAGGTGTACCTTCAGGCATAAATATGTGAAAGGCAAATTAAGGGCTCTTCTTTTACAGAAAGTGTGGTGATAAGCAAAGAAAGGATTTGTAAGTACTAAGCTAAAATAAAACAGTATTATCCTACTTCACAAAATATTTGTAGTGCTTAATTGAAGGACTCATGAACAGGAGAAAGATAGTGCAAGTAAGCATCCAAGTTGCCCTGTTTTATAGACAAAGACATTTTATTCATAGCTAATCATGCTGTATTAGCATTAAAATGTTTGCCTTGGATTTTGACTTATTGTCATGCTGTTTCTATGTTTTATTATGAACTGGTTTCTTCATCTATTATAAAGGTTACAAAACTAATGCTTGGATTAGATATAAACAGCTTAGTAAAATTTGCAAATGCAATACTTAAAATACAATATAGATGGTATATAAGTAGATGCTTAATGAATTTGCCGTTGTAAAGAAGTTAAAATATGTTTTTAAAATTTATTCAGTTTTTTGTTCCTTGAGAGTTTAATAAATGCATATATTGAATGGAAGTCCTAACTCCCTATTATCCTGTCTTTCCTCCTCCAGCTGAAATTCACATTATACCCAATGGATTCCTCTTTGTTTTTCAAGTCTGTCTGTGGGTGTGTAACCTACTGAGTTCAAACAGGGCTGCCTAAGATTCAATAAGTAAACAGTTTTTGTTGTTGTTGTTGTCTTAAGAAAGAGTATGTGAATGGTGGTTTGAATAAGAATGGTCCCGTGCTTATAGATTTGAATGCTTCCTCATTAGGGATACTTGAGTGGGGTTGGAGGAAGTGTGAGTCACTGGATAGGGGCTTTAGAGTTTCAAAAGCTCATGCGAGGCTCAGTGTCTTTCTCTTCCTGCTGCCTGCAGATCCAAAGGTAGGACTCTCAGCTATCATTCCTGTTTGTGTGCTGCCATGCTTCTTGACATGTTAATAATGGACTAAACCTCTGAAAGTGTAAGCAATTCTCTATTAAATGTATCCTTTATAAGACTTGTGGTCATGATGTCTCTTCACAGTAATAGAACTAGGACACTATGAAATATAAAGAAAGCATTTTGTAAGAAATTTGAATTATTTTATTCTACTCTGAAATCATGACCTGAATATAAACCAAAAATACATAAGGTAGTATATTCAAACTGGGTACAAGAAGAACATAAAAGTCTCTAGAAATATAACCAATGGTATGCATTTAATGTGGACATCTGTACAACTTGTCTAAACCACATCTGTACAACTTGTCTAAACCATTCTATGAACAAAATGAAACAAATCGTAATGAAAATAAATCCCAGAGTTTTAAAAATCTAATAGTACATTTACAATAAAAACATATCAAAGGTCATGGTAGTGGTCATGGATTCTTAGTATTTTGATCAAATATCTTCTGAGCTGGCTACTAGACAAGATACAAGTATCATAAGAACAAGTTTTTTGATCACAAAATAACATCATAATATTGCCATATATAATGATAATATAATGTAACAGTATGTATATTCACTGCCTCAAGGTGAGCACAGATAGTAAGGAATAAAAGTAGAATTTGGGCAATAAGTAAAGGAAAATTTATTTAATTTATTCTTTCTTATGAGTCTGGGATGGCTATTCCTTAGTAATAAGGACAATAAGTGATAAATGGTCTTTAATTCTTATGGTGACTGGGTCTTATTTTAGATACTTGTCAGAGAAAAATATCCTGTATAAAAGACATCTATTGAATCATTAAAATGTATTTACATTTAATATCTATCGTCAAAATAAATACTATGAATAATAACCAAATATCCAAAATGCGAAAGAAGAAACATAGAAATCCAGAAAATGAATAAAATATTTATAGTTACACACCTGTGATAGTCCAATAATCAATAAAGATTAATATTTTGAAAATAGATGGAAAGAAAACTATTGACTTAGAATTTAGACATATGAGAAGAAATAAAATGGAAGCATTACTGTCAAACAACATAAAAGAAGTTTGATAGGTTCACTTTACAAAAGATTAAACACAAAAGAAATAGAGTAAGAAAATGAGAAGATAGGGGAGTGAGAAATACCCAGTTTGAAACATTGAAAGAGGATTCAGACAGGAGTGTAACAGACATTTAGAACAAAAGAAAGAAGCCTAAAAAATGTGCTACTCAAGTTCCAAAATAGGGAAGAAAAGAGGGAGAAAGAACAGGTACTCACATATTATTTTTAAAGCCAACATCAGATACAAAGACACTGGTTTCAGAGCTTAGTGGAGCCAATAGGATAAATACAAAGAGATGTGAGCAACCATATTAGAAACATTGGAAGACAAATACAAACAGGCTGGAGATATAGCCTGGTGATGGAGTGCTTACTTAATGTTTGTGGCCCTGGCTTTAATCTTCAGCAGCATAAGAAAAAGATAGAAGTAAGAGAATAAACATAAATTATAAACAAAACTTGAAAAATAAACATTTCTTCAAATGATGTGGTATAAGCTAAGAAAGACTTCTGACTTCTAAGTAGAAAAATGGGAGGAAGATGGTAATGTAATCACTTTTCATCTGTAAAAGAATGTAAATGGCAAACTTGTTTCCAAATGTCACTGATACGAACTTAAATTTGAACTTCATTAATGTTGTTTTACTGCTACCCTTCACCCACAATTTAGCAGCATAAACAATAAAATTCATGGTGTTACTGTGAAGTCCGAAGTCTGTCACAGTGTCTTTGAGATGCAATGAATATGTTGGCAAGGGATGCAAACAATCTTGAAGGTTTTAGGAGAGAAGCCATTCTCCCACCTGGCCAGGCTCCTAGAAGACATTTATATTTCCTAGGTTGTATTCTTTTACCATCTTCTAAGCATGTGTACAAGAGTAGAGAGAAGTCATGAAAAAGAGTAAACACATGGTAAACAAACTACTTAAAATGACTAACATTTTGAGAAGTTGAAATGCACACAGATTCCATTATGGTTCTGTGGTTAGGAATCAACAACTTACAGGAGTTCATTGGCAAGTATTCATTGTTTCTGAAAGCTAATTGTTCAATTCATGCTTTAGTTTTATCAAAAGTTAAAGTCCAATGCTGCTGCAGCTAAAACTGTACTAACATTCAAAAACCATAACATCCCATTTTGTTGTATTATATTTGCTATTACTGCTAATTCTTCATATGATTGATATCTGTTCTATTTCTGTATGAGATACTTCCTAATAGTGCACTGCAAATTTTCCAGCATGCATTCAGGCATGTTACATTGTTATTTGGAGTTCATTATCAGAACAACATTCATATCAGGAGAATCAGTAGACATTGTAACTCATAGATTGATTTACTTTTTTGATTGATTGTCTAGAAAGTGCTAAAGAATATGCCAGCTTTGTTGCTTGATTATAATCTGTATTAGGAAAGAAATCTATCTTGTTAAGGTGTCAGACTCTAATGTTTATCTAATTTCATTGTTATAATATTTGATTACATAAGTAAACCATAAAACCATTCATATTATGTATATATTTCTTTGTTAGAAACAAGCATCATTTTATGGAGTATATAAAAGTTTGAAAAATTTCAATGGAAGCATTTTGTGAGAATTGATTGTATAAAATTCATGAGAGTATTGTCTATTTTATCATTATTTAACAACTTGACAGTATTCTCTATCAGGAAAATTCATGAGTGCTTCTCACTTCCAGTGGCTTCATCCTGACAAAACACATACAATTGAAATTGTTAGTCTAACATGCATTGAGCACTCTTGCCTACATGACAAAACTTAGTGACACACAGCACACTGTATTCATTGGTTATAGACCCTGAATTAAGCCTCTCAGGGACTTGGCTCAGTGCCATTGCCCTGTGCCATGCAAGACTTTTGTGTCACATGTTGCTACCTCTGGGAATGATATCAAATATTTAAATTATAGTTTCTGTTGAAGAAATATTTATATTGTCAATCATAAAATTGAAAAACTTTAAAAATCATACATTGAAAAAAATCTCAATAATCCATTTAATAAATTCATATATACAAATGCGTTTCCCTTAGACAACTAATTCAGTATTTATAGGCGCACACTAAAGAAGGTCCAAAATATACTAGTAGAACAAGGAGGGAGAGTAAGTGTTAAAATTTCATAGAGAAGGTAAAGTTATGAATGTAAGGACAAACAGGTAGGTTGTAATTCCTAGGATTGTCAGAAATTGAATTACGAACTTAGAAAATTACACTAAATCTGATGCTATTCTTAGGTGTAAGAAAGATAGGGATTTCATTTCTATTTAGTGCAGTTACTGATATATTTAAAACAATATTTTATTATTTGATTTTTGAAAATATTGCTCTAATTATCATCTATCATTTCCCCTGCCCTTACTTATTTACTGGTTAGTCTTTTAATAAAATCACTTCCTATTCTCTTCTTATAGCCATTTGTGTGCATGATTGCATGCATGTATGCATGTGTGTGTCCTGACTTTATTATATTTCATCTTACATGCCATTAAATACTCTTTAAAACAATTTTAATGGTAGCATAACATACGATTGTATATATTATTATTTATGCTCTTTCCTATAAACACATATTTCTTTGGGAAATATCTCATTCCCACATGATAGAGTCTTAAAGGTATACTGAAATGCATTACTTATTTTTAACTTTTCATATATAATTAGATTACTACCTGGCTGTCAGATGGGTTGTGTTACTTTATAGGCCCTCTAGTTAAAGGACATTCTTTTTACACAAATTTATTTGACATTGAGTATCATTCCTTAAAATATATTCATCTGTCTTTAAAATTGAAAACACATACCTCATTGACATTTTCATTTATATTTCCCCCACAGCTACTAAAATTATGTTTTTAAAATGGATAGATTTGGGTGTGTCTCTGTATCTATTTCCATCCAATACTGGATGAAGTTTCTATGATGACAGTCAGGGTAGTCACCAATCTGATTACAAGATAAGGCCAGTTTAGGCACCTTCTCTGCTATTGCTTGGTACTTTAACTGGGATCACCAGTGTGGATCCCTTGGAAATTCCCTAGCATTATGTTCATCCCTAGCCCTTAGTGGCCTCCTGTGTCGAGATATCTTTTCCTTGCTCTCCCATCTTGTCCCTCCCACACCTCAGCATCCAATTGTTCCCTCATGTTCTCATCCTTCATCTGAGTTACAGGAATCCAGTCAAAAAGAGGGACAAGGGATTATATGAGCAAGGGGGAGTCAGGATCATGACTGGAAACCCACAGCGACAGTTGACCTGAATATGTGAACTTATGACAGCTCATAGATTCTAGACCAACATCTGGGGAGCCTGCACTGGACTGAACCAGGGCCTCTGCAAGTGGGCAACAGTTCTGTAGCCTGGTCTGTCTGTGGGACCCCTGGCAGTGGGACCAGGATCTATTCCTAATGCATAAGCAGGCTTTTTGAAACCCATTCCATATGGTTTGGTTACTCGATGGTGGGGAATGTGGCAGTGATGATGATTACTTGGTCCTGCCTCAACTGAATTTGCCAGGCTTTGTTGACTCCCCATGAGAGGCCTTATCCTTTCTGAGGAGTGGGTGGGTGTGGTTTTGGGAGAGGGGAGGAGGGAGGTGTGAGAAGGGAAGGGAGGGAAACTGTTGTTGGTATGTGAAGTGAATTAAAAGTATAAAATAAAAAAGTATTGGTGTCTTAGTTACTTTTCCATTTCTGTGACTAAACACCATGATTAAGGCAACTTATCAAAGAACATGTTTATTTTGGGACTCTTGGTTCTACAGAGAGAAAGTTCATGAATATCATGGAATGGAGGATGGCAGCAGGCAGACAGACATGGTGCTGGATCAACAGCTTAAAACTTTCATCATGATCCACAAGCAGGACACAGGGATGGCTAACTGGGAATAGTGGGCTTTTGAAACCTCAAAGGCAATATCCCATGATATGTCTCCTCCAACAAGACCACACCTCCCAATCCTTCCCAAACATTTCCAACAACTGGGCATTGAGTATTCAAATATATGAGCCCACAGGAGCCATTTTCACTGAAACCATCACAATTTATTATAAATATATGTTCTGTGAAATGTTGCTTCATATCTTTCACTTCAATTTTCCAAATGTTATCTTTATTATTAGCATTTTCTTTTGTTTTCAGTGGCACAGATTGTTTATGTCCTTTCTCTCCAAATTTGTACTTGTACCCTGACACCTATGTTTTGTGCTAGCATATAAAGGTGGAAAATTAGAGAAGGTTTCTTTCTGAGAATTTTGATTATTGTTTTTAACAGAAACACACAGCACCTTCTTCACTACTTATGCCTTTTAAGGAAAGATTGAAAGATGTCATCCACAAGTAAGGACAATCCTTAAAAGGTACACATGCGCTAACACATTGATCTCCAGAACTCTCAGAAATGCATTTCTCTCTAGCTGCTCAACTTATAGTATTTGAATACAGTATTCCAGATAGACAAAAGTATTTGAAATGAGTCATCAGCCCATAGAATCACATATAATAATATTAATCCATTTGTTACTGTTTACTAAGAATTACCTGCCTTTATACTGCTAAGGGATATGAAAATTTATAACACCCCAAGTGGTAGAAAGCTGCTGATTCATGTAAGAACATAAACCAATTCAAGTATATGATTAGTCTCAATGCATATTCCAAACAATAAACACATGTTAGGAAATATTATTAATTGGAAATGTTTTTGATAGTGTTAGATATGTGTTGCAGGAAAAATGATGTCCAAAGTGAAGGAAGCAGTGAAAGCATGAATAAAAATGAACACAAATATACATGTGCTAGATGAATAGAAAGCAGGATTTGGGGCATAGTGCACTGTGCTTATGAGCTGGCATTAAGTATTTAAAGCTACTTGTGGTGATGGACATGAGGCTTGATGTTTCTCATCATGAAAGAGCTTATGTTCACCCTCCATTGAAGACTATTTTAATGTCCATGACAGAGGCAAAAAAAACAGACTGTGCTGACCACAGCTGTGAGAGGGCAATGTGTGCTTTGGAGGCAATACCATATCTAAGTGCTTTCTGTGCCAGGATTCTCTATGGAAAGTTAGAAGACTGCAAGTATTAGGCATCCCACATAATTGGATGGTTTAGACTGTACAAGTTAATGATGAGATGCACCTCTCCACACTCTCAATTTGACATGAATTTGGCTTTTTAGATCGCCTGAGCAATTTGTTTGCCTTTCAACCTCTATTCTGTTTGAAATTGACTGAAAAACAATTATAACTATTCAAAAGATAGAGGATAACTTCAAAAGCATTTGGTAGCCTTAATTGAGACAGGGTTTTCTCTCTTGCTTCAAATGACAAGAAAATGGGGCTGTTTTTGAAAAGCACAAAATAGGCAGTTGTAGTACCAAGGCAGTAAACAACTGATAAGTGATGTATACCTGGTCCTGTCTTCTACAGAAAGAGGAGGGGTAAAGTTCTGAACTGGACTGCAAAGGAAAAGGCCAAACTCAACATTGGGTTCCCTAGTGTAAAGGAATAAAACTCAAAGTGACAAGACTGTTAAAATACTAAGTTCAGGGGTTGAAGAGCTGACTCAGCTGGTAAGAGCACTTGCTGATTTTGCATTGGGCCCAAGTTTGGGCCCCAGCATTGACATCAGATATGTCACAAACACCTATAATTCTGGCTCCAGGGGGATCTGAAGACTCTGACTTCTGCAGGCACCAGTAAACCTGTGCACATACCCACACAAATACACACACATACATATAATTAGAAATGAAATAAAAATTAAAATTGTATGTAGTGGTTTGAAAGGAAAGGGCCCCCAAAGGGAGTGACACTATTAGGAGATGTGGCCTTGTTGAAGAAGATATGGTCTTGTTGGAGGAAGTGTGCCACTTTGGGGGTAGGCATTGAGTTCTCCTATGCTCAAGCTACTCCCAGTGTCTCAGTCTACTTCCTGTTGCCTTCTGATCAAGAAGTAGCCAGCATCACGTCTGCCTGAATGTCTCCATGCTGTACACCATAGTAATAGTAAACTAAAATTCTGAATTGTAAGCAAGCTAACCCCAATTAATGTTTTCCTTTGTAAGAGTTGTCATGGTCATGGTAACTCTTCAGAGCAATAGAAACCCTAACTAAGATATATTAAGTCCAAAACTTTCTTCCCCTCTCTAGGATGTTTCAATGGATAATGAGATCTATTTGTAACACTGTTGGGAACTACTAAAAGTCACATTCAATCCCATAACCTTATGTAGAAATAATGGAGTCAAAAAGAGGACATTGTTGTAGTTACTCCCTCCATTAAAATATTTAACACATAGCTATTTATAAATTAATCTTTTTGCAAAAATATGCATTCAAAATTTGCAATTGTATATTATTTATATCTGTATAAACTATAAATCTAATGGAGGGCTGTATTTTATCTGCAATGAGTTTCTAGTACCTGAAGACTGCAGAAATTTATGTGAATAAGGAATTTGTGGGCTTGGAGGTTGCTCTTTGCTTGCCTTCACAAAGCCCCATATTCCATTCCCAGCACCAAATGCGTGCATACACATGCACGCGCACGCGCACACACACAGACACACACACAGCCACACACACACACACACACACACACACACACACACACACACGGAGTTTACTTTGTGAAAATACGAATGTCTCTTTGATGAAAGTGTTAGGTGGAAATGGATAGCATCACTATTTTTCCTTACACATCTTTCAATTTGGAATTGATATTACTGTAATTTCAAAGTTGGTTACTTGACTTTAATTACATTGTTAGGAACTAAATTTTGATGAGGTGGAAAGGAGAAAATAGTAAATTACAAACTCAAATGTCTCTTGGTACATCGTTTTCTTCCTCCCTACATGTTGAAGGCACCCTAGAGTTTGGGAATTACATCCTGGTTGAAGCCTCCCATCAATTTTGAAACACACCTTCTATTTACATAAAGGAAATGTGCTGTCTCTTTTTCCTCCTCATGGAAAGAGGAAAACTTTATGTCTTCAACTAGTCAGCTTATAAAGTGGACATCAGTACACTTTATAAGTACACTTTAATCAGGAGAAACAAACTCACAGCATATGTCGTGCTCAGCACCTACCAAGCTTCCTTATCACTTATACGATGGTTTAAATGAGAACTGTTCCTACAGGTCTAGATATTTGAACTCTTTACCACCAGTTGGTGGTGCTTTGGGGGAAACTGTAGAAAATTTGAGACATGGAATCTTGCTAGAGTAGGTTCACCACTGGCGTTGGACTGTCAGAGTCTGTGGCCTCTCCTAAGCTTGTGTGAATATCTAGTACTTGGGAATACTAACCATGGTAAAATATGACCATTAATAAGTGCAACTTGTAGAATAGCCATGTAATGCTTTTACTGGAGTATCCGGTATAAGAATTTAGTGAGTATGGATCATCGCTGCTCAGAGTCATCTGAGGCAAGCGACCTGCGTGCCAGACCCAGTTCGGTAGTGGTGGGTTCCGAACACCGAACACCCAGAGGCTCAACCTCAATCTACCAGCCCAGGTAGGCCAGGGGCTGTTTCCAGCTCCTGCTCATCATCGCTGCTCAGAGTCATCTGACACAAGTGACTATACTGAGTTCGGCAGCGGGATCTGACACCCCAAGGCCCGGTGACAGCTCTGCCTCCAACTGCCGGCCCAGCGGGATCCAGCACGCCTGGACATTGCTGACACCCGGGTAACAGTGACACCTCCATCCACGAGAAGAGGACCAACATCAGAGTATTGGATCTGTTTGCATATACCAGAAGGGAACTGTGATCCCACACCCACCTGGAGAACAAGAAACACTTGCTACACCCATCAGAAAAAAGGATGAGAAGAGGACAAGGTAAAAGCACATCCAACAACAGAAAACCCAATATGACACCACCGGAGACTAGGAACCATACACCACTAAGACCTGAACATCACGATGCAGATGAACCAGAAGAGAATGACCTTAAAAACATCTTCATGAAAATGATAGAGGACCTCAAAGAGGACATGAGAAAATCCCTTAAAGAAATTGAAGACAAAACAAACCAAAAAATACAAGAAGCAGTTCAAGACCTAAAAACTGAAATAGAGACAATAAAGAAAGCACAATCTGAGGCAATGGTGGAAATAGAAAAGCAGGGTAAACGATCAGGAACTACAGATGTAAGCATAACCAACAGAATACAAGAGATGTAAAAGAGAATCTCAAGAGTTGAAGACATACTAGCGGAAATAGATTCATCAACCAAAGAAAATCTTAAGTCCAACAAATCCCTAACACAAAACATCCAGGAAATATGGGATACTGTGAAAAGACCAAACCTAAGAATAATAGGTGTAGAAGAAGGTGAAGAAATCCAACACAAAGGCACAGAAAACATATTCAACAAAATCATAGAAGAAAAGTTTCCCAACCTAAAGAAAGACATGCCAATGAAAATACAAGAAGCCTACAGAACACCAAATAGACTGGACCAAAAAAAAAAAAAAGGTCACCTCACCACATAATAATCAAAACACCAAGCATACACAACAAAGAGAAAATATTAAGAGCAGCAAAGGAAAAAGGTCAAGTAACCTATAAAGGCAAACCTATCAGAATCACACCTGACTTTTCCTTGGAAACTCTGAAAGCCAAAAGGTCCAGGATAGATATTCTACCTACACTAAGAGACCATGGATGCCATCCCAGACTACTATACCCAGCAAAGCTTTCAGTCATTATAGATGGAGAAAACAAGATATTCCATGATAAAACCAGATTCAAACAATACATATCCACCAATCCAGCCCTATAGAAAGTACTGGAAGGTAAACTGCAACCCAGGGAAGTTAACTACAACCAGAAAAACATAGGCAATAGATAATACCAATTAACCAATAGCCAAAAGAAAAAAAAGGGATAGAATCCCACACATAATCTTGCCACTATCACCAAATCAAAAACAAACAAGAATGAACAATAATCAATGGTCATTAATATCCATCAACATTAATGGTCTTAACTCCCCTATAAAAAGACAGATTAGCAGAATGGATAAGAAGACAGAATCCTTCCTTCTGCTGCTTACAAGAAACTCACCTCAACCTCAAAGACAGATGGTACCTAAGAATTAAAGCTTGGGGAAAGATCTTCCAATCAAATGGACCCAAGAAATAAGTGGGGGTAGCAATCCTAATATCCAACAAATTGGACTTTAAACTAAAATCAGTCAAAAGAGATGAAGAAGGTCATTTCCTACTCATCAAAGGAGAAATCCATCAGGATAAAGTCTCAATTCTGAACATTTATGCCCTAAATATAAAGGCAGCCATGTTTGTAAAAGAAACTTTACTAAAACTCAAATCACACATAAAACCTCACACAATTATCATGGGAGATTTCAACACCCCACTCTCACCACTGGACAGGAACACCATACAGAAACTAAACAAAGAAACAAAAGAACTAATAGAAGTTATGGCACAATTGGACTTAACAGATACCTATAGAACATTCCACCCAAATACAAAACAATTTACTTTCTTCTCAGTGCCACATGGAACCTTCTCTAAAATCAACCACATACTTGGCAACATAGCAAACCTTAACAAGTACAAAAAAATTGAAATAACCCCCTGTGTCTTATCAGACCACCATGCTTTAAAATTAGAATTCAACAACAACAGGAACTACAGAAAACCTACAAACTCATGGAAATAAAGTAACACCCAATGGCACAATTCATGGGTCCAGGAAGAAATAAAAAAAGAAATTAAAGATTTCCTAGAATTCAATGAAAATGAAGACACAACATATCCAAACCTATGGGATACTCTGAAAGCAGTGTTAAGAGGAAAGTTCATAGCGCTAAATGCCCACATGAAGAAACAGGAGAATAATCACACTAGAGAATTAACAGCACAACTGAAAGCTTTAGAAAACAAAGAAGCCAATACACCCCAGAGGAGCAGATGCCAGGAAATAATCAAATTGAGGGCTGAAATCAATAAAATGGAAACTAGGAGAACAATAAAGAATCAATATAACAAAAAGTTGGTTCTTTGAGAAAATCAACAAGATAGACAAACCTTTATCCAAACTTACCAAACAACAAAGACTGAACATGCAAATTAATAAAATCAGGAATGAAAAGGGGGTCATAACAACAGACACAGAGGAAATCCAGAGAATCATCAGGTCATACTTTGAAAACCTATATTCCTCAAAATTTGAAAATCTAAAGGAAATGGACAATTTTCTGGACAGATTTCATTTTCCAAAATTAAATCAAGAACAGATAAGCAACTTAAATAGACCTATAACCTCTAATGAAATTGAAGCAGTCATTAGAAGTCTCCCAACCAAAAAAAGCCCAGGACCAGATGGCTTCAGTGCAGAATTCTACCAGAAATTCAAAGTACAGCTAATACCAATTCTCCTTAAAGTATACCACACAATAGAAGCAGAAGGGTCATTACCAAACACTTTTTATGAGGCCACAATAACCTTGATAACCAAGCCACACAAAGACCCAACTAAGAATGAGAAGTACAGAGCAATATCCCTCATGAACATTGATGCAAAAATTCTCAATAAAATATTGGCAAATCGAATCCAAGAACACATCAGAGAAATCATCCATCCCAACCAAGTAGGCTTCATCCCAGGGATGCAAGGATGGTTCAACATATGAAAATCTATCAATGTAATCCACCATATAAACAGACTGAGGAAAAAAATCACATGATCATCTCACTAGATGCCGGAAAAACCTTTGACAAAATCCAACATCCCTTCATGATAAAGGTCCTGGAGAAATCAGGGATAACAAGAACATACCTCAACATAATAAAAGCAATATACAGCAAGCCAACAGCCAACATCAATTAAATGGAGAGAAACTCAATGCAATTCCTCTAAAATCAGGTACAAGACAAGGCTGTCCACTCTGTCCACACCTCTTCAATATTGTCCTTGAAGTCCTAGCTAGAGCAATAAGACAACAAAAGGAGATCAAGGGAATACAAATTGGAAAGGAAGAAGTCAAACTCTCACTATTTGCAGACAATATGATAAGTGACCCAAAAAACTCAACCAGGGAACTCCTACAGCTGATAAACACCTTCAGCAAAATGGCAGGATACAAGAGTAACTCAAAAAAAAAAATCTGTAGCCCTACTATATACTGCTGACAGATTGGTGGAGAAAGAAATCAGAGAAATATCACCCTTTACAATTGCCACAAACAACATAAAATACCTTGGAGTAACACTAACCAAAAATGTGAAAGACCTGTACCATAAGAATTTTGAGTTTCTAAAGAAAGAAATTAAAGAAGATACCAGAAAATGGAAAGATCTCCCTGCCTATCTCTTGGATAGGCGGGATCAACATAGTAAAAATGGCAATCTTGCCAAAAGCAATCTACAGATTCAATGCAATCCCCATCAAAATCCCAACACAATTCTTCACAGACTTTGAAAGAACAATTCTCAACTTTATATGGTGAAACAAAAGAACCAGGATAGCCAAAACATCCCTGTACAATAAAGGAACTTCTGGAGGCATCACCATCCCTGACTTCAAGCTCTATTACAGAGCTATAGTCCTGAAAACAGTTTGGTATTGGCACAAAAATAGACAGGTAGAACAATGGAATAGAATTGAAAACCCTGATAGTAACCCACACACCTATGAACACCTGATTTTTGACAAACAATGCAAATTTATGTGATGGAACAAAGAGAACATATTCAACAAATGGTGCTGGCATAACTGATTGCAGACAATAGAAGACTGCAGTTAGACCCAAGGCTATTGCCTTGGACAAAACTTAAGTCAAAATGGATCAAAGATCTTTTTTTTTTTTTTTTTTTTTTTTTTTTAAATTTTATTTTATTTTATTAGTTCTAGTTAGGGAACAAGCTTATTTCAAGTCCCTTCTCCCTCTCCCTCCCCTCACCCCCAAACTTTCTCCCCCACCCCCAGCCCATCCCCCCAACCCCATCCACCCACTACTCCCCAGGCAGGGTAGGGCCCTCAACGGGAGCTCAGCAAAGTCCACCAAGTCTTCCTATGCTGATCCTGGGCCCTTCCCCATGTGTCCAGGGCCAGAGTGTAACCCTTCATATGGGATGGGCTCTCAAAGTCCCTTTTGCACCAGGGAAAAATACTAATCCACTACCAGAGGCTCCCTGGAGTGCAGAGGCCTCCTTATTGACATCTATGTTCTGGGGTCTGGATCAGTCTTGTACAGGCCTCCTGGACAGCATCTGGGGTCGATGTGCTCTCCCTTGTTCAGGCCAACAGTTCCTGTGGGTTTCTCCATCCTAGTACAGACCCCTTCGTTCTTCATTCCTCCCTCTCTTCAACTAAATTCCCGATTTCGGCTCATTGTATATCTGTGGATGTCTGTCTCTGTTTCCATCAGCCACTGGGTGAGGGCTCTAGGATGGCATAAAGAGAAGTCATCAATCTCATTTTAGGGGGAGGGTTTTTAGGTTATCCTCTCCACCATTGCCTGGATTGTCAGATCGTGTCATCCTTGTAGGTCTCTGGAGATCTCCCTGGTTCCTGATCCCTTCTCGGGCCTACAGTGGCTCCCTCTGATATCGTTTCTCTCATCTTGCTCTCTTTCCTCTATTCTTCCCCCAACTCAATGTTTCTGCCCCTCCATTTCCTCTCCTCTTCTCCTCTTCTCTTGCTCTTATTGTAGCAGCTCCTTCCCCCCCCCACCCTCATGCCCCCAATTAGTTCGGGAGTTCATGCCATTTCCATTCCTGGGGACCATTTAACCCTTAGAGTCCTTCATGTTTCCTAGTTTCTTTGGTGAAGAGCATTATATACTGGTAGTCTTTTGTTCTATGTCTAAAATTCATATATCAGTGAGTACATACCTTGCTTGTCTTTTTGTGACTGGGTTACCTCACTCAGGATGGTTTCCTCTAGTTCCATCCATTTGCCTGCGAATTTCAAGATTCCATTGCTTTTTTCTGCTGAGTAGTACTCCATTGTATAAATGTACCACATTTTCTCAATCCATTCTTCAATAGAGGGGCATCTAGGTTGTTTCCAGGTTCTGGCTATTACAAACAATGCTGCTATGAACATGGTTGAACATATGTCCTTGTTGTAAGTACATGCCCTATTTGGGTATATACCCAAGAGAGGAATGGCTGGATCTTGAGGTACACTGATTCCCATTTTTCTGAGCAACCGCCATACTGATTTCCAGAGTGGTCTTACAAGATCGCACTCCCACCAGCAATGGAGGAGTGTTCCTTTTTCTCCACATCCTCTCCAGCATAGATTGTCATTGGTGTTTTTTATTTTAGCCATTCTGACAGGCGTGAGATGGTATCTCAGAGTTGTTTTGAGTTGCATTTCTCTGATGGCCAATGATTTTGAGCACTTTTTTAAGTGTCTTTCAGCCATTTCAGATTCCTCTGTTGAGAATTCCCTATTTAGTTCTGCACCCCACTTTTTAATTTCGTTGTTTGGTGTTTTGGTGGCTAGCTTCTTGAGCTCCTTATATATTTTGGAAATCAGTCCTCTGTCAGATGTGGGATCGGTGAAGATCTTTTCCCATTCTGTGGGTGGTCGTTTTATCCTACTGACTGTTTCCTTTGCCTTGCAGAAGCTTCTCAGTTTCAGGAGGTCCCATTTATTAATTGCAGACCTCAATGTCTGTGCTTCTGGCGTAATGTTCAGGAAGTGGTCTCCTGTGCCAATTTGTTCAAGGGTAGTTCCCACTTTCTCTTCTAGAAGATTCAGTGTGGTTGGATTTATGCTGAGATCTTTGATCCATTTGCACTTAAGTTTTGTGCATGGTGACAGGTATGGATCTATCTGTAATTTTCTGCATGTCCGCATCCAATTGTGCCAGCACCATTTGTTGAAGATGCTGTCTTTTTTCCATTGTATAGATTTAGCACCTTTGTCAAAAATAAGGTATCCATAGGTGCGTGGGTCGATATCAGGGTTTTCAATTCGATTCCATTGGTCTATCAGTCTATTTTTGTGCCAATACCAAGCTGTTTTCAGAACTATGGCTCTATAGTAGAGCTTGAAGTCGGGGATGGTGATGCCTCCAGAAGATCCTTTATTGTAAAGAGTTGTTTTGGCTATCCTGGGCTTTTTATTTTTCCATATAAAGTTGAGTATTGTTCTTTCAATGTCTGTGAAAAACTGTGTTGGGATTTTGATGGGGATTGCATTGAATCTGTAGATTGCTTTTGGCAGGATTGCCATTTTTACTATGTTAATTCTACCTATCCATGAGCATGGGAGATCTTTCCATTTTCTGGTATCTTCTTTAATTTCTTTCTTTAAGTCTCAAAGTTCTTATTGTACAGGTCTTTCACTTTTTTGGTTAGTGTTACCCCCAGGTATTTTATGTTGCTTGTGGATATTGTGAAAGGTGATGTTTCCCTGATTTCTTTCTCATTGGATTTATCATCTGTGTATAGTAGGGCTACTGATTTTTTTGAGTTAATTTTGTATCCTGCTACCTTGCTGAAGGTGTTTATCAGCCGTAGGAGTTCCCTGGTAGAGTTTTTCGGGTCACTAATGTAGACTATCATGTCGTCTGCAAATAGTGAAAGTTTTACTTCATCCTTTCCAATTTGTATCCCTTTGATCCCCTTTTCTTGTCTTATTGCTATAGCCAGAACTTCAAGTACAATATTGAAGAGATATGGAGAGAGTGGACAGCCTTGTCTTGTTCCTGATTTTAGAGGAAACGCTTTGAGTTTCTCTCCATTTACTTTGATGTTGGCTATTGGTTTGGTATATATTGCCTTGATCATGTTTAGATATGTTCCTGTTATTCCTGTTCTCTCCAAGATCTTTATCATGAAGGGATGTTGGATTTTGTCAAAGGCTTTTTCAGCATCTAGTGAGATGATCATGTGGTTTTTCTTTTTAAGTTTGTTTATATAGTGGATTACATTGATGGATTTTCGTATGTTGAACCATCCTTGCATCCCTGGGATAAAGCCTACTTGATCATGGTGGATGATTTTTCTGATATGTTCTTGTATTCGGTTGGCCAATATTTTGTTGAGTATTTTAGCATCGATGTTCATGAGGGATATCGGTCTGTAGTTCTCTTTCTTAGTCATATCTTTGTGAGGCTTGGGTATCAAAGTGATTGTAGCCTCATAGAAAGAGTTTGGCAATATCCCATCTGCTTCTATTGTGTGGAACAGTTTGAGGAGTACTGGAATTAGCTCTTGTTTGAATTTCTGGTAGAATTCTGCAGTGAAGCCATCTGGCCCTGGGCTTTTTTTGGTTGGGAGGCTTTTGATTACTGCTTCTATCTCATTAGGGGTTATAGTTCGATTTAAACTGTCTATCTGATCTTGATTTAATTTTGGTAAGTGATATTTATCCAGAAAGTTGTCCATTTCCTTTAGGTTTTCCAATTTTGTGGAATACAGGTTTTCAAAGTATGACCTAAAGATTCTCTGGATTTCCTCAGTGTCCGTTGTTATGTCTCCCTTTTCATTTCTGATTTTGTTAATTAGCATGCTCTCTCTCTGCCTTTTGGTTAGTTTGGCTAGAGGCTTGTCTATCTTGTTGATCTTCTCAAAGAACCAACTCTTTGTTTCATTGATTCTTTGTACTGTTTTCCTAGTTTCTACTTTGTTGATTTCGGCTCTCAGGTTGATTATTTCCTGGCGTCTACTCCTCCTTGGTGAGTTTGCTTCCTCTTGCTCTAAAGCTTTCAGTTGTTCTGTCAATTCTCTAATGTGACTTTCCTCCAGTTTCTTCATGTGAGCACTTAGTGCTATGAACTTCCCTCTTAGCACTGCTTTCAGGGTGTCCCATAAGTTCGGGTATGTTGTGTCTACATTCTCATTAAATTCTAGAAAGTCTTTGATTTCTTTTTTTATTTCTTCCTCAACCAAGGAATGGTGCAATTGGGAGTTATTCATTTTCCACGTAAATGTAGGTTTTCTGCAATTCGTATTGCTGTTGAATTCTAGCTTTAATGCATGGTGGTCTGATAAGATACAGGGGGTTATTTCAATACTTTTGTACCTGTGGAGGTTTGCTTTGCTGCCAACTATGTGGTCAATTTTTGAGAAGGTTCCATGTGGCGCTGAGAAGAAGGTATATTCTTTTGTGTTTGGATGGAATGTTCTATAGATATCTGTTAAACCCAGTTGTGTCATAACTTCTTTCAGATCCTTTGTTTCTTTGTTAAGTTTCTGTCTAGTAGTTCTGTCCAGTGGTATAAGGGGGGTGTTGAAGTCTCCTACTATAAGTGTGTGTGGTTTTATGTGTGGTTTGAGCTTTAGTAATGTTTCTTTTACAAAAGTGGATGCTTTTGTATTAGGGGCATAGATGTTCAGGATTGAGACTTCGTCTTGATGGACTTTTCCTGTGATGAGTATGAAATGCCCTTCTTTATCTCTTTTGATTGCTTTCAGTTTAAAGTCTAATTTGTTAGATATTAGTATTGCTACCCCAGCTTGTTTCTTGAGCCCATTTGATTGGAAAATCTTTTCCCATCCTTTTACTCTGAGGTATCGCCTGTCTTTGAATTTGAGGTGTGTTTCTTGTAAACAGCAGAAGGATGGATTCTGTCTTCGTATCCATTCTGTTAGCCTGTATCTTTTTATGGGTAAGTTAAGACCATTGACATTCAGGGATATTAACGTCCATTGTTCATTGGTTCTTCTTAGTTTTGGATTTATTGTTGGTGGTATCATTGCGTGTGGATTTTGCCCTTCTGTTTCTTTTTGTGTTTGGTGAAATTCGATTAACTACTGACAGTGTTTTTGTGAGTGTAGTTATGTTCGTTGGGTTGGAGTTTTCCTTCCAGAGCCTTCTGTAGTGCTGGATTTGTTGATATGTATTGTTTAAATCTGTTTTTGTCGTGGAATATCTTGTTTTCTCCATCTATAGTGATTGAAAGTTTTGCTGGGTACAGTAGTCTGGGTTGACATCCATGCTCCCTTAGTGCTTGTAGGGTATCTATCCAAGACCTTCTGGCTTTCAGAGTTTCCATTGAGAAGTCGGGTGTGATTCTGATTGGTTTGCCTTTATATGTTACTTGGCCTTTTTCCTTTGCTGCTCTTAATATTTTCTCTTTATTCTGTAGATTTGGTGTTTTGATTATTATGTGTCGGGGCGACTTCTTTTTGTGGTCCAGTCTGTTTGGTGTCCTGTAAGCTTCTTGTACTTTCATAGGCATATCCTTCTGTAGGTTGGGGAAGTTTTCTTCTATGATTTTGTTGAATATGTTTTCTGTACCTTTGAGCAGTATTTCTTCACCTTCTTCTACACCTATTATTCTTAGGTTTGGCCTTTTTACGGTGTCCCATATTTCCTGGATATTTTGTGTTAGGGTTTTGTTGGACTTGAGGTTCTCTTTGGTGGATGAATGTATATCCTCTAGCGAGTCTTCAGTGGCTGAGATTCTCTCTTCCATCTCTTGAATCCTGTTGGATACACTTACATCTTTAGTTCCTGATCGTTTATCCAACCTTTCCATTTCCAACATGGTCTCATTCTGTGTTTTCTTTATTGTGTGTATTTCAGCTTTCATGTTTTGAACTATTTCAAGAGCTTCCTTCACTTGCTTGGATGTTTTTTCTTGGCTTTCTTTGGATTCTTTAAGAGATTTATTTATTTCTTGAATTTTTTGGTTTGTCTTTTCCTCCAATTCATTTAATTTTTTGTTTGTTTTCTCTTCTATTTCTTTAAGGGATTTTCTTGTTTCCTCTTTAAAGGTCTCTATCAACTTGCTGAGATAATTTTTGAGGTCCATCTCATCTTCATGCTCTGTGTTGGGCTTTTCAGCTCTTGCCGGAGTGGAGTCCCTAGGTTCTGGTGGTGTCATGTTGGTCTTTGTGTTGTTGAGTGAAATCTTATTCTGTCTTCTCCCCATATCCTTTTAGTGGGTGCGGGTGGGTTCTCTCTATCTCCTCTTGTGGCCCAGTGGTGTGTGGGGGCTAGGAATTCGATGTCCACAACTCTAGATGATCTCGACGCTCCTGGTGGTCTCCTCGCTAGTTCCTAGTTTCTTGGTCGTTCGGCGGAATGGAAGAGTGGGGTGCTACCAGATTTGGGGCACAGGGAGCTCCTCCCTGCCTGGGCTTGTCTGGCCCAAGCCGGCAGGCTCAGGAGGGGGTGGTGGGATGGGGGTGGTGGGGTGTTCTGGTCTGGGGTCGGGAGCGGGCAGGAGCTCACTCACCTAGTTCCAGGTCAGTCTGCGGCGGCGGAATGTAAGAATGGAGTGCTAGCAGATTGGTGGGGCAGAGGGCTCCTCCCTCTCTGGGCGTGTCTGGCCCAAGCCGGCAGGCTCAGGAGGGGGTGGTGGGATGGGGGTGGTGGGGTGTTCTGGTCTGGGGTCGGGAGCGGGCAGGAGCTCACTCACCTAGTTCCAGGCCAGTCTGCGGCGGCGGAATGTAAGAATGGAGTGCTAGCAGATTGGTGGGGCAGAGGGCTCCTCCCTCTCTGGGCGTGTCTGGCCCAAGCCGGCAGGCTCAGGAGGGGGTGGTGGGATGGGGGTGGTGGGGTGTTCTGGTCTGGGGTCGGGAGCGGGCAGGAGCTCACTCACCTAGTTCCAGGCCAGTCTGCGGCGGCGGAATGTAAGAATGGAGTGCTAGCAGATTGGTGGGGCAGAGGGCTCCTCCCTCTCTGGGCGTGTCTGGCCCAAGCCGGCAGGCTCAGGAGGGGGTGGTGGGATGGGGGTGGTGGGGTGTTCTGGCCTGGAGTCGGGAGCGGGCAGGAGCTCACTCACCTAGTTCCAGGTCAGTCTGCGGCGGCGGAATGTAAGAATGGGGTGCTAGCAGATTGGTGGGGCAGGGGGCTCCTCCCTCTCTGGGCGTGTCTGGCCCAAGCCGGCAGGCTCAGGCGGGGGTGGTGGGATGGGGGTGGTGGGGTGTTCTGGTCTGGGGTCGGGAGCGGGCAGGAGCTCACTCACCTAGTTCCAGGCCAGTCTGCGGCGGCGGAATGTAAGAATGGAGTGCTAGCAGATTGGTGGGGCAGAGGGCTCCTCCCTCTCTGGGCGTGTCTGGCCCAAGCCGGCAGGCTCAGGAGGGGGTGGTGGGATGGGGGTGGTGGGGTGTTCTGGTCTGGGGTCGGGAGCGGGCAGGAGCTCACTCACCTAGTTCCAGGCCAGTCTGCGGCGGCGGAATGTAAGAATGGAGTGCTAGCAGATTGGTGGGGCAGAGGGCTCCTCCCTCTCTGGGCGTGTCTGGCCCAAGCCGGCAGGCTCAGGAGGGGGTGGTGGGATGGGGGTGGTGGGGTGTTCTGGCCTGGGGTCGGGAGCGGGCAGGAGCTCACTCACCTAGTTCCAGGTCAGTCTGCGGCGGCGGAATGTAAGAATGGAGTGCTAGCAGATTGGTGGGGCAGAGGGCTCCTCCCTCTCTGGGCGTGTCTGGCCCAAGCCGGCAGGCTCAGGAGGGGGTGGTGGGATGGGGGTGGTGGGGTGTTCTGGTCTGGGGTCGGGAGCGGGCAGGAGCTCACTCACCTAGTTCCAGGCCAGTCTGCCGGATCAAAGATCTTAACATAAACCCAGCCACACTGAACTTACTAGAAGATAAAGTGGGAAATACCCTTGAATTAATTGGTACAGGAGACCACTTCCTGACAATTACACCAGTAGCACAGACACTGAGATCAACAATTAATAAATGGGATCTCCTGAAACTGAGAAGCTTCTGTAAGGCAAAGGAATAGTCAGCAAGACAAAACGACAGCCCACAGACTGGGAAAAGATATTCACCAACCCCACATCTGACAGAGGTTTGATCTCCAAAACATACAAAGAACTCAGGAAGCTATTCTCAAAAACACCAAACAACCCAACTAAAAAATGGGGTACAGAACTAATAGACAATTCTCAATAGAGGAATCTAAAATGGCTGAAAGACACAAAAGAAAGTGTTCAACATCCTTAGCCATGAGGGAAATGCAAATCAAAACAACTCTGAGATACCATCTTACTCCTGTCAGAATGGCCAAAATCAAAAACACCAATGACAGTTCATGTTGGAGAGAATGTGGAGAAAGGGGAACACTTCTCCACTGCTGGTAGGAATGCCAACTTGTACAGCCACTTTCGAAATCAGTATGATGACTCCTCAAAAAAAAAAAAATGGGAATCAGTCTATCACAAGATCCAGCAATTCCACTCTTACGCATATACCCAAAAGAAGCACATTCATATAACAAGGACATCTGTTCAACCATGTTCATAGCAGCATTATTTGTAATAGCCAGAAACTAGAAGCAGCCTAGATGCCCCTCAACTGAAGAATGGATACAGAAAATGTGGTACATTTACACAATGGAGTACTACTCAGCAGAAAAAAACAATGGAATCTTGAAATTTGCAGGAAAATGGATGGAACTCAAAGAAACCATTCTGAGTGAGGTAACCCAATCACAAAAAGACAAACATGATATGTACTCACTCATATGTGGACCTGCTTTATGATACATAGTAGTGACCGGGTTTTATCAGAGCTGTTTTTAATGATGTTGCTCAGAATTGTTTCCTTCCAGATGATGATTGAGAAGCTATTTTTTAAAAAAACAATGGTGCCAGGTACCACAAGGGTAACAGAACTTTGCTGTTTTTCTGGAATTTTGTTTTTTACTCTTTTTTTTTAATGGAGACTGCTGGATGTCTCTACAATTTTGTTTAAATGACTGCAGAACCTGGAAAAGCTGTTGCTGTTATTGATGCATAACATACTGCCATTATTGGTATATATATATATATATATATATATATATATATATATATATATAATTTGAATTTTTGGAAACTTTAGCTGTGCTGTCAACTTTGGAAAAAAGTATCCCAGTTTACTGCGTTCAGTTGGCATTGTACAAAAATTAACAACCATATTGTTCTAGAAATATTGAACTTAATTTTTTTCCATTTGTACAGGGGTAATGCACAGGTCTTAAAAGAAAAAGAAGGGATTTTGAGAGCCCATCCTATATGAAGGGATGCTCTCTTGACCTGGACACATGGGGAAGGGCCTAGGCCTGGCCCAGGATGATGTGGTAGACTTTGGGGAGCCCCTTTTGAGGGCCTTACCCTGCCTGGGGAGTGGAGGGGGGATGGCCAGGGGCAGGTGGAATGTTGGGGGGAGGGGAGGGAGAGGGGGAAGGGATTGACATCTGAAGCAAGCTTGTTCCCAATTTGAACTAATAAATAAAAAAAAGAAAAAATACCCCCCCTAAAAGAATGTAGGGAGTATGTACACATTGCTGGACATTTCAGCTGGCAGCTTTAAGTGTTCATCATACATTCAAGATCTTCAGAGATGTTATTCCTTGCATAGTGCAAATATTGACACTAAAAATTAAAACTTTTTGGTTGTACTCTAAACGTTTCCAATACAATTTAACTATCACAGTGATTAAGTATTTGGTAGCACTCATTGAAAATAGAGGAATGGTTTTAAATATAAAGGCATTAATTTTACCCTTCAAACTTATACTTTTATTCTACTTCATCTAAAAAAATTATCCTAGTAACATGTATTTTATGCTTGGAAGGAATTTATTGATTACTTTACTACACATCTCTACAATAAGCCATATACATGAATTGAGTTTCAATTTTTTAAATGTTTCCTGTAACCATAAGACTGTTAAGTGTTAATATATTCCATGATGAGTTACAGTAATTGGCATAGGCACACCATTGATCAAAACAACATATTATGTTTCAAATTTTATTAATAATTGCTAAGCATAAAAGTAATATTTTATTACCTCTTCATATCTTAATGAGATATATACATTTTAATTCTTTTCCTGGCTCATGTGTCTGTAGATGAATACTACTTATTCCTAGAGTTTTATAGACTCTACCTGATTTCTGCATCTGTTTTTGGATTTTATACTTGTGAGTACATAATTAGTAGGTGGGTCCATAGGACCATTGTCACTCAATCTTTGATCTTCTTTGGCAACACATGCTATTAGTCTTCTTATGATAACCTCACATAGTAAGTTACTTTTCATGTATTAGCTAACAGCTTGATTAGACTGTCTTCAGCTTTGCTGAAAGCAAAGGTTAGGAAGCCATCTGACTTTCATAAACAAATTGTCCTGTCATTGTTAGTTACTCAGTTTTCTTCATCTACAATAATGCTCATCCCCTGGCCCAGTGTCTTAGGTGTTTCTATGTCCCTGTGGCACTTTGCAAGAGGTAGATTCTAGAATCTAATAACTTTGTTTTCTCAAGGAAATTAATTTAAAGAAATAACACTCATGTAAGTAGTTGGGAACTCAGAAAATGCTGGTGAGTTCACAGTACCTGGTGACAGAGCTGCTACATAAGCATATATCATAACAGCAGAGGTAGAATGCCTTTCATTAGTTAAATCCAATTTCTTATATTCATGAATTGGGTGGATATCAGTTACCTATAAGATATATGGCAAACATGTCCTGTACTTTGTAAAGGGTAAATATGCAAAATAAGTAAGTAATAAAATCCCCATTTTCTGCATTTTGTTCCTACTTTCTTCACAGGTTCCTCAAGTTTTGTTTGTTTGGAAGGTCTGCTTTCATTTTATCTCCTGGCTATGTTAATTTGTTAACGGTCTCATGTTTATATTTATATTTTATATTACTTTTGGTTATTTAAAGCAAAAAAAATAAAACCAGAATGCTTAGGATCCCTACACTCTAATTCCCCCCTTTCAACCTGGAATACCACAATTCTAAATTTAGCTAAATAACTAACACGTATCTTCTCATCCACAATTTCTTACCTTATTTTTCTGAAGTATCAGTTTTAATAGATTTGTGATTCATTCACATTTCTAGGCTGAATTTTCTCATTGATTGGCTCATGAAAGAGTCGAGTACAACATCTTTTTTGAACTAAGAATTCTTGGCTATAGCATTCCCAAGTTCCTAAAGGCTGTAAAACTTCCAGATTATATGTCCTTATCCCAAAGACTTTGTAGTATTGCATATTGCATGTTTCTCAATAAATTTTAAGCAAATTAAAAACTTGAGGCAATCTGAGTTTTTCCCTCTCCAAAATCAACATTTTGCTTTAAATCAGATTCACACTTTCTTTCATAATATCTTTTATTATTTTTCTCTTAGATTTCTATGTTTTATTATATCTGAGTCATCAATTCTCTCTATATATAATATATGCATACATTTATTTACTCTGGAATTTTTAAAAGAATATCACTTATTTTGTACATTTTTGAGACTTTTGTCCATGATCACTTTTTTCAGCAATGTTTTTTATTGCCTTTATGGATTTTAATAAAATAATAGTGACTGAGGCTATTTTGAGTTTTCCCATATGTTTTCTGACAAGTACTTTTATCTTTTAAGTTGATCATTTTTCATTTTAAATTATTTAAATCTATATTTTCTTTCAGGACAATAGCAATTTTAACTTTGATTTTATAATAATTTTACATAATTTTTAGTTATCTTTCATGTGAGCTATATTGGTATTTGCACCTGCTTTTTATTTAAGTCTCAAATTTTTGTATATTTCAGGTGTTGAAATCTTCCATATCAATCTTTATACATTAGCTATCTGAGCCAGCAGTTTTCTCAAGATTCATAATGAGTATCAGGAGGTATGATAAGCACACTCACTCAGAGCATCTTGGATTTTGGTACATTGACAATAACTTTTCACTCCAGGAATATGTGCTTACTTTAAACCACTAAACTCTAAACTTCTTGGTTGTGACCCCTTTGGGGGGGTCACATATCAGATTTCCTGCATATTAGATATTTACAATTCAATTCATAACAGTTGCAAAATTAGAGTTATGAAGTAGCAAGGAAATAATTTTATAGTTGGAGGTCAACACATCATGAGGAACTGTATTGAAGTGTTGAGATATTAGGAAGGGTGAGAATCACTGCTAGCCAAGAGAAATTCAGACAATCATGTAGCAAAACATCCTGTGATACAGTCATTTTGTCGGATTATCATCCCTGAGTCATGACCTATCGAGGTCAGGGGTTTCAGATCTGATTGCCAACTGCTCTTTTTTTGTTTTCTACCCTCTTTGGCACAGTGGCAAAACAGCTTTTCCCAATGTCAGTATATGCATTTGGACAGTTAACAATGAACTGCCAGAGAGTTCCCACATACAACATTATTTCTAGGAATGTCTCTGAGGATGTTCCTAAACACGATTAACATTTACACTGATTGGCTCACTCAAGCAGATGATTTCCTCCAAGTAGGTGGGCAATATCCAATTCCCTGAAGAACTAAATAGAAAGAAAAAATTAGAAATTTGTCTTATTTTCCAGCTTCACTTTTCCAGACAGAGCTTATATCCTTTTATTCTTGGATTTAAGATATGGGCTCCTCAGAGTCTCAAGGGTTGGGACTTAGACTGAATTAGTACCTTGGTGTCCAGTTAGTAGAGCAGACTAGGGGTTCATCCCAGGCCAGGAAATTATTTGAATGGATTCTTCATTGAATAAATACTCCCTGCAGTGATTGTCTTTATTTGGTATTTGGTACTTTCTCTGTGCATTAAATATTTTAAGAGCTCTTTCAGACTCTTACATGTCATGCTGCATTACATAATAAGCCTGTGATTCACTTTTCATAATAATCCACCCAGCAAAGAAGGCAACTTCAACTGTTGCTTTATAAATCATGGCAGGGCGCTTCTCTGCTCTCAAATTCTTCCTTCAATTCTGATGTGTCTTACAATATTTGTCAGTGCTTTCTTGCAGTTTATGGATTAGCAGTATGGATATATGGTATTTCTATTATTGTAGGCACATGTGTTCTGTTGTTTGTTTGTTTATAGTGGTTGTTGTTTTCCGGCTGGTTTTGTAGAAGAAGAATTGAAGTAAAAGAAAATATCTTTATACTGTCCTTAAAAGTAATAAGGTCATTGAAATAACAATAATAAAAGGTAAGAATGAAGGTAGACATGTAAGTAATTAGTATACTATATCATCAAACTTGAATAAATAAAACTAAAGGAAGAAAAGCTATATTGTCCACATATAAGAACAGTAGTGGGGTACTCTATAGAGTAATGAGAAGACAGTTTTGAAAGATGGGTTTAGAGAAAAGCCCTGAGAATATACAATGTAAGGTTTTACTCTATATTATGGACCATCAAGTACTATTGAATAAAGGCCAGCATAGGAGAAACTGGATATGCAATTCATCTTTATAAACAGTAATCTAGGCTTGTTGCAACAGGTTGAAGGTTATAGTGTATACAATGGATTATTTTAAAGTGTCTGCATTAATTTTCTTTATTTAATACTGTGTTAGGTATGGATACAGAAACTTAAAGTAATTTTAGTAGTGCCACAGGATTCTGAATGTGCCTTGGAGCACAGAAATCTTTGGACTTTCTCTTACGTCAGATGAAGCTAAAAATCAAGACATTAACTAGGGCTATGGGCCCACATATTCCTTCAGCTACTATTCAAGTTCACCCAATATTCTAGAAGAATTCACACTCTGTTGATCTGATAGCAGCTTGCTCTTCAGAGCCAGAGGGTACTCTGTCTTCAGGAAAAACCAGAATCCTCTTTTAAGAGCTTTTTTGAAGCTAGCACTATCCAGGAAAACTATCCCTTTATATTAAGTTCAATTGATTTGGGGCCTTTATTGTACTTGCTGCATTCAGATATCTTTGGATTACAGCAGAATCTAATTAAACCAATGACTGAGTCTCTTTACATTGCCAAATAATTGAACTTTTTCATGGGTGCAACCCCATGGGTACAGATCATAGAATATCATGGAATTTACTTGTCATCTACCAGAGTGATCAAGCAAGGGTGTGCAAAATACAGTTAACAGATGTGTATTCTAGCACTGTTCTCAAATGTAAATTAGTATGGAAATTTAACCCAAGAATTAAATACACACTGGTACATGCTCAAACAGAAGCATGTAAAAATGTAATACATTCGTTAATGGGCAGCTTTCAGCTACTTCTCCAGATAAAATCACATACGACTTTTCTTGGAAAAGGCATTTCTTGACTGGATGGATAAGATGGACATAGTCAACAAATAAAGGATGGACATATAAAGTAGGGGGATTAATTATCAGTGGATAAATATTTTTATATTTACAATATCATGTTTACCTTAGATAATGATTCATTATAGATTTTTGCTTTAAGTTTGATTTTTGAAATAATGCATTAATTTTTTTTATTTTTAATGATTTCCTTTGGGAAAACATTATTTTAAATTTTGCCCTTGAAAAAATTTCTCTTACATCACTGAAACTATAGCTTTACATCTCTGATAGCAGAGGTCCCCAGGAAATGTACATGTGTAGGCATTGCTGACATGTAAGGAGAAAATGGGCACTAAACTAACTGAGGTAGAATTATGGGAAATGTTTCTTTGCTATTGAGCAATAATGCAAGAGATTTTCCCGGAGAATTTCAGGTAACACAATGGTTTTGGATCAGAGCAAGACCAGGTAAGACATCCTCTAAAAAGATTGCTCCTGCAGTTGAATCTAGGCTAGTTCTCCAAGGGTTGCCACTTTCTGTTATAGAAGAAAAATTAGGAAATGACTATAGTGATCACATGACTTAAGTCATTACAGTTCTGTTACTACATGTTTTGTGCACTGCAAAGTACTTAACTTTTAGCTCAGTGTATATCTGTGGATGTCTGTCTCTGCTGCCATCAGCCACTGGATGAGGATTCTAGGATGGCATAAAGAGTAGTCATCAATCTCATTTTAGGGGAAGGGCTTAGTTGAAGAGAGAGAGGAATGAAGATCGAAGGGGTCTGTACCAGGTTGGAGAAACCCACAGAAACAGTTGGCCTGAAAAAGGGAGAGCACATCGACCCCAGATGCTGTCTGGGAGGCCAGTACAAGACTGGTCCAGACCCCTGAACATGGATGTCAATAAGGAGACCTCTGCACTCCAGGGAGCCTCTGGTAGTGGATTAGTACTTTTCCCTGGTGAAAGAAGGGACTTTGAGAGCCCATCCCACGTGAAGGGATACACTCTGGCCTGGTCACATGGGGAAGCCAGGCCAGCACAGAAAGATTTGGTGGACTTTGCAGAGCCCCCTTTGAGGGCCCTACCTTGCCTGGGGAGTGGTGGTGGATAGGGTGGAGGGTATGTTGGGGGTGGGGGAGGAGAGATGGGGGTGAGGGGAGGGAGAGGGAGAAGGGACTTACATGTGAAACAAGCTTGTTCCCAAAATAAATAAAATAAAAAAGTACTTTACTTTTGAGGTTCAATAGGCCAAACTGTGAAGTCTTCTTGGAGAGCATGCTGGATGGCTTTTTTGACTCTCTAAATGGTAGACCTTTTGCTAATTTTTTAAAAATAGGCAATCACATTTACAGCTGAAGCATTTCTGTAACTATAGCTAGCTTATTTCACCTGAGAAAATGTTTTTGATAGGATACGATGTCCTGATACATGATGCCAGGATTGAGTTTGAGCCTATAGCTTTTATTACATTTATATGCAGTGATGTTAGGTTAGGAGTAAGGCAAATGAATTCTCACCATACAAAATTGAACAGCCCAGCTTTATAATTGCTTCAGGACAGCCGATTGCCTATTTTGTCTCTGTTCAAAGTACCCAAAGGAAATCTTGCTAGGGCTGCTGAAAATATCAGAGTCTGCAGATGGAGATCATAACTATATGGTGTTGGCTGTATATTTAATATACAACTAGCAAGAACGATTCAAGGGAGGGAGCCAGGATTACAATTGGATGCTTGATTGGAAGGGCTGATATTAACCAAGAGGCCAATCTATAAAAGGCTCTTTTACATAGTAAAGGAGCAGCATATTAAAAAAGTATTTACTGCCTTGAAAGATTTTAAATATGCAGAAAATAAATGCTGTTGGAATCATAGAACCATTTTATGTGTCAATGTTATTTAGTATCTCAGATGCCAACCCCCATTCCTGTGTAACCATCATTTAGTGTTTTTTATATTTAAATTATATAACTTTGCCATCCTAGATTGTTTTCTCCATTGTATATAGAACCTGAAAGTTCCAAATTACTTTATTTATTGGAGGTTTTCTTTTTCAATTAGAAAAAGACTTCAGTTTTTATTGTTTCTTGTCATGAAGAGTAACCATCAGTTAATGGTCATGACAGAGTTGTTAATTTTAGGGTTGATGGTGAACAAAAGAAGATTCAGAAGATCAAGGCCAACATTTCCATACATCCCGGGCCCGGAGGACATCTTGCTAAAGTAATCAGTTGGGAGGGTTTTTTGACTCCTCTGGCCAAGTGACTAGAAGTCCAGATATCACAAGTCACCCCTCAAAGAGTTAATCCCAAAGCAATGAAGAAAGGAAAAGCTTGTCAACAGCACTGAGAGGTGCTATCTTATATCCCTTCCAATGGATACCATCAAAATGTCAAGGAGAATAAGTGCTGGGAGGCTGTGGAGAAAAGGGAATGTTCTGCACTGCTGATGGGGGCAGATTATAACAGCCATGATGGACAGCACTACAGAGATTCATAATGAAATTAGAAACGGAATGAGGAAATCATCTCTTTGGAATGCTCATCTACACTCCAAAAGCCCAAGTGACTGTCGAGATAATGGACAAGGAAACAGTGGTACTTATAAGCAATATGGTGACATTTGGCATGGGAGGCAAAGGCAGTCAGATTCCTGTTGCATTCTGAGGCCAATATTATTAAAAAATTGATTTCCAGTGAAGTTGGGACTCCGTAGGTGCAATACTGTCTCTAAAAACAGTATTAGGCTCTAGAAAGGATAAGATCTTGACATTTAAGACAATATGGGTGTTTCTAAGGAACATCATGAAATAAAGAAGATAAAGAGCAATATTGTACAATCTCATCTACATGTGGAATCTAAAATAAAAATCTGATATAGAGACAGAGAAGAAAACAGGGTTCCCAGAGCAGGTTTGGAGGAGAAGCAGCTAGGAGGGTTGAACAACCCTAGAGATGCACGGCACGAAGATTGTTGGGAACACTGCAGCAATCTGCTATATGAGTAGACTTCAGCTAAAAGACAAAATAAGGGTAATTTTTCTGTGAGATTGAGAGTGTGTTAATTTGATTCACTACACACACTTTACTATCTGCATGCATCCTGAAGCATCACATTGTATACCTTAAATGTGATCCATAAGGGCTGAGACAAGGACTGAGTACAATGCTTGCTGCACATGGTGAAGACCTGAGTTTGGACTCCTAGATGCTATATAAAAGCCAGGTACAGTGCTGAATGACTCTAATTCTTGTGCAGAGGATATAGAAACAGGCAGATCCCTGGTGCTCACTCATCAGCCAGAAAGTTGAATGGGTGAGCTTCAGATCCAATGAGAAACACATCCTGAAAACCATGATGGAAAGTGATTTGACATTCTCCTCTGGTCTCCACACAGTTGCACACATTTGCAGGCATGCCTGTACATGCACATACACAAGAACACATGCATCCATCACATGTATACAGAAAACATACCACATAAATTATTTATAAAATCCAAACAAAACACAAAAGCAAAGAGGTGAGATGCATGTTTCCATATGGGGCCTCATTTCAGAAGCTCCAAAATTGCCTTCCAGGATATGCTATACTTAAAATCCCACTACACACCACACAGTCTTTTATTACATAACAGAATTTGGAAAACAAGGTTTAAAACATAAATCTTCCTAAGAGAGTTTACATTTTAATTAAATTTTTATTAAAGCAAAAATTGCTAGTCGCTGAGCTTTGCCTGGGAGACTCCACATCAAGAGGAACGTTCTGCTCTGAGCTGGTGATGGCATATCCAGAGATGTGAAGGCTGGAGAAAAAAGAGCCACGCTGACCTCTCTCCCTTTCTACTTTTGCGCATATTATATAAAAGCAACTAAAATGTAAATATTAACTCCAAATAAAATAATTCAGTTTGATGGAACCTTAAAACAACAGAAAAGTGTATGAAAGAAAAATAAAATTCAATTATTTTCCTTAAAAGGGAATCTCTTTGTTTAGATCCCTTCCCACAGACCATTATTAAGGAAGTTTTGAATACATTCCTAGGAATACTCTCAGAGTATATACATAGATCCTCATCTCTAGTAGAGTAGCCAGTGTACTGTGGTGGCTAAAACTGGTTATCAATCTGACTGGACTGAATATCACTAGGAATGAAACCCCCGAGCAGGCCCCATAGGCAGTATCTAGGTTGAGTTAGTTGCTGTGGGATGACTCACCTTAACTCTGGCAGATACCATGTTATGTGCTGGAGGTCTGAGCTGAATGGAAAAGAGAAAAAGAGTTGAACCCTCGCACACATTTCTGTCTGCCTCCTGCTGCAGACGCAATTTGATCAGCTACTACAAGTTCCTGCCACTGTGCCTTCCTCACACATGATGGACTAGTCAGTCCACCATGAAACCAAATAAACCCTTGTTTTCTTTTTAAGTTAATTTTTCCAAGTATTTTGACATAGTTATAATTAACCAATATGCAAACATATCACACACATATTAGGAATATGTATTGTATAGTTCTCAGCTATTCTAACTGAAGTAGATAGTGTCTTGCTTCTCTTGTCAGTGTGCATCAAAACCATTCCCTGTCTGCGCATACATGACTTCCTTCTTTCCTTTCAGGGCTGACTTCTCAGTCTTGTCCCCATGAACATTTTGGGCCGATAACTGTTTATTTGGGAAGGTAGACACCTGTACTCTAGATTGTTTAGTAGCATTTTTACCATCTACTCACAATATGCTGTGAACATCTCTGTGACAACCCAAATGTTTCCACATACTGCCAAATGTCCTCTGGGGTACTGAGTAACTCTTGGTTGGGAAACTGTGGTAGAGGGATCCTATTATAAAAATATGTACTCACCTATTTAGTTGTCATTAATTTGAAAAATCACAAAACAGTTCATCCTGAGCATGTTAGATCCATGTCTTTGAGTAAGTGAGATAAGATAATTTCTAGATTAGTCCCCGTGTCATAGGTTTATGCATTTTATATTTGAGCAGGTATTGGCATATTGCTCTTCTTTTATACTTAATTATCTCTTTGCTTTAGTTCTCCTCTGTTAGAATTCACTTCCGATCCTGGATTGGTGGAGAGAAGAAGATTCTCAATGTTTATGACACATATTCAAAACTGAGTTTGATAGCAGCATAGCCATTAATTGGCCTGACTGAAGCTCTCAGGGAAGTGGGTGTAACATGTCCAAAGCTATTTCAAGGCAAAAGCAAAAGGAAAGAGGGAAAAGCAGTGAAGAAGTGGGAGGTGACAAGAACACAAGCATTTACTACACATCCTCTATGTCCAGGTGCTGGGATGTGCACTTTACATGTGTTAGCTACAGTGTGATAGGAATTATCACCATGGCCTCTGCAGGCATTGGCTGAAGTCTCCGGGCAGGAAACCAAAGCAGGTGAGCAGGCTTATTTAAAAGCTGATCTCTGCCAACATCAGTGCAGGTGCTGCTTCCCTTGTGCAGAGCAAGCACTGCCTCTTCAGCAGCCCAAAGACAGTCTCTGTTTCATAACTGGTATGTGTCAATCAAATAGCCCATTCTGTCAGTCCCACACAGAGTTCTAAGACAGATGTCGAAAATACACTTAAGCCCAAAGTCCCAAACTATATACAAGAAGGTTGGATTGACCCATAGATGTGGCTTATTTGTCTGCAGGTCTAATTAAAATATTGAGCCAATAATCAACATTCAAAAAATTTTATACAAAAAATTTAAATCATTTTTTTCATTTTTTCTTTATTATAATACAAGGGCTCCCACCACAGCTCATACTGGTGACAATGGAACTTACTGTGTAACACCAACTGGCCTTGTACTCATGACAATCCTCATGTCTCAGTTTCCTAGTAGCCGAGATCACAGGCATAAACAGCCCCATGCCTGGGTATATAATCTTTAGTTCTGGTTTCTAATTTAAAAAGAAGGTAAATGGAGATATAGATCAGTGGTTAAGAGTACTTGTTACTCTTCCAGGGGACCTGGTTTTAGTTCCTAGAACTCACATTGTAGCTTATAACCATTCACTTAACCATTGCTATCTTAGTTCTAGGGTATCTGTCACTCTCTTATGATCTCTGTTGGCATAGATACACAAATAGTACACACACTTATAAGCAAGCATAAACATAAAATACAAATAAATACATCTTTATGAAGAAGAAGATCTCCAACATTGGTCCTGCATTCACTCACCCAGTAGCAGTTGACATGAGCTTAGTGTAGCAAGTGCCCCTTAAGACAGGCATGCACTGTCCATTTTTAACTGTTCCTTCCTATGTCTTTGATGATATGTATGCATTGACCCTGAGGATACTGTGAACATGCAGAAATCATAGATGATGAAAAAGAACTACTTGCTTAGCTTCCTCGAAAACAAAGAAGACAAGTCTAATTCAGCAGTTCCTACAATACCTTAGAATCCAGGATAAGTCTTTAAATCTCCCCTCTTGAACTTCATTGAATCCATAGAGGTCCTAGGCACAAGTAGGTTTTAAATGTTCCCAGGTATCATGAATACAGATGTCTAAGCCCCTGCTTTACCATCTATTACTTGAGCATTTCAGCTTTGGATTTCTTGCCCAAGGCCAACAACTTTTACCACCTCACTTATAAAATCATAGCCCGAGTCCCTTTCATCTGGGGAAAGTACATGTTCAAAGCTAAGCTTACTGCTTGGAGAAATACTCTTGAACAAGCTTTGAAAGTTAGATTCACCTGAGGTCTGAGCCCATTACCTTTATATCTTCATAAGTTAACCAGTTAACCCAATCTATCCTATCTTTACCATCATACCTATTTCTGTGTGCTGTGTCTATTGTTATTTCTCATCTGTTTACACACGAAGGAATTGGATTCAAAGACCTCAACTGACAAGGTGAGGATCGTCTTTTTGATAAGAGGCAAGCTTGCAAACATCTACGTTTCTTGCTGCAGAAGTCTCACTCTATCTTCCCCAAAGCAATTTGTACTTCAGCACCATTCCCTGTCTTACTTTTGGAAGTGTTCAAATGGAGACAAAGCCTTTTATTTCACAATGAGAAAGGGCTTGAGGGAAATTGCCCCTTGAGGAGGCAAAGTAATGAAACAAATCTATGCTGATGTGTGACTAATTTCATGTCACTGTGTTGGGATCAAATATTATATCACTACCTTTGTGTAGTTATAGGAGTTTCCAATGCTTACTGAAAGGTTTTGGAGAATAGAAAAAACAGAAGACATTTTAAGTATTAAGAGGCCATTCTTAAAAAGCACTCAATATGTAGCTTTTTTTAAACACTTCTTTTTCTTACCCACTTATCTCAAAAAGAAAATCGTAAGCAAGGTATAATTTTCTCTCTGAAATCATTGTGTAATATTGTATACTGTTTTACCCACTCTTGGAAAATGCTTAGAAATATTTCAAATGGCTGCAAACTATTTTAGTGTCAACTGCTGCAGTTTGTTTGAGCAGCACTGCTCATGATACTAGAGATGGATTAACAAAGATATGAGGGTGTTTTTACACATGGACAAGGGAATGCAAGTGCTCCGATACGCACTCTGTGTCAATATCTACGGAGCTGGGTGCTTTCCCTAGAACCACAGCTGTGGCCACTCTTTGCTCATGGCTGACTATTTGATTTGGATTTGAAGTAAGTCTTTGGAAGGCCTGGCTTAGGCAAGTCTTTCAAGGGAGGGAAATGAACTTAGAATAGAGGAGAAAGGCAGTAGGAGGAAACAGTCAACAAGAGATTTTATGAAGTTGGGAGTGCAAATAGAGAGAAAGTCCACTCCCTTTTATGGTAGACAACTGTGGATCCAGAGGAATAAGTATTTGAGAATATGTAATGTTTTATAACTTGCTTTGTAATTAGTGGTGTTCAAAATATAATGTTTAGGCAGTATTCACTTGACAGACACACTGTGCCAAACATAAAGCTTAGGATCTAATTATGGACAAGACAGACATACAATTCACTTTCTGGTATTTGGGAAGTTAATTCATACTTCCATTTTCTTGTTTATAAAATAGAGGCATCTACACAATCCTACTTAGCAATGACATATAATTTTTTCTTTTGTGTACCTATTTCAGAAATACTTAATAAATGACTGCTCTGTGGGATGTCCTCTGCTATTATTTGCTGATTCCATGCCACATTACTATCAAGAACCAAGAACAATGAGTGTAGGTAATAGAAATATGATTTACAATGAAGTGTAATGGGTTAATGTTATGAAACATGCCCAGGGCAATTGGGGTCACACACAGGAAGACTCTGTTATTTTGAAGGGGAATGGCAAGTCTTGGAAGAAATGACAGGAAAGGAAACAGTGAGGGGTCACAACACATGAGCCAAAGCTTTGCAAGAAGAGAATCTGAAAGAGTTTTATGGGGTACAGTAACTCAGACATGTGAGATAGCATGATGTATTCAGGGTATGAGTACATAATACATGATATGTATTCATTTATCAGTTCCACAGTTTGTTGCATATCATGAATGCTCAGCATTGGACTGAAAGCTGAGATGGAATGAAGATCAATAGAAATGCAGACACTTAATTTCATGGGCTTAAAACTTGTTGATAGACACACTAAATAGACAAAAATCACTCTTGAGTATATAGGTGCAATCAGTCACAGACTATGAAAAAAATTTCTTCAAATGATTTGTGTTAGTGATATTTCTATCACTACAACAAATGTCTGAGATAATCAGTTTATGAGAATGCATTCAATTGTCTCATAGTTTTGGCAGTTTGGGTCTATGGTTAGGTGGCCATATTGCTTTGGAGAGGGAGCACATCATTGCAATAGCATGTGACTTTTTGACTAGGAATCAAGGGAGAAAGAAGAGTATGATCCCAGAGTCTCATCAAGAATGGGATCCTAATGATCTAAAGATTTATATTCTTCTTAGAGTCTCCACCATTTCCAAGTAGCACTACAGGCTAGAAACCAAAATTGTTGCCCACGGAGCTTTAGGGTACATTTAAAATCAAACTATAGAATCACTCCATTTGTGTCTCAGAGGAAGACAACATTAGATCTGTGTACAAATTATCCACAGAAGAAGATTAGGAAGGGAAAGGGTTGGCTGTTAAATCTCTAATGTCATGTCACAGAGGTGAGTTTAAGGCCCCATAGTAAGGCTGAGTATTGCAGAGATCCACTTTGAAGTGAAAATAGTAAAAAATAAAACATAAGTCTAGGTCCAAGACATAAGACACCAGTGAATTAATAATGCTCAAGGTAATCAAAGCATTTGTTAAGTTTTGGTGTGTAATGGCTTGCAAGCTCATTTTTTCTCAAGCCAGGCTTCTAGCTCAGCTTGAAGAAAAACAAGCAAAGTATGGAGCCCTCTGGTAGTTCTTGCTTCCTACTGGAGTTTATGATTCAGCATGGGTTGTTTTGATTGTCAATTATAGTCACTTCTATTCATCTTACTAATAAAAGTTCTAGCCAGAGAAATTAGGGAGGAAAATAAAACAAAGATACCCACATTAAAAAGAAAAATGCAGCAAAATTGTCTATAATGACATGATTTTATATTTAGGAAATGTAAAAGCTCCACCAGAAATTATGTTAGTAAATTTAAGGACATACATCCAACATATAAAAATCAATTGCACTTCTGCACACTAACAACAAAACACCTAAAAAATTGGAAAGCCGTGTCATTTACTATACTACCCAGAAAAGCAAAGTGCCCAGGTCCCTTTAACTAAGTAAGTCAAGACTTGTCAGGGGTGGGGCGATGACCCAGTCCTCAGAGTGCTTGCTGTTCTTCCAGAGAATCCAGGAGGCTAAGATCCCAGTATTCATCTCAAGCAGTTCACATCTGCTTGCATCTCCAGCTCCAAGGCATCAGGCCTCCTCTTCTGACCTCTTTGGATACACACACACACACACACACACACACACACACACACACACACACACACACACACGACACACATCCATACACAGAAAAATAAATCAGAGGAAGACAATAGGAATAAAGAACTTATATACAGTAAAGTACAAAATATCAATAAAAAACAATTTTGAGTGCACAAATGAAAAGATAACCATTTTATGTTCATAATTTAGAAGACAGAGCCTTCAAATCTCTACCAAGTGGTGATAGACTATATAAGAAATTATTTCCTCTTTAGTTTGCTATGTATTTCCAGCTTGTTCTATGAGACTTTCTTGGAAAGCCTTGAGCAAATATCTCCTTACCCCAGATACAAATCAACAACAGATCAAAGTAATGTTTTCACCAAAGTCCCTTTGCCAAATCAATAAGTTCACTGGGGTTACTTAAGGTGTATGGATGATAGGTTACTTCCATAAGCATGGAGAATTCATAGATAGCTACATTACTGAAATGCCCTCCTAGATCGGGTAAGGACTCATTGAATACATATTTTTGTAGATCTCTGCATAAGTCATAGCAGATGAACAGGTCCAGAAATTGTCCAAAGCAGCTCACCTAGCTGGGAAACCTCTTATTCCCTAGCAGTTATTTACTGCTTACATAGCTTTGAAGAGGGACCTAGTAAACCTTGCTAGATTTAGAAAATTCCTGAGCCTTTGGAGGTGATTACTTCCTGAGTCTCAGGAAACTCATTCCATTGTCCTGCAAGAACATTTTAACTGTAAGGAAAACTGCACAGGCCACTATTATGATGTGATTTCGGAGTCTCAGCCCACGTAAAACTCTGTAGTTCTTTTGTGGCCTGTTCATTTGTGAATTCAACTCTTCCAGTTTCCATTAGCTTTGTGAGATTCTTCTTACTCATCCAATGAATTATGTTCTACCAGTGTCATCTAGAGTAAGTGTCCATTGCTTTCAACATAAAAATCCTGATGACAGCCACATTGACAATCACCTTGCATTATAATCACCAGAAAATATTTTCTTTTAACTTAATGCCAGTAAGCAAATTCAGCATCTAGATGAAATTAAAAATAGAGGTTAAATTCTATCATGTCATCTTATCTACAAAACCACTAATGTCTATAACATTAATTCTAAGCTTTAAAACTGTTTTATGGCATAAACACATTTTAGGCTCTAGTCAGAATTAACAATTAATATTCTCACATGACCACAGACAGGTGGACTCTGGGGATTAAATGTCACTTTCCAAATTGAAGCTGAAGACTGCAGTGTATTGTAGAATCTTTAATTATCTGATGCTCCGGAATTACTCATCTTATTCGACACACAGACTTCCTTTCTTTTGTCTCTTTAGTTTCTTCCTCCTGCTGTCACCCTACCTATTTAGGACTTTTTCTCGAGAAGAATATATCTTTTGTCCAGTGGAAAATGCCTCTAACATTCTGAGAGACTGGTTCACTATCATCTTCATAATCCAAGTCTTGCTGAAAGGGTACGTTGGATTTCTAATAACTCTCATGACAGCAGAAGCAGGACAAAGATCCTTAAGATGAGCTCCAGTCTTTTACATAATGACCTTCTCCATGACAGATATACAGACTGCTAAAGTCTCTTTAACTCATTGATGCAAACATTCTCCTTTAGAGTCCTTTCAAAAAAGAAACTGGCATAACTGACTTTGAATTCTGTCCGCAGGCAAGACTTTGTTCTTTCTGGACCTATGTACTTACTAGGTAATTACTAGGGGTTAACGAAAATTACATATTTACTTATAAATATATTTCTTCAAAAAAAAAAAAACCGCTAACGGATCTATCACCCACCTATAGAAGGGTATTGGGCTTGATCATGTGAAGGGGCAGGGGTAGGGGCGAGTGGATGGGTTGCAAGATTGCTTGCTTAGCCCTGGACTGTCCCTTAGCATAGACTCCCTCTTGGTCCTCCCATCCTAACTCACCTGGAGAGAATGGGGAGGGAGCTGTTGCAAGAATTTCTACCACAAAGACTGCAGAACGATGACACAGCACTTTCAGGACTCCAGAGAAAGGAAGAGTGTGCTTCTTCTTAGAGTAGAGGTGGCAGCCTTGAATTACCACTTTAAAACATTCTATAGTAACAGAGACAAAACCCCTCCTCTGGGTTTCTTTTCCTCAGGCCAATTTTCTTTCCTATTCTGGAAAATGTCTCTTTTACCCCTTGTGTCAGGGGACTACATGTTACTGAACTTCAGAGATCACAGGGTGGCTGCAACCTTTCTATACTCACCCTCCTTTTCAACAGGCTGTGACTGTCCTGAGCAGACCATTCCTGTTCTGCCTGGTTTTACCTTGTTCTTCCTTAGGCACATAGTCTGTATCCTTTGACTGCATCACATTGCACCACAACTTTGTCTCATTATTAAGGTGAAACCAACTTTGCAGCATCTTTTGTACACATAATTTTGTTATCAATTCTGTTTTGTCTTTTGTCTGTCCTTACTTTGTGCCAGGAAATCTAAACACTGGATAAGATCCACAAAGATAATGAAGTCACACATGGTCTCTGTCTTCAGACTTCACAGTTTAGTATAGCAACAGAAAATTAATTACGTTTCATGGGAGAAGCGGTGTGTGTGTGTGTGTGTGTGTGTGTGTGTGTGTGGGAACATTAGAGCCATGGGGATAACAGAAAGGGCTCTGAGTTTCCATTTCTGGAAGGAATGTCTTTCAGGATAAAGTAAAAATGAAATGAGCAAGCAGAGGTCAGTTAGGTGAGCCAGGAGAAATAATAAACCAAGAAAACAAGCTTTATTCTTTCCATATTTGTCAGTTTGTAGAATTTACACATCTATATTGTGAAATGTTGGGATGATAGGAGATCATAAAAACAAATAAAGAAAGCAATTATCTTGAGTCCAAATATCATAAACCATTATAATCATGGTACTTTTTTTCTAATGATGGGTGTGCATTTGAATGGATGGCCTGACAGTAATCTAAAGATGAGCTAGACTATAAATGTCTCAGAATAGTTGCTGCATATACACTTTCAAATTTTGTGCTTTTTTAAACTTATAATTGTACCATAGGCTTTGTTTCACTCCATTAAAGCTTTCAAAAACATTTTCATGGCTCATTTGGTTTTTCTACATGAGTCCCTTCTGGTTTCTCTCACTCCTATGGTCACCCAATAATCTGTCTTGTTCATGCCTCCAAACCAGAATTGCCTTCTTAACACTCTCTTGGAAGGGGTGACATAGGTCCTGCAAACATTCTGCATCATTTGTTTGAATTTGGAGTGAGTGTGCCCCCAGATGGTGAGAAACACATGCCAAAGGCATAATACTGTCTTTAGAAATCCCTTCCATGAATGCTCAGTAACTGTCCCTGGCTAATCTATCGATTGATGTTCCCTTAAAACATAAACAAGAATCAAAAGTTAACGTGAATTGGCTGAATCTACTCTCAACCTTATTTACTCTTCTCATTGGGCAACACCTAAGTACCTCACACTGTGAATTATTGATTTTTGTCAGTCGTCATTTGTCCTAAAATTTCCCTTTATTTGGATGAAAGTAGGGGTTAGGACACAATGTGCTAGGTATTTTATGTGCCTCTTTTCTTGTTAAAATAGCTAAGGTAGTGGCAGCTAGTCCACAAATCCATGAATTGAAGTCATAAATATATGTCTGTGCCATATGTCATCATTTTGTCACCATTTATCATAACCATAAATATCAATTACAACATGCTTCTTATGTGCCAGGTGCTGTGCCCAGTAGAATAGCAGGACTCAAATAACCTTATTACATTTATAAAACAAGCCTCTCAGGGAACTATTAATTCGATTTCTACTCCTCAAAGTTTTGTTTCCACTTTCAAAAGTTTAAACTAAAACATAGTTAGTAAATGGATGGGCAGATAGATGAATCAGATTTACTGATTCCAGAGTATATTGTTTTATAAGAGAAGGAATATGAGAATTTGTGGTGTGTGTGTGTGTGTGTGTGTGTGTGTGTGTGTGTGTGTGTGTGTGTGTGTGTGTTAGAGAGAGAGAGAGAGAGAGAGAGAGAGAGAGAGAGAGAGAGAGAGAGAGAGAAGTGGTGTGTGAGCAGATAGTATTGACAGAAGTAGGGATGGAGAAAGAAGAAAAAGACTAGGGAAAATTTTACTTCAGGAAGACTTAAAGTTGCTTCCTAACGTTCTATTCATTTTCAATAAGGAAGGGCATCAGGCAAAAACTAAACAAACTCAACAATAGCAAATATTTTGGGGGGAACGAAAATCCAGAAACTTCTATAAAAAATATGTAACTCATTTCTGCCATGCCTTATGGCTTCCCACATGTTACTGTTTTGCAGATTGCTAGTCTTTACCTTTGTAGAATCATTTAGTCTCAGAATCACAGAGAATTCCAAGGAAGAGAGTGAAGTCATGACAGAACCTTAGGCATTTTGCGGTAGCTCACATCTCCCCCTGGAAAACTTATATTGAAATTTAATTACCATTGTAGTACACAGAACTGAGACCTTTCAGGGGTGATTAGGCCATAAGGGTCCTGCCCATATAAACTAATGAATATTGTAATCGTGGATGAAGGACCGTTGCAGCAATAGTTTGACCGCTATCTTCTCCCTTCATCATTTGCCCTCTGCTTTCTACACATATTATGATCCAACATGAGGGGCCTTGTCACGTGCTGGTTGCATGCTCTTAGACTTCTTGGATTCAGGAACTCTGTGAAAACCAACTCTTTCCTTAAGATGAGTCTCTCTGTTCTATTACAGCAGCAGAAGACAGACTAACACTGGCTTCTTAAAGGCACATTGACACCTTTGTCTACTTTTCTGTTTCCCTCATCTTGATCTTTCTATTGCTATCTTAACTCTAAGTTCAGCATGGAAAATATACAGACATTAATGTGTGAATTTATCAGAGAATATTATGAACCTTACCATCTTTATCTCCTGGTCCCTGTCCTCAAACAATCTCTACTTTCATGTAGGCAGGATCTGTGCCTTGCTGCTGCTAAGTAGGTTATGAAAATGAAAGAAAGCGTTTTTTCACTATAATGCAATATTCTATCTTGCTAGTGGACCTACTCTTCAGAATCTTATTGGCTAGATGAATTAAGTGGTTGTATTGGAGAAGCATTGGTGGTAATAAGGGACCATGAGAGTTAAAGTTGTTTCCAGCTAGGAGCCAGCAATGAACTGGTCCCTCCAGGGAGAAAAACACTTTTGTGAACCTGAGTGAGCTTAGAAATTAAGGCTTCCTATTTAGGAGACGTAAGTGCAGTCTATTGGATACCTTGACTGTGATCTTGTGAGATTCAGGAGGAAGCAAACCTAGTTGAACTGTTCCCATATTCCACAGAATATATGATGATATAAATGTATTCTTCAGAGCAGCTGTATCTATGGTAACTTGCTATGGAGCACAGTCAACTATACAGCATTTGAAAGCAAGCACCCTTTGCTTCTTTTCCTTCTATTGATTCATTCTAGTAGAAGTAACAGGGTAGTCAAGTTGTCAATATAATGAGCCTCTGGTCTTTTGTTGAGAGGTTATCTCACTGACATCTGTCCCTACACCATTTCTAACTCTCTATTTCTACTTCACAGTTTATCTGGAAGCATAAGTCTGAATCAATGTGGACCTTTTCCAAATTACACATGGCCAGGGCTTTCTTGGAAGGTATCGATTCAGATTTGATAGGATGGAAGTGCGGCCTCAACATGCATTTGAATGATCTCACAAGTGACTGAAGCGATTCCCCCAAAGGAAGTTGTCACCCAGTTTCATCCCTTCTAGGATGCCTTTCTTTCCTCAAGGGATAAGTTCCCCCAAAGTTTTGCTTCATATTACCTGGCTTCCTGCAACAGGCTGACTTCGGTCACCTTTCTACCCCTTAATGGTTTAGAAGCATCTCTATGTTGATGACTCATATGATTTTCTCTTTATCCCAATCACTCCTTAAAACTTTGTTAAGTGGACAACCTGCTGGGAAAATCCTGTTGGGTTTTTCTCCAGAATTCTGTGACCCCCATGCTGACTTCAGCCTCACCATTCCATCCTATCTATGTCTTCCTGCTTTCTGCATTTTATTACAAAATAAAGGCCACTCGTTTTCTTTCTAATACTCATGTTAGAAAACAGCAAAATCATGTGAAGCTTTAAATCCTTTCGATGGCTTCCTATCATCTAAAGAATGATTCTGAATTCTGTGTTCCCAAAGGACCAGCTTCAAATGACTTCTATACCTTTAATATCTGCCCTCCTCGCATTGCAGCAGACACACTTATTCTGTTCAATTGCTCAAAGTTACCCACATTAACATCCCAATATTCTCACCTTCTTCATTTCTTTCTGTAAATGGCTTCCAATATTTATTCTCTAAGTCCACATCTCATCTGTACCTTACTGTCTCTCCTTTTCACTATCACTGGATGCAGCCGCAAGCTCCTCTTGGGTTACTAAAATGTTTTGTGCATACATCTTTCATTGGTTTTTAACATATTGATTTTTTTTACATTTATATTGCTGTCTTCTTCCATTAAATGATAAATGCCTTGAGGGCAGAATGTGTGACTCTTTTCTTTGTATTCCAGGCTGTGTCTTTGATTTCATACTTCCAGTGTCTTGAAGAGCTTTCGGCATATAGAAATTGTACAACTCAACTGAATTGTTGTTGAGCTGACTGACGAATTGTTGTTGAGCTGACTGACGATAAATACAAATGCTGTGGTTCTCTGTACTGTGTTCTGGAATAAACTAGATAAGAAATGAATTTGCCAGGTATGTTTTGCTCCTGTCTCCTCTGTGTCTCTCTGATTTATTTACTTTTGTGTGTATGAGTATTTTGCCTGCATGTCTGTATATGGACAATGTTTGTGTGTGGTGCCCAAGTAAGTCAAAAGAGGGCCTCAGATGCCCAGGAACTCTAATTACAGGTGGTTATGATCTGCTTTATGAAGGCTGGGAACCCCACCAGGATCTTTTGAAGAGCAACATGCCCTCTTTAACAGTTCAGGCATCTGTCCACCCCCAGAAAATTTCTCTTACTGGCTATCAGTGGAAGAAAGTCAATGACTAAATTTGTCCCTTTTCTTTATTTTGAAAGTAGCTTGTATTTGTTGGTAAGAATTGGTATCTTGCATGGTTTCCCTGATTATTGAAGACCATTGTGGACAAGCAACATGGCCAGGAGAAACAGTAGTATTGGCTGATTTTCTCTGCTTTTCTGTTGTTTGTTTTCCTTTGACTCTTGAAATACCACTATCACTAAAACTCAGGGAAGTTCAGAGCTTGGGAATGAAAGTCACAACCAATAAGTTTTGGGAAATTCTCCCTTCCACACTGCTAGTCATAGGATAAAAATGGGGCTGTGGGACTATACTGAAAGCATTAGGTAGAAAAAATTTAGGATTAAAATAGTTGTGGGAAAAGGATACATATACTGATTCAGCCAGATGTATTTATAATCGACATCTCTACTACAGGCTGGCAGATGTATCTGATGAAGCCAGATGTATAAATTCAGTGAGGTGTGTATGTCTCCTTAGTCAAAGACTTTAAAGGAAAATGTGAAAGGTGGAAGCAAACATACTTGTAAATATGGATGGTGGTGGAGGTTTCATCAATATTTAGATGGGGAAAATACAGCTGTTCTTTGAGTACCAAACAACAGCAGCAGAAGCAGCAAATGAAATATACCAGAGCATCTAAGGAGTTAAAGGAGTGCTAGGACTTCACAACATTCAACTATTGCCAAATCCATAGTATCCAACTACCAGGCTCTTAGTGCTTTTATTTAAAAAATTCTTAGATCCCTCTTCTATACCTTTGCATTAATAGACATTGTAGATAACTACAGTCTTGCGAAACTTATTTTATTTTTAAAACTGCCATTTTATAGCTGTTTGTTAAATTTTAATTATTTTTAAACACAATGGTTATTTTGTCTATTGTCAGACTGAACCCGAAAATATTAATGATGAGAACAATACAAAACTCATCTGACCATTTTCTCATCCTTGTTCTCACTTTGTGGAATTGAAGAGCTGATGTGTTTATATCCTAAGTAAGGCAGGGAGGAAGACAGTTAGTTAACATATATGTATAAACCCATGAATGAGCCATGTGCAATGTCTTCTGCTATGTCAAAAACCCCATTTCTAGACCTGGCCATTGGAGGAAAGGGACTGCATCAAGAATTGACCATTTAGACCCATAGGAATGATACACTTTGGAACCAGAAATAATCTGGGACTAATCAAGACTTGACAACTGCAGCCCCTCTCTTATATTCCCCAGTGATGTTAAGCCTCACAGCACACTTAGGGAATGCTGAAGGAAGTTGTGCTCTGACTTCAGATTGCTGACAGAAATCAGGTGATTTAGAAAGATGTATAAATAAAGATATGTTTCTTTAAATTGAACATGAAAATTCATCAGGTTACATTGTGGACACTGCTATACCGGTGGCACCTGTCTGTCAGAGTATGAAGTCTGTATTATCAGTCTATATGTTATGCTTCTTTAAAAGGAAAAAAATTCAAAGCAAAGGCTGACTCAGTGTTAGTGGGGCAGAGGGGTTATGGAACTGGTGAGTTTTAACTCGAGTTTCAGTTTACATGAATCTGTGGACCTAAATCTAAGTACAAATGTGGTGTGGCTGGAGTCTTGCCTCCCAGAAACACTGGGAGTCAGCTGTTCTTGGGTGGGGCTTCAGCATCACTGTTTCTTTGAGGCTTTTGAGATGATTCTAATTATAAAGCAACATGAGTGGAGGAGTCAGAGACATTACTGACTTCCAGCGCTGTGAGGAAACAGTGGGTTAAATTGGAGACTGACTTAACTCTCACAAACAATTCTATAATTTCTTGCTTGTTTCTGAAGCATGTATGAACACTATCTGTTATGACATGGCTTTTCATGTGGATTCAACTGCACAGGAAGATAAGGCTCCTTGTGTTACCACCAGAATTTTGGATTATGAGATAATTAGAGTTCTCCTTCATATGAATCAATACAATGGCTTCTTAAATGAACTAGTCTCTTCTAAAATTGAATAATAGAGTTAATTTCTCAAAGTCTTTTAATTCTGAAGCCCTAAAGTTTTGGATTTGAAGACTGTTAGCCAGATACAAACTATAGGAATTAATAGGAATATTCTAGTCATTATGATTTAGGTCTTTGGATTTCATTTACCTATATCTAGTGGAAATACTTCCAGTTATTCTCTGGGCAAATGATCATCTTGATAAACCCCATTTGTTTAACAATATTTTACCAGTAGCATTTGATAATTTTGAATAACTTTTAAATAAAACTATGAATCTGAGATAGTTTCAAACCTTGTTAAAAGAAACATACTACATTCACATCTTATTGAACTTAAATAAGCATGTAATACCCATGAGGACAAAGTGAAATAGTCATGGTACTGAAGAAGTACCATGAATTTCCACATGCCAGACAATCTCTGTGGTTGTCATTGGCATCTTTCCTTCATGAAAGATAACAATGAAATATTAGCCGGACAAATCTCTAAATTTCAACTATTTCTAAATAATATGCACATTTGCAACTAAGGTTTTTAAATTCAGTTTTCAATTGAAAACTATCACAGATATACAGAAATTAGACAGTAAAAATAATTCATGTATTATTAGTATCTCAAAGTAGTATAATAAATACATTGTTATAAGTAATAAAGGAATGCTGAAACATTATCATTAATGAAAATTAACACTCCATTAGGATTTGTTCAACTTTTTTTTGCCTTTGATTCTTTTGGTTCCAGAATCTCACCTGAGATACTGTGTTACATCAAGTAGTCATGCCTCTGAAGGCTTCTCTTTATTATTACACTTCCCTGATTTACCTTGGTTTCAATGACATGGTTTAGAGAGGCCTACTCAGGTAATCTGAAGAGTGTCTCTCATTTCAGTTTTGCATTTGTCTCATGACTAACCTGGATCATAGGGTTTTACATGTAGACCTCAGGAGCAGACCCATTCTTACTGCATCACATACCCATGTCATCACAACTGTCACCACTGATGTTGACCTTGGACATCCAGCTATGGGTGTGTTTGCCAGTGATTTCTCTACTGTATACTTACTCTTCCTTTCTCTTCTTAAAATGTTAGCCTTCTATGAAAGAAAATGATTTGCCAGGCCACACTTAAGGATGGAGAGTTGTAATGTGGCTGATGGACTACAGTATAAGGAAGTTGTTTGGAATTCTTTTGAAAAGAATTTGTCTATTTGCCCTCTTGGACTTATTATTCCTTAAGATTACCAGGGACTCATGCATATTCTTCATGCTTTAATATCTTATCCTACTTTATGTTTTCCTATTCCTTCTATTAGAAGCTCTTTCAGTTTGTTTCTTGATACCTTTTCATATCTTAATCTCTCTTTTCAATTTTGTGTATTTATTTTTCAGCATTGGGGTAGAGTCAAGTTCACAGAACATGACTACATCACTGACATTCACTCCTAGCCCCAAATCATCACCATTTGTCATTCTGTGTGTCTGTTTAACTACTGGTGCTACTGGACTTGTTAAGGATTGGTACACTTTCCATCCCCTAATTTAAAATCAGACATTTCCTCAAGGAACCCTGGTTCCATTCAATGGAGAATAGTGTTAGAAATCAAGGTCTTGTCTCTAAATGAACTCCTTGATGTTGGGGTGTCTTGTCATTAGACATCTCAGCTTAAATATCTATGTATATGCATAGGTATCTATATTTTGATGTGCAACAATCTGTATCTATATTACATTACACATAACTTCATGCTGATATCCATGAATCTAATTCTTTGCAATTTAGATCATTCAAGACTTTTTCCACTTGCTTATCTATATCCTCTCCTCCAACAGTGAGAAATCTGGCTCCTACCATCTGCCAACGTTTAACTTTTCAATTACTGTGTACACATACAGACATATCCGAGTTATTAACCTCTAAGCCCAGGAGACACAGCTTCATCAACTAGAGTACAGTACTTATGTCTGGTTTCTTTTGCCTTTAGTCTTACAGTCTGTGCTCATTTCCAGTTACTTAGATTAGCATCCTACCCACTTTCTACCCCTTTAGTGATGTTTGTTTAGAATGCTACTAGAGATTGTGTTATGTCACATTTCACATTCCATTCTAGAATCCTTGAATCATTTAAGTTTTTACAATTTGCTTTGTGAAGTCATTGTGGTATGAAGATGTGGGTTTTTGTGTATTTTGATGTCACTCCTGTGGATTATCATTTGTACTTCAGTAATTTAGCAGTGCCTTCATAGCAAGTTACAACTAGTATATTTCATGTTGATTATTTTACTTATCATCTCTCATGCTTTAAGCTATCTAAAACCACAGACATTGTTTCCTTTTATTTCCTTGACATTCCTGGTATATAGCAATGTGTTAGGTGTTTGAAAACAATTGTTGAATGAATAAATGAATTCCATAATTTGCATTAAATTGGTACATAATAATTTAACATATGATGATTAATTTTCATTAATTTTTATTCCAGTGACTTTTGCTGTTACATTAGAAATAGCCACTAAGCATACTTGGTCCTTTTGTGCCCACTGTATTCTTGAACTTTTAAGTGACTTCACTTCATTTTTAGAATACATTTATTTATTTATTTATTTTACATCCTGGATGCAGTTTCCCCTCCCTCCTCTCTTCCCAATACCTTTGCCAAACCCACCCGCTACTCCCACCCTCAATCTACTCCCTCTCCTTTTCTATTTAGGAAAGAACAGGTTTCCCATGAGTATCAACAAGACATGGCATATCAAGACATGGTGCTCAGTCTCATGGCAGTGAGACTAAGCACCTCCCCATATATTAAAGCTAGACAAGGTGACCCAGTATGAGAAGTAAGGTTCCAAAAGTCAGTAAAAGTGTTGAAGACAGCCCCTGTTAACCCTGTTATGAACCCCACAGGACTACCAAGCTACACAACTGTATAACATATATGTAGAGTGCCTAAGTCAGTCCCATGCAGGCTCTCTGACTGTCAGTTCAGTCTCTGTGAGCCCTATAAGCCCAAGTTTGTTGATTCTGTGAGTTTTCTTGTGGTGTCCTTCAACCCTTGGCTCTTACAGATGCAGACCCACAGCCAAACAAATGGCAGAGTTCAGGGAATACTTTAAGAAGAGGAAGAGAAAGGATTTTTAGGAGCCAGAAGCCTCAAGGACTTCACTTCATTTTTTTTTTTTTGACTTGCATGTTTTGAGTGATGTGTTCTACATATTCAAGTCATTCTGTATTCCAATTGACTGAAGGTCACGACATTTTAAAATTCCCCTTCCTTGCCATTAGTCACGTTAATTTCTTGTGTGCTGGACATACTTCTGTGGTCCTCTGAATCTAGATTGTTAGCTTTCTAGATTTCCAGCAGAAAGTGCCTCACTGTGCTTGTTTTGTACAATTAGACCTCTAGCTTTGAGACACATCTCTCTTGGTAGATATCACTGAGCCAGTTGTGTCATACTACTGGTAATTTCAAATAAAATGGAATTCACAGCATTCTGTTAGCCTTGATTTTTCATCCAAATTTTTCAGAGTAAATTATCTGAGATTGCAGTAGAGTATTGCCCATTCAGTAAAATTTAGAAAAGTATGAAAATTTGGAAAGTGTCTAGCCAAACTTGACATTCCACTGCATTGTCAAGGCTCTGGCTGTCAGGGCCCGGGGAAGACATAGGAGTTGGCCTCTGTAGTCAGGACAATTTGACAAACATGACGGGAGGGTCTAATCACTAGTTCATGGCCTTTTAAATGTCACAGAGCAGGGCAAGTGTCAAAAGACAGAGGACAGAACCAACATTCATCAGCTCTAAATCGCATACATGGCACTGTGGTGAGTGCTGGGTCAGAACCGCTTAAGTAGTTTTAAGAGCAATAAATGCCTCTCAGCTCAGAATAAATGTTGGCATAGGAGAATCCACCACTTTATTCTTCCAAACTGTGTTTCTGTTTTTGTTTTATTGTTGTTGTGGTGGTAGTTGTTTTTACTGTTCTTTTGGACAGGGTCTTGCTATCTAATCCAATCTTCCTCCCCCCCCCCCCCCGACACACACAGGCCCTGGGATTTTGACCTGGACTACCATTCATGGTAAACTCTTCTTGACCCTGACAAGGGGCTCCAGATATCATACCTTGATGGCTTTGTTCACTCTGCCTCCTATTCTACTATTGCTTACTCATACTTTACTTCTAAAATCTTGTGCTATGGGCTGGATGTTAGTGCTACCCCCAAATTCATTTGCTTATGGATAACCAACACTGTGAATGAGTGGGACTTTGGGAGGTCATAGACTATAAGAGCAAAGACTTCCTGAGTGAGGTTTTTGAGGACTAATCATAAGAGTCCTAGAGGCAAAGAGTCCAAAGAGGCCTTGCCTTTGAACCACATGGGAACCTAGTAAGAAGATAACACCTATGCCCCAGGATGTTGAATCCAATCTGCTAGTACCCTAATCTTGGACTCCACAGCTTCAGGAGTGCCAGAAAAATTGTCTTTTCCTTGCAATCTGACTAGTTTACCATGTTTTGTTATCATTGCCTAAATGGGTTAAGGTAATTGTTGAAGTTTTAAAAAATACGTGGAGCTAGAGAGATGACTTGCCAGTTAAGAAGGACCTGAGTTTTGTTCCCACAACCACATCCTCACTGGGGAGCTCCTACCTCCTCTAACTCCAGCTCCAGGAGACCTAATTTCCTTTTTTGGCTGTCATGGGAACTGCACTCATGTGCAACCCTTCAATGCACAAATACTACACATACATAATGAAAAAATAAGAACTGGCATTTCAAAAGTATTCATTTCAATTAGTTATAAAATTTTATTATTTCATAAATTATTCTCCTTACCAAAGAACATAACTATTTACAGATTAATTAAAATATTATCAAGTATAATTGCATTCTATGTCACTAGTGGCCTTAGTCACACTTTATGTGAATAAGGCTTAGCATCCTTAACTCAGTTTCAGACTATTTGAATCACAGGTTGTTTTTTTTATATTCTGTCTAACTTTACTGTGATCTTAGTCACCCAGATGGTCAGAGCTAAAAAATGTTTCTGCCTATTAATATTTGCCTGGCACTCCTCTTATTGCTAGGAATGTTTTTTATTCCCAGATGATTCTATGAACTCTCTTGAACTACATCTTGGGTAACATGTGGCCCTTGTGGCTACAGGGACTGGTATAAATTCTCTACCAAGTTTAAAGAACCATCTCCCTGCTCCATAATGCTCTCTTGATTCTTCAGCGTTTGCTTTCCCACCGAAGCCTTTTAGCATATAGAAAGTACAATAAGGCAAAGAAAATAAGTAGAAGTAAAAATTGGAATTCCTTTTTAAAATCCCAACCATGTGAGATAAACACATCTGTCTATTTTATGATTTCGAGTACATTCAATACATTACAGCTACTTTTCATAATCCCTATTTATAGGTAACTAAAATATATAAAGAGAATGTAGAAATTTACAAGGTAATACATGGTCAAAACTGAGCTGTGTCAGACAACACAGTGGGTTTCTCCTAGTCAAAATCCCGAGAAAGGGAAAGCCTACTGGCATTTCAAAGATATGATATGCAGAGTTGATAATCCCTCTTAAACTGACAAAAACTCAATCATTTTGTGATTCAAATAGCTGCAAAATATATATGTTTCTGATTTGAGCTGTACTTAAGGTATAAAAAGCCTACTTTCAAAGAGCCATTTAATGTTCAAGAGCCTCACAAATAGGATCAGGTGACTCACGGTGGCTGAGAAGATCTATTTCTTGTTTCAGTCTTAGATGTGCTGAAATGATATACAATTCATACTGCTACTCTTCATATGCCCAGAGGGTAGGATCCTGTGATGCTTGATCTCATGTTCTGTGAGAAGCAAAGACTGCATAATTTTCCATTGTGTGAGGGGACTCTCACTCATCTGAACATTCTCTCTCTCTCTCTCTCTCTCTCTCTCTCTCTCTCTCTCTGATATTTAGGTTGCTTCTTTGTTTATATGAAAAATCAATTTATTACTTTTCACTCCAATTTGATAGATAAAGATGGAACCTTACTTTTAAATTGGACCTTTTAATGTTTATGAATCTGAAGTATGAATGTATAGTAGTTTTTTTTTCTAAATTTAGTTTATGTGTGTTCTTGTGTTCTGCATCATTCCATTGGTGTCATTGTCTTTTCTTCAGTGAATAAAATACAGGATATTGGTTGGCTTGTTTAATGCTGTGTTTCTATGTTTCAGACCAGGGTCATACACAAAACCAAGCAAGCTCAAACAAGAAATGTCTCCTAGAGTTTACTTTGGATATGTATTGATGGTGTGAGTTTCAGGTTTCTTTAGAATGAATGATTTAGAGGTACTGCAAACTCGTAATATGAGGTGCTTTTTTTTTTTCATGGCCAAAATTCTGAGTTTAGGGTACAGGGTTATCAGATGGCACATAGAAGAGTCTGATTACCTATCTTCTCACTATTAACTTTTGCCTAAACTATAGAGAGACAGGGATATTCAACACACTTCCTTTGGATTGCCAGGTGTTGCATTATAAGATAGTCCAGAGGAAAAAGGAAAAGAAGAATGAATATATATTTGTTTAAGTTAAGTTATGGTTTACCTGTAAAATAGTGCTTACAGCTTCATCTGATCAACATTTTGATGTCCAGCTGGTGGCGATTTTAGGAAGTTTCAGAAACTCTAGGATTGGGGCCTTTTCAGTGGAAATAGGCTAATGAGGGTGGGTCCTTGGAGGGCATACCATACCATCCCTGCCTCCCTGATGGGGGATGTCCTTCTGCATATATGTTTGTAGAAGCAAGATATCACCACACCTCCCTTTTGTCTTTCCTTCTTCCTGTCTACTATGGATTAAGGAGTACCACTCACTCCCTTGCTCTCGCCCCTGTGGTGTTTTCCACCTATGCTGGGGCCAGAAACATGAAGCCATGTGATGCTGTACAGACTCCTCTGAAACTATGAGCCAAGATAAACTGTTCCTCTTTAAGCTGTTCATCTGGTGCTTCAGAGACAGCAGAGCAAAGCAACTAACACAGATCCTAGATGCAATAGTTAGTTGAAAAAAAAATCAGCACTCAGGAAACAGGGAGCAATATATATGGGATAATAAAATGTACAAATAAGGTTGACTGGGAAGTGCAATCACAGAACACAATGTAAATGCTACTGAGTTTAAAACAAATGATACACATCAAAACCAGAAGTCAGAAAAGGTATGAATCCCAGGGGATCCATGTTAAGTTATTTTATATTCCATAGCAAGCAATCCCTAAGCTATGTTTTCAGATGAAGCATAATCTCAACTTGTGAAGACTGTCATTATTTTTTGCTTAACCTAGAAGAATTTAAAAGATTCAATGTCCATCAAATAAAATATTTTATTTAAAGTATATTAATTCCTTTAAATTGAGTATTTTCCTCTGTTGCTTTTGTTATTTTTTTTAAGTTGGCCTATAAATCTATGGTCAGCAAGATGGCATTTTCGTATATATGAATCTTTGACTTTGCTCATATTTACTCCCACTACCCCTGCTCATTCTCTGTAAATTCACATAAAGACAAACTAAATCTTTCAAAATTTACCATGAATGTGCTAGTGTCAGTATGTTTAACCTTCCTTTACTATCTATTTAAATAGATTAAACACGTGTCATGTTTTAAAGATATTTTATTTTAGATGTAACTAATAGGTATAAATTAAATGTGTTATTGAGGTTTAGTGTCATATTTTATTATGGCCTAAATTATGTTCTAATCAAATATAGCCTCCCTTTATTCCTGCAACCTCTAAGAGTCATGCAGGACATCCTTCTTGAAGGTCCCACACATAAAGCACAACATGTAGATTTTATCTTTTTGTGTCTGGCTTAGTTCACTTAACACAATAGCATTGGGTTCCATTCATTTTTCTGGAAATTACAGGATTTAATTTTTCTTTATGGTGGAATAAATTTCATGGTATATAAAAACTACCTTTATCTGTTCTTCATCTGCTGATGATTACTTTGCTTGAATCATTAGCTTATTTACTGTGAAAAGTGCTGAAATAAATTTAGGCATCAGGTATCTTTTCTGTATGATGATTTCAATTTCATCTTCGTAAGAATGTGCACCTGGAAGTAAGATAGCTGTGTTATATGGCAGATCTAGTTTGTTTTCCACTGTAGCTGTATTAACTTATTTTCCCACTGAGAATCTGTGTGTATTTCTACTAGTAAGATCCTGTGGGGCAAATTGTTTTGTTTTATTGTGTTTAACATATATGAAAATATGTGAAAGATGTATTTTTAAAACAAAAGACCATATTAATAAATTAAACATAAGCAATTAGATAGAAATCTCTGAATAAGAAATAAAGAAATTTATCAATGGAATCACCAAGTAAAAGTGGAGACAAAGCTGTAACCAGACATCTCTACCAAAGGAAACCTTCAGTGACAGAAGGGTTACATCTAATTGAGTTGTTGGCCAAACATGCCCAGTAGGCCCATCTCCCAAAAACCAAGGCTTTTACCAATTCACAAACTGAAGAACTACATAATTTAGTGAACATAGGGAAGTCAACAAGAGCTGGTGCCTATCTAGAGCCTTCACTCCTACTGACCAGAGCCCAGGGTACTGGACAGTTCTTTGCACACTATCAAAGGAGAAAGGTAAATACTAACTAAGCTACAGACCTTTTGATCCACAATGGTAAACTGCTTGCATGATACACTGCTTCAGTAGTGGCACAAATGTGGGAATAACCAACTATTATCTGCTTAGTTTTAAGCCTCAATCTGTAAGATGGAATCCATGCCTGGCACTAATCTGGTGTTCAAGAATATGAGACTAGATAGGCCATGGATTTAGAGAAAAAAAAACTGAAGAAAAGTAACAGTAAAATTAATCCTCATGACATTCTGCTATACTCATAGATGAGTGCCTAGCTCAGCCATCGCCTCATACAGTAGATGGAACAAATGCAGAGACCTGCAACTGGACATTGCACATATGAACTCACATAGACTGTGGTAACATGAACAAGGCCTGCACAGCTCTAAGCCAGAAGGGGTCCCAGTGCTGAGAAAGAAAGTAGACACAAGCCCCCATTCCTAACTCAGAAGCTATCTATAATTAACAACTACTCACAAAAGAAAAACTAATTTTCTTCGGTGGAGTCTCAGAGGGTTTATAAAACACACTTAAGAACAGCCCTCATTCCTAGCAATGATCTACCAAAACCAAAGTAAATGGTGTTTTTGGAGGGATTTTTGTATCATAATGCCTTCTGCCTTCTCCATGCAATTTTTAAAACTCACTAGTCATTTATTCTATATTATGGTTTCCAATTTTGTGTATTGGTGTTATTTCAGTGTGTATGCCTGTGTGTGTGTGTGTGTGTGTGTGTGTGTGTGTGTGTGTGTGTGTGTGTCTGTCTGTCTGTCTGTCTGTTTTTATCTGTATGTTTCTTGTGCTCTTTTCCTATTTGGATTTTTGATGTTTGTTTATTTGTTTTGTTCTATTCTTGTTTGCTCGTTTTTCTCTAGTTGTCTAGTGACGCCCTCCATGGGGGATCATAAAAGTCTGTTACATCATTTGGGGGAGGGCCCAGACCCTCCTTCCTGTATCTGGGCTACAATAGTATCCCTCCGAAGGGAATGGGCTCCTAAGGCCCATTTGTGCTCTAGGGATAAACAATAGCTCTACTTTTCGAGGTCCCATAGACTGCCTTGGCCTCCTAGCTGGCACCCACATTCAGAGGGCTTGGTTTGACCTAATGCTGATTCCCCAGCTTTACGACTAGGGTCTCCGTGCTCTCACTAGATCAGGTCAACTTTTTCTGCAGGTTTTTCCAGCACCATCTTGGCTCCTTTGCAGATCCCTCTTCCCTCTCCGCAACTGGATTCTGTAAGCCTTTTTGATGGCTCTGTTGGGACAGGTATTCTGGAGCTAACTGTAAGCCTTTGGGCAGCTCGGATGGGACAGGTATCCTGGAACTCAGGAGTCACAGAATACTAAGTGTTACAGAGCTCAGTTGGAAAGGTATCCTGGAGAGTGGGAGCCAAGGAGTACCATAGGTCACAGCAGCTTACAGCCCTGTTTGAAGGAGGGCTTCCCCAGTATATCAGCTCTGTTCCAGCAGAAAAGGGGTTCTCCTGCAATGTTGTTTCAGCTCCAGTCCCCTGGAGTGTAACAACTCTGCTCTGTCAAGGGAATATTTCCGCCGACAGAAGTGTTACAATGTTGCTGCTCGCTTTGTTTTGCTGCTCTTCACTGCTGCTCGTCTCTGCCGCCCCTTTCTCTGGGCCACTCTGCCACAAAGGAAGGTCTTCACTCAAAGGTCCTTCAGGGATTTTTATTCTTTCTCCTTCTCTCTCAATAATTCCATGTGGACACAGTGTTCATATAGTTTTTTCCTGGGGGCGGGGATTGGTCAAATTTGAATCCCTGAACTGATTGGCTGTCTTTTTATTTTCTAAGTTGTGTGTGAGAGAGAGACAAACATCAAGAAAAGGTGTGAATTTGGGTAAGTGGGGAGGTGGGAACAATCTTGGAGGAACTGGGGGACAGGAAGGCATGATAAGAATATACTCTATGATCAAAACTTTTTAATTTTTAAAAAATGGAAAAAAAAGTTGAAGATTTGATTCTTTACTCCAATGATCCCAATGTTGAAAAAATATTAAGGTTATGCAATAAATGAGTACCTTTTGCATTTCAGAGAGGAGCTTTTAGCAGTATAGATTTCATCATTTGTTTTCCAGCTGTAGTATTTCAGATGTGCTTTCTCTCATATCCTAGTCCTCTGCCACAGAACTACACCTCCCAGTATTTACCAATAGTGTAACATGCCCCTGTGACAGTGCTAAATATCTTAAATAAACATCTTAAATATTCATGATCACTGCTTTCTTCTCATTTGTGTGATATCTTTGTCCCAAGTCTTAGATATTTTGTTAGTATCAAGGCATCTGTACTGGCCTATACTTGGAGTTCTGACAGCAAAGGCCCTCAGCTGTAGCCACTAAGAGCACCACCTATGCATGTTCCCCTTTTAAAGGGCCCTATCCACATCTCCCCCCTCTCTCTTCCTCTCTCCTTTTCTCTGCCCTTGTTTCCTCTCTCCTGCTGTTCCTATTCCCAGAGGACAGTCTCCTCTCCCTCCCCTTACCCCCCCCTTTTTTTTAGATCCCTTTCCCTAATAAAAAAACCTCTCTGCTTGAACCCTGTTGCATGGCATCTTTCTCACGAGCACTGCTTTTCTTAAATTAAAACATATTTTATTGCTGAATTTTAAATTTTAGTTCTTAAAGATGACATTTTCATTCTCACACTATAGAGAAACAAAGAAGCCCCAATTTATAAAATAAATACTAATTCTCTTTAGATAGTCACATTTTTTTTTTGGCTAAAAAAGATAAAGTATAATCTAAATATGAACAAAATGTCAGGTATTTATGTAACTCTCACAATGTTCTCAACACGTTTCTATGTTTTTCACATTTATCTTCAGCTTATCCATTTAACAAATCCATTTATCCTGAGTGCAGTATTATTTATTCACATTACAAATATGAGAAAACTGAATTTTGGTCCTCTACCAAATAAATATGTTTCCATTATTGGGCTATGAATAAGTGGATCAAGACCTAGACCTACATGATAATTTAATGTTGTAAATAGGATAAAGTAAATCTATATAATTTACCATGGAAATACATGAAATACTTTAAATTTTAAACTTGTTAATATAGTTTTAATTATATTATATTAAGAGATTGTTTATAAAATGATTCACTAAATGTATTTATATATCAACTTTTTTTTATTTTTGGTTTTTCGAGACAGGGTTTCTCTGTGGCTTTTGGAGGGTGTCCTGGAACTAGCTTTTGTAGACCAGGCTGGTCTCGAACTCACAGAGATCCACCTGCCTCTGCCTCCTGAGTGCTGGGATTAAGGGCGTGTGCCACCAACGCCCAGCCTTCAACTTTTTTGCTATATTTACCTTTGATCAATTCCATACCCTCCTGTTTGTATTGATTTCTGTTTGCATAGAAAGACGTCTTCAAGAATGTTCTTCAAAATGCCACAGAGTTTGTTTCTGAGTTATTAAGAATGGATGTGATGTACATTTTTTTCATTTTTCATAAATTTCTGAAATTATTTGAATTTTTCAAATGTTTTTTGTACTTTGCTCCTAGATTTCTCTGCATTCAAGTGATGATACATGTATTTCTGGTTTATTTGTTGCATATCAAACTGATCATCTTGCACATGATAAGTGGGCATGCTGCCAATAAGGTACATTACCATCCCTAAACCTTGCTTTTGAGAAGAAAATATGTAAGTAAAATTCTGGATTAGCTATTCGTTATTAAATTTTGTTAATGCTTCCTATGTTTGCATGATCTCATTAGTATTCATGTTCAGTCTCAAATGGTACACAGTATTTAATTAATAGCACAGTTAGCAGTATCCCTATGCAAAATAATATGGGAAAATTTAAAACTAATTTCTATTTTCTGAATTTTTCAATTTTTCCTTAAAGTTCACATTACATTCATCTAGTGAGCAGGAGTACTGGTCACAAGTACACTGAAAATTCAAATGCCAGACACAGACATATCACATTAACAATCACTTTTATTCCTAACACTACCACATTGCATACATACAGTATGCCTTCCCAAAGCTACATTTACTAATCACTTTCCTTGTAACTATGTGCTTTTATGAGAGCCAAGTATACTCATATCTGACCTGTCTTTCTTGCAGCCCTTCATCCTTATCACCATTATGTGTCTGTGAGATTTTCGTCTTGGTTCTGCATTCCTTCTGCCGATTCTGGAGTTTAAACTCATCATCATTAATGCTACAGCCTTAATGCTGCCCTTTTTTGCTTTCAATGCAGATTTCTATTCTTTCATTGCAATTTTAAACTCTTTCCAATCTTTATTGTGCCACTCTACTTTGCTTCTACCCTCCTCTTAGGTCCACCTTCTTATCTCAACTTATTTTCTATAATCTCATCTTTCAGCTCTTTATTCATAGACTGCAGTTTTTATATTTTATTGAGATTACAAAGCAGAAAATAGTTCTAATTTCTGTTTCCCTTTGTAACTTTTTGCTTTGTAAATCTTAATTGTTTTTAAATTTCCCATCTAACATATAAATTCGCTATTAATATCAAGCATATGGCAAACTGAAGTGCCTTAAAAATATCAACATACAGAACTTCCCTAAGTCTAAAAGTATGTTCGAGGTTGGCCTAGTTATGTAGTTAGCCTCAAAAACTCAAACTCACAATCTTGTTTCAAGTTCCATTAGGATTATGGGTATGTGTCACCACACCTGGCTTAACTATATTTATTCCATATTGCAGGTTATTGACAGAGTTCCTTACTAAGTTAATCATTCAGGGTCTTATGGCTTGTAAAATGTAGGAGGAATTTTAGAATTTTAGAATGACTGACAGCAAATTTTCCATTTTCAATATTTATAGTAAATGTTTGTTATAATTATGACCTAAAAAATTATCCATGAATGATCTAAAGTAGTGAGTTGTTTTTCTTTCCTGAATCAATATTGCCAATTATTATTGAGGCTTTACTCCAAAATATAAATATGTAATCATAAAACTTCACTGCCCTCAGGTCTAAACCATTCCCCCAAATTATTACCTCTTAGTGTATTTAGAAGGAGCAGTCCAAATTGGAGAACCCGGGGCAAAATGCATACATGCATACACATGGATGCACATATGTGCTCTTTTTCATTTCCAATGCATATTGCACAGGTACACACACACACACACACACCCACACCCACACACACACATATATATATATATATATATATATATATATATATATATATATATATATTGCACACTGGTGTTTTGGAACCAGTGCTCATCTTCTGTCTAATATAGCTGTGACTCAACAGCCAACCCATGCCTGCTACCTGTCATGGATTCTGCATTTCCAATCCAAAGAATAGAAAATGTGAATGTGGAGTTCTGCTTCTGCTCTGTCCTTCACATTGGCAGTTTTGATCTCCTGCAAGTGACAAGTTATGTGCTAATGTCAGCTGACAATTGTGTTTCTCTTTTCCACTCTATGAATATTGTAATTAGAGAAAATTCCTCTAAGATTTTGGCAGTAGATTAGTTGTCAATCTTACTTTCTTGGTTTATTATGCACTCTTGTCTCTTTCTGTGTTTTCCTAGACACTGTGTCATGAAAATCACAAAGGCTGAATGGGGAATGATCTTGAAATGCTCTCTTAAGCTGCATACTTCTCTGCTCCATTTGTCTTTTCCAAGTACTTACATGTATACATCTACACACACATGAAAAAAAATAGCTGAGAAGTCTGAACATAGTGTTTCTAATATAATAACAAGCAGAGCAAATGTTAGTATAATATGAAAGAAAAATGGAGGACGTTCCTTTGAGAAAGTTTGCTCCACCCCCATTTCTCTGGCAGGGAAAAGCTCTGAAGCTAAAAGAAATAGAACAGAAGGAGATTTTTAGATTACAAGAACGGATGCTTAAGTTTATATGACAACTTGTTTGAGTCATGTAAATTTCAGGATCTAGCTAACTGCTATCTGTAGTTATGCTTTTTTTTTCCCTAGAAAACATCATTGTTTAAATTAGTAAAGAAAATAAATCAGGTTGACTCTCTGCAGTGCAGATGGATTCCTTCCAGCTCATGGAAGAGCCAGATTGAATAAGAAAGAGGGAAGAAAGACTGGGTTTATACCCTCCTGGGATTATTGCTTGAAGTGAGACTTTGATCTCCCATTTTTACCTTTTGTGTTCTCACTTTCAACATCAGACTGGCATACTTACCATTGCCTACTCAATTTCCACGAATGACATAAGGTTCATGCACACAACAGGCTTTCCCAGATATCCAGTTGAAAGACAGTGAAGCTTGGCTTCTATAATCATGTGAAACCACTCTTTTCTTTTCTTTTCTCTTCTTTTCTTTTCTTTTCTTTTCTGTTTTTCTTTTTCCTCTCTTCTCCTCTCCTCTTCTCTCCCCTCCTCTCCTCTCCTCTCCCTTCCCCTCTCCTATCCCCTCCCCTCTCCTCTCCACTCCTTTCCTCCCCTCCTATCTCTACTCTTCTTTTCTCTTTCTTCTCTTCTCCTCCCTTCCTCTTGCCCTTTCCTCCCCCCTTCCCTCACCTCTCCTCCCCTCCCCTCCCTTCTCTCCTATTTCTCACCCAACCTCCTACTATCTGTGTCTCCTCATACTTAAGTTAGTACATGTGTGTACTGGTAGTTAAAAGGTCTATCTTTTTGGAGCACCTTGGTATTGATAACTGGGTGCTTCCTTAACAAATAAAAATGTGGTATCTGCTTCAGTGGCCAAATGAGTTTTGAGGCTCATAATGAAACTTGATACTTCCGCCCTATAAGAGGACTCAGATAAGACACACCTATTTCACATGCCTTACAAGACATATATCATTTTGTATAGGATAGCAGTAGAAATATAGATATTAAGGATGGTTCTGACATGATACTGACAGAAATCATGATCATTTTATTAGACTATACAGAAAAGACAAACCTTATTTAAAAACAAGGAAGAATTTAAATCAATTGTCCTGTTCTGGTTCATTGTAGAATGCATAGAACATAAAAAATAAAGTTGGATATTCTTCTAAGATTTCTAAGCAATGTGTTGAATAGGGGGCTGGATTTTTCTGACTGCTTTTAGTAAAAATTAAGAAAAAAGAGATGCTTTGAAGAAGGCATTATTAAGGAAATCTCTCAGCCAATTCGGATGTAGAACAATGAAACAGGCATGTCTGAAGACTGTCTAAGTATGAGGCTAATCAACCATTAATAAATGTAGTATAACTGGGAACTAAGAACCTACCCCACCCCCAGCATGAGCTACTACAGAAACAGATTATACCATCACAAGCCATGCCAGTGGAGATTAACAGAGACAGGGAAACTGGATGCAGAAATAGCAACCCTTCAAGGAAAGAGGACTCTATGAAGATTCTAAGGTCAGAAGGCTCTAGCTTCTACAACAGCCTTGGAAAAACAGCTAATTTGTTTATGCTGCCAAATGTAGGATGGTCTTTGGTTTTAGAGGTCCTGGATGCTCCCATCCTTTTCTCTACAGGAGGACCAGAATTTGTATCGATATGAGTGGAGTCACTGCAAGAGTATAGAAGCACAATAAGTGCAGTAAACAAACAAACAAACAAAACAAACAAACAAACAAACAAACAAAACTGTAGAGGTGACATGACTATTCCAGAAGCTGGCAGGACTGAGAATGGAGGCAGAGGATTACTCTAACAATTGAAGGCAATATGCAGAGGACAAAAGGCAGCAGAGCTCATGCTCATGCTAACCAATTCTAGTTTGATGGTTTGGAATTAAGTCTATCTCAGCATGGATCATGTAAGTACAAGCCAATCATTACATTATCCCCCATTCCCCACCCCACATATACATCAAACACACAGTGTGAGTGGTTAAACAATAGTAGAAATCAAGATCCTGTTGGGTTGATATTTTTCTTTCAAATTAAACCTGAAAAGGTGATTATACTATTAAATTTGGTTAAACAAACGGAAGACTAGACTAAAGGCTTAGACACTGTAAAATTAATAGTTTCAAATAACAATAGCAATCAGACATATGCTAGCAAAGAAAAAAATTAAAGTTCATATGTTAGTGATTTTGTGTCACTGTATGGAACATCTAAGAGACAACAGGTCAAAGTGGGCAGGCATGTTTTGGCTCACAAATTTCAAAAGTTACAGTCTTTGGTGGGAACTGAAAACCATAGTAAAAGACGTGTGCAGTAGAGGAAGTTGGCCCCCTCCTGGAGGACAGGAAGGAGAGATATGCCTATGCAACCAGGCTTCCTTCTTTCTCTATTACCCTGGTTCTGTCACTCATGTGTAGGGCAAGTCTTCAAGTATTCCCTACTTACTTCAGTGTCTCAGAAAGCCCTCTAGCAGACATAGCCAGATGTGTGATTTACCAATATTCTAGGAATCTCTCCATTTAATCATGGTAAAAAGGAACATGAGCAACTACAAACTAGCACTTTGGGACAAGACACTCCACTGAGCCAGATGTATCAAAGGGAGGAAATTGTGGACCTAGAATCGTTGTTTGAGACATACTGAAGAAGGCTAAGAAATTCTGGAAGCTTCTGTTAGGTCATATAAAAGAGAGAGATCAGACAACACCTAGATAGTCCCTATGGATGACTCACAGAGAAGTTTATGCTGCCCAGTTTCTAAAATGTAAAGGCAAATGAGATTGTAAGATTGGTCCTGTTCAGAGGGGTATGACTGCAAACTTTAGAAGTGAGTATAGAACTTGGTGTAACCAAGCAAAAAGACACTCATAGGTAGAAAGCAGTGTAGAAAAGTGGGTATGAGAACACAAGTGTTATGAAGGGGAAAATAGGTAAAATGGAGGATTTTAACTGGAGAAGGGTAGAGAGGTAGAGGAATGGAGGAAGGAGAAATGATATTTAGAATGTTTGAAAGGGTTATAGGGAAACATATTTTATGCTCACTTAAAAATGCATAGATTGTATGTTTGGTGTGTGTGTGTGTGTGTGTGTGTGTGTGTGTGTGTGTGTGTGTGTACTTTAAATAAAGTTATGTGACTTGAGTTGATAATGGCCACCAAAAGAGACTTAGATATAGAACCTGATGAGTTCATTTATTATTGCTTCTATGTATATCTGTTTAAAAGTGACTTCTTGGAATTGAATAACCTATAAATGACTTATACCTGGAAAAGTCTGAGACTTCCTCTATCAGCAATCAATAATTGTCTATAAATCTTTACCTAACAGTGGAACCTTATGTGATTTTCCTCATCCACATGGGGATGTAAACTGGTATTGTCATTATTCAGGTCTTATTTAGGTGACCATATTTCTGAGATTTTATCTGTGTAGCTTCACTGTCATATATAGACAAAGTAGTCTTACAGCAGACTTCCTGGTCTTTCGGCTACTACAATCTTTTTTCTCTCCTCTTCCATGATATTCCCTGAGCTGTAAGTATTGGGATGGTATTATAGATGCATCAATTGATGTTGGACAGCAGATGGTCAATTGTTCTATGGTTTTGGCTACTCTTGGATTTTTGCAATGATATATGCTGCAGAAAGAAGCTTATTTGATGAGGGGTGAGAGTTACATTTATTTGTGAGTAGAAAAATAAATCTTCAAAATGCAATTAGGAATTATAACAGTTTAGGTAACTAACATTATCAGGTTCATCTCTAGTTAGGTGGCTAGGTTTACTCTGCCCAGAATGAACCCCTTCCATTTGAGTAGACCTTAAATCCAACTAGAGAACTGAAGGTTAAGCCTACCATGTAAGTGCCACTGTTGCCCCTTTGAAGATATATTCATGTGCTGGTCATTGTTTTTGTAGGCCTTATATCTAGGTTGGATTATTGATTGCTTTTCCTTTCTTGGAAGATTGGAGAGCACCTTCAGATACTGTGAGAGCTAGGCCTTCGGTGATATGCTTCCCTTAAGAGTCATCTAACAAAAACGGAACTGCTGGACATGAGACATTTCTTTTGGAGATGTTGGTTAGTGGATTCCAAGGAACTTGGAATATGAGTGTCTCTTTGCTTTTAGTTGCCTTCCATAACTTGAAGGTAAGATGCTATTACTAGTAATATCACACACACACACACACACACACACACACACACACACACACACTTCAGACAAAGGACTTGAAGAAGTTGACCTGAAATGGACTTGGAATTCTCCTCCCTGGTTACTCTGAAAGTATAAAAAAAAATGCTATGGAATTTGTCAAGAGAGAAAAGGAACCAATACCCAGATATAAAGCCTAAGAATCATCACAATGACCACCATGATACCATGTCCACAAGCATGCAATAATGGTACTTATATTTTGGTGGTAACTCAGAGCCATCCAATTTGACTAAAGGGTCACTCAATAGGAGGGAATTTATACCTAGTACCACAAACTTACCCAACTAACTCTGGCTGGTGATGTAATGGACCTTAAAGGACAGCCTACTACTATCATCTTCCTAAACTAGTATAATTTCTAACTGCATTCTAAATCCTTCTCCTTCTAACCATAGGTAAGCATAGTTCTCAACCATCATCAAGGAAGCACCTTTTGGCAGCAGTCTAAGACCATAACAAAAGATGTAACTGGTTAAAATGCAGAAAACAATTGACCATTGGCTTGTCAAAATAAACTGGTGCATCTACAATAAAACCCCTACACCAAAGGATCAGGGGATATCACAGAGAATGGAGGAGAAAATAACAAGAGTCAGAAGATCAGGATGTTTGCTGCAAGATAGTGTCTTCTATCATATGACAGGCAAGCTGCACCCATGAACTCTCAACACTATAGTCACAAAAATAAGACCTACAAATAAAAATACCAGTGGATATGTCAATATGATGGGAGAAATCTCAGAGACTTATCCCCAGATTAAGAGATGAATGCAATTAATGGCTTCTGAGAGATGGAGAATCAGTCTTTTTCAGGTATGAGCTCCAAATAAATTATCCAATCCTAAGTAGCCAGCCTGTGTGTGTGTGTGTGTGTGTGTGTGTGTGTGTGTATGCATAAGCAATGTTAAAGGGCCTTGACAGTTTTTATTCACGTACACATGTGTGTATTCATATCAATGGTAATTTTTAAAAGTGAGGTTATGGATTTGAAGGAGTGGAATGGGCATAGAAATAGTTAAAAGGGGGAAGAAGAAGGGGAAGAAATGATATTACTACCTTGTTTGTGTATGAAATTCTCAAGCACACACACACAGATGATGTGAAATTGGGAAGGAGATGTGTTGGGGTGATAAAGAGGAGGATAGATGGGGAAGTGGGGTGAATATGATCTTATTTCATTGCATATATGTATGAAATTCTTAAGAATAAATAAAGATTGCAAAAAAATGAGATTGACAAGTCCCAGCCAAAAGTAAATTTCAAAAGCACAACTGATTTTGCAAAACTCAGGTACTAAGAATGGATACCATGGCAAAATTTTGTTGTTGTTTTTTTTTTTTTTTCAGCTGGTGTCTTATTATGCAGCCTACTCTGGCCTCAAACTTCTTCTCTTCAGTCTTCTAATTCCTTTGATCTTAGACATGCACATGCCCAGTGAAACAGAACTTTAGGTAGACCTATCTCTGTTGAAAACATTGAGGGAAATATTGAATTAGATAAATCTTTCCTACCCGTGATCACCTCTCATCTGTTCTATTTCCAATCTTTCCTGACTTCAAACTTCATTTATCACTTTTGCCTGGGGGTTCAGGACCTATATGGAAGAGTGTATTGTTGCATCAGCACTTCCTGAACACTTTGTTCTCTAGTAGTCTTTTGTTTTTGTTAGTTGTGTTTATTTTGTAAGTTTGCAACTTACCACTCAGTCTGGACAGAGCTATGCAGATACCATCTTGGTCTGGCTTGATTTAGGCTTAATGAAGGAGAGATTCAATAGAAGTTTAGCAGGTAGAGACTGTTAAAAGTGTTGTCTAACCTTTAATTTTCATTGATGGGAGGCATCGGGTAAAGCAAGTTTGCTAACCAACAGTAGAACAAAAATGACCTTCTTAGACCCATGCTGATGAGGTGGCTGTTTTACTGAGATCCTTAACGTTAGTTAGATATTTGCAGTGATGGACTGAATAGAATGTTTTCTTTCCCTGATTACATTAGTTGAGACAATACCAGAGGCTCAATTCTCCACTTGGCACCTGGGCCTATCATTCTGTCTTGTTCTACTTGTCAAACAAGTTTGAAACTGTCACCAGCATCCTGACCAATTCACACTGCTGTGTCTTCCTTGGCACAGACATCTGGAGAGTTGAGGCCCTGAAGTCAAAACTCAAATTTTCATTTTCCCTAAGTCCCAGCAAGGCAAGGCCCTGGATAAAAGGAAAAAAAAAACCCCAACAAATATTGGATACACAATCATCCAATCTATGACCTCTCAATTCACAGTCACTTTTCATTTTCTGCTTCAAAAACATGATTATGTGTTCTGCTTGGGATGACCCCTGCGCTCTGAACGGAACTTTTGGACCATGTTATATGGCTTAACTCCCTCAAGCCTTCCCTGTGCTCCCTCTGGCATCAATAAGTTATCTCCCTTATCTTTGCCAGTATTCTCAATTGTATTTTCATTCCTTCTGCCTCAGCCCCCATTCTTCTATTCTCTAACACTACTTACACAACCTATGTGGCAATTTTTCCTCATGGTGTCAGGGGAGAGACAGATGAGCTATTGCAGTTTCTTTTCAAGATTCATAATTACATTTCAATAACAAAAAATATTGGTTGGTAAACACTGTCCTAGGTTCTGATAATAAAGTTATCAAAAACTGTTAATTCCTGTCCCCAAAGGGGATCACAATCCTATGAGAAACCAGAAAGATGCATAAACATGTATTTATGACACAATGGGAGAAAACTCTACAGAAAAGACATCCATTAAAAGTACAAGAATATCAGTGATGGGAAATTACAGCTTGCATACAGGTGAGAGGAAGTTTAGGTTAGGCCCAGTATTGAAATAGTTGGGTTCTTTTCTATATGCTCAAAGAATTTATATTGAACCAAAAATGGCAGAGAGCAGACATGTCTGCTCTGATTTGTTTTATATGTAAGGAACCTTACTCCTACTGGTCAAAGTAAAGCTGCTGCTGGGAATGCATGTTGACCAGAAAACCTGCCAGTAATTAGTAGATATATAAATAGAACATTGATGGGTCTGTCCAGGATAGTATTTCCTTCTTCTTCTATATGAAACTACATGGTCTTGCCATCTTCATCATATTGGAAGCATGTTATTAGGAAAAACATAGCCTCTAAGATTGTTCTAGTAGTTCAAGAGTTATGATACTGCTTAAGTTTGGATGTTGACTAGGCCCCTTAAGCTTATATATTAAAGGCTTGGACCCCATGGTAGTACTACATGCAGAGTCAGACATTTGACAACTAGGGTCTTGTGAGGAGTTTTCAGGTCACTAGAGTCATGTTTTGCTAAGGGTTAAGGAACCCTCAGCCGTCTCCTTACTCCCTTTGCTCCCTGTGAATGAGAAAAGTGATTTCTGTAAAGGATACATTCTTCCCAAAATCTGCTGCCATTCCACAGACAAAAGAAATAGAACTAACATGTAATGGACTGGAAGCTTCAAAATTATGAGCTAAAAATAAAGCTTTCCTTTTCATAAGTCAATTATTTTGGTCAGTTCATTATTGTAACAGAAGAATAACATAGGATTGATATTGCTTTCTTAGTGCATTGACCTTGATGTAAAAGACATCATTTTGTTTCAATTTACTGATACACAAACTTTATTGTTGCACTTTGAGAAATATGTGAGAATATAGGACAGTTATTGGATCTAAACTAACTTTGTTATTCCCATCCTCTTTGGAGAATAGTGAATGCACTATCAAAGAGTTGTCCTTAATATATATGCTGGTGGTAGAAGAGCACAAAGGTCATTTATGAAAAATGGATTGGCCTGGGAGTGGTCATACACTCTTTTAATCCCAGCATGTCGGAGCATAAGGTAGACAGATCTTTGTGAGTGCCAGACCAAACAGGGCTACATTGAAGACCCTGTTTCAAAAAAACAAAAAACAATCAAAGAAACAGTTTGGCAGGAAATAAGGAGATTAATGTGAGATACTTAATTGATTAATATGATGGTTTGAAGGGAAAGTATTCCATAAGTCTTGGACATTTGAATATTTGGTCATTAGTAGGTGGCTATTTTAGAAGAATTAGCAGGTGTAGCCTTGCTGGAGGAAATATGCTACTGGAGGCAAGTTGGAGGTTTCAAAAGTCTCCAACAATTCCTAGTGTGCTCTCTCAGCGTCCCATTTGTGGCTCTCAGCTGCTGCTCCAGTTCTCTGCCACCTGCTACCTCTACTACATCATTCCCCTTTCCCTCAGATCATAAGCTGCAAATACTCCCTTTCTTTTATAAGCTGCCTTTGTTACTATGTTTTAGCACAGCAAAGGAAAATTAACTAATACAGTTATCATTGCTTGAATTATTCTTAACTAGGTTAGTGTTTATTTTCACTCATTTTCCTTATGAGCTGACCCCAGTGTTTTTCAGTTATAGTTTGTGACCATCCTTTTGTGCAACAGAAATAGAGAAAATTAGTGTTTCATGGAATATCTTTGTGTTAATCACTTTGAGATTGTTGCTGCAGAATAAAATGATAAGGGCAGTAAATATTATCATGATAGCTGTCTTTGAAATAAAGGTCAATATTATACCTGCTTGCTGATTGGTGAGAATAATATACTGTTCCTATTATTAATAATATTAATTAAGCCCTACTGATTTAGCTGATCCTTTGGTCCCATTTATAGGAAAAACCTAATGTTCTTCCTGAGCATGATTTGGCATAACTTAGCACATCGTTGATAGAACTGAAAATCGGTGCCAAGATCTTCTTATCATTTTATTAGCATTTGGCACTTGGATTTTAAATGTGTATTGGGCTTCCTCTGAAACACATAGAAAATATTTTTGTGTAAAAGAAGACCTTTGCTCAGTAGGATATTCTATTGGATGGAGAAGGACGGCTCTTTGCATATTTGGTACTGCTCAGCATATCTACTCTGCTGCCAATGAAGTGGCTAGCATCCTTTCCCAGATAGCAGATACATGTAGCAGAAAGCTTGTTGCAGCTTTGGAGATAAGGCACTGACAGGATTACATGGCCGTTTATGTTGGAGAATCTACTCAGTATTGGAAGCAGAGACATGCCTGGCTACTTAGGGACCAAAGGATCAACTTCTCTTTTACACTTACTCCATCAAGTTCACCTATGAATGCTGTGCAACATGCAAAAAAAGGGACAAGATGATCCTTGTTTGAAAACTGAACTCACAGAGGATAATTTAGAGGTTTCCTCATTCAAATGAATTCCCTTCCATGTTTACTCCTGTGCTTTGAATTTCCATGTGCATTTCCAATTTTGGATTAAGGCATTAAAGGCTTTCATTAAACAAAACCAATGTTACCTAGCAGGGGTAAAGCATTTGCTCTTTGTTGCTAATATCTTACTGTGAGTAATTAAAATAAGTCTTATTTCTTCAGTGAAGCCTTAAGAAATAATAATAGCAACATTAAGAAACTTAAAACTTATTGCGTGCTACAATATACAAAGCAGTCTGGGTTGTCTCCTTACTTGTTCTGTGTCATAATCTTAGGAGATGAGAAAAGCAAAAGGGAGTTGATATTCTTATTGAACAGAGGGAGACTCCAGGACTCTGACTGGTCATTTGGTACTTTAGGCACATACTAGAGGACTGGATTGTAGGATGAGAGAGGTGGGAGTGGGTGGGAAAGGAGCACAGCCAATGGGAGATTTGACTTTCTTTGGGCCAATAGAGAGCATACTAAAGGAAGTATACATGGAGGGTTGGGACTATCAAGGAAGTTTGAATGATGCCCCCAACCAACCCAGAAGAGTACCCTGCCTGTCCTTGAGAATCTGTCAAGGGTTAGGTATCACACTAGCAACTCACATACAATTTTACATAATCTTCCATAATCTGACAATACAAGGAACTCCCTGTGGTCATAGATCAGGACATGGCCATTTAGGGAAAAAATAATTTTTTAAAAATGGCAAAATATTTTCCTATTTCTAACCCCCCATATGTTTTGCATCCACATGCAACTAGAGTACAAGAAAGCAAATGGAGAAAAGGTCACAGCAGGGCCTTGAAAACAAATTTCCCTTTCTTCGCATCTGTCTCAAGCTTGCTCTCTCTGCCCTTCACCTTTCCATTAACTCTGTAATCCTACAAAGAACAGAAATGTGATCACATGCTGACCAAAGTAAGGGCTTTAAAAATTTCTAGCTGGGCACATTTTTCCCCATTTCAAAATTTCTAATTTCCTTACCCAGATTCATTAGGAATGAAGATGGCAACTTTCACATTTTTTAAAACAGTAACTTCTCTATTTTTGAATTAAAACTAATGGGTTACCTTTTCATTTTGTTTTAAAAATCCAATTTTCCCTCATATTGAATAACATTCCCACTACATGTTTGTTGCCTGTGTCAAGAATTAGCAGCAAGTACTTTGAGATAAATATGACTTACCAAAAGTTTCTGATCAGAATTTTCCCAAGCAAGAAGTCATCTTGGAGCTAGAATAATGCAATGGCTCAGTAGTTAAGAGAAATTAATATGCTTCTAGATGACCGCAATTTGGTTCTCAGCACCTGCCTATGTCAAGCATCTTATAGCTACCTGAAACTCAAGCTCCTAGGCATCTGATACCCTCTTTTGGCCCCTTCAAGCATCTGTACATACACACAGACACACACACACACACACACACACACACACACACACACACACACACACAGAGAGAGAGAGAGAGAGAGAGAGAGAGAGAGAGAGAGAGAGAGGGAGACATAACAGTAAAAATAAAGAAACAAGTATTTCCTTAAAAAAATGAGGTATCCATTTTTTCCTTGAAAAAATTAGGTATGGGGGATGTCTTATATAATGGGAAATATCCTGATTTTACTTTGACAGCAGCTCTTGCTTTTGCTGTAAACAGGATTTACTCTCCTTGATTGAAAGTTGGCTATGTTGATATGTTGATATGTGACATCTGCTTAAAAATACACATTAAGAAAACAATGATCAAGAGACAACAGTAACTGATTGGGCTTAGAGGTGATCTAACAACTCTCCTTTCATTGTGTAGTGACCTTCAGGAGCCTGTATAATTTCTCCACTTCTCAGTGTCCTCACCTGTAAAGTGGGAGTAATAACCCCTCACTTCAGAGACACTGTCAGATCTAATAAACTCAGATGAGGGTCTCTGAAACCCAGGGTAAATGGTACCATGTGACTGCAGATGATTAGTTCCCTTATTATTCTGGCATTCACCCATAAAGCTTATCCATCACATACAGTTCCAGATGAAATAGGCAGAGCAATGAATTCTGCAACTGCATCCAATGGCAGTTTGCCCTGAAGATAAAGTCTGTCACACACAATCTCTCCCCAGAGCAAGCTTAAGCTGGCTTCAGTCTTGATGTAGGTGATCTGCCTGCCATGGTGAACAGAGGCAGTTTAACTAGAGCTAATTATGGCCAGCCATGGTTCCCAAGCCAGAAGCTCACCTCTGACCATGATGGGATGTGCAAAGAAACTCTCTGTACAGGATAACCAGGCAGAAATATGTGCACACCAATATGGGCAGACTTCTGAAGAATGCCAAGGACAGTTTCACCTCAGAAGACTTGGATAAATATTTCTCTAAGGAGGAAGAACATCCCAGAGGTCTATTGGCCTTGCAGATTGCTCTTTTTGAGAGTAGCCAATTATTTATCTTGGATGTTGCTGTTGTGGCACAAATGTAATATGTTTGTTCCTAGAAGTGACGAGGCAAATCATTGACACATGAGGCAGTAATAGGTACCCAGACTATCATAAGAGATTTGGATTTAAGGTGAGGAAAAAGAATTGAGAACAAATGGGATGAAAGTAGGAGCAATTGAGAGATGAGAATTCGAGGAGCTAAGAACTTGATGTGATCCGACTGATACCATGATGATAAATCATAAGGTAAATTACATATGGCCTGCTTATCCAAAGAGACTAATTCCATTACTACCACTTTAATATGAATCACCACTTTTTTCTGAATACATACATTGACAGCTTTTCAACTGTTCAAAACATGTTCAACCCTCACTTTATTATATTTATTCAACACACATCAACCTTCTGGGAACAAAGTTTATATCTTTCAAAACTCTCTTTTCTATTGCATTTAATACCACAGTCAGATTCTTACTATTGTTTCTTGGTTTCCAGAGTTCATCTTTAATATTATTCCCCTAATATGCTGCTCACTAAACTTGAGCCATGTTAGTTTTCTCTGGCCTCTGAGAGCCAAGGCTTCACCTGCCCCAGAGCTTTATAAATGTCCTTCCTACATGTTATTTCCAGCCTGAGTTACATCACTACATTCATCACTATGGCACTAGACTACAATCCTCATCACTTGTCAATGTAAAAGTAAATCATCTCCCACCAGAAATGGAGGAGTGTTCCCCTTACTTTGCATCCTCTCCATGATAAGCTATCATCAGTAGTTTTGGTCTTAGCCATTCTGTCTAGTGTAAGGTGGTATCTTAGAGTCATTTTGCTTTCCATTTCCTTGATGGCTAAGGATGTTGAGCAATTTTTTTAAGCGTCTTTCTGCCATTTGGGTTTCTTCTTTTGAGAATTCTCTGTTAGATCTGTAACTCATTTTAATTGGGTTATTTAGTATTTTGATATCTAGTTTTTTGATTCCTTTATATATTTTGCAGATCAGCCCTGTGTCAGATGTGGGGTTTGTGAAGATATTTTCCCTTTCTGAAGGTGGCTATTTTATGTCATTCACTGTGTCCTTTACCTTACAGAAAATTCTCAGTTTCAGGAGGTCCTTTTTATTAATTGGTGCTCTCAGTGTCTGTGATACTGGTGTTCTATTTAGGAAGTGGTCTCATGTTCCCATGCATTCAAGGCTACTTCCCACTTTGTGTTCTATGAGGTTCAGTGTGGCTGTATTTATGTTGAGGTCTTTGATGTCCATTTGGATTTGAGTATTGTGCATGGGGATAGAAATGGATCTATTTGCATTCTTCTACACTTTGGAAATAAGTATGTTAGTTTCTCAGAAAATTGGGAATCAATCTACTTCAAGACCCAGCAATATCACTCTGGCATATATCCAAAGGATGCACATTGATACCACAAGGACAGAAAATTCTCAGTTTCAGGAGGTCCTTTTTATTAATTGGTGCTCTCAGTGTCTGTGATACTGGTGTTCTATTTAGGAAGTGGTCTCATGTTCCCATGCATTCAAGGCTACTTCCCACTTTGTGTTCTATGAGGTGCTCAATCAATTGTGTTCAGAGCAGCCAGCATTATTCATAATATCCAGAATCTGGAAACAACCTACATGCCCCTCAACTGGAGAATGGATAGAGAAAATGTGGTACATTCACACAATGGAGAATTATTTACTCAGTGGGGGGAAAACAATGAAATCTTGAAATTCATAGGCAAATGTATGGAACTAGAAGAAACCATTCTGAGTGAGGTAACCCAGTCACAAAAAGACAAACATGTTATGTGCTCATTCACAAGTGAATATTTGACATAAAGCAAAGGATAACCAGTCTATAGTCCATGACCCCAGAGAAGCTAGGTAACAAGAAGAACCCTAAGGAAGACATACATTGACCCTTCTGGGAAGAGGAAATAGACAAGATCTCCTGAGAAAATAGGGAGCATGGTGGGTTACAGGTTTGTGGCTTGAGAAGTCTATGGGGCCACTGGCAGTGGGACTAGAATTTATCCATAGTGCTTGAACTGGCTTTTTGGAGTCCATTCTCTTTGGAGAGTTACTTTGCTCAGACTAGACATGGGGGGGGCTTGGTCCTACCTCAAATTGATATGCCACACTTCATTATTGACACCCACTGGGGGAAGCCTTACCCTCTCTGAGGACTGGATGGGGAGTAGAGTGAGGGGGGTGAGGTGGAGGGAGAAGGAGGAGGGGAGTTACGGGAAGTGGGAAGTGGGATTGGTATGTAAAATGAGAAAAGATTGTTTTAAATAAAAAATAAAAAGTAAATAATGTCCCTTGCTAATGTGCTATTTCTTATTGGACTACTTCATGGGTTTTCTACAAACTGTAATCGTTCATTCATTGGTTCATTTGTTCACTATTGCTTAGTTTATTTGATAATTGGTTGGTTCTCCAGAAGATAAGGTTTTAGAGAGAAAGAACTTGCCTTCAGCCACACACTTAGGAAAGCATCTGGTACAGACAGAAGTAAAATTTCTTAATGTGGCTTATTGAGTAACAAGTGCTTAATTGAGTACTCACTACAAGTCACACAATATAGTGTCTTCTTTATAGACAATCACACATTTCATAAATGACCAGGGAGAGCTGCAATTTTTATACAACTAAAGTGATATGTAGAGACCCAGATTCATGCAGAAAATTGCAGTATGTATTTAACACATTGTAACATAAGCTTTCTTCCCTGCTTCTAAAGCCAATCTGCTGCCACTGTCCCCTGAGTTGAGTGGCTAGGTAAGCATTCTAGATGAAGGTGTTAATCTTAAATCTTTTCTTGATAACATTGAACACAGATGGGCTTGGAGGTATTTTTGAGTATTTTGCAATCTAGGAGCAAGCCCTAAGCTGCTATTCACCTTGTAAAATGTCCCAGAACTTTGTGAGGAGTTTCTATCTAATTTAAGTTATGTAGATATATAATTGAGGTATACAAATAAATAATGTAGTTACTCATACTTAATCACAAATCAATTTTCAATTGTTTAGTGTGCGTATAATCTCACATTTATTAACTATGCAGCAAATTTGCATACTAATGAGATGGCCACAACATTGTTTTGTTTTACTATGAAGAATTGAATGTTGGCTGAATATTTGATAATGCAAAATATAGAGAATATTCAGTGTTTTTCAGAGTTGACTAATATTTTGATTTCATAACTGTCAGTGCTGAAAACACAGCTTCACATAAATACACATTTTTAAAAAGGCAGAAGTGTATGTAGTGCCATTTCAGAAATTGTTGGAAATTCTGTCCTAATTTCAAGCCAAAATGCATTTAATGATTTTGAATGAAAATCAAGTCAGTAACTCAAACAGAAAAATTTAAAACCCAACACTCAAACAAAATACAACCCAAAAATACAGGAGTTAAATTCTTGCATGCTGAGCAATGATATTTGGAAAAGATTAGAAATCTTTGCTTTCTGTAATTATACCAAAACCTTGCTTTCCTGTGATTATTCAGAACCTTTTAATTATATATATATATATATATATATATATATATATTATATATATGTGTGTGTGTGTGTGTGTGTGTGTGTGTGTGTGAAAATCCTGTAGTTCCTAATGTACAGTCGTCACTGATGGGGTTCAAGGTGTTTCAGGATTCGGATGTGAGGCATGTGTATTGCCAAGTGCATATATGGTATGTTCAGAACCAATGCTTCTGGGAAGTGACACAGTATAGACCCTTTCAGAAACATCTCTGGTTCATTTTCTATTTGATTTCAAATTGAGTTTTGGCCATTTTACATTTAGAAGCCATCTACTGTTGACAAATATCTTCTGAATCCCACATTATGTTGCTCAACCCCAGGTAGTATTGTAATCTACAGTTTAAGAAGCTTGGCTCTAGAAGAGAATTAGTAAAAACCTTGAGAAAATGAGTGCAAACCACATCTCTGGTTCATCTTAGGAAAAATTCTCACTTCTTTTCACGGCACTGCTTGCCTGTGGCATCTCTGTCTTTGGCTCCTGATTGCTCCTTCCTGGAGGGAAGTTAAGAGAGTATAAAAATCATTTCTCTTCTAGGGTTCACTTGATTTCAATTAAGAAGTCTGAACATTTAACAGTATAAATACCTATAGAGAAAAAAGCCCTGCTTAATTAAAGAGTAAAGAGATTGTGACTTTTCCTGAACTTTGGCATTTTACCTGTGGTATTTTGTGTGTGGGTGGAAGTGCTTTCATAATTAATACAAACAAACATGATCAGTTTTCATAAATGAGACAAGTTACCAGGCCCACAGTGGCACTTTTTCAGTTCTTTTAATAACTTACATGTGTGAATAGAGATTTCTAGAATCATACAGATACTTTTCCAAAAAGACTTTTATAATTTTTTCTGAGATTATTGTGGTGGTTAGGAAGCAATTGCCTTTGGAGTAGAAAAAGATACAAAGATAAAGACCTAGATGTATTCAAAGCATCATATTTTAACTGGAGTCATCAAAACAACCTCAAAAAAACACATGGAGATGGAGTTAATCAACTGTGGTGGTACAGCTGTAGGCCGTTGCAAATGCCAGCTAAACTAAGATCAGAACAGTTAGTTAAAATGAGATCTGCTTGCCCAGGATATGTTCAGTGTCTTGAGGTATGTTGGACTTTGAAATTCACAGCTAGTCTCTGTGTGCTGTTCTGGACTAGCAGTGAAGACAGAAGAGTGATTCTACATTACTGTAAGTAGTCCTCCCTGGTTCTCATAGGCAATTTTCCTGTACCCCTTGGTGGTAGGTGATACTTTAAGTATGAGAAAAAGAGAGGTTCAAGGAGGTCCTGGAAGCACATATACACTAGGAAGTCTGAGAGATTTGACTGGTTTTTAGTAATTCCGTGTTCCTTCCACCACACCGTGGGATCTTTGGAAAACAATATTTGTAGCATAATGCATAATCTTCCAAGGGCCAGAGGTGTGCAAATAGAGGCTTTGTTTTGTTTTCCTTTTTGCTGACTTTATGAGATGGTCTTCTTTCTTCAAATTTTAATGTGCTGTGTCAGGAGAAAATACATAATGAGTGCTCTGGATTTTCTGTCTTTTGAGCTGATTCTGTAAGATGTGTCACATACCTCTTCCTTAGAGAGAGTAATTAATGGGGTGTATTGTTGTTTCCATCTGATATCATCTAAGGAAGAATTTTGTTTTAGGCACACAGTGTGAGAGTGAGAAAGGCAGTGGAGGGACACTGCTAAATTTGTGCATTAGTATTGGATAATATTTCAAATAAGATATGCAGTGGAATAATAATTAATTGGGAAATGTCCTTTGATCTTCATAGAGAGATTTTCTTATTGAGCTTGAGTTATAATTTTTTCAACAAGGTCACTGTCCCTTTATGTTTGACTGTAGACTGAGATTATGGATGGGGTAGGTGTGACAGACAAAAAAAAAAAAAAACAAAATCAAAACACTGAACCTTCAGTATAGAGCCAGTGATTCCTCCTTGGGCTAGTTCACTGTGCATTTCATCCATGCCACACAGGGATCCTCAGGAGTTATTATTTTCCTCTCAAGTAAACAAATTTGGTTACAGGGTTGAAAAAGACAAGCAAATAGAGAGGGGGAAGTTGTATCTCATTTTATTACCCTTTTGTGTAATAATAGTAAAAGTTTTGTAGGGAGGATTGCATACAGTAAAACAATCATTTGTCAAAGGGTAATCTTACTGAACTAGTTTGCCCTTAAAAGAGCCCTTGTGTGTCATACAGTACACAGTGTTCATAAAGAGTTGGACTCCAGGGTTAGATACCCTTGTTTCCACAATTATTAGAGTTTTCTGGATTTTCCAAGGACTGAGGGCTAAACATCTCTTTTTAGGAAGCACTAGGTCACACTTTGTCCTGTGTTGTGACACAGTCCATTAGCCTGGACTCTAAGTTTTCAATTTCAGAACCCAGAAAAACTTACTAACAAAACAAAAAGAAAAAGAGGGACAAAATTAAGAATGTGTCACAAAAACTGACAAAAGAATAATGGAAATTAGCAAAGAAGGAGCAGAAGTAGGATGAAGAAGAAGAGGACAAGGTGGAGGAGGAAGAGGAGAACAAGTAGGATGAGGTGGAGGAGGAGGAAGAAGAACCAACCAGAATGTATACCCTGCTTTTTAAAAGACTCCTTCCTTGTCATTATAGTTTGCCTATTATCAGCAGTGTGTCCTCTTGGTGAGTGATACCTGAAGTTATCTTAGTCATTAGTTACTCTGGTTTATTATTTACTAGTTGATGCCACAAGAAAGTCAAAAAATGCTGTCTTACAATGTATGTGTTTGTGTTTTGCATGGATGTGCATGGAGGCCTGGGGTCAATTTGTGATGTCACTCTTTAGATATCACCCACCATTCTCTTTTTGAGACAGGGAGTTTCATCAGCCTGAAGCATACCAAGCAGCTATACTGGCTGAACATTAAGATCCAGTTTTCTTTCTCTTACCACAGCTCCAGTGTAAGGGTTACAAATACATGTGGAAGCACTAAGCTTTTTTGACACAGCTTCCGAGGATCAAACTCATATTCTCCTGTTTTTGTGTCAAAATTTTTTTCTTACTGAACTATCTCTCAACTCTCATGCTGAATCGATATCTTTAAACCTTGGTTGTCAGTGGAGAACTGATGTGACTCATATAGTAGATGAAGAGAATGAAAGAAATTAATGAGAGTCCCTAAAGATAGAATGGCAGGGATGGAACACCTCTAGATACCCACTCACAGCAAGAGTAAATTTGAAGAGGAACATAAAAAGATAATTTTGATGATATGGTCATTCAAAAATTCAAGGTTGAAAGAGCAGTGTGAGTTACACAAAATATCAGTAAAGTTTAGATATGGTCTTGAAAATACAGATTGCCAGTTTCAGCTCTGAAATATGAAGTAATTGAATGTTGTTATCCACAGTCCTTACAAGAGGCATTCAGGTAAAACTCAAGCTGTAACTGAGTTTGCAGGACAACATTCTACTCTGTACTTTTCAAGGGAAGATGAATCTGCAAAGACACAGCCCAGACATGCTCACTTGAAGCAGATGACCTGGAGAACTAAATAGACTGGAATGCTTGTAGCTTGTCTTAGTCTATTCAGCAGTTCCTACGTAGGTTGTTGGGATTGTCATAAACAAAAAGAGTTATCATCAACATTTTTTACTCAGTTTTAAACTTCATGTGAAAAAATTGATTGGGCCAAGTATGGGGACACAGAAGTCCTTGTGCTCACAGATACTCACTAGTAAAACTAGGAATGTTAAACATATAGGGTTACCTTTTCAAAGGAGTAGATATATAATCTGTTGTTTGCCCAGAGGCTTCAATGGATGTGGTTAATATCCTGGGAAACTCTGGGCTACCTGTAGGTCCTGGCTCCCCGAGACTCTTAAATTTATATCAGTCATCCTCCCTAGACCCATACCTTAAGCATTGTTTCTTAATCAATACAACTCACTTTTTGGGGGGAAATGTCACATGTATTATACAAATGGAGTGAAGGTGGTTAATAGCCCAGTGACTTCTGAGCTATCTGTATGACCAAGCAAAACCTGGATCTCCCAGACTCTTATGTTTATTTCAGTCATCCTTCCTAAACTTAGTTTTAGAGTTGTTTCTCAGTAAATAGAACTGGAAGAGGTCATATGCATTTGAAAAACAGTTTCAACATAATCATATTTTTAACTTTGTTGTATACATAGGATTGAGTTAATTATCACAAGATTTTTACAAAATTATGCTGTGCTTAAGCTTAAACGTGTTTAAAACAAACTATCTAGGTTCAACATCTTGGCATTTGAACCAATATGGCTACTAAGTCATGTGTAATAGGACTTCCTTCTTGGCTCACATGGATGGACATTATACTGACCAAGGAGCCTACAGAGACCCCCATATCCAAGCATGAAGAACACACTCGTGCAAAAGAGATAAATCTATTATGGGGTAACTAACTGCTTTCTTATGGGATTTGATGTTTACTCTACAGGAAAAAATTTGTAAGTGGTACTGCCAGGGAAGTTATGGGCTTAGTAGTGAGGTTGTTGCGGTTCCTTTTCTAAGTGGACATGATATGCCTGTCAAGTTGCTTTGCAAATAACTATCTTTATGCTTATACATTAGTGATGCTGTCAAGTTTGATCAGAAAAACTTAATTTTTCAGTAGTCAGTGATGACTGTGGAGTCTCAAAACTGGGCTAAGAACTGATAATGAATGTCCACTCATAAATGGGACAGCTATGTCATATCCTCACAGTCTCAGAGAACAAATGAAGGGGTATAAAGTATGTCATAACTAGAAAAAGGGGCAGGGGAGGTGTGTTGATCACCTATTTGGGGGCATTCCATGACTTTTGTACACATGAACTGATATCAGTTGTGATTACCTGCACAAGATTAATGGGTGAGTGACTTATGGGACCCAATCTCTCCTGAGGATTCATATAGAGTTAATAATTGGTGGAGATTAGAAAGACATTTTCTTCAGTCCTGTTGCCACTGCTTAGGTGTCCAAGCTTCTATCCACAACCCTAAATGAGACTCACTGGGTCACACATGACTTACAAAAGAGGATATGTAAGTAGAGGGGAGCTGGCAACTTGGCAAAAGAAAGATTAGTGGGAGTAGGAGGCAGAAAAGAGATGTTAGCAGGGTTGAATGTGTTCAAAATATATTTTGAACATGCGTGAAGGTATCAAAATAAAACCTACTATGTATAATCTAAACAAGTAAATAAATAGAATTATTTGATAATTAAATAAATGTATGGAAGATACAAATGTTTTATAGTAGAGAACTTCAAATAATTGATGTGAATACTTTTCTCATGGATGGGCCAGGGTTAATCCATATCACTATATATGGATAGTTCTAGTGACTTGTTTCCATGTAGGAGTGAATGAAGAGAGCAAAGGCAGTAATTCTATAGCGGAGACACCTGATGAACATTATGCAACCAATAGAACCTAAGTAAAATTCAACATAAACCATGTCTGTTAGTAGCACATACTGCTAATGTAATAATGAAAATTACCTTTGTGTTTTATGGTCCTCCTTCTAATAGCCTGTAACCACAGTCTAGTTAAGAAAATATCAAACTCCAACTGAGAAACCTTCTGTCTAATATTCAACTGGGGATCCTCAGAAGGAGGACTCTCACGAAGAGGACCCAAGTCTTCATGACATATACCAACTTTGGTCTATCTGAACAATAGGTATAGCACACAAAATTCCATTCTAAAACAATATCTGAATTTGGCCTACTATTTAGATATAAGGACTGTTAAAGCATTTGACTGCTATCTCTTAAGATGCACATAGGATATACCCATTAGTACACTTCTCATGCTTTTTGTCAATGGAAAATCCATCTTTAGCCATAAAGCAATTGATTTCAGAAGTGTCTCTTTCATATGCTAGTGATCTGTATTCTATGAGGCCACCATTTAAGGCTGGTCTGAGTATTATCCACACTCTCTTTTGCCTTGGGCTTTCTGGTTTATTCAAGTTACCCTGGAATAAAAATAGCAGCTTTCTTGGCAGGATCCATTCTCTTTTGCTATAGGGAATACTCACTATTTAGCAATGAGCATTTTCAAATGCAAATGACCCTCCAAATTAGGGCAGTCCTCCTTCTTCAAGCCACTACTAAACTACCACCTGCATGTGTTCCTATTCAAAGCTGCTCTACTCAGCCCATATGCATCTCCTCTAGTGTTTTATTTGACAATCTGTTTCAGCTTCACAAGGGAGCTAGCAAATTATGTATTGCTCATTTTGTCAAAGTCATCATTGATGACAATTCCGGCATCAAGAGGCTCATTTTATTCTGCAGATGTTTTTATCAAATAGAAGATAAATCATGGTTTCCCGTTTTGTTTTGTGTTGTGCTTCTGGGAATAAAAGAGGGCACAAATCAAAACCTTTTCATTAATGAAGAATAGAAGGAGGGTACCCTAAAGGATAACCACTGCATGACTTTCAGATATGCAGTACACACACTGGTAAGAGATTATATTTAGCACTGGTGCAGCAGGATGCAGGCAGTGGTGATGATGCCAGCAGACTTAAATATTAAGTCTTTAGATTCATTTCCTCCCATTACTTTGGGTAGACTGGCCCAAACTTCATTGAGTTTCTGTGAGGAATAATATTCATTGTTCATTTTCTAGAAAGGCATCATGTCATATCTCTAGTAAAATAAATAGTTAACCTCATTGACAAATATTTCACTGTGATATAGTGCCTAGATGTCCTTGTGGAATGATGTTGGGATGCCTGGTATTTAGGCATCAGCACAAGGGATGAATGGATCTCTGATTTTGTCTGCAGAAGATTTGGATAAGAATGGGGCAAGAAAATAACAATAACAAAGTAAACAGAGCACCCAGCAGGCATATGAATCTGTCTTTACTGGCTGGAAGGTAGATGATAGCAAAGAAAGTAAAAGCAGGATTCCCAATACATATTGAGCACATGCAAGGCATTAATATTCTAATAAGATCCCATATGTGTGATTAAAATGGACAGGAAAAGCTTAATTGCAGTAACCCAAGGTCCCAGTGCAATATGAAGTTCACTAGGGTTGAAATCAGAAGAGAATGAACACATATAAAGTAAATCAAGGTCCTCCATGATAGACTCACATAATGAAATCCAGTCAAGAATGGAGATAATATTGGAAAATCTCCTGAGGATGCTGGAAATCAAGAAAGTTTTAGGGAAGTAGTTGAAAATCAGGGTGGGGGAGTGACTACAGCTCTGTCTTTGGATGTAGCATGATTATTGCCAGTCATGTCAATTATGTGTGAGATCTGATACTTAGCCTGAGCAGCATGACTCTATAACTATTACATGGAATAATGGATATTATCACTCACTTTTTCAATATCTGCATCTTTAGGTTAAATTGTGTTTGGTAGAGCAAAGGGAACTAACAGAGGCTATGCTCTTTACCTGACTACACATCTGGTGCCTTCTGAAGGCTGGAAAGTGAGTAAGAGTAAAATTTGTCTTTGACTTTCTACTGTCAGAACCACCATGACTTATTATAACTTTGAATTGGGTTGGTTGATATACTGGTATATTATTTATTGGCATGCTTGTTTTCTTTCATCATCTTTTTATAAGAGGTTTGCTAAGTGCCAGGTGTACTTCAATGAAAGGAACATTTTTTAAATACCAAAATATGTATGAAATAATTTGTGTCAGAAGGGGATTGGGGTACAGCTCTTGTTTTTTTTTTGTTTTTGTTTTTGTTTTTTTTTTTTTTTTGCTTTGCATTGCTTTGTTTTCTGATATTAATACAGATGGACAATTTACTTTTTTTTTTCTAGCTCAGTCTCCCCTTCAAACTCTATCAGATATTTCTAGGAAATGTTTTTATACTTCAGTGTTGCAAGTTAGTATGTAAGGGAGCCATTTCTTTTCATTTCCCAATTTTATCTCATCAAATCTGAATAAAACCAAAGCTGGTCAGTATATAAAATATCCACATATCCAGCCACTGCAATAACTATGTGGGTTTATTTCCTTTTCCTCTATTCCCTTCACTTTTCTATGATTTAATACTAAATTTAAGGCAAAAACAACCCCAATAACAACAATAACAAAAGAACAAGGAAAGCAAATGAGATTTTAACAAGCTTTCAATGGGCTGACAAAAGGAAACAGGGAACTCGAAACACAAAAATAGTAAGCAGTAACTCTGCCAAGAAACACAGCTCCAAATGGATCCTGAATGAGAAATTTACTTATTTATTGGCATCTTTCATTTCAGTTTTGCGTTGACTATTTTTCTCTTTCTCCTGTGGAAGGCACTTGATTTCTTGCATGGTGTGTTTCTTTTCATTTTGTTTGTTTGTTGTTTTAACATACGGGCTCCTTATTTTAACGCCTCTTTATGATCATATTTTTAGGCACCATTTACATGTTTTCCCCTACAAAGAGTAGAAATCATGGAAGACTGAGAGTTATTTTTAGTGTTCAAATAGCTTAAGACAGATCATAAAGTCCCTAGTGATCAAGGGACTGCATAATGCTGACTGGCTCCAGCAGCGACAGCAAAAATTTTCATAAGCCAGATGCTTAGCTTTCAGCACAGCCTATCATTGTATTCTTACCATGTGGGAATCCCCATTACTATCCCAAAAAGCCTATTGTCTTTCTGACCCTTGGAGAGATTCTGCAATTTCTGGGGTACTATCCTAGCTTCATTCTGTCCACAGCTGCAGATAACTCAAAATGATGAGGATAAATGACAAAGAATAAAATGACAAGGATGTACTATAAAAGATAAATGGACATTATTTTTTACCAGACATAAGCAAATTCAGATAACAGAATTTCAAAACAGGAAACACAAAAGGTCTCTTGAATGTGATAGTACCATTTGCAGTATGAGAACTTAGACCTCCTTGTAATCACAGGAGGTGTAAAAAGCTGTGGTCATTTTCAAGAGTTTTATTAGATTGTTTTATGAATTACATGTTCAAATTGCCATGACTTACAGTTCATGAATATGAGGCAATGGTAGCTTTATTTTTAGTTTAATTAACTGACCAGCTTTATAATCCCTTCTCAGTCTCTATGAAAACTTTGAGGAATCTTTTTGTATCTTGAGGACAGCTGTTAAGTGAGCTCTATATTATTTAATATCAAATAATTCCAAACTCATTATATGGGGTATTACATCAGACTCACAGACATACATTAAACCTAAAATATATTTTGTTGAAAATATGTATCAGGTTGAGAAAAATTATCTACATGAATATTAAAGAATCAACTGATGTAACATAGGATAACAAACCAAATAAGGGTATCTTTTTTTCAACTTTTTTTTATTTGAATTAGAAACAGGATTGTTTTATATGACAATACCAGTCCCCTTCTCCCACCCTTCCTCCCCTCCCCTCCCCCAACTAAAACCTTATCTGTTACATATCTTTTCTGCTCCCCCCTGGATGGTGAGGTCTTCCATAGGGTGTCATGAGTGTCTATTGTATCCTTTGGGATAGTGCCTAGGTCCACCCCCATGTGTCTTGGCTCAGGGAGTATTCCTCTACATGGAATGGGCTCCCAAAGTCCACACCTATGCTAGGGATAAATACTGGGCTTCTACAGGAGGTCCCATAGATTTCTGAGGTTTCCTCACAGAAACCCATGTTCCTGGGGTCTGGATCAGTCCCATGCTGGTATTCCAGCTATCAGTCTGGGGAGCAAGAGTTCCCCAGTGTTCATGTCAGCTGTTTCTGTGGGTTTCACCAGCCTGGTCTGGATCTCTGTGCTCTTCACTGGTCCTTCTCTGCATCTGGGTTCCAGTCCAGTTCGGTGATTAGTTATGGGTGTCTGCTTCTACTTCCTCCAGCTGCTGGATGAAGGCTATAGGATGGCATATAAGTTAGTCATCAATCTCATTATCAGGGGAGGGCATTTAAGGTAGCCTCTCCTCTGTTGCTTAGATTGTTAGCTGGTGTCATCTTTGTAGATCTCCAGACATTTCCCTAGTGCCTGTTTTCTCTGTAAACCTAAAATGTCTCCCTCTATTATAGTATCTCCATTCTTGTTATCATCTATTCTTCCCCTGACTCAAACGTTCTGCTACCTCATGTCCTCGGCATCCCTCCTTTTCTCCTCTTCTCATTTTCCTAGCTCCCTCCCCCTCTTCCCGTGCTCCCAATTTGCTCAGGGGATCTTGACCCTTTCCCATTCTCCAGGGGACCCTGTGTGTCTCTCTTAGGGTCCACCTTGTTTATTAGCTTCTTTGGCAGGGTGGATTATAGGCTGGTAATTCTTTACTCTTTGTCTAAAATCTGCATATGAGTGAGTACATACCATGTTTGTCTTTTTGTGATTGGGTTATCTCACTCAGAATGGTTTCTTCTAGATCCATCCATTTTCCTGCAAATTTCAAGATTCCATTGTTTTTTTTTTCCCCTGCTGAGTAATACTCCATTGTGTAAATGTACCACATTTTCTCTATCTATTCTCCAAGTGAGGGGCATCTAGGATGCTTCCAGTTTCTGGCTATTACAAATAATGCTGCTATGAACATCATTGAACATATGTTCTTGTTGTATGAATGTGCTTTTTTGGGGTATATGCCTAAGAGTGGAATTGCTGGATCTTGTGGTAGACTGATTCCCATTTTTTTTTGAGGAGTCATCATACTGATTTCCAAAGTGGCTGTAAAAGTTGGCACTCCCACCAGCAGTGGAGAAGTGTTCCCCTTTTTCCACATCCTCTCCAGCATGAACTGTCATTGGTGTTTTTGATTTTGGCCATTCTGACAGGAGTAAGATTGTATCTCAGAATTGTCTTGATATGCATTTCCCTGATGGCTAAGGATGTTGAACACTTTCTTATGTGTCTTTCAGCCATTTTAGATTCCTCTTTTGAGAACTGTCTATTTAGTTCTGTACCCCACTTTTTAATTGGATTGCTTGGTGTTTTAGAGACTAGCTTCTTGAGTTCTTTGTATATTTTGGAGATCAGCCCTCTGTCAGATGTGGGGTTGGTGAATATCTTTTCCCAGTCTGTAGTCTGCCGTTTTGCCTTGCTGACTGTCTCCTTTGCTTCACAGAAGCTTCTCAGTTTCAGGAGGTCCCATTTATCAATTGCTGACCTCAGTGTCTGTGCTACTGGTGTAATGTTCAGGAAGCAGTCTCCTGTACCAGTTAGTTCAAGGGTATCTTGCACTTTCTCTTCTAGAAGTTTCAGTGTGGCTGGATTTATGTAGAGGTCTTTGATCCATTTTTACTTAAGTTTTGTGCATGGTGGTAGATATGGACCTATCTGTAATCATCCAGTTGTACCATGTCCAAATCCAGTTGTACCAGGACCATTTGTTGAAGATGCTTTCTTTTTTTCTATTGTACAGATTTAGCTTCTTTGTCAAAAATTAGGTGTTCATAGGTGTGTGGGTTATTTTTTTAAAAATTGAATTTATTTTAATAGATTTTTTAATTTGGTTTTGTGTCATCTAAAATTTTTGATAACTTTTTTCTGTACACAGGTATTATGGCCACCAGTTATAACTAGTGTGTCTTTGAATTGTTTAACTAAGTACTGTGACAAATCTCAGATAAATTCAATACTTAAAGTCCTTGTCCATCCCTTTTAATAAAGATTTATTGAATTCCAATCAGTGCCCTTAATTTAATATTACATTTGCATATATTTATTTTTACTGCTCATTGTCTTTAAAAATTTTTTTCTGGTGTTGAATTTTCTGTGAAATAAGAAAAAATATTTCTAGCCAATTCTATTCAACTATAGTAAACCCAAACCTAAGCTTGAGTTTACTTGGAATCTCTACATTATATGCATTATGTCAACAAAGCTAAGCAATTGAAATACTCGGACTGCAGTTCCACAAAAAAAAGATTTCATTTTTTGCTTTTTAAAATTCTCCATTCTTTCACTTATTACTCCAGTACCAAGACAATTTATTTCATATCCCCAAGGACAAAGTGACACCCAGTTCACCATTTATCTTACCTAGGCAATATGAAAATGTCTCCTGTTTCATGTGAGTTGGAATCTGCTTGCTAAAACCCAAGTTTCTGGTTTGCCAGCAGCAGCAAAATATACTGAGAACAAATATTTCTGTCACCATTTGAAGGTATCATTTAGCTCTGAGCTCTGTCCTTCTGTACTCCCACACACTGTCACTTCATAGCTTCTCAGTATCTTTCCACATATTTAATGCGTGAAATTAAATTTTAATGGGTTTTACAGAAATTTTTATCAACTTTTGAAAAGCATTATTGAAAACAAATTAGACCTCTCAAACTGGCCATAGTGTCCATAATTTTGTTTAGGTTGGTAGTGTTTTCCTTTGTTTTAATTTTCCTTAAGATTTATTTACTTCACCAGCATGATTTCATGGGAATTGGGGACAGGAGTTTTATCATTTTATCTTATTTTCATTTGCAAATGAAGCTGTTCTCTAAATTTCAAGATAGCTTTTCTACTGTCTCTTTTAATTTTTAAAAATATCCCATATGTTGTATTTTCATCTGCAGAATAGGAAACTGCTTTTTTATAATTACAAGTGTTCCATTTCTTTTTCCTATCTTCCATACTGGGAAGATTTTCTATAAACAACTATAAATGTTACATTCTGTTCTCTGCAGGTTCCTCAAACCCACTTGTCATGTTCCTGACAGACTTCCAGTTTAAGTTCTGTGTTGTGTTTCTTAACCGAATTTTCTTCCTATTGCTTTAATTATTCCACATTATTCTTGAATTTGTTCTATGTTGTTTTCACTGTGATAATTACTTTATAATCTCTTCTTTAAGGTAAATGTCTTTTGCTTGGCATGGTGATTGTTCTTTTCTTTGGTTCAACACATAAGTCCTCGTGGCATTTGAAACCATGGCTAATTAATTATCTAACCCATCTAGTGTTGCCTTAGTTCCTTTATTGCATGAAAATAATTTCTTATTAAATTATGTTTTTCAAAAAAGTAGTAAAGGTTACAGATGCCAGGCTATGGATGGAAATATTTCTGAAGAGACTTGTGACTTTTTTCCATGTGAAGCACTGAGGGGACTCTAAAACTGGGATTTGGCAGTAGGAGCTAATATGTTTATGTTGAAGGACAATGTGAAAGGTTTTTCCTTTCTCTGTGTAATTACAGGATGTACTCTCCCATGTAGTATCTTAAAGATTACATTTTCAGTATTCTGATGTACATCAGACTCACTACGAAGTCCCAGACTATAATATCACATGAAAAGGCATTTTTACACAATATCTTATACATGTGTAAGGGCATTTTGAAAGTATAATGCTGTCATACTTCTTAAGAGGTTACAAATAATAGAAATAAGGTATTTCTTTTAAAATCCCATATAATGAATCAATTTGAACATCTTTTTGTTCCACTTATCTTTGATGGTTAAGTCAGTGTAGGGGCTAGAGTGATTCAAAACAATTTTTTGAAGGAGAAAGTAGTTATACATGAAACCCTAATCTGGGAACCATAATTGAAAAGTGTGTGTGTGTGTGTGTGTGTGTGTGTGTGTGTGTGTGTGTGTAAGGGAGAGGTAAACGAGGGGTATAAATAGAGCAGAGGACAAGGGAGGTGGAGGGTTAAGTCAAGTAGATGGGGGAGAGGCCAAAACAGGAGCCTCAAAAAGTTTAAGTCTTTACTCTGAATGATATGGAAAAGGCCCGGCAGACTTCAGCAGAAGAGTGATATAATCTGATCTGTGTTTCAAAAGATCCCATGAACTGGTATTTAAAATAAAACTGGAGAGGGTAGGCTTGGAATAAACAGTTGAAAGGCTGGTGAGGTAGTCCATGGGGGAATGGTAGCTCCTACAGGAAGATTTGAGAAGGCGTATGGAAAATAGCCAGATTCCAGCTAACATTTTCAGATATAACCAAGACAATTTTGTCATATGTTGATTATGAGCAATGAATAAAAATCACAGAAAGTAACAATTTTTAACTTTCTGGATTTGAGCAACAGAAGGATTTTTTTGTTAAGTAAAATGGCAAAGGCACTGGTTTTATATCTGTTTGGGGGCATGAGATCTGGTGCATGTATTTATACATGTTAATTTGTAATGACAAAGGTACATGTCACCCAAAATGTAACATCACTTCTTCTGTGCTTGGATCAATTTTATGCTTCCAAATGCATCTACTTGGAAGCTTTGAATAAATGACACTCTTTGAAATGAAGTATCTGAATGCTTAATCATTTATGATAAAAATAATATTGAATTAAGATTGTGATATATATTATATATAAGTGATTTTTATATTCATAAGAATTACATTCTTTTTTTCTCATTTCCAACATACAACTCAAAAAGCCCATGGAATCTCTGGTATGATAGTATGATTGTATTAACTACTGGATTGGCTAATGACTCAAAGTCCCTCAGAGGATCATGGTTAGCTTGACAGATAGGGTACATCATAAGAAAGAAGGTTACCATTTTCCTCCTCAGCTCACAACCTCCTAGGAGGAGAGAAATTAAAGGGTATGTTGATCTCCAGTGGCCAATGATTTAATCAATCATGCCTATGGAATGAGGTCTCCACATACTGCAAGAAGGATGGGGTTTTAAATCTTTCTATGGAACTGAACCTGGAAGGTGGTTTGTCCATAGAAGGCAAGGAATTTCTCTTTCCTAACAGCACACCTGACTATCTCTTCATCTGTGTCCTTTATAAAATCTATTACAGGTTAACAGATGCATGTCACTGGATCCTGTGAGACACCTAAGCACAATGACCACAATCTGAAACACACTTAAAATAATCCTTCACTTGCAAGTCTCACATCAAGGTCAGTAAAGATATGGATGACTGAGGGAGTGGTAGATTGTGTCCACGAAGAATTGAATTAGATGGTATCTTGTTGGTGTCTTCTGTAGAACTGAGAGCTACATACAACTTGCTTGGCATGTGAGAGAAATGGCCACACCTTTTCAGTCACAGAAATGTTTGGTTGTTTTGGAAAGTAGGTTAAAAAAAAAACTAGTCAGTATTTTTTTTCTGCACAAGTGTTCCCTAACAAGGAGAGGGGAGTTGGGACACAGGTAGAGAGACTCTAAGTAGAGAAGGACTTGTGAAAAATAGGCAGATTAAGAAACAATGTCTACACAAGCAAGGAATGCCACTTATTGTTAGGAGAGGCAATGAAGGATCTTCTCCCAGGAGCTAAAGAGAAATCAGAGGATCTCCTGACTCCTTTATTTAGATGTCTACTCTTGCATGAAAGAATAACTGTCTGCAATAAGATGTCCCAGGTTGTAGTAGAAGTTCGTTATAGAAGTTCAAGTAGTATGTTTTGTGTCACCTGCTCAACCCTCTAGATTCTTTCATTCATTCTACCAACTGTTATATTCTCCTGCATACAGATGATTAACAGGGCTGACTCCCATTTTTATTTTTATTTTTGAAAGATACCTGGGATCCTGACTCTGCTGAGATCGCTGGACTATTCCGGCCCCCACAGAGCACAGAGAGTGCAGAGGTGAGCTGCTTCAGCACCTGCCTTGGGGCCAACTTCTGTCTGCCCACCCTGGCAAATGCTGCCCACGGATATTCAACAGGACGACTGGACCCCTGAGGACCAAGCAACCCAAAGTCTGCTAACATATCTGCGCCAGTGCTGCTCTCACCCACCTGGAGAGCAAGTGCCTCAGACCTGCCAGCACTCAACTTGAAACCCATCAGAGTATCAAAGTCAATTGCACACACCTGAAGAGAACACCGGACCCATACACACCAGGAAAGGAAGTGACACTAACTGTATCCACTGGAAGAAGAGATGGGAAGATGACAATATAAGAACACATCCAACAATAGGAAAACCAATATGACACCACCAGAGTCTAGGGACTCTACACCAGCAAGACATGAACATCCCAACAAAGAAGAAGCAGAAGAGAGCAACCTTAAAAACAACTTCCTGCAGATGATAGAGAACCTAAGAGAAGAAATCAGAAAATCCATCAGAGAAATGGAAGAAAAGACAACCCAAAAGATGCAAGAAATCAAGGAAAGCCAAAAAAGCCAAGAAAATACAATTAAACAGCTGAAGGAAACAGTTCAGGACCTGAAAACTGAATTAGAGACAATAAAGAAAACACAAACTGAGGGAATGCTGGAAGTGGAAAAGCTGAGTAAACAATCAGGAACCACAGATGCAAGCATAACCAATAGAATACAAGAGATGGAAGACAGAATCTCAGATGCTGAAGGCAAACTAGAGGAAATAAACTTGTCAAGCAAAGAAAATCTGAAGTCTATCAAATCGAAAACACAAAATATCCAGGAAATATGGGACACCGTGAAAAGACCAAACCTAAGGATAATAGGTATAGAAGAAGGTGAAGAAAGCCAACTCAAAGGTACAGAAAACATATTCAACAAAATCATAGAAGAAAACTTTCCTGACCTAAAGAAAGACATGCCAATGAAAGTACAAGAAGCCTACAGAACGCCAAATAAAGTGGACCACAAAAGAAAGTTCCCTCATCACATAATAATTAAAATACCAAACATACAGAATAAAGAAAAAATATTAAAAGCAGCAAGGGGAAAAGGCCAAGTAACATACAAAGGCAAACCTATCAGAATTACACCAGACTTCTCTATGGAAAATCTGAAAGCTAGAAGGACCTGGATATTCTACCAACTCTGAGAGAACATGGATGCCAGCCCAGACTACTATGCCCAGCAAAGGTTTCAATCACTATAAATGGAGAAAACAAGCTATTCCACGACAAAACCAGAATTAAACAATATGTAACCACTATTCCAGCCCTCCAGAAAATACTGGAAGGAAAATTTCAACCTAAGGAAATTAACTACACTCCCATAAACACAGGTAATAGATAATCCCACTCTACAAAAATACAAAATAAAAGGCAGGGTAAATACACATACAAAACTAGTACCAACAACAAACCAAAAACAAACAAGAATCAACACTCAATGGACCCTAATTTCCCTCAAAATTAATTGTCTTAACTCACCTATACAAAGACACAGGCTAACAGCTTGGATACCAAGACAGAATCCATCCTTCTGCTGCATACAAGAAACAAACCTCGAATTCAAAGACAGACATTACCTCAGAGTAAAGGGTTGGGATACCATACTCCAATCAAATGGACTCAAGAAACAAGCTGGGGTAGCTATCTTAGTATCTAACAAGATAGACTTCAAACTAAAATCAATCAAAAGAGATGAAGAAGGTCATTTCATATTCATCACCAGAAAAATCCATCAGGAAGAAGTCTCAATTCTAAACATCTATGCCCCAAATACAAAGGCACCAACATTCGTAAAAGAAACATTATTAAAACTCAAATCACAAATAAGGCCTTACACAGTTAAAGTGGCAGACTTCAACACCCCACTCTCACCACTGGACAGGACCACCTGACAGAAACTTTAAAAAAGAGACAAAGGAACTAACAGAAGTTATGACCCAATTGGGATTAACAGACATTTATAGAACTTTTTATCCAAACACAAAAGAATATACCTTCTTTTCAGCATCACATGGAACCTTCTCAAAAATCGACCACATTCTCGGCAACATAGCAAACCTCAATAGGTACCAAAAATTGGAATAATCCCCTGTATCTTATCAGACCACCATGCTTTAAAGTAGAAATCAAAAATAAATCAAAGTGCAAAAACCCTACTAACTCATGGAAATTGAATAACACACAATTGCAACATTCCCTGGGTCAAGGAAGAAATAAAGAAAGAAATTAAAGACTTCCTAGAATTCAATGAAAATGTTGACACAACATAACCAAACTTATAGGAAACTTTGAAAGCAGTACTAAGAAGAAAGTTCATAGCTCTAAGTGCTCACATGAAGAAACTAAAGAATAGCCACACCAGAGATTTGACATCACAGCTAAAAGCTCTAGAAAAAAATAGAAGCAAATTCAACCCGGAGGAGCAAATGCCAGGATATAATCAAACTGAAGGCTGAAATCAATAAAATTGAAACAAGAAAACAATTCAAAAAATCAATATAACAAAGAGTTGGTTCTTTGAGAAAATCAACAAGATAGACAAACTGTTATCCAAACTAACCAAAAGGCAGAGAGAGATCATGCAAATTGACAAAATCAGAAATGAAAAGGGGGACATAACAACAGACACTGAGGAAATCCAGATAATCTTCAGGTCATACTTTGAAAACCTATACTCTACAAAATTTCAAAATTTAAAGGAAATGGACAATTTTCTGGACAGTTATCACTTATTAAAATTGGATCAAGAACAGATAAGCAACTTAAACAGACCTACAAACTCTAAGGAAATAGAAGCAGTCATCAAAAGTCTCCCAACCAAAAAAAGCCCGGGGCCAGATGGATTCACTGCAGAATTCTACCAGAAATTCAAAGAGGTGCTAATATTAATACTTCTCAAATTGTTCCAGAAAATAGAAGCAGAAGGGATATTGCCAAACTCCTTTTACAAGGCTACAATAACCTTGATACCCAAGCCACACAAAGACACAAATAAGAAAGAGAACTACAGACCAATATCCCTCATGAACATTGATGAAAAAATTCTCAATAAAATCCTGGCAAATCAAATACAAGATCATATCAGAGAAATCATCCACCATGATCAAGTAGGCTTCATCCCAGGGATACAAGGATGGTTCAACATACAAAAATCCAGCAATGTAATCCACCATATAAACAGACTGAGGAAAAAAAACCACATGATCATCTCACTAGATGCTGAAAAAGCCTTTGAAAAAATCCAACACCCCTTCATGATAAAGGTCTTGGAGAAATCAGGCATAACAGGAACATACTTCAACATAATAAAAGTAATACACAGCAAGCCAACATCCAACATCAAATTAAATGGAGAGAAACTTGATCCATTCCTCTAAAATTGGGGACAAGACATGGCTAATCACTCTCTCCATACATCTTCAATATTGTCCTTGAAGTCCTAGCTAGAGCAATAAGACAACAAAAGGAGATCAAGGGAATACAAATTGGAAAGGAAGAAGTTAAACTCTCACTATTTGCAGACAATATGATAGTCTACATTAGTGACCTGAAAAATTCTAATAGGGAATTCTTACAGTTGATAAACACCTTCAGCCAAGTGGCAGGATACAAGATTAACTCAAAAAATCCATAGCCCTAACATATACCGCTGAGACATTGGTGGAGAAAGAAATCAGAGAAACATCACCCTTTACAATTGCCACAAACAACATTTTTATGTTACCTTGGGGTAACACAAACCAAAAATGTGAAAGACCTGTACCATAAGAATCTTGAGTCTCTACAGAAAGAAACTAAAGAAGATACCAGAAAATGGAAAGATCTCCCATGCTTTTGGATAGGTAGGATCAGCATAGTAAAAATGGCAATCTTGCTAAAAGCAATCTACAGATTCAATGCAATCCCCATCAAAATCCCAACACAATTCTTCACAGACTTTAAAAGAAAAAATCTCAACTTTATATGGTAAAACAAAAGAACCAGGATAGCCAAAACATCCCTGTACAATAAAGGAACTTCTGGAGGCATCACCATCCCTGACTTCAAACTCTATTACAGAGCTATAGTCCTGAAAACAGTTTGGTATTGGCACAAAAATAGACAGGTAGAACAATGGAATAGAATTGAAAACCCTGATAGTAACCAACACACCTATGAACACCTGATTTTTGACAAACAATCCAAATTTATTCGATGGAACAAAGAGAACATATTCAACAAATGGTGCTGGCATAACTGATTGCAGACATGTAGAAGACTGCAGTTAGACCCAAGGCTATCGCCTTGCACAAAACTTAAGTCAAAGTGGATCAAAGATCTCAACATAAATCCAGCTACACTGAACCTATTAGAAGACAAAGTAGGAAATACCCTTGAATTAATTGGTACAGGAGACAGCTTCCTGAACATTACACCAGTAGCACAGACACTGAGGTCAACAATTGATAAATGGGACCTCCTGAAACTGAGAAGCTTCTGTAAAGCAAAGGAGACAGTCAGCAAGGCAAAACGGCAGACTACAGACTGGGAAAAGATATTCACCAACCCCATATCTGACAGAGGGCTGATCTCCAAAATATACAAAGAAATCAAGAAGCCAGTCTCCAAAACACCAAACAACCCAATTATAAAGTGGGGTACAGAACTAAATAGAAAATTCTCAATAGAGGAATCTAAAAGAGCTGAAAGACACAAAAGAAAGTGTTCAACATTCTTAGCCTTGAGGGAAATGCAAATCAAAACAACTCTGCGATACCATCTTACTCCTTCAGAATGGCCAAAATCAAAAACACCAATGACAGTTCATGCTGGAGAGGATGTGGAAAAAGGGGAACACTTCTCCACTGCTGGTGGGAGTGCCAACATTTACAGCCACTTTGGAAATCAGTATGATGACTCCTCAAAAAAAATGAGAATCAGTCTACCACAAGATCCAGCAATTCCACTCTTAGGCATATACCCAAAAGTAGCACATTCATACAACAAGGACATCTGTTCAACCATGTTCATAGCAGCACTATTTGTAATAGCCAGAAACTGGAAGCAGCCTAGATGCCCCTCGACAGAAGAATGGATAGAGAAAATGTGGTACATTCACACAATGGAGTACTACTCAGCGGAAAAAAAAAACAATGGAATCTTGAAATTTGAAGGAAAATTGATGGATCTAGAAGAAACCATTCTGAGCGAGGTAACCCAATCACAAAATGACAAACATGGTATGTACTCACTCATATGTGGATTTTAGACATAGAGTAAGGATTACCAGCCTACAATCCACACTGCCAAAGAAGCTAATAAACAAGGTGGACCCTAAGAGAGACATACAGGGTCCCCTGGAGAATGGGAAAGGGTCAAGATCCCCTGAGCAAATTGGGAGCTCAGGAAGAGTGGGGGAGGGAGCTAGGAGAATGAGAAGTGGAGAAGATGGATGCCGAGGACATGAGGGAGCACAAAGTATGAGTCAGGGGAAGTGTTGCGTCTATCTTGACCAGCAAAAGAAACCCGACCACAACTCTTCTTCAAGCAGTTTATTCAGGAACCTTGTACATCAGCTTCTCCTTCTCCCAGGCCCTCCCCCGAACCCCCACAAGCCCTTAAAAGCAAGCTCATTACCCAATTAGCTCATGCCACCTGGTGATCCCGGATAGGTCACAGCTGGAGGAGGCACACCAGATCCACTAAGCGCTTCCAAATAATGCTTGTTTACAGCTAAGCTCGGTCTCCTGGCATCCAGCCAGGTGCCATCTTGGCACCATCATAATAGCAGGAGACATTTTTGGTTTACAGAGAAATCAGGTACTAGGGAAATGTCTGGAGATCTACAAAGATGACACCAGCAATGGAGGAATAGACTACCTTAAATGCTCTCTCCTGATTATGAGATTGATGACTGACTTATATGCCATCCTATAGCCTTCATCCAGCAGCTGGAGGAAGTAGAAGCAGACACCCATAACTAATCACCGAACTGGACTGGAACCCAGATGCAGAGAAGGATGAGTGATAAGCAAAGATGTCTAGACCAAGCTGGCTAAACCCACAGAAATAGCTGACAGGAACACTGGGGAACTCTTGCTCCCAAGACTGATAGCTGGAATACCAGCATGGGATTGATCCAGACCCCAGGAACATGGGTTTCTGTGAGGAAACCTCAGAAATCTATGGGACCTCCTGTAGTAGTTCAGTACTTATCCCTAGCATAGGTGTGGACTTTGGGAGCCCATTCCATATAGAGGAATACTCCCTGAGCCAAGACACACGGGCATGGGCCTAGGTCCTATCCCAAAGGATAGATAGACTCTAATGACACCCTATGGAAGGCCTTACCATCCAGGGGGAGCAGAAAGGATATGTGTTAGATAGGGTTTTAGTTGGGGGAGGGAGGAGAGAAAGACAGGAGGGAGAAGGGAACTGGGATTGTCATGTACAACAATCCTGTTTCTATTCAAATAAAAAAAATAAAAATAAAAAAGAAAATAAAAAATATAAAAAATTATCTTCATCAACCCCATATCTGACAGAGGGCTGTTATCAAAAATATACAATGAACTCAAGAAGCTAGCCACCAAAACACCAATCAATGAAATTAAAAAGTGTGGTACAGAACTAAATAGAGAATTCTCAACAGATGAATCTAAAATGGCTGAAAGACACTTAAGAAAGTGCTCAAAATCCTTGGCCACCAGAGAAATGCAACTCCAAACAACTCTGTGATACCATCGTACACCAGCCACAATGGCTAAAATCAAAAACACAACTGACAATCTATGCTTGAGAGGTTGTGTAGAAGAATGAACACTCCTCCATTGCTGGTGGGAGTGCAAACTTGTAAAACCACTTTCGAAATCAATATGGCGGTTGCTCAGAAAAATGGGAATCAGTCTACCTCAAGATCCAGCAATTCATCTCTTGGGCATATAACCAAAGAATGCACATTCATACAACAAGGACATATATTCAACTACGTTCATAGCAGAGTTGTTTGTAATAGCCAGAACCTGGAAACCACCTAGATAAATCTCAACTGAAGAATGGATAAAGAAAATGTGGTACATTTACACAATGGAGTACTACTCAGGGGAAAAAATAATGGAATCTTGAAATTTGCAGGCAAATGGATGGAACTGAAGAAACCATCCTGAGTGAGGTAACCCAGTCACAAAAAGACAAACATGGTATGCACTCACTCATATATGAATTTTAGACATAGAGCAAAGGATTATCAGCCTACAATCCTCAACACCAAAGGAATTAGGAAACATGAAGGACTCTAAGAGAAAAATGCATGGACCCAGGAGAATGGGAAGGGTCAGGATCAAATGAGCTAATTGGGAGCATGAACGTAGTGGAGAGGGAGCTGGCAGAATGAGAGGAGGAGAAGAGGGGGGAGCGGAGGAAATGGAGGAACAGAAAGGTTGAATTGGGGGACAAATAGAGGAGAGCAGGATGAGAGATACTATAGCAGAGGGAGCCATTATGGGTTCGAGGAGAGATCTGGCACTAGGGAGATTTCCAGAGATCTACAAGGATGACACCAACTGCCAGTCTAGGCAATGGTAACAGGATACCCTAAATGCCCTTCCACTATAATGAGACTGATGACTACCTTATATGCCATTCTAGAGCCCTCATCCAATGGCTGATGGAAGCAGAGGCAGACACCTACTGTTATGTTAAATCTTTCTGCCAAAAGCTGCCCAAGCCCTTCCGCCATGTGGGTGGTCTATGTCAGCCTCCAGCCTGAGTTAGGGCCCCAATTAATGCTCAGAGAGAGGTACAAATGCTGCTTGGCTAATGACTAGGATTCTCATCTGTTAGTTCAGTCTTAATTATCATAAATCTATATATTTTATAAATGTTTTCTTATTGGACACCTTCCATTGGTGTCCCTCCTTGCCGGTGGATCACATTGTGCAGCTGGAGGAAGAGTAGAGGGGAAAAAGGGACACTTCCTGTTTCTCCTTGCTTAAATATGAGTCTCCTTGCTATGACACTTCGTGCCTGGATCACCAATTCCCTGAATCCTCTTTGACTCCTAGTCCCGCCTAACTTGCTGCCTCATTGGCCAAACAGAACTTTATTTATCATCCAGTAAGACAAACACATACACAGAAGCTCTTCCCCTATCATCTCCTCTTTTTTGTCTAAATAAAAAGGATAACTTATCTTTTATAATAACTGAAGATGGATGTCTTCAACTCTATCAAAGACCACAGAAGGAAAATATATAAACTCTAGAATTGACAGAGACATTCACTACCTGGACAGTCACCCAAAGTTCCTCTGTAATGTTGGGGCATCCATCTTCAGCCTATAGGCCATAGTGTGTCTGGCATACTTCTCCATTTCAACAGGAACCCTTTAGTACTGTCTTGTTTTGTAAGTTCAGCAGTCACTTTCTTGTGGGTCCTGCATGTCTAGTTTATACAGCAACAAACAGTCCAGGCAAGAACATGTTGAAAGCAAACTCCATAACGAGTTTCTTCGATGCCCACCCTCCTTTCTGACGTAATTGGTGTGCCAGGAGCAGTTGTGTCTCCTTGCCATGATAAACCCTAAACCATTAAAATGTCATATTTCTGTAGGTCTTTGAAAGGTTTGAAGAATACCTAACCATCTCAAATACAACTCTGTATATCTAGGAAACCTAACAAACCTAATTAAAGTTCTGACTATCATAGGTGATTATATAACCTGTATTTAAATATTCATATCGTTTTATACACAATATCTAAACGAGAGGAGACATACATATCACAAAATTGACCTTAAAGTTGTATCAATAAATGAAAATCCATATCAATGCAAAGTATTCATTCCTATATCTTATACCCCTCCTTTTTTTTTTTAAAAAAAAAGAGATTGACTATGCTCATTACCATTTATAACCAACCCCATTTAAATGAAAACAAACATTTATAAACAATATTTGGGAATATGGGCATCGTTCTTTCTAAACTTCGTCCTGCTGATAGGGGGCGATGTTCATATCATTGGGATCATGATAAAACACAGAAATCTGACCAAATCCTTGTTTTTGTAGTCTGTAAGACTGTATCATCTCAGCTTCAGGGGGTTTTGCTTGGTCAAACCATATTAGTCTGGAAGGAATCCACAGCTTTCCATTGATTGTGGAAACACAAGCAGAAACTCTTTTTTCCAAGTAGCCTGTCTTTAGACTTAAATTTTGAAGTCAAAGCAATTTTAAAAGTGTAGAAATTGGATTAATTTAGCAGCATTTATAATAAAATATATTTTAGCAGCAGTAAGTCTTTCCTCGGCAATCAAACAATATAAACACAACAATATGGCATATAGTATCCAGATTCTCTGTGTATTTTTCATTGTTAGGTGGCTTTTCTATTATTCTATTTTTACTTCCTTTTCTTTCTTTTTTCCTGAGACAGGGTTTCTCTGTGGAAATCTGCCTGCCTCTGCCTCCCAAGTGCTGGGACCAAAGATGTGTGCCACCAATGACCCACCTTCTCTATTTCCTCCTGTTAATTTTTTCTCTCACAAGCCTACATATATATTTAAATGCATTGTAAACCTTTAGAGTTTTTTCTTTATCTGGATCTGTCTTTACTGTAAATCTTTACCTTTTTCTGGCCACCAGTCTTTTAAATATTAAACAACACCGCCAAAATTAAAGTGACAGCTTTCTTAGCCACTGTCTTTGTTTTTTTTTTTTTTTTTTCCGCATTTGCTGAGTCAGGAAATCTCTCTAAAGCAACCAGTCAAGTTTCAGCTTGTCTCTAGCAAAACAGAGACCACCCAAGAAAATGCTGCTAACAAGAAGTCATGCTTGTCTTTGATCTCTTGCTGCTAAAATCCCTTTTTAAGCTTTTGTGAAGTTTACATGCAAATTTGTAACACTACCTCCAGCTTCCCGGGTTCTGCTGCTGTTTGATTAGTCACTGGAAGGCAAGAAGGCTTCTTGCATCAGTGAGAGCTCAGAATCCTAACCCCAAGAGCGCCAGAAAGGCACAAGCATATGGATGCTGCTCTGATGCCTCTCAGTGGCCCGACAGGACAGGCTGTGGTGGCAGGTTTCCCTTTTTCTCTGGGAACCTTGGAGCATGGGGTGATCCCACTCACTGACACCATTCTGTTAAGATAAACACCCACAGCTATACACTGAACTGAACTCTGGAACCCAGTTGCAGAGAGGGAGGAATGAAGAGCAAAGGGGTCAGGACCAAGCTGGTGAAACCCACAGAAACAGCTGGCCTGAACAAGGGGGAGCACATGGACCCCAGACTGCTGTCTGGGAGGCCAGCACAGGACTGATCCAGACCCCTGAATGTGGATATTAATGAGGAGGCCTGGGCACTTTATGGGGCCCCTGGTTGTGGATCAGTATATATCCCTGATGTAAGGAGTAGTTTGAGAAACCCCCATGGAGGGGCTTACCCTTCCTGGGGAGCAGAGGGAGGATGTGGTAGAGGGCTACTGGGGGGTTGGAAGGAGCGGAGGGAGAGGGATAAGGGATTGACATGTGAACTAATAAAAATAATAATAAAAAGACAAGAAAACAACACAAAAATCCACAAATTTTAACAAAATAATTTTTCATTAAGATACAACCTCTTAAAATAAATTCTATAATTTGGTTGTGAGCCTAGCCTACACTGAGGTCTGCAATTAATAAATGGGACCTCCTGAAACTGAGAAGCTTCTGTAAGGGAAAGGACACAGTCAGTAAGACAAAATGACCGCCCACAGAATGGGAAAAGATCTTCACCGACCCCACATCTGACAGAGGACTGATTTCCAAAATATATAAGGAGCTCAAGAAGCTAGCCACTGAAACACCAAACAATGAAATTAAAAAGTGGGGTGCAGAACTAAATAGAGAATTCTCAACAGAGGAATCTGAAATGGCTAAAGACACTTAAGAAAGTGCTAAAAATCCTTGGCCATCAGAGAAATGCAACTCAAAACAACTCTGAGATACCACCTCACACCTGTCAGAATGGCTAAAAGAAAAAATACCAATGACAATCTATGCTGAAGATAATGTGGAGAAGAAGGAACACTCTTTCATTGCTGGTGGGAGTGTGAACTTGTAAGACCACTCTGAAAATCAGTATGGTGGTTGCTCAGAAAAATGGGAATCTACCTCAAGATACAGCCATTCTTCTCTTGGGTATATACCCAAATAGTGCATGTTCATACAACAAGGACATATGTTCAACCATGTTCATAGCAGCATTGTTTGTAATAGCCAGAACCTGGAAGCAACCTAGATGCCCCTCAACTGAAGAATGGATAGAGAAAATGTGGTACATTTACACAATGGAGTACTACTCAGCAGAAAAAAGTAATGGAATCTTGAAATTTGCAGGCAAATGGATGGAACTAGAAGAAACCATCCTGAGTGAGGTAAACCAGTTACAAAAAGACAAACATGTTATGTACTCACTCATATATGAATTTTAGACATAGAGCAAATGTTTACCAGCCTATAATCCTCTTCACTAAAAAAACTAGGAAACAAGAAGGACTCTAAGGGATAAATAGACCCCAGGAATGGGAAGTGGCATGAACTCCTGAGCTAATTGAGAGCATGAGGGTAGGGGAGAGGTTGCTGCCACAATAAGAGCACAAGAAGAGGAGTAGAGGAGAGGAAATGGAGGAGCAGAGATATTGAGTAGGAGGAAGAATAGAGGAGAGAGAGCAGGATGAGAGATACCATATCAGAGGGAGCCACTATAGGTCCGAGAAGAGATCTGGAACTAGGGAGATCTCCAGAGACCTACAAGGATGACATGACCTGACAATCCAGGCAATGGAGGAGAGGATAACCTAAAAGCCCTTCCCCTAAAATGAGATTGATGACTACTTTTTATGCCATCCTAGAGCCCTCATCCAGTGGCTGATGGAAGCAGAGACAGACATCCACAGAAATACACTGAGCTGAAATCTGGAATTTAGTTGAAGACAGGGAGGAATGAAGATCGAAGGGGCCTGTACCAGGTTGGAGAAACCCACAGAAGCAGTTGGCCTGAACAAGGGAGAGCACATCAACCCTAGATGCTATCTGGGAGGCCAGTACAAGACTGATCCAGCCCCCTGAACATGGATGCCAATAAGGAGGCCTCTGAACTCCAGGGAGCCTCTGGAAGTGGATTAGCATTTTTCCCTGGTGTAAGAAGAGACTTTGAGAGCCCATCCCACATGAGGGGATACACTCTGGCCCTGGACACATGGGGAAGGGCCCAGGCCCAGCACAGGAAGATTTGGTGGACTTTGCAGAGCTCCTGTTGAGGGCCCTACCCTTCCTAGGGAGTGGTGGGTGGATGGGGTGGGGGTAGGTTGCCGGTGGGGGAGGAGAGATGAGGGTGAGGGGAGGGAGAGGGAGAAGGGACTTACATGTGAAACAAGCCTGTTCCCTAACTTGAATTTAATAAAAAAATTCTATAGAGTTATACATATGCAATATTAAAGCATAAACATCCATACATCTTGGGACATGTATATGCTAAATACACTAGAATATGGCATACAAGTTATCAAATATTTCTGTCATTCTCTGTTCTGTTATTATGTCTTTTGGGGCAAATGATCATCTGAAAGAGATTGTCCATAATTCTTGGGGATGGTAAATACTACTGCATAGTAATGGTTTTGAAAATGTGAATAAAATCTTGTTTCAAGTAATATTTACCTCTTAAGGTCTATTTTAGATTATATTAGTAGAGGCATTATATCTATATTTAAGGCATTCATTACCTAATGTATCTGGGTGAATTATTTTCTTTCAATCTGTATTGGAATTTAAGATTTGTATTACTGACAACAAATAACTGGATATAACTATTAACAAACTTTTCCCCAATCACTAGCTTCTGATTAGGGAACTTACCCCCATTTACATCTAGTGCAATAACTAATAACCTGGGATTTAAGGATTTAAAAGAGCAATTCATTATCAGAAATACTTTTGTCTAGCCATTTTCTCCTCTCTTATAATTTTGGATCATATATTATTCATTTGTTGGTGTGCTTAGTGGTATGCTATGACTTTTTAAAGTACAATTCATTACATAGGAAGGTTTTACAGTCATAGTAAAATTGAGGGGAAAGTGGAGATTTCTTTTGCCATTCCTGAAATCTGCATGACCTCCCCTCATAGTTGATATTTCCAACCAGACTGTCACATTTTTAAAACTGGTTAACATTTCTGTACAAATAATTATTTCCCAGACTAACTCTGTGGTGTATATAGGACTTCTCTTGGTGTTTTATATGTGTCTGGGTTCCCTTTTCTTTTGCTGTAATAAAATACACTTATAAAAGCAACTTAAGGGAACAAGAGTTTATTTGGCTCATAATTCAGGGTTACATTCCAGTATTACAGGGAGTCAAGGTGACAGGGACATCTATAGTCAAGAGTAGAGAGCAATAAACTAATGCATGCATGCTTGTGCTCAGCTCAATTTCTTTACCCTTACATACCCAGAGATCGTGATGCCCTTAATGGACGAATCTTTCCATGTCAAAGGAAAGAACTCATCTTTCACAAACATTGTCTCTCATGTTATAAGTATTGTGAAAAGTTGCCAATTAAAAGTATCCTATAACTATCCTTTGACATCTTGACATACAAAGACATCACTTTTGCCACAAATCCTCAATCACTTATTCCAAAATCTCATATTTATCTCATATTTTAAAATGTAAACTCCCTCTCCCTCCAACTCCCACACCCCCATGCACTACTCAGAGAGGGTGAGGCCTCCCATGGGGAGTCAACAAAGTTTGGCATATCACTTTGAGGCAGTGATGACTACCTTAATTGTCATCAGAGAACCTCATCCAGTAACTGATGGAATCAGATGCAGAGATCCACAGCTCAGCACTGAGCCATGCTCCCAGAGTTCATTCAAAGAGAGGGAGAAGCCATAACGTGAGCAAAGGAGTCACGACCATAATGGGGAAACCCGTAGAAACAGCTGACCCAGACTAGTGGGAACTCACTTACTCAGACTGACAGCTGAGGAACCTGCATAGGAACAAACTAGGCCTTCTGAATGTGGGTGACAGTTGTCTATCTTGGACAGTTTGTGGGGTCACTGGCAGTGGGACCAATATTTATCCCTAGTACATGAACTGGATTTTTCGATCCCATTCCCAATGGAGGGATACCTTGCACACCTTTCTTTTATCAAAAATCTTCCTCCCTTATCTTTAATTTCATCATCATGCAAATTCTCAGAATATTGGCAGGAGGATGCCAGATTCTTGAGACCCTTGCTCTTTTACCAACAGACTCTTTTCTCCCTTCTGTAATTTCCTGAGCTTGGCCTCCACTGTTTGCATTCTACCAGAAATAGTGTCTCCAAAGTTCTCTTCAAAATTACCCATAATATTCTACTTCATTCACTGGTTTTTCTAGCCCAAAGTCTTGCAGCCACATAGTCAAGTTTATCCAGCAATGGTCTCATACTAGTATCAATTTCTTCCAATGTTAAATTTCTTATTGCTGAGATAAAATTCTTTTGACAAAATAAAGTAGAAAGGTTTATTTGGTTCCAATTCAGAGTTGCTATGGTGAACTCAATGTGGTAGGACCATGAAGTAGTTGGACACATTCACAGTCAAGGAGCAGTGAACAGTGAACTAATGTACACATGCCTGTGATAAGATCACTTTATCTTATATAGGCCAGAAGCCCATAGTCAAAGAATGAAGCCACCCACAGTGGGCAATTCTTCCAACATCAGTTAAGTAAACAAGATAATCTCTCATGGGCTCTCAGAGGCTTTTGTCTCAGGTGATTCGGTATTGTGTCAAGCTGACAAATATCACCATCACAAGAGGTTTGTATAAAAATTTATTAAAATTCCCCTTTTATATAATATCAAAGAGCACCTTCATTTTCCCAAAAGTCACTTGTGCTATATCTGACTCTTCATTTCTGATTTTCAGGTTTATTTTTATTAATTCTTCTTAGGTTTCATTTCTTAGATGAAATATATTCATTACACCTGTCTTCAAGCATAGTAATTCTTTGTTCTGATTGCTCAAATCCAATTTTAAGTCCGTTGTGAATATAGTGTCATTTTCAAGTTTAATAGCATCTATTTGGCCACTTTTATAGTTTCTATATCTTCATAATCTAATCACTGGAACATCATCCTCACACTTATACTTTTAGATAGGATTTCCTTAGCTCATTTGGGTATATTTATCATAGGTATTTAAGTCTTTGTCTATTAATTCTTATTTTTGTTTATTTCTTGAAGTCAGTTGTTACTGATTGCTTTTATTCTTATGCAAGAACCACAGTACTCTATTTCTTCATGTGTTTCATAATTCCTTGTTGAAAATGGATTGTTTTCAATAACATGTGGCAAAATGGGTTATCATGTTCAAGATTTCTGATGTTTTGTAGGCAATGAATAGACAGAGTATTTCTTTCTCTTTTCCTTTTCTTGAAAAATCATTTTTTCTTAGGTATATATTCTGATTACCCTTCCTTCTACTCCTTCAGTTCCTCTCCACCTCCCCTCCACAATGTTTCTCTGTCTTAGAAAACAAACAAGCTTCTAGGGAATAATTATAAAATAGAATATAGTATTACGAAATATTATATATAAGATAAAAAAAAATTAACACACTGGAATTGGAAAAGACAAAGAGAAGGAAAAGAGCCCAAGAGAAGACACAGAAACAGAGCCTCACTGGATCACACACTCCAGTCCCATTAAAAACACTAAACCAGAAGTCTTAATATATATGCCACATACCTGTATGGTAAAAGAAAGAAGAAAACCGTGAATAAAATATATTAAAATTACAAGAATAAGATAGTGCCGGGCAGTGGTGGTGCATGCCTTTAATCCCAGCACTCAGGAGGCAGAGGCAGGCAGATCTCTGTGAATTCGACACCAGCCTGTTCTACAAGAGCTAGTTCCAGGATAGGCTCCAAAGCCACAGAGAAACCCTGTCTCGAAAAACCAAAAAAAACAAAAACCAAAACAAAACAAAACAAAACAAGAATAAGATAGATTTAAAAATAAAAAGGAAAAGCCCTGAAATGACATTGTGAAACAAAGAACCTGCCAAGATGCTTTCACATGTGTGTCAATCATGTTGATCTAAGGATCTTGTTTTCTTGGTGTTCTCCATCTCCTCTGGCTCTTACAGTTTTTGGAATCCTCTTTTGTGGGATTCGCTGAGCCCTGAGGTGAGGAATTTGATTAAGACCTCCTATTTAAGGCTGAGTGTTCCAGGGTCTCTTACTTTCTGCACAATGTCTGGCTGGAGGTGGATGGGACAACTCTGTATTTGTTCGCATCTGTTGCAGGAGGAAGTTTCTGTGATGATAGTTGAACAAGTCACTGATTGTATTTGTCTTTTTGAATCTGGGTTATCTCACTCAATATGTTTTTTTTTCCTGGTTTCATCCAGTTACCTATGAAGTTCATGTTTCTTCCTTTCCTTCTTCTTCTTCCTCCTCCTCATCTTCTTTTTTCTCTTCCTCATTCTCTTCATTTTCTTCTCTTCCTCCTCCTTTTCTTCGTCTCCTTCTCCTTCTTCATAATTCTCCATTGTATAAATGTACTGCATTTTCTTTATTCATTATTTTGTTGGGGTTGTTTCTAATTTCTGGGTGCATCCTTGGCTAGAATAGAGTGTTTCCTTAAATTCTCCTAGCTTTTATATGAATCTATGTTCTTGAGTCACAAGTTCAATATCCTTGACTTTATAATTCTACTTTAGATTTTACTTCTGCCTGCCATAAAGTCCATAGTCAGCTAAAGGTAAGAAATTAAGGCTTTCTTTGTTACATAAATCTCAAATGCACCTGGCCTTCTAGATACCCAGGAATGTGCCAGTTCTTATAAAGGCACCAATGAGTAATTTATTTTTATACTTAAAGTAAACAATTTTTTAAAAAAGAAGCAAGTGAAGGAAAAATCAGACAAGATGTTCTGGAATGAGTGGGAGGAGCTCTTTTGTAAAATGTTCCATTCTACAGAAGCCAGATAAATTTCCCATTTTATCTTCTCTGTCCTTACCATGTTGTCTTACCTCAAATTTTGGGACATTAGAAAAATAAGCTAATTTGTATATTATCTTTGTATTTCTAAACATGTCATAAAACAGGCAAGAGTATTTTGTCTGTTATTCTTGTTAATGGTCTAAGATTTAATAATTTCAAAATAAAATAAAAAATGAATTTTGAATCTAATTAGGGTAAAGAGAGCATTTCCAAAATCATATCTGTTTTAAAACTGGACTTCTGACATTTTAATAAGCTGTACACTTTCAGGAATCCATGAAATAAGCAGCCTTTGCTTATTGTGTCTGTGTTCATGTTGAGAATGGAATATTGTATGTCCTTGATAGGAAAGAATTCTAACTAAATTAGAAGGCTTAGTTCCTTGGACACAGACCTGTCCCAAAATGTCTCTTATTTGACCTACGTCATATGTTAAGTCATTTAAAATAATTATCAGAACCCATTCTTTGGGAATTTAACACTTGTTTAAATACCACTGCATAATATTTACTAACAGAAAATTATACTTCATTACTTACAATACAAATAATAAAAGTTACTCTATTGTTGGAATTGCTTTTTGTAGTTATGATAAACAGCTAGTTTTTTTTTTTTCAATTATTTGCTTTGACAGTCCACTTTAGGACACCTGAGAAGATTGTTAAATGACTTCAATAAAATTGCAAATGGTACACTCAATCATTTCTTCACTTCTACATAAAAGAGTATTCAAAAACAAAAAACAACAAAAGAGATTCCTAATAATCATTTTGACTGCCAGTTGGTATATCTATCCCTGAAATCAGCAACAACAAAGAATAAACAGTTATTGTCATATGAAGACTAGGGAAAGAAGACTGCATGTTGAGTGAACTCTGAGTTATGAAAACATGTTATGTGAATGGGCAGTTTTCTAGAGTTGCCTAACAGTTTAAATCATCTAAAGTTTCTGTGACATCATAGATCTGGTGGGAGCTGCCCATCTTCTTACCATCTCCTAGTAACTTGTTGGCTGCTGCTTTTCACACTTCCTGAGGATATGAAACTCTAGATCTTTATGCCTACTATTTGTCTGTTTTCCTTTTAGTGCTAGAGATTGAACCCAGGCTTATATATGCTAAGTGTGAACTCTACTATTCAGGTAAACTATCATTCCCCTCAGGTCTACTTTGGATCCATAGAAATGGACAACTAAACCATTCTAAACTTAGTTCTTTCTGTCAACATGTAGGCATATTTTTTTTCATTTTAATTCCTTCCAATTATAATACCAGTTCTGAAATTTTTATTTAATTTTGTTAATATTTTTATTTTTTAACCAACAATAAAGTTCCTTCCCTTTATGTATTTGGAATGACTTTTTAAAAATTTTTCAATAGGCCAAGAACTGGAGTACTATGGCAGGTACTAGTTGAAAGATAGAAGCAGGGAAGATGGGGAGGTCAAAGTCACCTTCAACTTCTGCATGAAATGGAGGTCAGAGTGAGCTGTATATGGCCTTTTCTCAAATAAAGAAAAAAGTTTCAAAACAAAACCAAGTCAGGTATAGTGGCATAGTCTTAACACTTGGGAGCAGAATGATCGGGAATTTAAGGTCATCTTTGCCTATCTAGTGAATTCAAGATCAGCCTGGACTTTGGGAGATCTTTTCTCAAATAGAAAACAAAACAGTAGAAGTGACAAACACAAAAATATGGCAAGTCACATAATGGTTTTACCATCTTACACTCTACCAACAATGTTAACAATCAGTTTCTTCTGATGCTTAGAATTATTTATGTTTTAGAAAGAGCTAGAGTCATTACACAGGAAGAAAGAGTCAATTGGAGAATGAAACAGAATGTTTTAACAACTTAACAAGTAGTTGGGTATAATTATTGCACTATTAAACTCTTCAAATAATAAATGGAAACATGGATTGAGAGGAGAATGAGAGCAACATCCAGAGAATGCAAGAAATCACTATGTAAGTTTAGAACATAGAGATAAAATGAAGATCATAAAAGCTTTTCAGAAAGGTCAGGGGCCTGAAGAAGAGAAGAATGAGAGGTGATTTATTTCTAGCATATCCAGTTCTAGAAAATATAAAGCATCACATTAATATATCAGCAGGAAATATTTTTCTTTAAAGAAGTATTTAGCCATGCAAATTATCTGTCAACTGTATGGATATAAACTAGATGATTTGACATAAAAACATGAAACATTTACTGCGCTCTGCTCTAGTTGGAGTTATTCTTCATGGTGTATTATATCCCCTTATACATTCAGGAAGTTGCTTCAGCATGTACTCAAACACAGAGAGATGAAAGACCTCAGCTTCCAGCTAGCAGCCTTTCCAAATCAAGGAAGTAATGCAGAAGGTAAATCTTAGGATCAGAATTAAACAGAATGTCCAGTGCAGAGGAACACCAGTATGCAAGAGAACAAGGCATTCTCAAAGAAAACTGTCCAGAAAGAAGTGATAGACTGCATGAACTCTCTTGCAGACCTTTCAAGTCTCAAGTGTTTAAAGTGAGTAATTCAATATAAAATAAGGGTCTTAGAACCTTTAAAAGGAGAAATGGTTTACATCAAGAGAAAATGTTTTAAGTCAGCAAAGAGTGTATGTATGACCACTGTGAGTGGTTTGAATTAGAATGACCATCTTAGGCTCATATATTTTAATATTTGGTCCCAATTGGTGAATCTGTTCAGAAAGTATTAGAAGGAGGAGGTGTGTTCCTGGGGACAAGCTTTGAGGTTTCAAAAGCCCATGCTATCCATAGTTAGCACTCTCTGCCTTTCTCCCTCTGCTTCCTATTGCAGAGAAGGATGTGAGCTCTCGGTCCCACTCCAGCACCATAGCCACTTCCCTGCTGCCATGCTCCTCACCATGATAGCCATGAAATCACCCTCTGAGATTGCAAGCATTCATAAACTCTTACTTTTATAAGTTGTTTGGTCACAGTGCTTTGCCACAATAATAGGAAAGTGACTAAGATAATCCTAATAATTTTATGTTCAAGAATTAGATTAAACCTTTTCTTAAACTAAATCTAAAACTTAAGAAAACAAAATATTAATGGATATAAGAAGCTTCTCAGTGACCTACATCTCTGATACCCTGAGAAGAGTGTTATTCCAGTGAATTGATCAGGTAACAACAGTTTAATACACTTTTGAAATGGTTAAACATGACTATATCAAACACATTTGTAGTTGTGCTGAAAAGTATGACCTGATCATGAACAGTTGAGGAAAGATGAAACAGACTAGGACAATAATCTCTTAAGACAGAGAGATTACTGTTTGTAATAGAGCGATTTAGACTACCTAGTTTGAAGCTAAATACAATGAATTTTCAGCTTTTGGGGAAATACTTTACACAAAGCCAGATGGCAAAATTATAGTTGCTGAAATTAATGACAGTATTATAAACTTTGACAATGTGAAAGTTAGAGTGTTGCTGAAAATTTCATTGAAATGACAAAAATAAGAATGATAAAACTGTGTAATATTAATTTGCCAAGTCATCAGCCTTGCCCCTTATCTAGAGGTTTGGTTGAAAGGAAACTTAAACTCAATGTACTCCATCAATTTCAATGTTGAAAATAGAGTCGATGTTTCCATTTTAGATTCAAATAGTATTTACTATGAAATACTGATGACTTACACTTTCCTAATTGTGAAATTAAACTCAATATCATTATAAGAATTAAGTGAAGGCATATTTACATATAGTACTTGGCTAGCACTGAATATGGGCTTACATATGATCAATTACAAGGCATTGAGTTTCAAAGACTTTCATAAAACTAACGTGCCTTTTATTCTAAAATTTGGTCCCAGGCCTATACAATAAGGGGCAACATAAGGACTTTTGACATTCTGTCCATTTTCTCCTCCCATATTTCTCTATATTAATTAGGTTGTGTAAAGATTACTAAAGTTGACCATTTTCCATTCCAGTTTTTATACTATAAAAATACAAATGTGATAAAAAAACAGTTCAGAAGACACTGAATGTTATGATGATCTGTATCTTATTTATTTTCTATAAATACATACTCAAATTTTCATTTTTCATAATTTCTGCAACAGTGTTTGATAGTTACTAGTGTGCACCACCATCACTACTCTGGTTGTCAACTTGAAATGATCTAGAATTGCTAGAAAACAACATTTTGGGTATGCATCTAAGTGATCGTCTAGAATAGACTGAGATAGGAAACTTTAACCATGAGAAGCACACCATTCCTTGGGCTATGAACCTATAGTGATACAAAAGAGAAATCTAGCTGAACACTAGCATTCATCACTTTCAGCTTCCTGACTGTGGCTATAAAGCAGCCAGCAGCCTTATGGCTGGCACCAGGTCTTGTCTACCATGATGGACTTTCTTTAAAATGTAAGTCAAAACCAATCCTTTACATCTTTTGTTCAGATACTTTGTTTCAATAAGACAAGTAAATAATATGTTCAACAAAACTGAAGTTTTTTCTTCAGATCCCTGCTGTCATTATTAAAATATTTTGCTTGAAGTATAATCTATATTCACCCAGCTGCTGCTGACCCCCTCTCCCATGTCTTTCCAAAAGCTAACATGACTTTTATTACAAAAAAAATCTATAGAGCCCAAGCTCCAAGCTCATCATATCCAAAGTCCCTTTCTTATCATTTCTGATGCTCCTGGCATGTCCACCCTCCCTCCCAAACCCCCTCTTCCCTATCTCAAATCAAAGTTGTTCTCATTGATTCAGTACCCTTCTGTGTGTGCTCAATGATATTTGACACATCTGCCTTTTTTTTTCTCCTGATGATGGTGGCAGGGTGGAGATTAATTTATATGCATGAGTGTAATTCCAATGTTGCATAAAATGTTTAATGAACAATACACTGAGAGGATTTGTGAATGAACTGGTGAGCAGACTATAATTATTCTGATGATTTTATTGGTATCAATTTCCCAGTTAACACAAGATTTCTGTTTGTTTTGTAGCAACTTTATTGGCATCTAATTTATATATCACAATGCTCAACCATATGAAATGAATATCACAAGGATTTTTTATTCACATGTCCTTCTGAATGTGCACCTCTCATAATTTTGGCAAACAACATTTATCCTGGAAGTTTTGCACAGGGCAACCAAAGAGCATTAACTTAAGGATGAATAATGAATTAAGAGAGACAACAAGGGAAGAAGAGAACGTGACATAATCACCTCACTGCTGCTAACAACCACGCTAACATGAAATATGTGATGTCAGTCACTAACTGAGGAGAAGTGAACTCCTCAGTCAGATTTGTTATATGTCTAATATAGGAATGAGGATGCTAATTATCTCTAGGTTTCATTCTTTACACCTTTAATATATCCCTGTCTGAGCCCATTTTCTGCTACTATCCCAGACCACTTCACACTGGGTAATTTGTAAAGAAAAGACATTAATTCATTGAAGTTGCAGAGTGTGGGAAGTTTATGATCAAAGGGCTACATCTGTCAAGTGCCTTCTCATTGGATCTTACCAATGGCAGAATGCAGTGTAGAGAGAGAGAAAGTGGGGGCCAGGGAATGCTGATTCAGAACAGGCTTCCTTCTATAGCAAAGCTACTCAAGCATAGTTTAGCCACTGTAGAATTGGATCAAAATGGACACTTCTGCCATCTAAGTGTACAGCCTTGTGGTGTGTAACTATTTAAAGTTTTGTTCTCAATAACAACACAGTCAACAACTAAAAGTCAACATGATTTTGCAGTGGACATTCAAATCTAGGCAAGCATTTTTTCTAGTGTTACTGGGGTCTACATCAGGTGTTCTCAGGTTCTGGTTTCGTATCCAAAGAATTGGAAATAAAGCTCACCCAGATTTGTGAAAGAAGAAAGATAACTTCATTTTGAATAAATGGGATAGTGCAGATTACTGAGGGGATACTGTTAGGATTGACAGCAGGCCACAGGAACAAGAGTGTTCATCGGCTCCAGGCTACCCTCTGAAGTTTCTTATTATGGGGTATGAAGGAAGGTGGGGCTGACTACTAAGGGATATAGTTCTCTATTTTGATTGTTAGATTGGGTTATATAATTATTCCTGTTCTGTGTGTGTTCTTTCCCTCAATGCATTGATTTCAATCATTCGCACTCCTCATAATGCATAGGCATAAGACTTTTAGAAGGAGATACTCCATAGAAGCTCACTAAAGAACATACTTTTGTCTTATTGCACACACATACAAAAACATCTCAGGCTAGAATAGGCTTTCTATTCTTCACACCCAGATACACTGCAAATACACTTGAGTAGAATCTTCCGAAATTTAATTGTTACTAGAAGGGAAACATATGATTGCTCAGTTATAGGAGCATGCAAAGCCAGATACAAGTGGGGAGTAGAAGGTTCTAATACTTCTAAGTGCATTGTTTGCAGAGGTGCATGTGAAGGAATGAAGCCACAAGGGAAAGTGTATACCCCTAAAACAAATGGGGTCCCAAGCTCGACTACCCCATGCCTATCTCAGAAATTTCCATACATTGTTATTTTCTACTTTGCATAGCTGAGATTTGGAAAAGGGAGAAGCAGGGAGGTGTGAGATAACTAAAGACCTATTATCCTTTTCCTGATGATGAGCTTCCCTTGGGCTAGCTGGACTGCAGAGGTCTGAAGTAGAGCCTACTTAGGCCTTGTTACTTTGGTTGCTAGGGAATCTTGGGGTTTGTAACAGCCTTGGAAAGAGATGCATTTCCATGCATTGCATTTCTATGTTTCTTCTAAGGATTAATTTCCTGTAATAGGAGTCACATAACCACGCAGTGAATTATGTTGAGGCAAACTGAGGGTCCAGATTCCTTTCCCTCCGGGAAATGACAGGTTAGCTTTATCGTGGATACAATTTCATATGTTCTAGCCTTTGGCTCTTTGCTTTCTGAATTGAAGATGGCCATGGGCATGGCAGGGAGGAGATTGGATTTTCCACCAAGAGAGGAAAAAAGAATGGAGCATAAAGCACAGCAATGTCCCAAAGAAGGGCTGCCCCGTACAGAAGATACGTGGGGAAGCAGTTTGCTAATTAGAAAGATGAAAAACTTCAGGCTCAGATTCACCAAAAGTGATCACTGGCACAGCCACACAGAGGCACTCCCACTTTATGCAAATGAACCCTCAAACCCACTAAGGTAACCTAAAAAAAAAAAACTTAACACCATGTACAGGCGACCATGGAGATGATGAAATCTCTCTGTCCCTGCTTACTCCCTCCTACTTGTGAGTGTTTTATCCCTTGCCAAGCCATCTTTGCTTCTACAGCAACTACTTCTCTCTATTCAGTTCCTTGTTCAGGGACATGAGAATCTAGAATCTTGATACCAGCTGTGATATCACCCCTCTGCTCTGTCAGACAAAACTGTAAATAAATCCTTTTTTCTCACCTTTTCTAGTTCTTAATTTCTTTGGGATACAGGAAAAGTACAGCAGCAGGGTTAGGAACCTAAATACAGAGTAACAAGATCAAATATGAATATGAGAAAATATGAATATCTAAGGCAATCACTTCTAAGACATAAAATTTTCATTTCTCTGTTTCAAACTGCAAGCAAAGATTGTTCCTTTAGCTATGTTGACTGCAGCCCTGTCTTTGCCAAGATCAATTCACCCACCATCGCTGATGAGAAACTGACAAGCTTTAAATATTTCCTGACAACTAACATTGCATTTCACCTAGTGGTAGGAATTTAAGGAGAATAATTGCAGTTGAATCCCAAACATGTTCTAAAAAATAATTGGCTAAATGGAGGGGATAAAATAATGTTAGAATCCCTAACTTTCTGTTCTGAAAACATCTACTACCCACCACTTCCAAGAAAAATACTGAATATAGAAGTTGAAGGATTAATGTAATTATTTGAATCTTGTGATGTTACCATACCCCCTTGGAGTCTAGAGGTCAGTCTAATTTCTTGATTAACTGAATGCATATTAAATTGGATCTCTATGAATTTAGGGAGTTGTCCACCAATAATTAACAGCTTTCTAATTGTGTGTTAATGTCTATGCCACTTACACTGACAATATTTAATTTCTCACTTCTGTCATTTAGTGTTTACCCATGCACATTCACAATTCAGGACCATTAAAAATAAAACACCATTTATCAGTATTCACTCTTATGTCATGGGAGTGTTATTTCTGTTGTACTACAGACAACATATTCATCAGCACCACAGGTTCCTTGGCACAATTGTCAGGTAGACTCCATTGATTGCAAGGCCATCTACTTAACAATTTTGCTACAAGGATCCTTTGTGGAAAGGCTGGTTCTATGGCAAAGTCATTCCCTCTGCAAAGCAGCAAATGAGCAGGGTGCTGCATTGTGTCCTCTATAAGCAATAATTGGCTGCTTTGCAATGCTTTGGCCCAACTCTGCCTAATTTGTAATGCAGGAGACTCTGTTCAAAAGAATAACATATTCCATTTCTGTTTACAGAACTAATGCATGATGCAAAGTAAGATAGAAAATAAGATTGGTCCCTTATTGGTGATAATTATAGCAACAATACTGAGCAAGAGATGGAAGGGTTAGATAAAAGCAAATGAACTTACTTTTTAAATTGGGTTTACTAGATGTGATCATATAACGAAGTACAAATCTTTTAGCTGTTCAATTAAAACTACCTTATTTTTCCCAATAAATTAGGAGTCCACCTTTATATTATTTTGCATAAAGATTTCAACAAATTTCCATAAATTTGCATTTTGTTCAAAAAGCCCTAATGCCAATTATGTAAAGTAAATGTAATTAATTAGTACATTCCATAGCAACTGCATTTCTGTCTTCTTTGTTTGAAGCATGCCTGAGCATTGGAAGTCCTGGGTTGGTCACGTAGAAAAGTCCAAATTAGAGCCTCCGTGTTCCAAAATAAAACAAAGATTCATATATATACATGCTTAAGAAGCTTCATTTTGGTAAATATATTTTTTATTCCAAAAATAGATTGAATGCTTTAGGAGTGCCAACATTGTCATCTGAATGGAGCCATCACTTTGCTGTCTAACTCTCAGGACAACTTGGTCTATGAAGGTGTTCTGGTAATTCTTATTCTGAGCTTCCCATTACATCCTTTTGCCGAAGACAGGTAAGAAGAAATCTCATGTTGTCATCTGAAACTCAGTTCTCTATTTCAGGGTTTCTTCAGCAAGCTCTTGAAATGTGTCCCCCCTGTTTTCAGCACATAATGGGCATATGCTTGATATTCCTTAATGTGTTCATTCAGTCGCTGAAAGTGTGTTTTGCTCAAAGCCATGGTGTGTGTTTACTAACATGAAATAGCCATTTAGACACTAACAGTCTATAGGGCTTTGTTTGTTTGTCTGTTTGTTCTTTTCAATACAGGGTTTTCTTGTGTAGCTCTAGCTCTCCTGGAACTCACTTTGAATCAGGCTGGCTTCGAACTCAGAGATCCACCTGCCTCTGTTTCCCAAGTGGTGGGGTTAAAGGTGTAAGCCACCATACCTTTAACAACTGAATGTCATTTTTGTTACATGGAAATTTGGGGATTCTTATCTGAAATGCCATATGTTATTGGGGAAATTGGTGTCAACTTCCAGGGTGCTGAGTCTCATTAATAAAATAATTTAAATACTCACTAAGAAAGAGACAGGAGAGCAATTTATTAGTGGTAAAGAAAAACCCCATAGCAGACAAAAGATAAATATCAACAATGGCTTGTAAGAGGAAGATGAGAAGAGAAGAGGAAAACCATGTTAGGCCTGTAAATTAGCAGCAGCATGCAAACAGCTGCATGGTAGACATTTGGGCTGAGAAGAGGCTTCAAAGGAAGAACAAGAAAGTGCTCTTTTGGTCATGACCCTCTCTCACCCCTTGACAGAACTTCATTTTACTTTGTAATACATCCTGTTGCCTTTGCTTAGCTCTGTGTGTTTTCTCTGAGTTTCTTTCATGAGGATTAGAAGCAAGGAGAGGCCAGAGCCCTAATGACAATAATAAAAAACAAGAATTGCCTTAAGCCCATTTAAAGTTATTTACTATTTGCAAACCTGAGCTTAATGATTTTTAAATTTTCTAAACAGAATCACTAATGAAGTTTTAGAAGAAATAATAATTGGCTACACTAGGCATTTCAATTGGGTTTCTTTAAGTATATGTATTCACAATCTTTAATTTAATGTGTTTTGACAAAGAAGGAAAGAAATAACTGTCATTTCACCTAATTTCAAGTTGCATGTGAGGTTACTGCATATGTGAACTTCAGTTTCTGGAATAATGCTTCACTTACACTGGCAGTCCCCAAAGACTACTTGACTTGTTAGAATACAGTGTTTGGATAGATGTTGAAATGTTGGAAACTGTCTTGGTTACTGTTCAATTGATGTGAAGAGATACCATGATCATGGAAACTCTTATAAAAGAAATAATTTAATCAGCTCTTGCTTGCACTCTCAGCAGTTTAGTTCATTATCATTATGGCAAGGAGCATGGTTCCACATAGGCTGATCAATTGCTGGAGAAATAGCTGAGAGTTCTATATCCAGATCCACAAGCAACAGGAAGAGAACAAGGCACTGGGTCTTGTGCTTTTAAAATCTCAAAGCCCACATCCAGTAACATACTTCCTTGAACAAGGCCACACTTACTCCAACAAGGCCAACCTCCTAATCCTTCTAACTAGTGCCACTCTCTGATGACTAAGCATTCAACTGCAAGAGCCTATGGAGGCCATTCTTATTCAAAGCACCACAGAGACCTAGAATCAAATTATCTTTGGTTATCTTTAGCCTCCTTCATAGTCATTCACTGCCCACCTCTCTATCTCACTCATCGTCCTGTGACTACCATATGAAATTGTGGGGGCTGTAGTAATTTAGCAAACCCCTAGCTTCCAATAACCCCAATGTTATTGTTATCATCAGATAGCATTTGAGGCCTATAGAAGAGTTTTTCTTAGTTTGCTGCATCTTGACTACCTGATGTTTCCAACAATGCATTTCCAAAATGTCTTGCTATATGACTTTCCTTTTTGTAGCTATAAAATATTATGAAATTATCAACACATTGCAATATAGAATTTAGGGAAATCTGAATTTGTGTTCCCATGCAATGGTCACTCATATTTGATTCTTAACTATCTTGTTCCCTTTGAAGTAAAAGCTGAGATTTTTATGATACTATTGATTAGTTTAAATAATTCTTCCATAAATGTGTCTATAGGGCTTAAGTATGTTCTGTCATCAATTGTCATTGACTGGGAGTCAGTGATGTATGGTGTCCCTTCTTGGTGAACATGGAGATTTGTTTGAACTTGAAGACATAAGCATAAGTAGCTTCCACATGTCTGAGCCACATTTTGTCTTATGATTCCTTTCAATTAGCAGTGACAGCACTGTGGGCATTAGGTGGCTCTGGGGTGGTTATGTCATATAGTGGGGCAGAAACATCCAGACCTATCCTCATGGAACTCCCTGCCATTTTGCACTTAAAGTTTTATTTGAAAGGATGACAGGTGACTGTGCAACTGCCAAATTCAACTACACTAAAGACAGAAAAGTCTTGTGCTTTCCTTAGTACTGTTATATAGATCATGGCTGAAGCCTATCAGATTACTTCGGGGTTAAACAAACAACAAACAAACAAATCCTGACCTAGTTAACTGTGCCTTCTGGGAAGCTGTATATAGGATTAATTATTGACACACTTCCTTGGTTTATTCTTAATATTGGAGCCAGAGGTTATCATAATCATTGTTTCATATAGAGCCACTGGTTCATATAGAATTTCCATCTTGAATTTTCATGGTATTAAGTCAGTAAAGATACAAAGTCCATTATGTATATTTCCAGTACAATAGTATATATTAAACTCCATTAAGTCAATTTTTGATGGAATTGATTGCTTGGAAGTGATTAATAGTTTACACACCACATGGCAAAACAATGCAAGAGATTTAAATCAAATCCCATGAGTCATTAATTGAAACACTCCCCATCCTCTCCCACCAAATTCAGTGGAAGGAGAACTTCACAGCACATGATTTTATGAGTTCTAAGTAGAGGGGAAGATCTGTGACCAGAGACAGCTCAGTACTCCAGGTCCATTGAATCTTTACCTGGATTCTAAATAATTTCTGTGCTGAGTTCTGATTGGATCATGAGGAAGTTAACTGGTGAAGAAAGAGGACTGAGAGCAAAAGAGTGTATGTGTGTGTTTGGGTGTGGCTCTGGCTTATAAGAGTGCTTCTTAATAGGCAGAAGTCTAAATGTCTCAAGAGTTGACTTCAATACCTATGAACTCATCCTATTAGACTGCATTCCACTGAACATCTAAGAAATGTATCCAGTCGAGGAGAGTATTTGATGCATCCTGGTGTGGTGCAAGTAGACACTTTTGGATAAAAATGCCATTTCTATAAAACATCTAATTTCACAAAGCACAGAGAACATTATTGACAACCTTGTCATATGTTCTTCTTATTTATCTGTCCACCCTTGAGTTTCCTTTATATACTAATTTTTGAAATAGATTGCATCTTCGAGTAAGATCAACTTAAAGGTAATTATCTTTTTCACACCATTTCCTGTATGGTATTTTTAATCTTCTTACATATTTATAGCATGGAATATTTACAATTTATTATTTGTTTATTTATTTTGTATTGGAAAGCACATATACTACAACACAGATGTGGTGATCAGGATAATTTTCAAAGGTCAATTGTCTCCTTGTACTCCAGAAATGGAACGCCCGCCTTCAGATTTGTGAAGCAAGAACTTTATGCCAGCTGAGTTAGGCTAACAGCCTGATATGGAGGAGTTTATATAGCATACAGATTATCTTCAAATAGCCCTCTGAAAGAAATAAGGTTTAAGTTATGCTGTGTAAAATAAAAGTCATAGAGCTTGTAAGATTTGTGGGAAGCTACATTAAATGGCAGATTTGGGTTACAAACTATCATCCAAATTATATGTCTTATGTCAGCTTTGCCAAGAATATCTCTATGTTTATTTTGTTTTATTTTTATGGGTCCTTTGACCAGAAAGACCTTAGTTTATTGATAAGAGTGATATGAGTTAAAGAATAATTAGAGCAGTACTTTGAAAAAATATGGTTTGGGTAAGGAGAAGAAAGATGTAAAGGAGAACATTGATGGCTAGACCAAATAATAAAGTTCCCCGAAATTAAAGAACTTGGGAGGGAGAGTCAGGAAGATGGAAATTTTGAGGCCTTTATAAACTGTACAGAGTTTGAGGTCAGATTGAGCTACAAGAAACCCTCGCATAAGAAGGTCTAAATAAATCAGAAAAGGACAAAATTACCAAAACAGAAGTTGAGAAAGGGAACACATATATGAGGTTGAATTTAGGATGTGCAACATGAAATCTTTCATTTTCCTCCTAGTCCTTCTACCCGCATCATGGGATGGGCTAAGTGAATATGGCCAAAAGTTGATATACTGCGTCATACTAGAATATCCTACATCTTTGCTAAAGAGTTATTTTAAAACATCTTCTTATGTTACTAATTTTATCTAGCATTGGTGATTAAATCTTAGTTTTTGTGCATGGCAGGCAACTCCTCTGCCTTTGTGCCATATCTCTAGCACTATGAATCTCCATTTCTTGTGTTAGTTAGGAGCTGCTCAAGAGTGCCTTCTTGCTCCTTTGATCTCCCACTCTGTCCCCTCATGGAAGATGAAGTATAGTGAGTGTCCACTATGTTTTGCTGACAAAATGCAATCAGTATTTAAAGCTTTCATTAAAGTTGCCTCACAACAGATATTCAAGGTGAAAACCAGCTCCAGCTCCTGAGGCAATGCATCATGACAAAAGTCTGTGTTCATACTTAATTAACCTTGTCTTCGAAGTGGTTCACAATGGATATATCCCTCAGCCTTTCTGTTTTGTTTTGTTTGTTTCTAACTGCAATCATAAAAGCCTATTGTGAACAATGTAAGCAAAAGCAAATTTCCTGGAAAGATATTGGGTAGCTCCTGAAATAAATGTACAGGACCAGAAAACAAGATCACACATACAAAGTTCCAAAAAGAACAGGAGCAATCAGGACAGGAGGGCTATTCAGCCAGGATAGCAAGATAGTCGGGTTAGGATAAATGAACATCAACCATGCTTTCAGATTTTAAATCTCTCTTGCTGAGATTCAAAGTTCCAAGACAAAGAATCTGATTAAGTTGAATGCTCACTTCCCCTCCTACACAATGAGCTGCAGAGAAAAGACTTGGCCAAAGCAGCCTTCACTGTTTCTAAGCATTTCTGCAGCCTTTATTTGTAGTGCAGGGGATGAGTAAATTACAGTGCCATTCCCACTCTAATCAATGAAAGAGAGTTGATTTCATGAAAGGAAATACAGGAGCTTCTGGAAAGCACCCAGGGATGACCAGCCACCAGAACATCAAATACACATGGCACTGGTGTGCCTTCCCCAGTAGTTTTTACATTGCCAAAGAGGGCTGGGAGAAAAGCTGTGAATGTGGCCCAAAGTGATAGCCTGTGAATGAGGAAGAGGTGGAGCAGGGTCTCCACCAAACACACATGCATGCACACACGCATAGACATGTACACATATGCAGAGATTGTGAGGGCAAAGAGAGAGAGAGAGAGAGAGAGAGAGAGAGAGAGAGAGAGAGAGAGAGAGAGAGAGGTGTACAGAGTTTAGAAATCATCCAGGGTTTTTATAGAGAACATTTCTACAGAAGAGAGAAATCCCACTTCCAGAAGGAGGTTTTTAGAAATGAAACAAATGAGGACCCTTGTGGCTTGCTTCTTTGTGTTTTCCTTTTGTCCTTGAACTGTTTTCCCTGGGTCCTTTGAAGCCTAGCTTCATTTATGAAAGAAATTGTACTGTCCTCCATATTTCAGGATCTTCTTTCAATTTCCAACAGCTGTCTATCTTAAAGAGGTTATCTAGAGATTTAAAAGTAGCTAAAATAGTGTTGAATCTTGATTATGAATGGCTAAACAAAACCAATACTGGAGCTGAAAAGACATGACTAGTTTGGGAGCCATCATTTCTATCTGTCATTGACAAGTCACCAGTACACCGTAATTCAGAATCATTTGTCATGTCCTCTGGAAGCACAGAGGTAATAGCTATAGAAAAGTAGCAGGCACTGATGTTTCAGGAGGAGAGATTCTTTCCTTGTGTTGGTCATATTCTGGACACTCCACAGATTTAAAACCCAAACCAAAAAACAGTGCCAGAGGCTGGCAATCCCATCCTAGAGCCAAGCCAGTCTATTCTTATCATGCAATAAAGCTGCAATTCTGCGGATTCTGAATCCTACAGTAGAAGGGGTTCAGATAATCCCGTCCTGTGAATCCCATTGACAAGTTTACTAAGGAAGGTGGCATTTGTTACCTTTTTTTTTGAAGAAAGACTAGATTGTTAGAAACTTCTCTAAAACTTGAGAGATAAAAAATACAAGGTATATACAGAAGCATCTATCTGAAGCTAAGCTGATACACATGTCTTGCAAACCCAAGCTAGGGTCTGTTATTCTGCCTCATAGGAATTGCCTGTAAACAGGTATAGTCAGAACATGTAAGAATTCACTGAATACCTAAGTGTTTATGTGTTTCTTGAGGTGGGATTTCCTCAGCTACTCACTGTACCTGAACCTTTATTCACCTTTTCTTTCTGCTTCCATGCCAAGAACTTTCAATGCAGCAAAAGGATATTCATTTCTTGCTTAAAAATGACAAGAAGTCTTGATGCAGAACTGCACTGGATAATGCAAATACTTTTCCTATAGATGTGCATTTATGCCTCTGGCTAACTCCAGGTCTGTCAAGGGTACATCTGAAATGAGGAGGAAGTGCTTTACAAGGACATTTTTAATAGTGTCTTCTGAAAAATTAGTTTCCCTGCCTTATCCTATTAAATTATATACTTTTATATGGAAAGACACAGCTTCTATTAAAATTATTCCTCAGCTGAAATCCATGAGAATTTCAGAAAATGAGCATGTAAAGAAAACAGAAGCAACTCTCAGATGGATGACCTTGGAACCTTCTATACCTATGACGACATGATAGTTCTTACATTGGTTCTTGTTCATATATCACAGAAGGAAGGCAGAAAAAAATACAGGAAAGAAATTTGGTAGAATGTCACTTATTTTGCTATCAAACCCCTATTCTTTTCCCTTAGGTGGGTATGTTTCAACATCAAGTAGACTTGTGGACATGTTTTACTTAGTCACTGATGTTTATTTCCTAGTACAAAAGTTAAACCTAGAGTTGCCTCTGCCCAAAACCTGCTTTCCACTTGCAAAGTTAAAGACCTAGACTTAATAGGTGCTCTGGTCAAACACATCAAGAATGAATCCAGAATCCTGACCTGTTGAGTTTCCTCTCTCAGGGATCTATGAGAAAGGCTAAGTCATTTCAAAGTGTCTCCAGGTTAATCAGTATTCCCAACAGATGGAGTAAAGATACAATCTAAATATTACAGAGATTTGTTCACATATATTTGTTCACTTTGTGCTGAACTAGGCTGCATTATTGAGGGAGGAAGCAAGTACCCTGTCAATTGCCCCAAACCTGCCTATAAATGTAATGTTACATATACAGGGAAGTACCTTGTTTCCTATTGAAATCCATTTGCAATGGTATCTAATACAGAATCATGCAGTAGAGAAATATGCAATCATCTAGAGAATTAGCACTAGTGTTTTTAGGGGTCTCTATTCTCCACTCTATACATTGAATGTAAAATGCCTTTGTGAAATACTTGAGAGATGAATGGTTTCATAAGTAGTTGTTCTAATTCATGCTTCTGTGTCCAGAAAACACCACAGTGGCTATCGAAGTGTGCTCTGTGATCCAAGCTATACAGACAAGATAATCATAAGGGTTTGAAAGGGTATCCTGATGAATCAGAAGGGAATGTGCCCATAATAAAGAAGCACTGCTATCTGTACTTTCTTCATTCCTGAATAGCTGTGCTTGTCATAGGAACCATCTCTATTTCTAAATATTAATAATTATGTTTCCCATCATGTGTTGCTCTGAATGTGTTCACATCATACACAAGCCTTAAGTCCATCTAGATAACTGCAGCTTCTGTAGTCTTACTGATAGAAAATATACTGGCCAGTAGTTTGAGGAGGGCCAGAGCAGCCTAATCTACAAATTTATCTAGTCATTTAATTATTTCACTAAGTACATTCAAAACTTTCAGTCACATAAACTTTCACATAATCTATTTTTAAACATTTATTTAGAAATAGAATTTTGAAAGTGTATTCAATGACTTCTATAAGTCTGATCTTTTAGATACATAGACCATCATCTTACACTTTTCAAATGAAGATTCAACAGAGGACCAGAAATCTGTAGCCTGTATGATCTGCATCAGAAATAGAGGAAGTTCCTAACTAATGGCATGGCTCAGGAAGTTTCCCTACAATCCAGGCTAGAGATGATTATGAATTTATACAACCCGTAAATGAACCCATGAGGATTTAAAAAAATATTTTGGTTAGTCCATATATTTTGAATAAATTTAGCAATAAAACCAAGTAAGCAGAGTATTTGATTGAATTCCAATTTTGACAATATTTTTTTTCTGGTAACCAACATGCTAATTAGCAAATAGGTATTATTAATAATTTGGGAAGCCAGAGGACAAGTAGATGGCACTTCTAAACAATGTTTACTTTTCTTAATTTTCTTTGAACTTGAGATATATAGAAAGAAATACTTATTTACTCTGCTTTTAAACTACTTCGATGAAATATGATTACATATCAAGAGTTGTACATACTTAGGGCCAGCACAATGGCTCAGTGGATCAAAATGTTTGATTTGCAATTGTGACAACCTGATTTGATCCTCAGAACCCATAGAAAAAAGTCAGATGCAGTGGTATACATCTATAATCTAGCATTACCAAGGGGAAATAGGAGATGGAGGTTTAAGAATCACCCAGGAGCTTGAGGACAGTATCATTTACAACAGAAACAAGAAAGAGCTTCCCTTAATAAGATGTGAGCTGAACCCAAAAGACATTCTCTGAGCAGGCACATGGGGCACAAATGTACCCCACCCCACATTAACAGTAATTAATTATTTTTTAAGTTATAAGAGAGCTATGAGTTTGTAGATATCTCTCAGTTTGTAGATATATACTCAGGAAATCATCACCATCATCTAGAGTATAAATATATATACATTCTTCCAGTGTTTTCTTTCACCCCTTTACTACTGCTGTTTATTAAAAGTAGATTTTAATTATACAATACAGTATTATTAATTATAGGTACTATGCTATGCAGTAAGTTTCCAGAATTTATTTAGAGATATGAGAGTTTTCTAATTAAAAGTCTAGCTAGTCACCTGGGGAGGATAATTCCTGAGGATATGGGTCACATGAATGTGGATTATAGCTTAACCAGCTATCACCCTTAACAGTAACAGGATTCTCTTACTCACCATAGTTTAAATTCCACTCATCTAACTAATGAAACCCAATCCTTGCCATGCTAGCATCAGTGTAACAGAGAATTACATTTGCACTCTTGGTCTCAAACACTGCTCACTGTTTATGTATCAATGATTCATTATCTTTACAAGTTTCCTAATGTTTACATAGAACACTGTCAACTCTGCCCAAGCCAATGTCTAAAAGTAATATTCCTACATATGGCTAGAGGATCCAGTTTTCAAAGTTTTAGATGTTAATGATGGGTAAACATTAAATTCCCCTTTAGGTATGTACTTCCTCTGTTACAGCCTCACTGGTTATCAAGACATCTCTGAGGCTGGGTATTATAGCCCCCATTATAGTAAACTTCCCCAGACTTTGTATTGGGGATTAAGTCTACAATGCATGATTCTGGCTAGTGTATTGAAGTCGTGATGGTACATTTTCTCCACAAGAACTTTGTAAATATAATGTGCATCAAAGTATTACCTCATTAAAAGTAACCAGTTCAGAAAATGAGTCACTATTTTCACGTATGTTCCTTGCTTTTACACCACATAAACTTAACTAAATTAATGTGGAATGAATGTCAATAAAAAATAGAGGAATATCAAGACAAATTAGTTGCAAAAGGCACTTGCTCTCAGCCTAATGAACTGAGCTTAATCCCCACAAAACAATATCTATAGTGGAAGATAAAAACTGATTACTATAACTTGTCCTCACATGTACAGTGACATTCATGGGCATTCGATAGATAGATAAAAAAATAACATGTAAAAACATAGTCCTCAAAACATTTTGAGTAAAGACTAGTTGGTAGATTCTGAGTTAGAAGTCTACTTAACTCTTAACTCTCATGTATTTTTAATTTATTTATGCTTTTAAATTTCATTTTACATTTCAAACACCCCTCCTTCACCCCCTCATCTCCTCCTCCATCTACCCCAGTCCACTCCTCCTCACATTAAGGGCTTCCATTAGTAGTCAACAAAGTCTGGCACAATAAATGGCGATGCTTCAGATATGTACATTTTGACAAGTCCCTTTAATTCTTTTGAACAAATATGCTTGAAAACTAGTGATATGTGACTCCCTTTATAACTTGGTAACTGTTTGATTTTGACTCTATATGAAAACATTGTTTTGTTACTTTAAATATCTAATAACATCTCTAGCTGAGTGGTTTTCAACCTTCTTTATGCTGACACAATTTAATATAATTCCTCCTATTGTGGTGATCCCCAACTATAAAATTATTTTTGTTGCTACTTCATAACTATAATTTTGATACTGCTATGAATTGTTGTATAAATATCTGTGTTTTCTGATGGTCTTTGGTGACCTCTGTGAAGGGGTCATTCGACCCCCAAAGGGGCCATGACCCACAGGTTGAGACCTCTGCTCTGTGGCATTTAACCTGATAAATTAATTAATGAACTTGTCAAGTTATTTTCTGTTCCTGGATGTTATGTTTTATTACTCATTAATCAGTATAATTGCTGGAACTAGTAAGCATAGCACTACAAAGGATGGAGAACCATGACACTGAAATCGGGAAATGGGTCACTCCACTTCTAATAGTATTTCCATGTTGTAAGTCATGACTCAGTGATACATGGAAAAAGGTGTTGAGCCACTATTATTCTCATAAACAATGGAGTAGTTTGATGAGACAGACACAACCGATTATCATGTTGCTCCTATTTTAGTCTGGAGAAAAACATAGTGATATGACATGAGAAAAACTCTTGACTATTAAGTTTTTGATACAGAATTAATTTTATAAACAGTAGTAAGATCCTTTCAGAAAATGATTTCATGTTTTATCCAAGGAGTACATTTGATGAGAATCTGAAAGTCTAAGGCTGTGCATCCTAATTTTTAAGTGAGAGTGAGAGCTCCAGATGTGGAGAGCAGGACTTCATAATATACAGAAATGTCACAATAAGTTTATGGTCACAGATATACTAGAGAAGAACAAGGTGTGTGCATGTATGTGTGTGTGTGTATGTGTGTATGTGTTCATGTGTGCTGATATAAGAGGAGAAAAAAGATTGACTGCAGATATCTCTCTAGATTCTTCTTCACCTTATTTTTTTGAGAAAGGTCCTCTCACTCAATGTGGAGTTCATTAATTCAGTTAGGCCTTTCTGGCCAATGAGCTTTAAGGATATTATTGTCTCTATCTCTGTCCTCTACCTTAGTAAGTTATAAACATGTGCTCTGTATACTGCTTTTATGTGGTTCCTGGAGATTTGAACACAGGTCCTCATGCCTGTGTGGTAGGTACTTAATCAACAAAGTCATTTCCCACTGGATTTTATATTAATATACAACTTTACTTAGTAATAATATTTTAATAAAACAAATTATTTCTTTTTTGTACACAGTGTATATTTGTGTAGTTATAAAACAGTAATTATGGTATTGCTATATATGCTTAGATGTTCTGGCACAAAGATAAACAAGTTAGAGTTATTGTTTCTAACATAGTGGTTTTAGTTTCCCAGTGCCAAATCAATCTTAAATTTTTCCATTTCTAATTACAAGGAATTCCTAGAAGTCTGGACAATGTATACTCTCTATTAAATGGATCCTTGTTGTAACATGAGTCCCTTTTAGATTATTACAACTTTAAGGGGTGGCATATTATGTAACCTCAGAAAAACCCAATGAAATAATATTCTTTAAATAGAAAAAAATGATCAGTCTGCAGGAACAGGCTTGAAAACGATTTAGGTCAGCAGTAGACAGAGTAAGTACCTGACACACTCATGTGCTCCATCTCACAAGCAACCTCAGCCTCTCTTCTCCAAGTTGGCATCCTCTAACTGTTACAGTAGATAGATTGTTGGTTTAAAACAAATTATTTCTAACACATGAACTGAGCAAAGAAGGTACATGTCTGCCACAAGAGGTTACATTATCAGAGGCAAATTGTATGTCAGGAGAACTGAACAATTCTTTCAGTATTCACTATTAGTATATGTTCTAATATAATAATACAATAAAATTAAGATTCTGAAACATTAGTATGATTTTGATGTTGACTAACTTTCGGGTGATATCATAACAAAATAATTCTGCCCATCAGAGACCCCTACATTGTACATCTATTAAATGTTACTGAATATGAATCTAAGTGAAAATAATAAGAATAAAACTTCTTTCAAAATCACCATCATACTTAGCTAAGAATACACATGAGATCCACTATATTAGTTTTTAATTAAATTTTTATTTATTTTTGAAAATTTCATATATATATATATATATATATATATATATATATATAAAATGTATCTTGACCATATCCACATTCTATATTTCCCTTCAACTCTTCCCAGATTTCCCCCAACTTATGTCTCTCTTAAATTTACAATCTTCCTTTATAACTTTTTATTTATTTCCACAATTTGTAAGAGTCATTTTCAACTGGACTTTCAATATTGGAGAAGAATTATTCACTAAACAGAAAAAGTATGGGAATTAACCTATAGGGAATTGCATTGTACTTAGGAAGTGTTCCCCACTGGGCAGATATTAGAGGAAAATGGAAAATAAGTGGAACAGTGAATCACCGCCTCAATTAAAGTTACATTTAATCATTACCATATTTTTAATAAAACAAATTACTTGTAACAAACACATTAAAAAACCAGTATGCCACATTTTAACTATGGGATTGCATTACTTTAGGACAATGTTTTTTCTGATTTGATGCAATAAAATCTGGGGATGACTGAAAAAAGTTTCTAACATCATCAAAGGATGTCTGGATCTTGAAGAACCAGCAAGATTTTGAGACACTTGAGAAGATAATGAAAAGGAATCACATGAGCCCTACTGGTGTCTCAATATAGTGTCAAGTACATAACATGCATTTTATGCTTTTAATTTTCAAAGAAGCCCGTGAAGATACGTCATTTTATTTACTTGATGCTGAATAACAGAAGTTTCAAGAAGGGAGATAATTTGCCTGCAGCATACATCTTGTACTTGGCAGTGACCTGGGTGAAGCACAAGCTGTTTTTATTCCAATGATTATGAATGCTCTCCCATTAGAACAGTGCGGAAGTAAGGAATGCTAAGATGAAAGGGAGGGATAAGGGAGGGTGTTCATATAAGTAGTGATAGGGAAGAATGTCAGCAGGTACCCATAGAAGGTGAGGTATTCCCTTACAGGTAGTTCAGAAGTAAGGAATGACAGGATGAAAGGTAGGGGTGGGGAGGGGTGTTCATGTAAGTGGTGATGGGCAAAAATGTCAGCAGGTACCCAGAGAAGATGAGGCATTCCCTTACAGGTAGTAGTTCAGAGTTCAGGGCTATTCATGAGTCAATTCTTCTCCTTTAGTGGAATAATTCCAAGACCTCCCATAAAACCAACTCTCTTAACATCCAATTGCTGATGTCATCCTTTGTCTCTTACCTAATACACTAGCAGATTGTATTGCCTCCATTTCAAATGTATCTATATTTTTTGCCTGAGTATCTACCTCTGTCCAAATCAATATGTCTATCTTAATGTATTTGTGGTCTTTATCTAAATCTATAACTATCTACTGTTTTCCATATTAGCTTAAGATGTTTCATATATATATATATATACATATATATATATATATAAAACTTCATATATGCATATCTTGTCATAATATCTATATCTAGTTAAATATGTATCTATGTGGATCTATCTATCTCTAAATCTATACATATGATTGTATCTATGTCTATACACCTATACATACATACAGGGCTCCATATTTAATTTAATTCAAGTGCATGTGTATTTATCTACCTTCATATGTATGCTATATGGAATGAACCTAGTCCAAGTTTTTATCACCTCATACTTTACTTATCACTATAGTAGCCTTGTTGTTTTTCCACCTGCTATTTATTTCAATTGTTTTATACTTTTAAGAATTTCATACTAAGTACTGTATTTATATAATTTTCACACCTCCCCTCCAACCCCACCCATGTTCCTCCACTCCCTCTCAAATTCATGACTTTTATTTTTACATATAGCTACATAGATGTGTAACTATATGTGCATAACTATATATAACAATATGCAAATAGTTATTACTGTTATACACACACAAATGCTACTGAGTCTATTTAGTGTTACATGTACATATGTTTAGGATTGACCAGATAACCTATCAGGGAGCTCATCCCTTGAGAAAACTGATTCTCCCTTCTTAGTAGCCATTGATTATCTGTAGCTTTTCATCTAGCAGTAAGACCTGTGAAATTTCCCTCATCAGCATTGGCATGTTAAATAATATTGTCATTTTGCAGGTCTTATTGATGCAACCATGCGGTCAAGATTATATGAGTACATTTTACCTATCTATGTCTAGACCAAGTGCTGCTTATGAGTTTCTATAATCCTTCGAATGTTTAATGGTTCATTGTGTTTTCAAAACTTTCAGTGCCTTCATCCATACTAAGGATAACATTCAAATTCATGCCTGGGGTTTATTGATCCTACTTTTCTGACCCTACTTCTTAAATTTTGTTTCTGCATCACTGTGTTCTAGCCACCCATGCAGTTACCAATTCCCCAAATAAAACAATCACTCATGAGGCATGTACTTGTTAGTTCCTTGGTCTAATATGGTCTGCTCTCAGAAGGTGTTGGCATTTAATTTTCTTTTTGACATTTTGAGCTTAGTTCTCATAACATCTCCTGAGAAAAGTCATACTCTATCACTCTATACTGTGTCACACACCCTGTAGTTGAATACATACTACTACTTACTTTTTTATACTTATTCCCTTGAAAGGTGGACCTTCATTCACATTCTTGAGTCTCATGGAGTCTGTGCAGATTCATATCAAGAGAAGTAGTAAGAGGGGTGGGTGCTATGTCTAGCTCTAGGCTATGACATGAAATGAATGGAAGTTTTTACTTTCATTAGAAGTCAGTTAATCACTGCAACTTTCTTATGATGACTGCATTTTAAGGAGCTCAAGTAAAATGAAGAGCTCCAGGATGAATTTCCGTGGGACAGAGAAAGAAACAGAAGATATCTATCTATCTATCTATCTATCTATCTATCTATCTATCTATCTATCTATCTATCTGTTTTAAAGTACCATGTTGTTTTAAATCATTGAGTTTTAGACTCTAGTGCCACATGGTAATTATTGGTCATAAAATATGCCAAGTGTGTTTGGCACACACACTTCGAATCTTTTTACTAATTCCATTGCCAGCATTACCCCCATTCCCCTCATTTCCCTATTCCCTTCTCCTTTCTGTCTACCTTTCTTCATTCCTGTTTCATCTTTTCTGTGCTCTTTCCATCATTTTTGATTTTATATTTAATTTCTGTGTGAATCTATGTTTGAGTAAATGTCTCTGAATATTTACATGCTATAACAGGGAGGTGGAGGACACAATCAGGAGTCAGTTACCTCCTTTTACTAGGTGAGTCCCAGAGATTGAATCTAGATTATCCGGCTTGGCAACAGGAATCTTTCCCAGTCAGCCATGTCATTGGCCCTCTCAACTGCCTCATTATCTTTTTGAGCAAAGCAGTTAGAAACTCAGAGTCTCTCCTTACCATTGCATCTCTAGCACCTAGGAGTGTTCCTTATAGATAGGTTGAATCAGTCCGTGTTTATTAAATTGATGAAATTAGCCATATAAGGAATAGATCTAAAATATATGGTTGCTAATTACTCTTTCAAAAGTATCACAGCCACTCTGCATACAAACAAATAATGCCACTCAAAGAATTCCAGCTGTAAGTAGGCAGAGTACATTAACCAATCTGGTCCTGCCATTTTATAATGAGGTAAGTTTCAGTGAAATGGGATGACTAAATGGGTCAGGAAATTATAAATCACTGCTGCTCTTTGATATCCGACTCAGTGGGATTATCAATAGTTATCAGTGTTGTAATGAGCTTCAAAGAAGTTTCAAAGTAGCTTACAGCATATTCGCTAGCTAGCCCAGGCTAGTGCTTATAACTTGATGAGGTTGATCAGCTACATACTGACCTGAGCAGACCATAGCATCCTGGAAGTGCAGCTGCCTATGATCTGAGGAGCTGACACAGAAATAACTCTCCCTGCTCAGAGATGACTCTTCATAAGACACAGTCAGTTCTGTTCTCCAAATGCCAGTGGGGGTGCCTTAAGGATCCCTGCTGTGCGGAAGATGAGGTTTTCAAGATGTAAGAAGGGCACCTTTCACATCCTCATCCTTTGTGCTCAGTACAAAGACTGGAAGGCAACAGTTATGCAGAAACCCTTGGATCCCTAAGTAACTAAACTGAGCCAGTCACTTACAGATACTCTAAGCATGCTAACCAGTCTGTACATTATCCTTGACCTTTGAGATGCTCTCTTCCATACTTCTGTGGTCACAGGGGTGAGTGGCCACCTCTCTGTGGCTTCTTCAGTATATAGTACAGCCCAAAGGCCTAGGGCTTTTGTGTAAACTGTTCTGTCTGACTGGAATTGTCTTAACATCAGCCTTGCTCACCCCACTCAAAATCAATGCATCTGTTTAAATGTCACTCCCTCTGGGAAAGCTTTCTGCTCTCTTGGGCTAGGTTATTGCTCTCGCTGCACAGGGTCACAAAACTCTTCATAGCAAGGAAGACCTCTATTTTGAAGCAGCTAATCCACTCCTCTATGTTATTTCTGTGATTAACTGGAAGAGCTGCTGTGTTATGTTTGTTTGGCAGTAAGCTTGATAAAGTTCCTTTAAGTAACTAGAAGAGTTAGCATGGATCCCAGCATAGAGCGAATATCCAATATTTAGTTACTGAATAAATGAATGAATGATTGATGGGTCTGAAGAATAGTCTTACTTACAGTTTCTGTTGCTGTGATGAAATACTATGACCAAAAGCAAGTTGGAGAAAAGGGGTTTATTTGGCTTAGACTTCAACATTGTGATCCATCTTTGAAGGAAGTTATGACAGGAACTCAAAGAAGGCAGGCACCTAAAGGCAAGATGATGTAGAGGTCATGGAGGAGTGCTGCTTACTATGTTTAATTATAGAACCCAGGACCAGGAGCCCCAAGTATGGCCCCAATCAGGATAGACTAATCCCTCCCATATCAATCACTAATTAAGAGAATTCCCTAAGGTTTGCCTACAGTCTTACCTTATGGAGGCATTTCTAACTGAGCCTCCCTTCCCTCAGATGACTCTAATTTGCATCACGTTGACATAAAAGTAGCCAGCACAACTGACCCCTTGTCAATTGATACACAAATACTTCACTGTCAAGCCACAACTTTTCCTTTCTTTTTCATCTCCAGGTTCATACATTGATATAGACATTATAATATAAAACATTTTACAAAAGTAAAAAGTTCCACAGTCTACAAATTCAAACACGTTAAAATTTCAGTTGATTTAAAATACCCAGTATCTTTTAAAATGCAGTCTTTTAAAATCTAATGTCTGTCAACTATGGGCTCCTATAAAATGAAAAATAAACTCAATACTTTCTGATTTCAAGAGGGAAGAGCCAGGGTACAGTTATAATCTGAACAAAACCATACCAAACTGCAACTATAAATAACTCAGTATCTAATATCTGGGGTCCACTCATGATCTTTTTTTTTTTATTTTTAGAGACAAGTTTTCTCTGTGTAGCTTTGGAGCCTATCCTAGCACTGGGGTCTAGACCAGGATGGCCTCAACCTCATAGAGATCAGCCTGCCTCTGCCTCCCGAGTGCTGGATTAAAGGCTTGAGCCACCGGTGCCCAGCCCATTCATGGTCTTCTAAGGCTCCCACAAAGGACTTGGGTAACTTCCCCCACTCACCCTCTGTAGCACCTATGTCTTATCCTCTAGCTTCCAGATGGCTCCACTACACTGATACTACTGTTCTTAATGGTCATTCCATGGTATTTGCCTCTCCAAAATGCTGGGATCTCTTGCTGAAACTGGGCTGCACTTTTACCAGTAGCCTCTGCTGGGCTCTGTTCATGGTGGCAAGCCTCAACTTTTCTTCATTATCCTTTCAATATTGGAGTTTCAACCTGTAACTTTACCAATGGCCTATCTTGATCTCTCCTGGTACCAATCCTCAGCTGTTCTCCATGACCCCTTCACGCCTTCAAAACAAGTACCACCTGGGAAACTCTTACACAGTACCAAGTTTGGCAGCTGCACAAGGTCCAGTCTAGGCTACCTCTAGAATACAGCTTAGGTGTGCTAAGGCTCAGGAACCATGTCCTAGCAGACTTCCCATCAGTGATTCTGGTACCTTCTCAATCACAGCTGATACTTTACTTCCAGATTGGCATCCATTGTCCCATCAAAGCAAAGGTTTTATTTTAGTGGTTCATGTCTCTTGTTAACGAACGACATCCAATTCTTCAGCTCTGGTTGACCAGACACCACAGATTCCTCTTATAAATGGCTCAGTAGAGTTTTTACTTTCCTTTGAAATTTTATAAACCAGGCCTCTATCATCTGAACCACTCTTCACATTCTTATCTCCCAAGCTCTCATAGATCAAGTCAGCAAGCTTTGAACACTCACTGCTTTTCTCATTCAAAGTTTCAAAGTCCTTCTATAGTCCTCCCCAAAATACATGCTCAGGTCTGTCACAATACCCCATACCTGGTATCAATTTCTGATTTAGTTATGGTTTCTTTTGCTGTGATGGAACACAATGATCAAAACCAAAAGGATTTATTTGGTTTTCTTTTGCACATCGTAGTCCATCATTGGAGGAAGTCAGGACAGGAACTCAAATAGGGCAGGAAGCAACAGGCAAGGAGCTGATGCAAAGGTCGAAGATAGGTGCTGCTTACTGTCTTGCTTATAAAACCTAGGGCCAAAAGCCCAGGCTGGCCCAACTCACAATGTAGTAGTGCCTTGCACATCAATCACTAATTAAGAAAATGTCCTGTAGGCTTGTTTACATCCCAATATATGGATTTCTACCTCCTGCATTGGATCATTATGTGTGTCTCCCGAGAATGTAAGGGATTCTGGGGTAAAATTTTCTAACACTTATAGACTGTTGATCTGTTAAAGGGTATCATGTATGTTAGGTCAGTCTTAACTGGAAACAGGAAAACGATAAGATTCATTCCTTAAGAGAGTGGTTTTCAACCTGTGACGCGCAGCCCTCTTAGGGTCAAACAAGCCTTTCACAGGAGTTTCCTAAGACCATAGAAAAACACAGATATTTATATTAGGATGTATAAGAGTAGTAGAATTACAGTTATGAAGTAGCAACAAAAAACAGTTTTATGGTTGAGGTCACAACAGCAGGAGAAACTGTATTAAAGGGTCAAAGACTGAGGAAGGATGAGAACCACTGCATTAAGACTTCATGGTACAATTCTGTTATCCATTAATTTCTTGAGAAAGGAGTATTTCTCAATGAGGACACCAAAGCCTTTTGGGCTGAGTGCTAGGATCCTTCGTGAATCCTTTTAGGGTTTACTATGATAGAGAAAATCCATGGCACTTTATACAAGTCTGAGCCCAAGGTACACCACTGTTTATTAACATATATATGATGGTTTAGCTCAGCCCTTGCTGTGTGGCAAGATGATTAGTTGTTCATTATTAACATAATTTATGTGTTAATGTTGGAGCAACTGGGGCAATGTGTTCTGATCTATGTGAGTTCCATATTCATTCTTTAGTCTCCACAAGGTTCCTTCAAATAGGTGAAGCAATCTTTACTCTGACCCTAGGTTGTAAACTCATGAGTTCCTCTTCCTCACTGTTTTCTCTCTCTGACTCACTCTGTCTCTCTCTGTCTCTGTCTCTCTCTCTCTGTGTCTCTATCTCTCTCTCTTTCCTGACAGTATACTTTTCTGTAAGTAAATTACAGAGCATGTTTAAGAAATAATTAATTTATTCTATGTGATTTTCACATCATGTATCTTGATCCCATTCATTTCTTGTCCCTTCCAGTCTGTCTTCCACCCCTACACACACACATCCCTGCCCTGAATAACACAAAATTCAAGATGAAAAAAATGAAGAAAATAAAATAAAAAGAATAAAAAGGGGGGATGAATTAAAAATCTTGTCATGGAAGCTGCAATGTGACCCAACAACTAACACTGTATACCCCTTTGTTCATACATCTCTACCTGCAAGTGTTCATTGCCAAGAGTCATTAGTCTTGTTTGAGACCCCTGGTCTACCCCACCAATTCAATGCTGGGCCTCTACTAGTACTTACTATTCCTGGACATCCACTGCCACCCTGTGCCATGGAGATGCAGCATTGGGTCTGCAGATCGTGTCCCTTCATATGCTCCAATAGATCATAGATGGGGTAGATATTGGGGCAGACCAAGTCATAACCCAGTTCTGGGCCTGGGCAGTTGTAGTGTTGGTCCACCAAGATGGAAATGGGAACAGTTCTCACATGGTCACAATTTCGGGGCTGGCTCACCTATATCTGTGCTAACTGTGTTGGCTTTAATGTGCTGCCCCATCCAGGACCTGCTCTCCTGAGTTTTGCAGATGGTGGCGTGTAATGGGGGAAGTACTTCTGTGTATGTTTATCTTATTGATTGTTAAATAAAATAATGTTTGGCCAATGAGACAGCAAGTTAGATGGGACTAGGAGTCAAAGAGGATTCTGGGAAATGTAGTAGAGAAGTGGTAATGCAGGCAGGAAGTGACATAGCAAGGAGACTCATATTTAGCAAGGAAACAGGAAGTGTTCTCTTTTTTTCCCGTTCTTCCTCCAGCAGCAGGATGTGAGCCATCGGCAAGGAGGGATGCCAACAAGGTGTCCAATAAGATAAGTCTTATAAAATATATAGATTTATGATAATTAAGACTGAGCTAACAGATGAGAATCTTAGTTATTGGCCAAGAAGCATTGTACCTAATATGTCTGTATTATTTTGTCCATGCACATGGTGGGCAGAATTCTGGTGCCTGGTGGAGACCACCCACGTGTCGGTAGGGCTCGGGTGGCTTTTGGCAGAAAGAGTTATCGTAACAGGGGTACAGTCAAGGATGGCTGTTGCACACTTATAACCACAGTGTCAGTTCTCTCACTTGCCTCAGGTGTTGATGGGCAGGCATGGAAGGGGGCAACTTTCCTCTACCCATGTTACCATATGCAGATGGGTAATGGGGCCAGCTGTCCCACTCTCACAATTTTGGGGCTGGCTCAACCACATCTCTGCTAACAGGGCTGGCTCTGTTGTGCTGCCTGATATGGTGCAGAGCCTGCCAGAGAACTTCTTCTAACATTTACTGAGGTTCGGCTAATTTGTGAGGCAAATCCCAGCTTCAAGTGGATCACTGGAACTAAGTTTAGAGATTATTTTGATATTGGATATTATTTTTGTGTTCTCCAATCTGAAGTACTGAGTGCACATTTATTTTATCTAAGATCTCTAATAATCAAGAACCTAAACATTAGAGTCAGATAAAGTTTGAACAATGATATTATCCAGTAACTTACTGTGAAATTTTCAAACCCCTAGCTTGTATTTGTCTATTTATAAAATGGAAATAAGGCATAGTAGCTAAATGTGATGCCATAAGGTTGACTTTTGTCAACTCGTTCCCCTTCTAGGACAGTACTGTCAGTAAATTTGTAAACACCATTTCTTCTACTTACTTATTTATATTTATAAAACTTATTTTTCTCTATGATTTCGGGGTCTCCCTATGCAAGTAAGGCATTTCTCAACTCAAAATCATCCTGCCTCAGTCTCATAAGTACTGGGATTCACAGGTATGTGCCAGTGTGACTGGCTTATAACAATTTTTGGTATACTTTAAATATTGAATTCATGGTTATATTGGGTGTGTCTGATTATGTATTCTCTTTGTATATTAAGTGAACATTAACTGTAGTGCTTTGGGAGACTGTAGAGATGCCAACACTATGAATTAACATGAAAGTACCTTAGATATCCATGCATTTGGATGGGTTGGCCACAACCACTATGCCATGTGCCAGGAAATCTTTCAAATTAACAGGTCTATGGATTTTTCACTAAAAAATTGTAAGAAAATTATGTATAGATGATGTTATTTTAAAAGCACTGTTAATTTGGCTTCTTCTGCAGAAATATAGAGTAAACTCACTCCCTTCTTCAACCAGTAAGAACAATTAAGAGTCCTGGGCCTGCAAATGTAGTTCAGTTGATGAAACAATTCATACACCATATAAAGTAGACATGGCAATGTTTTATTGAAATCCCACCATTCAGGAGTTAGAGGAATAAGAATCAGAAGTTCAATAATTACACCTTGTTAGACAGTAAATTGAAATCCAGCTTGTATTTCAAAAAAAGAAAAATAAACAGAACAACCATAGGTTTTATATACAAACCCAACATGGGACATTTCTAAAGTAAATTAAGATGATGGAGGAACAGTTAGAGAACTTGGTTCTCTAAGCTTTCATTTTTATCTCATATATTCTGACTCAAAGCAAATTACAATTTAAGATCTTGAAGGAGCCAAGTAACACACACAATAAAAACCCTTACTGAAAGCTCTACATTAAATGGTAGTAATGGTAAGGGGCTAGTAAGGTAGAAAACTCCAGAGAATAATTTTCTGCATTATGTAAAACTCTTGGCCCCTTTCTAATTATATAGGCTAAGTAGAGACAAACTCCAGGCTGTAATGAAAAGTTCTAAAATTCCTTTTGATAGCTTTTGGTGTAATTCAGTAGAAATCTAGCATTTCAATTGCTGGCGGCTAGAAATGTGTGTTTCTACCCACAGAGCCAATTCAGACCATGGAAGGTACACATTTTAATTCATATCTGACTGTTCTCCCTAGGTTTTACTCTTTTGAGATAGTCCAGTGGTAAAAAGACAGACTTCACTACTTTCAGCAGGGCTTACATGAGAACTCCTTTGCTTTGCTTTGCAGTTGGAAGGGGTATGCTTAACTTGTATTTTAGAAGAAACTGATTGGAAAGATTATAAATCTATGTCTCCATGGTCCTAAGAATGTACTCTACTCTTCTCCCATCAGAAGCTGTTACAGTAAAGATGAAAAGTTAGGAAGGAAGGAGGGAAGGAAAGAAGGAAGAAATAAAGAAGAATGACAGAGAGAAAGAAAGAAAAGAAGAAAAGGCCAGCTAAAAGTAAAAGATAAGACTTTAGACTAAGAATCATGTAACACAAAAATGTCCAAATTAACCAAAAATTACTTGTCATATTGAACACTAGGAAGAACTCAATCAAATTTACAGATTTTTTTAAAAAAAACTGTAAATCAACACATGCCATCACTAATACCAGAAAACTGTGAAACTTACCTAAGATCTTAAAAGAGTAGCTTTGGCTAAATAAACAAAACAAAACAAAACTTTAATTAGCAATATAAATGTTCTGGTGACGAAAGGGGCAGAAAGTCTTCATAAACAATTAAAGGACACATGAACAACCAAATGGAATTTTCATAACTGAAAGAACAATTATTGAAATAAATAGCTCAATGGACATACTCAAGAACAGAATAGATGACACAGATGATATATTCAGTGAGCTAGAAGAAAGAATAATGGAAGTCACTCACTAGGAATAACAAAGAGAAAGTTGAGCTTCAGAAATGAATTGCATGAATCAAGTTTTAGAGGTCTCAGGGACTATAACAAATGAGCTACCTTTCATATCATTGAAGTCCCAGAAGACAGAGCTAAAAATGTATAAAAATATGACTACAGAAAGTTGCTCAAATTTATCAAAAGACATAAACCTACCAAATCAAGATGAATGAGTCATGAAAAGGGAAAAAGGTAAAACAAATGCAACGACACCTTATGATTATTTTTTGAAAACAAGACAAATAGAAATTGTTCAGAGTAGTCAAAGAAAAGTGACACCTTAGTTTTAAGAGAAAAACAATTAAAATAATAGTTTCCTATCAGAAATTCTGCAAGCCAGAAAAGACAAGTCATTTTAGTAAAAGAAGCAAAAATAATCTACATGTTCATACCTAGGTAAAATATTATTCAGGAGCGGGGAAGAAATCAAGATGTTGCAATGTCGAAAACCAAGAGAATGTGTTCCTTCTCAGACCTGATGTAAATGAATAGTTAAACCTGGTTGTCTAAATAATATAAAAGAGACATGAAATAAGAAATTCAAAATCGCAGGAGAGCTGCAGTAACAGGAAAAGGAGTTTGAGAAAAAATAACAGCTATCCCTTGTTTGCCTGAGTTTTCTAAAGATTTTGGTTTGTTGTTTGTTTTCTTTTTCTTTTTTGGTAGTTAAAGCAAAAATTACCACACTGTAGTATATGTTTCTGCATGCATTTAAAGGAGATTGTTAAGGCAATGCTAACCAAAAATAACATGAAAAACTAAAGAGAGGTATGGTGTATGGATTTCCTTTGAGCTTAATTTTTTCCCCATCAACTAACATAAAACATTATTTTTTATTTTTCCTTTATTGAAAAGAGATTTTTTGCAAAAAATATATCCTGAATATTTATAGTTTCCTTTCCCTACTCCTCCAAGTTCTTCCCCACTTTTCCTCATCTCCAGGTCAATTCTCTTTCTGTTCTCCCACTAGAAAAAAAAAGGGCTTCTAAGAAATAACAAATGAACATGAAAAAATAAAGTATAAGATGAAGCAAAAGCTACCATATCAAATTTGGACATATCAACCCCAAAAGGGAAAAGAGTCCCAAGAAGAGGCACAAGTGTCAAAACACCCTTGTTTTCATAATTAGGAGTCTCATAAAAATATTAACTTAAAACTATGATATTTATGCAGAATACCTGGTAGAGACCCATATAGGACCTGTGGTTGCTTCTTCCATCTCTGGGAACTCATATATGCCTTGCTGAGTTGATTCAGAGGGCCAGAGGATTCCTGGTATCCTCCATAACCTCCAGCTCTTACACTCTTTCTACTTCATCTTCTGAAGGATTCCCTAAATTCTGAGGGAAGGGATTTGATGGGGACCTCCAATTTAGACTCTATTTTCTCATAATATCTGGGTGTGGGTCTCTGAATCAGTTCTAATCTGCTATCATAGGAAACCCTCTCTGATGATGGTTGGGTAAGGCAATGATCTACAGTATAGCAGAATATTATTAGGAATCATTTTATTGGTTTCATTCACCATAATCAAGTAGCTTTCATTCCAGAGATGCAGGGGATGGTTCAACATATTAAAATCAGTAAATTTAGCCCTCCATATAAGCAAATTGAAAGAAAAATACCACAGGATGATCTTATTAGGTACAGAAAAGTCCTTTGACAGACTCCAATAGTCCTTCATGATAAATGTCTTGGAGAAACTAGTGATGCAAGGGACATATCTAAATATAATAAAGGCAATTTACAGCATGTCTATATCCAACATAAAATTAGATGGAAACACAAAAAAAAAATCACTAAAATCAGAAACAAGACAAGTTCATTTTCCACTCTCTCCATATCTATTCTGTTTAGTTCTTGAGGTTTTCACTAGAGCAATAAGACAACTGAAGGAGATCAAGGAGTTACAAATTGGAAAGGAAGAAGTTAAAATACCCTTATTTGTAGATGATTTGATAGTATACATAAGTGCCCCTAAAAATTCCATAAGTGAATTCTTAAAGCTGATAAACACTTCCATCAAAGTGTCTGAATAAAATTAGCTGAAAAACAAAACAAAACAAAAACAACAAAATAAGTAACCTTTCTAGATACAAATGACAAATGAGCTGAAAAAGTAATTAGGGAAACAACTTCCTTCACAATAGCCTCAAATAATATAAAGTATCTTGGATTACCTCAAACCAAGCAAGTGAAAGATGTGTATAACAAGAACTTCAATTCTTTGAAGAAAGAAATTAGAGAATATATCATAAGATGGAAAGATTTCCCTTACTCATGGATTGGTATGGTTGACATAGCAAAAATGCCTATCCTACAAAAGCCAATCTAAAAATTCAATGAAATCCCCATCAAAAGTCCAACACAAATCTTTACAAATCTTGAAAGGATAATTCTCAACTTCATATGGAAAAACAAAAATCCCAGCAAAGCTAAAACAACACTGAACAATAGAAGAACTGCTGGAGGTCTCACCATTCCTGATTTCAGGTTGTACTAAAAGGCTTTAGTAATTAAAACCATATTGTATTGGGACAAAAAGAGATAGGTTGATCAATGAAAAAAATTGAAGACATGGCATAAATCCACACATCTATGGACATCTAAATTTTGATCAAGAAGCCAGAGATACATACAGGACAAAAGAAAACATCTTCAACAAATGATGTTGGTCAAACTTGATGTCCACATGTAGAAGAATGCGAATAGATCCATATTTATCACCTTGCATAATACTTAAGTCCAAAAGGCTCAAAGACCTCAACATAAAACCAGATACCAGATACGCTGAACCAAATAGAAAAGAAAGTGGGGAATAGCCTTGAATACATTGGAACAGAGGACAACTTTCTGAACAGCATACCAATAGGACAGACACTAAGACAAAAAAGATTAATAAACTGGACCTGGTGAAACTGAAAAACTCCTGTAAGGCAATGGACAACATCAATCAAAGTGGCAGCCTACACAATGTGAAAAGCTTATTTTTTTTAACCAACATCTGATAGAGGACTAATATCTAAATATATAAAGACTCCACTTTCTAGCTTCCAGATGGGAACAAGGCTGTGTTATGAATTGAACTGGAAGCCATTTATATTAAATTTTTGAGAAAAAAGTCTGCCTATGGTTTGATGAGTCCTGAATATCTGAGTGAGACTGATTGCAAAATCTGAGTGACAGGGAATTTCAAGATGCATAGCATTCTAGCAATGGCACAGTTGATGGTGGCTGCACGTTGCTGCATTTATAGTCGGCATCAAGATGAAAAGCAGAGCAGAAAGGTATGGAAAAATGTACACTGTGGTCAAAGTAGGTATATTTAGCCATCGGCAAAGAAACTATAGTTTAAAATGTTATGGCCATTACAAAAGAAGCTTAGAAATTAAGATGGGAAAGAGAAGACTGGTCTATAAGATTGTTTTTAATTTAAATAAAATTTTATTTTAAAATCTCTTAATCTAAGTGGGCAGACTATTTACTGTTGAAGATGGCAAGAGAACTTGACACCATCAACATGGAGCTAGTTTTGCAGGCTTGAGGGATGCAAGAATTAGTGTATAATAGTCAGTTTTATTAAGGTATTTGGGAAACGTCAGTGAGGCTAGGCAATATGTAGCAGGATAAGATTTAATGGAAGAAGCTTTTTCATGGGCTGTGGATAAATCTATAAGATTGAAACCTAAGATTCAATGAAGATGGTAGGATGTTAGAAATGCCAGGAACGTAGGATATCTGTGGAGGAAAGCTATAGGCACAAAGTAGACCCAGGATCAGAGAAAGGTCATGTGTACTACAAATACAGGGCTACCAACAAGCCCTAAAAATATAGAAATGGAGATACAGGATTTATTGTTTTTCCTGCTTGTTTTTTGCTCCTGTTTGGTCTAATTGTTCCTTTACGTCTTCCTGTTCTTCTTTGTAACAAGAATGCTGTGCATATTACTGTGACTATACAATGAACATACACATTTTGTTAGATTTCATGAAGTCTTACAGCCAAGTGGTTTCTTTGAATTTCAGAATAGAATTTGAACTTTGGGTTTAGAATTACTTTTAGAACTTGTGGGACTCTTAAAGTTTAGATAAATCAATTTTTGCATTATGAGATGTCTATATAGACTTTGAGAGAGAGAGGTAAAATATTGTGAGTTTTATTTTAAAGTTATATAACTGGTTATGAGTTGATGACACTATTTTTGGAGGCTATGGAACTTTTAGGAGATGAAGTCTAGCTAAAGGAAATGTGTCCTTGGGGATGGAGTCTTTTGTATTTATTTATCCTCTTCTTTCTATTTCCTTGTCTATTATGAGTTGGATAGTCTTTACCACATTCTCCAAGTACCATAATCTCAGATGTTCTATCATATCTTTCTTGACACCATGGGCTAAAAGTTATGAAACCATGAGCCAGAATCAAATGTCAATGCTTGAAATTATTTTTATTGGCCAGATATTGTGATCAGTGTCACTAATCACAGTGTTACAGGTAACTTACACATTTGGTTTATCTCATACAAATTAGTTCATTGAGCTCAGAATAAATGGCAAACCCCAGAAAGTATCATTTGGTTATTTATTAATCTGATACTGTATTTTTAGCACTGATTTAGGTATGGATCACCACGAGCTAAACACATCAAGCCAATCAAGTATCGAAGCTTGGATAACTGCTGGTTTCAAGTTCAATAAATTTCAGAATCAGAGGTTATCCAGTGAACTATATTGTGGCTCAGAACTTGTACAACAGAGCTCAGTAAAACAAGTTCTAATGCTGGAATTCGTTGAAAGGAGCCCATGGTAGAGATTCCTAGTTAATTTTAGTATATTCATATCTAATTATCAGTCTTACCTTGGGCAATCACTTAAAGTCTTTGAATTGGTAATTGGAAAAAGTTGCCTGTGATTATTTTATGGTCTTTTCCTTTTAGCTATAACTTTTTAAAAATTCAAATCCAGTGTGTTTCATCAGAACTAGATTAAGAGAAAGTGTGGCCAGGGTACCTTTGGTAAATTGGATTTTCTAATGATGGTCCCACCAGTATTAATCTCATAGCACATGCTCATCTTTCAAAGTGATTTTGATAATCCAGTGAAAGGTGAGGCATCTTGTCTGTCTTCTCTAACATGATCCTGGCTTCTCAACACTTATAATATGGCAAAATTGCTTATCTGACTTCTGAGGTTAGATTATAAAAAGGAATAATATGGTTTTTTTTTCTTGGACCAGTTCTCTCTTTACTCCCCTCTTTTTCCCCATGCTCCAAACTGCCTTTGGGGTTCTTATCTTCTATGTAAATAGCTTTGTGTCTACCATCTGAGAAATTGTGAAATGACATCTCAAACAGTCAAGGATCAAGTTCACAGTATTCAAGTCTTCCCAGCTGCACAGATGTGAGACCAGATGTCACCATCATAAGACTGCTATATGAAAGACCCTGGGATCAGAACAGAGTTCCTTCTAAATTTATGACTCATAGAAATGTGAGATAATTTGTTATTATCTCATGACATTAAACAGTGAGGTGTCTTTTTGTACTGACTGTTGCTAGTCTAGTGCTCACCTAAGAATACTTCAGACATCAATGGATATGAAATGAGATGCAGAAAATTGCCTCTTCCAGAATGCCTTAGAGAATCTGAGTATATGAATGAGAATTTATGTCCTATTAAAGCCACATCATTTTAGCATTATTAACATTTGAAAAAATGCATTTTATATTTTTGTAAAACTGTACAGTTAGAAAAGAGTACTGATAGATACAGGGAGCTTGGTAAGCACACCTAAAGCCTACACATTCATTTTCAGAATGCCCGTATGAAAAGCAACAACAATTGGAAAGCAGAGCACAGGAAAGCACAGCACAGCACAGCCCAGCGCAGCACAGCAGAGGTTCCTCTCTCTGTGATGTATGAGGATACCCAGCTCTTACAACTCTATAACTCCCAACCCTGGGGCACTGGTGAATGATCTTTATCTATAGCATGTTTCTTGAATGCCAACAAAAACATAGGTATTGGATTAAAGCCATAGTGGTCGCTTCTAAGGCAGCTCATTCAAGAGAGGACATTTCCACTGTGACAGATGGTGTATTTTTCAAAGTCAACCCCTCTTATCTTTGTTGCAGTTCCTGAGTCTCATCTTATCCATGTGTCTTGTAGTTCTGGTGTACAGTTGGTACATGCCTTTCTGTCCTGTTGGTAGACTTTTCCTGGGCAATCTCTACAGGACATACCATGCCTTGTGTTGGAGCAGAAGCATTAATATGAATCTTAGGATAGAGATTAGACTCTTTTTTCTGGTCTGTGTTCTAAGAGTGACACATCACAGACAGAAGTTGTTCCTTTAGCCTAAAGTCTAGTTGAGAAGATGGAAAAGAATGAAATTATAGTTGGAGGAGGAGTCTACTTGTGGTATAAATAAGGAAGGATAGCACTGAGCTTGGTAAATAATCATTATTCCAGAAAGCTTATCTACTACACATATGTAAATGGCCATTAATAGCTGTCACTCATATGTAAGTTTTGGATTATGGAAATTTTCACTATACTATGTTAGAACATTTGGCTGAGGGAGTATAGTACACCAGTTGTCTATTATATGTGAGGTCCATGGCTCTAACTCCTGTGCTGATTTACAATAAAGAAAGAAAGAAAGGAAGATCAAAACTATATGAATGCTGGGATCATATATAAAGATCGGTAACATGCATTATGTAACTGTGCATTGGGTAATTTAGATAGAGATGATAAATAATCCCACAATATATACATAATTTGTAATGACAAGGTTTTATTGACTTTCATATTTTATGTCAAAAGCCAGTGGACTCAATTCAACATACAATTCTAGATTTAGCAATGCCTTTTTGGGATAGTTCAATAAATAACTGGGGGAAACCATTAACAATATGTTTCAGATTAATAAAGATATTTGTTTGGCTGGTTCATTGAATAGGAGTCCTTGCTATGAAAGCATGGGGCATGAGTTTGAATCTCTATCACCCATGTAAAAAGCCAGCCATGGCCAGGGACTTGCTTACAATGTCAGTGCTGAGAATGGAGTTGGAAGGTAGACAGGAGGGTCTTTGGGGGCTTCTGGACCGCCAGCCTAGCTTTAGTTTCAGTAAGAGACTGTTTCAAGATTGAGAGTGATAGAACAGAAAATTGAGTATTCCCTTCTAGCTTCCCTCTACCCACCACTTTCACATACAGGCAAAAACCCCACTTACTCTCACACATTGACACTGAAAACACACAAATAAACATAAAAGTGAAAAACATAAAGAGATACATTATTAGTAAGAGCTGGATTCAAGAATCCCAAACCTGTACACACTGCCTCTTATTTTAATCCCATTCTTAGTGTTGAGTCCTACAGTAAACATTTGAGATAGAATGGGAAAGATATTTTATGTAAGAAATAATAAGATGCTATTATCAGAAGAAGGTTGAAGTCTAGTGGGAGGTAAAACTTCAAATGTAAGAATTACCCTCCAAAAAGTATGTTTGATACAAGATGGATGCTTGCTAAACTGCAGAAAGACTCAAACACCAGGTGTTTGCTTGCCTGCCTGTATTTTGCCAATTTTGGGCCAGACATGAGCTGTTGAGAATCATAAAGGAGATTGCTGCTGCACCCCTTTCACAAGGGACAGACACTCTCTGATGGGAGAGGAACTTCAAACAGCTATTTTAAATTGCCAGGCTGAACAAGGGCCAGTATTTATGAGCGTGGAGACAGAACTGCTTCTCAAAATTACTCTACTAGGGTCCTGGATTTTAACCACACCTCAATACCTTGCTGTTCCAGGTGAGTACAAGAAGGATTATCTGGCTGTCCAGGAGCAAACAGCATCAGGAGGTGATGAGCCTCCTCCTAACCTCATTTGTCAGACATTACTTTGTGTATAGGATTTTGTGCCTTTTTGTTTATTTAAAAAATAAAATCAAGTATGTAAAAAGCCTTTAAATACAGTCTCCCAGGTGTCTTTTGCAGTCTCAAGCCCCTGTATTTCATCTATTGTTCTCTTAATTGTTACTTCAAAACAATTAGTTGGGGATTCATATGCAAATGAATGCAAATGGAGGGGCTTAATATAAGAGATTTTCACCACTAGTTAATTTCCACTTTTGGGTCTACTGAGAAGATCTGTTGAGTTGAAATGTTTTTTTCTTTTGGTACCCTACTCCTTGGGACATAAAAAAGATAGGGTGATATGAAAGCTCCCTTAAAAGTATTGCTATTGTTAAGATCATTCTGTTACTTGGAAGTATATTTTAATTGTTTTCTCCATTGTTTGCTTTGCTCTTTGCTACAGAGAGTGCACTGTTTCCACAGAGCAGGACTTCTACAAGATCCCAAATGTGCTGGAATATTATAACCAACATGGGAATGGGCTGGGAAAGGAATGAGCAATACAAAAATAAATGGAATTTGATTGATTAATTCCTTGATTGTAAACATTGTTTCAAGGCATCACAAAGAGTGATTAAATATCCATAGTGGACAGAGATATGATGAATATATGAGATAAATATCTGGCAAGAATCTCTGTTTTGTTTGGGATAATTGATGGAGTAGAGTGGATAGATGAAAATCTAACAGGCATAACTGTGTTGCTATGCTAGATTAGTGACACTAGCTATGTCTGTGATAATCCTCTATGAAGGTGTGTCTTCTATCCCCTTAAATTTCAGCTTTGTAAATGATTTATTTCACCAAGGAGTAAGTGAAGTCCAGTTACCTTTCTGGGACTTCTGATAAGGTTCGGTTACAAGGAGCCTTGCAGATTTTACTGAATTCAAATGATGTTCTTTCTGGATACTCGGTTATAAGGATATCTAAGCAGCCTTGAGATTGTTGTTCCAGTGTCACAGTTAGGTTACTTCAACAAAGAAACATTAGGCTAAGATTCTGACTGACGTGTAATAGCAACTTGCTGGCCATGTTAATCTTGGAGCTCTATCCTTTGGATCCAGCCACAGTGCCCCAGAGAGAAGACTCTCAGCATTCCTCCAATTCCTTATCCCCAATATTATACTCTATGTAAATTGCTTTATGACACTGAACTTTGGGGATAGTTCTTCATTTATCTACTGTGTGATGTTTAATCTTGATGGCTCAATCAATAGGGTTTAGAATCACTATGGAAACCAATGTCTGGGTATGATTGTGAAGAATTATTTAGATTAGGTGGATTGAGGTGGTAGACCTACCCTAAATATGAATTTGAGCATCCCATAGGTTGAGGGTCATGAATGAAATTAAAAGCAGAAAGCAACCTGAGCACCAATATTGCTTTCTCCTTTTCTCATCTACAAATACAATGTGGTCATCTGCCTCTTGCTTTCCCAACGATGCTGTCCCCACTGCAATAGACTACAACCTCAAACTGAACCTGGATGAACTCCTCCTTTCTTTAGTCAGTTTTTTGTTTAATTTTGTTTTTCCTAAGTGGTAAATAACTGATATAACATGTAATAAACATACTGTGTATGAATGTAAACACAGCTTCCTTTAGGAAAGTAGTTCCAGTATGTGTAAAACTTCCCTTGGAAGGCTGAAAGTATGATCCACTCATAGCAGACAGTTTAACACAATAAATTATTAAATTTCTCCCATATTAAACTTAGCTCTTTCTGTTGCTGTTCCCAGGTGGAAGGCCTGGAGGCAGGGGAGGAGCCTGTTCCTGAGATGACTGTGCCAGCACAGCCTCCAGTGTCCTCAGTGCAACCTACAGATGCCTCCCTGAGTAATCTGTATATAATTCAAAAAACAGGGCAGATCTCTTGGATTTGTAAACAGGAAGTAAAACTCATCCATCTTCTCCTGATGGTTAAACAGGCTATTATTAGCAGGCCCCATGATTTAATAGGCCTGGGATGGAAAGGCACATGTTGATAATTAAACACCCCAGAGTTCCATTCCAAGCCCAGTGTTCTCTAGCAGCACTCCTAAGGTTTGTTTGCTTTGAAAACACTCCTCTCACGTTCACATCTCTGAAGTGCATTCAGGCATCACAGAAACTTTCTGGTGAAAAAATATTTTGTTTGTTAAACTACAGCTCAATTGTTCATTCAGGTGGCCAGTTACATGGAATTATAGGTCATAAACTGACTTCATAAACTCACACATGAAGTTGGAAAAGAACCTCAATCTCAGCATATGTGAATTTGTAAGTGAATAGAGTAGAGGAATAACATTCTCCCTAAAAAGTCTTCTTAAATCACTAATTTCTGAACTGATGATATTTGGTGGTTGAGCTTTTAGGAAGAAGTTAAATCATGAGGATGGAACTCATAGGAAAGGATTGATACTCTTATGAGAGAGGATGGATTATTTTCTTCCTCTGTCTTTCATTTGGGGAAATTAGGAAGTAACCATCCTCTCCTGTTGGTACTCTGATCTTGGGATTCCCAATCCACAGAACTTGAAGAAACACTTCAGTTTAAGCCATATAGTTCACAGTAGTCTTTAATAGTACCTTGATAGGTTTAGAATCTAGGATATGCCCTCAAAGCCTATGCATTGGGGCTTAAGTTGCCATTTAATGGGCTTTGGGGAGGTGATTGCCTATTTGATCTAATGGATTCAGAATGGTGACAGCCTTGTTGGAAGATGTGAAAAGTAGGAAGTGGGCTCTGGAGGAATCAGGTCAGTGGGTTTAAATCCTGTGAAGTTGTGCCTTATCCCTTGTCCCTTTTGTCTCTGTCCTCACTGCTGGGAAGTCAGCACGTATCAAGTGTCCTTAACCTACTCTTCCTCGCCTAAACACAGACCCGGAGCAGGTATTGATACCTCTAAGATCCTGCTCCAAAATAAATCCTTCTCCTTTTACATTGTTTCTGAGAGATACATGCCAAAGAGATGTAAAAACTGATCAACACACAGCCTACGTGGATGAACACCACATTCTTTTGGTGCCTTAATTTGACCATCTACAAGTGAAAACATGTTAGGTGCTAAGGTACTAGAGTTTATTTGCTCTACAGATTTCATTGATTTGTTTGTACTAGAAACTGGCTTAGGTAATCTGTGGGTCTCTGAGTTGGTAGACAGGATGCTTGGCATGCATGAAACTGTGGATTCCAGCCCCAGTACTCATCAAATCTGAGTGTGGTGGAACATCCAAGAATTCAGTTGGTGGAGGGTGAGAGATCAGAACTTCACAGTTATCCTCAGTTATGCAGCCAGATTTTTCAGCCAGCTTGGGACACAAGAGACCTTGTATCCAAATAATTAATTAAACAAATGAACTGGCTTATAAAGTGGTTAAATTACTAGAAGATAGCAAGATTTTTGGACTTAGATAGAAACATTTATTTTCTCAGTCCTCTAAATTTTCCATATTTCTCGGTAACTTTATAAAACTATTATTATTTGAATAATATGAAATGATCATTTCAAACATGATAATTTGTTAATCACATTGTTTGTGGAAGTATAAGTGTGTTTGATGTGCTCATCAAGTAGGACACACTCAGCTTAGTGATCAGGGGAGGTAAGGGGTCTCTGTGAGTATTTGTATTTCTATTGCAAAGCTTAGAGGAACCTGGACTTAAATCCAGTGCCATGTAATGCCAAAGCCTGTCATCTTCAGGGATTTGTCCCCAAACAGTTTCTGCTAATTACATTCAGCTTGAAGAGACTAACAGAAGTATTTTTTTTGTCTTATGTTGCTCCTTGAGACAATTCACAGTTTATAGCTCCGACTGCCCTGCAATTTACTATATAGCCTATGTTGGATTCAAACTCAGGTTCTGCTTGCCTCAGCTACCAGCTTCTGAGATAACAGGCCTGACTGAACACAGACTTTTTTTTTTATTTTGAGACAGAGTTTCTCTGTGTAGCCTTGGAGCCTACCCTGGCAGTCCCTCTGGAGACCAGGCTGGCCTCGAACTCATAGAGATCCTCCTGCCTCTGCCTCCCAAGTGCTGGGATTAAAGGCATGCGCCACCAACGCCCGGCCTGAACAGAGACTTAAGAAATCAAATATGCATATCTATATCTATATCTATATCTATATCTACACATATAACATACATATGTAATTATGTGTGTGGTGTGAATGTGTATATATGTGTGAGCATGCTCTGCCTGTGGGTGGAAGTTAGAATACAACTTCAGAAGTCTCCAGTTGTCTCCTTCCATTATGTGGGTCCCAGGGCCTGAAATCAAGTCCTTAGCCTTGGTGGCAAGCATCTGTACCTCCTTACCCATCTAAACAGCCCCAAGGTGGGGACTTTTAAGGTAGAGTTTTAATTTCAAATATAGTAACCCTAAACAAAATAATGCAAAACTGAAGGCATCATGCTCAGTGGGAAGGTTGTTCTACATGGGATGGTGCTGTGGGATTGATCTCCTGGGTGAGATTTTTCCATTCTCAGTTTGGAATAGGCTTCAAGGGAGGCTTCAACTACAGTACAGGAAAAGAAAATAAAACAGTCCTCCAGGAAAAACATCCTCTTTGCTCTTTTGAGATGAGCCTGTTGCCAGGAACTTTCTGGGCATGATTGTCTGTTCGGAGAAGGGACTTTCTCTATTCTGTTAGAGAATTGTCACATGGATGTTGGTGGGTTATTCTGTGTTTTGAGAGTGGCAAAGTCAGATCCCCCTCCCAGGATCTGTGTTCATTGTTCTGAGAGTCACCATGATGACCTCTCCTTTAATCAATGGAGGAATCTATCCCTATTTCCCAGGAGGGTGTACCTTGGAAATTTTTATCCAATAGGTGCCCAAGCTCAGGCTGAGTGAGCTTTGTTATTTTTCTCCTTGCTATGATGTATTTTATGTTCACACCCTAAATTCATATGTTGAAGTCATCCCTCCCACTGAGATGCTAGAAAATGGAGCCACTGGGAGATGATCAATCCTGAAGGTGTGGTCTCATGATGACGACTGAAGGAGATTTGTGCCCTTATTAGGGTGGTCAAAGAGACCACTCTCTGGTTAAATGTACAGTGTATTATTCAGTGGCCCAGATTTCTGTATGCTGGTTATTCTTGTGCACTGTGTACAGTTTTCTTGTTGCTTATTCTCCCAAGCCCAGCTCTAATAATCTAGCAATCTCAGAGTGGCATGTTTGGGAAAATGTGCCTCACTGATGAGAACTCCTGAATGATTTTAGCTGGGATGTTCCTGTGGACTTAGTTTTGCATTGCTTTGAAAAATGGCTGATGCTGATGCCTTAGGGAGTCTCAGCACCAACCCCTTTCTTTCCTTTCCCTCAGCTGCCATGACTTTTGCTCATATACACTTGCACCTCAAGTATTTCCTCAAGCAAGTATCTAATTCTTCTGCTTTTGGCTATTAAAAGGGCTCTTTGGTCATCCAACATTCATTTTCTGTTCCCTGACTAGTGACATTAATACCACCTGATAGTCCCTTTAACATGCAAGCTGTCTGGCCTACTTGAGGACCTGCCATTTCAGAGAATGGTGGTGACACCAGCAGTATGTGCTTCTGCAAACCCCTCTGGCTTCTGAGGCTTCAGGTCTTTTCAGAACCAGAGGTATCTTCATATATTATGGCAAATTTTAGAAATTTCAAAAAATATATAAAATTCAAGTAAGTAATTTTCCCCAACATGTGGATCTGGAATCCTTGATACTTTCAGCTCTGCAGTGGTTTGTATTTATTACCTTGAGTAGGCATCAGAAGTCACTAGCACATTGAGTGTTTTAAATAACAGAAAGCCATTGTAATCCTTTAAAACTTTGAAAGTCATCTGCAAGCATCATTATATTGTGACTTAAGAATTAAACATTAAGTTTTGGCAGGACAAAGCCCCTTTCCCCTGTGTTAAGGCTGAGCATGGCATCCACTAATAGGGAATGGGCTCCAATAAGCTGGCTCATGCACCAAGGATGGCGACACCCATGGAAGCCCTTACCTGTTGGGATTAGTGGATTGGGAGTGGGTTGGGTGGGTGAAGGTAAGGGAGATCAGGAGGAGGAGTGGGAGGCAGAACTTTGGTTGGAATATAAAATGAATTAAAAATAAAGAAAAAGAAAAGAAAAAAGGAATTAAATGGGTGAGGGAGGAAGCCTAACAATTACTCAAAGATAATGCTGAAATATTGAAACTGGTGTGCAACCAGAATATCTGAATTTTTACAACTTTTAAGCAGCGCTTAAAACAATGTTACCTGTTGAAACAATTGTCTTGGACCTTTATTTCTGCAAAAATTCCAGCTATGTTTGTTGTTACTACTTATTTACTACTTATTTTTATTTTTAAAATAGATCACATTATGTAGACCGGGTTGGACTTGAATTTTATGATCCTTCTAAGTGCTAGGATTACAGATATTACTTTGAATATAGTCTAAATACAGTATTTTTTTATTAATTAAAATGGAAGCTGCCATTCAATGAAGTGAAACTATAGCATTTTACTCCACTGTTCTGATTGTTTCATGTCTGTCTTTCCAGACTATCTCCTCTGTGAGTTGTGGCAGGAGACTCGGTCCACACAGAGGGCCCTTCTCAGAGTCTCCCAGGGGTGCTATTTCCTAAGTCCTTCATAAATATGAGCTAAATAGACAAAGAGAAACTTGGATCCTCCAGTCATCCCATTTGTTCAACAACCATACAAATTTAGATCAATACATGTAGATTATTAATTCTCCTAGAAATAGTACAGAAATTCAATGAACACATTTGGGATTTTTTTAATGGCATCTGAACTCAGAGTCTACATGCTGAGCCTGGAATGGCCAGACACAAAGGCAGCCTGTTTAGCCATTTATTTCTCTCTGCTGTGTCCCTCATGTATATATAACTCTGGTTCCTCCTCAAAATACTGCGATGCAAAAGTCCACAGAATAGGAAATAAACTTATTCTAGTTTTTGCCCTTAGAAGTGTTAGGATTTTGAAAAGGATCAAAAGATATTTTCTTCCTATATAGCTAAATCTTAGGCACAAGCTGAAAATAGGCCATCTCTAGGCCGTAGCCATCCTTTTTGTTTAATCCTTTGCCATTCGGTGACAAGACATTAAAAATATACTATTTGGAATATCAGCATTCTAGGAAATCTAACACAAATGTAATGATCTGAAAGTCACAGGGCTCCACCCCCAGCCTCCTGCAACACTCTGCTACTAAGTTCTAGAAAATACATTTCCTATCTCTCTAGCCATTACAGGATTTTTCTATTAAGCTTAGCACACCCTGATTTGTTTGGAGATAAATTCTACCCCCAGCATTTCTTTAATAATCCTTTTATACTTTCTTCTTATCTCTCTTCTTGCTGCTATTGTTTGATAGTGCCACTTAAATAGGTCTTTCCACAAGGTTACTCAAATTAAACATTAGCTAGCTCAAGAAAGAAGCTACAGAAAACTACTGACAGGATCTAGCCAGATAATCATCCACCCTCCAAACTTTGAAGATTTCTTCATTTCTGTCTTGATTGTCTTAAGGCAAGACACTTTTAGAGAGCATCTTGACTCGCTCCCTGTTGTTTTCTCAGATATTAAGATTTCTGGTGCCAAAGGACCATGTTGTACTGATAATTGGCCAGATTTCACTCTGTTTTGATAATAGTAAATTTACTTAAGGTTATGTACCCAGGAGTGTAAAACTGCCCTTAGCATCATCTCTTTTGAATTGAACAATGGCACAAAGGAGTAATATATCTTTTGTCTGGAGCCCTTGAGGTAAGGAAAATCCTCATAGTCAAACCAAATACAGAAAACTATACAGGAAAAACAATCCACTTAAGATAGGTTTTTGTTGTTGTTGTTGTTGTTATGTGATGTTATGTTGTGTCTTGTTTTTTAAAGCAAACCTCAAAGTGAGAATTTAGTTTGTAAGAAATGGACTTCTTATAGGAAATGCTGGCAAGACTATCATTTTGATAAATGATGACACAAATAAGGCTCATATGATATTTGATACCTGGACAGGTGGCTCACTTTGTTTCTTTCCCTGTGTAACTTTCTACATCTCTGCTAAAGAAAGCAAGAAGAGCCTGGATTGAGCATCACAGATATCCACTGGCAATTTTCAACAGTGGGAGTTTTAAAACACAGGTGCTTTAGACAATTGAGCCATGGAACTTCCTCAACAATGGGGGGGTTTAACATCTAAAAATAATTAAGAATCCCACACCTTATTTACACATACACACACACACACACACACACACACACACAGAGAGAGAGAGAGAGAGAGAGAGAGAGAGAGAGAGAGAGACAGAGAGAGACAGAGAGAGACAGAGAGAGGCAGAGAGAGGCAGAGAGAGAGAGAGCATATACATTGATATGCAGAAATCCCCAATAAAATTTGGCAGAAGTAAAACAGATATCCCTAAATTTTATAATTCTATAGAATGTAAAATAAAATAACTCATAAAACACAATATACATGTTATGACATAGTATAACTAGGGAAACAATTTATTCTAGAGCAGAATTATCTAATAGTATATTGCCACTTAAAGCTTTGCTATGATTTGCTCATGTTGATCTATATTTACTGTAGGTTCATCTGGAATCCACAGTAAGGAGCTTGTCATAATTAGTTAGGGAAAATGCAGAACTGACATTGGCAACCTGTCTGTGGGTAATCAGTTTTCAAATCATTTGAAATGATAGGGAAATAAAGCGCTGTGCATGTGGTGGGGGTAGAGGTGGGTGGTGTGGGTATATGGGTATTGTGGGGTTGATGTATGTGTATGAGTGTCTGTGTGTGTGTGTGTGTGTGTGTGTGTGTGTGTGTGTGTGTGTGTGTGTGTGTTTGTGTGTGCAAAGGCAATCACCATAAAGATGTCAGAAGGAAGACAAAAGTGTTTCATGCTTCCAGGTGCTAGAACCCACAGCTCTATTTTCTATAGAACCACCCTCTTTGTCAGCATAAGACTATCTACCACTGTCAGATGATGGTGGTGGTTTCTCAGGCAAAATATTATTTACAGTTAGAAGTCATTTTCTGTGTTTTTTCCTTATATCATTCTCTGCAGACCTCCAAACTTTGATAGACATAGTCAACTCCCCACAAGCCATGATACTTAGGACATTCTTGGAAGTGACCTAGACTGTTAGGGATCTCCTAGCAGGACCCATTTCCCATTCCTCCAGCTTTTTAATTTTGAAATGAAGGAAAAATCTTCATAGTTTTAGCTTCCAAGGTGACTATGAATTAGTATAGTATAGGATAGAGCAAAATAAATAGGATATGGAGACTAAAAGATGTGTTAACTTTAAAATGTGTATTTTCAAGAAGAGCAAAAATATGGATATATGCAAAAATAATTTCAAATAGAACAACTGAGGATCTGCTGGACTAGAGAAGGACAAAAGACATCAAAGTTTGGTGCTGAAAGTTTACTAAGAAAAATAGGTGAATTTAGGTGAAAGCTAAGAATAAAAATGGCAAAAATCGTTTCCTAATACTTTCCAGACAAAATGAGCAGGTGACTTAACATTAAGATTTTCTAATATCATACAAAGGATACAAGTGATATAATATTTTCTAAGTGATGAAAAGTTGAAAATATAGTTTAAATTTTTAATATTAAGGAAGTATTTAAATGCAGATGGACAAATAAAGATATTTTAACTATGCACCCCTTGTTGAGAATATTTCTTGCTGAATGTAAACAAGGGAAAGGAAAACAATTCTTGAAGAACACACATATCAACACAGAGATGTTTATGTGTATGCATATGAAGCATGTATGAATATGAACATGATATGTGGAGAGAAATATTGTTTAGTCAAGCTTAATGTCTGAAGAATCAAAGATTTAAGCAAACTCCTTCATGTATGCATATATTATAAAAGGAAATGATGACTGTGTATGTCTGACATACATTACTTTGGCACAGGCATATATCTTGAGAAGTTCACTGCTAAGTGACTTCACCATTGTGAAAACATGATATACTCACATACAGAAACCTGTGGATGGGTAAGTCATTTCACTCTTGATATAGTCAGTAGATCTAAAAGACAAAAATGTATGAAGCTGTTGCCAGAATAGCAAGGCATATGCTTTATGATAAAAGTAATGTTTTATAAGTTGAAGAAAACTATTCTTTTAATGAGAAGAACTTCAATGTTAAGTACATTAACAATACTGTCACATACTAAGGATAAAGCTCTAGGTATTATTGATTAGACTACTCTTCAGTTTGAGATTATAATTACAACATTTTTTTCCTTTTCCTCTTTCTACCTACCTACATACCCTGCCCCTTTCTCCTGATTGAAGGTTTCTTTTTTTCAGTTATTGTATGCATTTATTAGTAGGTATATACATTTATTTCTAAATATAAGAGTACCTCTTCTACTCCCAGATTTCCTCATTTGCATATAGCTTTTTTGTGTAGGTTTGATGTCTTGAGGTCCTTTCTCTATCCAGTTTGGCATATTCAATGGTGCTGTCCTTGCTGAACTCACATGCGGACAGTCATATTGGTGAAACTTTATGGGTGCAGGTTCTGATGTTTCTAGGAGACATAATCTCATAACAAACTACCTGAGTATTTGGCTCTTAGAATATTTCTGCCCACTATTCCACAATGTTTCCTTAACCTTAAGTATGTAAGTTCTTTGGAGATGTGTCCAATATAACTGGGCTTCACAGCTCTGCATTTTGTTTGGTTATGACTGGCAATATAAACACACTACCTTACACTATGAAGTTATAATGGCTAGTTCAGTTCCAGTAACTTTCCTTTTCATGTACTTCAAGCTGGTCTTGAACTCAAGTGACTTTGAACTTCTAATTGTCCTACCTCAACCTCCATAGTGATGGAATTATAGGGGTCTCTTACCATACTCTATTTTATGGATTATAGCAAGCATTCTACCAACTTAGATAAAATCCATAGCCCTCCTTTTACTATTTTGGGAACAGTATTGTATATATTGTTTTCTGCTGACTGAAAAGCCATTATCTAGAGGGTGCCTAATTATAAACATATGGGTGAATGTTTATTTACTAGTAACTTCAGGTCTTATTTCAATAGATATTTATAATTTATAAATAAATGAAGGCAACAGAGAGAACATACAGAGAAGAGAATCATCATAGAAGTTGTGATGGATGGAGTATTGAATCACCAAGCAAATGCATACCTGAAGAGAAAACTAATAAACTACAACTTTAAAAGTTGTACTGAAACACACAGAAGGCAGGGAAGCAAGGACAAGCCTAACCTAATCTTAGTTGGAACTATAGAATGACATGGTTGGTAATCCCCATGAGGGCAATTTCCAAACTGCTTTATTCAGTACTGGGTCTGATAGAGCCAACATTCTAGGTGCTCAGTGGATATTTAATGACTAGTAGAAAACATTGCCAAAAATTTATTTGTTGAAAGGATTCATATGGTAAAGTTTTAATTGGAAAGATTGATAATGAGATAAAGGAAATATGAATATACTAATTAATAGCATACTAAAAAATAAAACACATTAAAGTACACATGCAATAAACATGCAAAAGAGTTATGAAAATGAAAATTTATAGCACAGACTAACATTTTGAATAAATTTGAAGCATAGGAAGAGGAAAATTATATTAAAATATAAAAAGCTAGAATTAAAGCAAGAAGAAAAATCTGATTAGAGTAATAGCCATTAGACTAACTGAAATAATGTACCCAGGGTCTCCTCAAAAGATGACTCATGTAGAGACTATGGTATAGTTGAGTTCTCCAGACTTAGAAGGAATAGGTGCTTCTGCTTTATGAAAGACTTCAAGAAATGAGAGTGAGAGATTATGTTTAATGAAGCTAATATAAAGTTAACAACTAGAATGCAAAGAAGATTTATAGATCATTTTGCCTAACACCATATTAAGGATTAATAATACGACATTAAAAATAAATACTTCCTTAAATAGATGTGGCACTCAACATGATGCTATGAACTTGCAGACAGTGAGATAGTACTACAGTGAAGTATATATGTATGTGTCTGTGGCCAGAACATCAAAATCTATTTATTCAGCAAAATGATTGCTTTGAATTGGTCATTGTAACTTTTTTTTAGCTAGCCACTATGCTAGTTGTCTTTGAGGTGCTCATCTTCATTTGCAACACTCTCTAAACAATCACACAATCACACAGCACCGCATGTTGTTAGTAGTTGTTGGGCAAATTGTGTTATTGATGTTGTGAGTTGTCGTCACTATTTTATGATCCATTTAAACTTAGATAAGAAAACACAAATTTGCTTTTTATCTAGTATATTTCCGAATTATAAAATAAATATAAACATCAACTAATAACCCACTAGAAAGGGTGAAGTGATGTTTTTGTGCCATTAGTATTATTCCTTGAGTTGGGCATTGACATTACTCTGTGTACATATTCAATTCACAATATAAATCACTCATTCACTTGGTTATAAGGGCCTTTTAGGAGACAGACAGTGTACCAAGTGATGAGTGTAAGGGATTATTCAATGCCTGCTTTCTATTCTTAAAAGAAGAGACAATCTATCTTGGGAGACATTCAATAAAGAAATAAATCCTAGAAGAGCTGTGTCAGTTAGAAATTTGGGGCAGGTACAATCAATAAAAATCAACCATAGCTAATTTAATTAAAAAAACTTTTTGTGGGCTATGGAGTTGTTCTCAGGATTGAAGGAAATCAGAGGAACTACAGCTTTAAAATGTACAGGAGCCCGAGGAACTCCATGATAAAAGGCAGAAACGAATTGGTATTATTTCCAGGCTGCCAGTAGTGGTATTAATCAGGACTAACCATTCCCATTCCAGTGTCTCTCCACTAGGGATCTCAATTTCCATAAGAGTAAGGTCAATTGACCTAGCTTTATCTCTACCTACCACTTGGCAGTAAGGAAGCTGGATACTTTGGATGGCAAGCCCATCTAGATTGCACACCATGGATGAAGAAAATCATTAAAAAGAGGGTGTGGATTTGGGGCAGAAAAAATACAAGAAAATTGCCACAAAAATAGATAGATGCCAGGAAAATATAGTCTTGGAATGCTTCAGATGGACTGAGGAAATCTTCAGCTTATACTTAATGATGCTTTAAGTGAAGCATGAAAGCAAGTAATTTGTGTGAAGAAGAGAGTCATGATGAAGAGGCATTTTGTGGGGCTGGAAGAAAGATCAAGAGACATTTTGGGGATGTGCAGAAAAGAATCAATGGCTAATAGCACTTGTTGCTCTTCTAGGGAACCTGTGTTCAGTCCTCAGCAATAATTTGGCGATTGGCATCTTCCATCCTCACCTGTGAAGATAGGCAGATCTCTGGTCCTTACTGACTAGCCAGTCCCAGTGAGAGACCCAATCTCAGAAAACCATGTGAATGGCTCCTAGAGAAGTATTAAAGATCTCTGGACTCTACATACAAACACACATATTGGTGTTATCCAGTTGCATATACACACACACAAAAAAGTTACATTTGAAAAACCCATACTTCCTTTTGGTCATTTGAACATCCATCCATTCAAGGCAAGCTATCACACCCTCCAGGCAATACCATCCTTTCTGAGTATTGTAGATAGTAGGGTTTGACTTGGCTGGGCAGCTAGTAGGGTATACCTTTGGGTGATTACCAACAGATTGAAATTCAAACTGACCACTCACATTTCAAGTTCATCCTTCCATTACACAATCAACCAAGGAGGACACTGTTAACTTCCAAATCATATTAAATTGGTGACCTTGCACAGAATAGATTTGCCAGGTAAAAGGGGACATTAAGGGATCATTTGATATAATCTAGGGGTATGAAGACATCACATGAATCAATGGTGGTGCTCCACTAGAGTACAAACAGTGCCCTGTATGAGCCTGTGTGTGTGTGTGTGTGTGTGTGTGTGTGTGTGTGTGTGTGTGTGTGTGTGTGTTGCTTCACAAGGAAGGTTTTCTAAGGACAGAGAACTGTTGTACCCCTCGTTCCAGTAACTTTTCTCTCATTTTAGACTCATTGGAAATAAGGTAATCTGCCTCCTGTCACTCACACACTTCTTCATATACAGGAAGAGTAGTGTTAATTCAGCCTTCTTTTCACCAGGCTAAATAAACTCTATTCCTTAACCTTTCCTCAGAGGGAATATTAGTCAAAATTTTAATCATTTTAGTGGCTCTCTTCTGGACTGCCTCCAGATTTTCCACAGCACATTTCATCTGGATGATCTGTAAAGGAATATAGTAGAGGGAAAATCTCATGAATCCAGACCTTGTCATTTCTAAAATTTTGACAATTCAGATGGGGGTTTGCTTACCACCTCTTTCTTCATGAATTGTGTAAGTTCAAGAATAATAATATTTTGGAGGGTATAGAGCAGGGGTGAATGGAGAATACACAGATGAACCTTTTTCTAAGTGTTTTAGTTTTAAGTTTTTCCACAGAGACACTTGAAGGCCAAGTAAAACACATTGACTTGCCATATCAATCAATCACCTCCCTAAAGATCTACACTAAGCAATAGTGAGAAACAACAGCAGGTTTTTGGTATTGTGACCCATATTCTCTCATAAGGGAATAAAGGATTAGATTTATTCAGACATTATTCCACAATTTGGGCTAAAAGTCAATATTTTTTCTTTACGTATTCCAAAATTACACAGTCAGAAACAGCTATGATTTGCTTGGCCAAGTTGTTTGGTTTTTATTAGCTTAGAGAAAATAATGTGATAGGTTGTTTCTCTAATTACAATATCTAAACATTTTATTGATCTTCATTTATCTTCAACATATAGTCACCCTATAAGTCAAAGATATTCACTAATTTTTCCACTGTTTAAACATCCTGTCTTTGTGTATTTTGTGTCTAACATAACATACTCCCATCCTCAGAGCTCCTTGGGCTGGGAAAGTATAACCCAGGTATCAGTGCTGTTTAATAAGAACATGGTAACACACAGAGTGGGATTCTTGGGAGGTCAGGAAAAGAATCATGGCAGGATCACCTTTTGAGAAAGACTTGAAGATGCACAATGTAGAGGAATTAGCATAGGGAATTTTACAGAAGTCCAGGTGTCTCTGTACTGGTAACAATTAGATTTAATTTATGCTATTTATGGGACATAAAATTTTTAACATGAGAATTTAAAGAATATTTTGCTTCTATGTCTGTTCTATGTGGTTATATGCCATATGTGTACAGATGTCCATTGAGGCCAGAAGAGGGCATTGGATCCTCAGGAAGTAGAGTTACAGGTGTGTTTTTGAGTCACTGGATGTGGGAACTGTGGGCTGACCTCAGGTCAGCTGGTAGAATAGAAAGGGATCTTGAGCATCAAGTCATCGCTCTGTTCAACCTACTGATTTTAAGAAGAGAAAATAATACTTCCATTACTCTGTACTTGAATTTAGCACTAACTGAGACATTGGATATTGTTGATAAATATAGCTTCATTATTACTTATGATTGCTTGGTAAGAGATGCATATGACATACATACTAATAATGTTTACTAAGACTTAAGATGCAGCTACTAATGTGAGGGCTAGAGAACCCCAGACAATATAAGACTCTGGAAAGCATTTTTCTTTAGGCATATTGAAGAGCATTCAGATATCTCTACAGACAGGGAAATCCCATGAGACCCCAGAAGCAAATAACAGCTATGGGGCTTGGATTTCTTCCCAAAATTCCACTATGGGATACTCAGAGGCCCTAGGAGGGCAAAAAATTGCTTCTCTTATGAAAAATTCTCCACAAAATTCGTGGAGAACAAGGAACAAAGTTGCAGCTAGATTCATAACCCTCTCCTGTCCAGAATCAGTTTCATTTTCTAAGTTTTGGCATGAGGAAGCATGAAAACAACAAAGTCCCACATCTAATCAAGTACATTGTCACTCTCTGCTCATTTGAGAATCAGGAAAGGAAGCCTCAAGAGTACTAGATCAGGAGCCAAACTGGTAAGATTTAGATTCTAATTCTGTATTGTACTAATGGAATGACCTTGACTGAGGAAAATGTGGATAGTTGTGTTAGTACTTAAGTTCCAAGGTTTCAATATAACATGCTTATCTCAGGACTGGCACACCGATGGTATCAGACATATACTTGCCTTTAGAAGCTGTGTTTCTGCTCTGTTCTTAAGGGATGAATGGATGCCAATGGTTTTGTTCCTTCTTGTACATTCAAAACAAAATGTCCCATGAGCCATGTCTTCTGAAAGAGTATTTCTCAAAATTGTACTTGTATAATTAACCTGATGGTCTTGATCAAAAGTAGATGCAAATTCATTGCATCTAGGACTTTGGTTCTAAGAACTTCTAATATCAAAAATGCCCAATATTTTTACATTGTCATATGACATCATCATCTCTGATTTTTGTTGAAATATATTCAGAGCTATGCCTGAAACTCATGTGGCCCATACATTGAAGGTCAATATGTTTGCTAGTTCTAAAATTTCCTGTATGGTGCTAACGTTGCTGGCCAGATCATTAAATTTATTTGTTTATTTTGTTGTTGTGTATTTCTATTTGGCATGATGCATTTATGGAGGTCAGAAGACAATAGCAGTGAAGTCAAAACTCTTATTCTGTCATCTGGATCCCTTATATGAACTCAAGTCATCAGGCTTGATAACAAGCATCTTTGCCCACAGAGCTATCTTTCCATCCATGACTAGTAAATTAGACTTTGCATAGAATGAGTATAAGGGCTTGAACCATGGATCTATAAATCTGCTTGAATGGTCTGAAGAGCATGGATAAGTGATGCTTCTAGGTGCAGACACCAAGGCTTGGCTACAGGGGCATATTTCTTCATGCCTTTAAGAGTGCTCTCAGTTACAACCTATGTAATGTATTTGGACCCTACTGCTTGTGATTTATATCTTGTAGCTCTCTCATCAGTTACTCTCTTAATTCTCACACCCAACTCCTTAATTAAGATGGAGACAGAATACATCCTTTGATCAATTCACAGCCCTGACAAAACCTAGTGCTTAGGGACAGATCAAATCAATAAAGGCTTGCTTCAAGCTTCGCTCCTCAAACTTTAGCTTGCTCTGCAATCATTCAGCAGACTTCTTCAACAGCTCCCTGCAGGATCTTATCCCATATGGTTCTGATTCAGTGAGTCTGGCTAGTGGCTAGTATTGTATGGCAGTCTAACAAGCATCAGTGTGAAGATAGGGCTGCTGCTTGAGAGACAGAGTTTGAGATCCATCAGGTCACAATGAAGTCTGAGTGTTTGTGAACAGGAACTATTTTGCCAAGTGTGGCTGATCAAATTTAATACCATTGATTCAGAACTAGCACAAATGCAGGAGGTATGTAATGAAGGACTAAGGGGGTATAGAGGTGGTCCAATTTGATTTCACCAAATCCAGAGCAGCTCAAAGCCAGCCAACATCATACAAAGGTCTTGTTATTGTCCACAGGAAGGCCTTTGGGAGAGTGAAGGGAATGATTACCCATAAAATCCACACCTCGTCTGTTTATCAAACTAAATAATGCCTTAGGAAGTAGTCCATTGTTTACTTCAACTACCCACTCATGATAAACATGTGTGTGTCAAACATCCTCTAGAATCTTTTCTGATCTCTGGAGGTGCCGGTCATCATTTCTCCCACAAGAAACAGGATTTGCAGTATCTCCAGGACAACGTTTAGAATTTCATATTAGCATTTATATGTTACTACATCTAGACCTTTTCTGTTAGACAATGATTGTCCTTTCTAAGTGTTCAGAATGTATCACAGTATGTTTATATATGTTGAGAATATACTAAGATGCATCTTGAATAAAAACAATTCTGAGTCCAATGAGCCTTTGTTTATTTTACAAAGCAAGTGTTAAATGTCTAACTATTTACAGGGGTATGGATGTTGCTTTTGTGTTATTGGCAATGTGGTATGTTTCCTTTATGTGAAAAAATAGCATTTCTCCCTAGCACAAACATTTTCCAGTGTGAATATATTAAGTCTAGTTATGATAAAAATGAACATTTATTTTTAACAAACTCCAAGTTAAAGTTCTCAAATGTCAATTCACAGAACAGTGTCTTTAATATCTGGGTTTCTTTATGTGATGGAACTTTGGTCACTAAAACATATTTGTAATTTCAGATCAACAGCTGAGATACTTTGATGCCATCTTTGTCACTGTAGAATGAGGACAACTTAGAAATGTGATACACATTTGCTGCTTTATTCAAACTGCAAACTCTCTGGGTCTTGGTTTTCACTATCATACTATAAGGAATCACTCTCTTCTTGGCATAGTTAGCATCCATTTTCTTCACTTAGGCTTCATGTTAATGCTTTCATCAGGGAAAATGGTCTACAAAGATCCAGATCTGTCTAGCGTGCCCAAGGAAGGTAAAGGTTTATGAGAGAGTATGCGCTTTAGACATGATTTTAAAGATGTGAGTTAGTGTACTGTTGGACAAGACTTTAATGTTAATGGGTTAACAACATATATTAAACAAGGCATTTTAAATCAGAAACACACATAAAACAAGGGTATATATTGATTCGTTGATGAAAATTTTGTAATCAGAGGCTCACAGGAAAGTAACCTGTATTTCCCTTTGGAGTAATAGTTCAGTATTAGTGAATTCAGTGTTCAAGGTGACTTTAAGTAATGTAACTACTGAGATTAATGAAGATCAAATACATAGAAACCAGGTAAGTACATCATAGGAGCATGGCAATTATATGTTTGAAAAAAGGAAATCTCTCCTGAAGCCTACACGCTGCCTTCTTACGAAGTTAATAAACAATGGAAAGCAAGCAGTGCCCTGTGGAAACTAGTTTTTAAAGCATCAACATAAAGGAACAGAATGCAAGACCAAGGTGACTGATCCCCTTGCATGCGTTTAGGGATCAACAGTGAATGAAATCAAGTTTAGAGATGTAATATCTTTGGTGATGAGCTCATGGGTGTTTGTCATTTCCAGAATATCTGACTAGAATACGTACATAAATAAAAGAAGTCATGCATGAAAGATGATGATGTATCATTCCTCAAGGACTATGATTAGATTATGTAGAATGCACACAATGTTTTTCCCTCCTACAAACACACACACACACACACACACACACACACACACAAACACACACACACACAAATAATAGGAAAATAAATGTATTTATATTTCATGCCTACAAATATAAAAGGTAAATTAATGACTAGACATATTTTGACACACATCACCACTACTGCTTCAAAGATTCATTTTTCCTTTTGTTCTTTTTTCTCTTCCTTTTATCAGAGTATTACAATATGACTAAGACTGACCTATGACTCCATACCATATGTAACCCAGTATGTTCTCAAACTCTTTATACTCAGGACTCATCCTTCTGAATGCTAGGATTGCAGGCATGCCCTACCACACCCAGTTTCCAGAACTTTAGCTCCAGGTTCCTGAGACAGAGTTTGTTAATGAAGATTGTGTGTGTGTGTGTGTGTGTGTGTGTGTGTGTGTGTGTGTGTGTGTATTAGAAGTTACCTGCTGAAGGAAGGACTAGTGAGTTCTCATTCATCACCAGGCCTGCATGGTTCTCATCCTTCCAGACACTGAGGTAGTGTGTAGATATATCCAGGGACAAAGGTGTTCCCAAGGAACAGAATGACACCTAGATATTGTGATGAAGTCAGACAGATAGCTGACCCAAGCATTCCAAACAAAGCAATGCTTCATTCAGACAGGAGACACTGAGGAGGAGAGACTAGATAGAGTGAGATTTTTAGATTGCACTTCAGGACTGAAGTTCCTTGAAACACAAGAATTCTGTGTGAGTGGGAGGTACAAAACTGTTTTCATATTGAGGTCAATATAGAAGATGAAGAAACTTAACAAAATAAGTTCCTGGCAGTTAGCCATGATGACAGAACCTCATAATGAACAGACTAGCAGGTTATATTTAGGGATATATGTATATTTGCATATATATATATATATCAACAATTAATGAAAAATAGATTATTATTTTGAAAGTGAGCAAGGAGGTATATGTGGCAGAGTTTGGAGGGAGGAAAATGGGAACTGATATAATTTTATTATAATATCAAAAATAGAAAATAAAAGAAGAAAAAGAGAAAAGATTACAATTGGGTAGAAAACCTGCACTGAGAGAGCTGGGTCAAATCTAGTTTTCACTGTAAGAAATGAAATTACTAAAGAAAAAAAATTAACCTGCAAAATACATTAAATGCTACTAAGTGATTAAAAATACAAACCTGGTGGGGAACTCATCTGCCAGAATTTGGGGAAAGGCAAGTTTTGCAAAGACTATAAAGCACACCCTGTCACATGGTGACTGACCAAGGGGTATCTTCACCAGAGCTTTGCCTTTGATATATGAATGCCATATTCCAGCAACCTGTTCCTGGATAATTTAAGGCGATTTGTATAATGCATCTTGTTGTGGCATGCAAATGACATGGCCCTCCTCTGCGTGTACCATAGCCAAATCAGGTTGCTGGCATTGAAACAAATGTTTGACCTTACTGTGGCATTTAATCACATATTGGGCTTGATTTACAAATTCTATTGTCTGTCTTCTGTTAAGAAATTATTAGCAGGAAATAACACATGCCACAACATGCTGGATCAATTTAAGACACAGTATAGATCACTGGGATTTCTCCTGTCATTTGGAACCATTAGACTGAATATTAAAAAGTATATATTTCTGTGTCAAGGGGTGAAGTATTGGGTACTGTTATGCAAAAGGCCACCAAAGAGGCAAGGATATCAGATAGGAATGGAGAGTTCAGAGGAGATGATAAATATGCCATTGAAAATGTAGTATGTATAACATCATAAGTATCTTGCTTCATTGAGGAGATCCCATGCTGATCTTTTTTCAAGAAGTGGCCAGCCAGTCAGTTGTCTCTCATGAGCTAGTTGACAGAGTTCACCTTTTGTTCCTCACAAGAATGTGCTATGAATAAAACAGGCTCCAGCTCTATCAGCCACTCCTGTGACTTTCCTCAAGTTCTGATGCATACTGTTTGCACATCAATCTCTGGTGTCTCAGCCCTTCATCATTCCAGGGTACATTTCCACCAGTGCTTGTTTTTCTCTGTCCTGTTGAGCCTGTTTTGCCATGTCATGCTATCATTTTCTATCCAGTACCTGGACAGAACAACTGAGTAATTAAGCCCCTGTGACTGCATTTTTATGTTTGGTGCCCTCTTACTTTGCCCACACAAGACAAGTGAATCAGGAATGATGGGTGGCATTCCTGTATGCAATAGATTGGCCATATGACTCCTATCCACTGGCAATTCAGCAGGAAGCTGAGTCATACCAGATAGCCTTAAGGCTTAGTGATGCCAGCCAGAGAGAACAGGTGAAACAGGACCCCATGCACTCTCACCAATGAGTCTGGTTCCAGGGCATCACCAGGTGAGCAAGAGCTAATGAGACAGTGGGACAGAGACAGCGGCTTTTCTCTCTACTCTCCTTCTATCCTTGTGCAACCTTGGACCAGACTCAACACCTTGGGCAGATGCTTTCTATTCTGACTCCCACACACAGATGTGGAGTAGAAAGCAGTAATAATAACAGTGCCAATTACCAACATCTAAGGATTTAATGAATGGCTACAAGATGCCCTTGATAATTAGGAAAAAAAAAGATCACTGAGGTTGAATGCAATAAAGTAATTTTCACAAAAGCAAGTTGAGAAAACAAAACAATACAACAAAAACCTATCACCAGTTGATTCCCATGAGTATCCCCTGTTTGTTGTTTTGTAGGGCTGGCAGTCTGGGTACAATACAGAATAAATGCATACGTTTTGCTGTACTTTTAAACACTTTTTCATACTTCAGACATTTGCTGTTGTTGTTTTCTATGTTTTATTGTTTTCACAGTTCTAATTTACTTCCAGCTGGGTTATTCTCCTCTTTGCTATTTGCAGCCATAAAAAGATGCTCACTGCATTTGCCTCCAAGTAATACCCTATTGTGACCCTATGTTGGGACATTTTGTCTATGCACATAAATCTCTTATTTATTTTCATTTAGGTTACTTTATCTTATATACTTATTCAAAATCTAGAAGGCCTGCTTTGGGGCAGTGAACTAAAGCTTGTCAAAATAAGATCCACAGAATGAGAATTTCAGTGTTTCTCATAGTGACTGCACCAGTCAGTACAATGAGGATCTCTACATGTCATAGATGGAGTTTGGAATAAAAAACCCTAGTTGCAGCAACACTAGGCAGTGCCCAGACTTCCATCGAACTTCCAGCTGAATAGGAAAAGAAACAACCAACAAGGAAACACCTACCAACATCAGAGGATTTCAAGTTCCCCTAAGAGTTGGTCAAACACAGACTTGTGATGCATAGGAGGACAATGTGCTGCCCAGAGAAGACAAAGGCACAAAGTAAATCAAGAACACTTACAGAACTTTATCTAAGACACAATGCTTTGTAGAAAGGAATATGAAATAAGATGGAAAGCCTGATTTGTGACAAACATTCTTTGAGATATGTGAAATATCTCTTCTCTCCAATGGAGTGACACTGAGTGTGACAACTACATTACAGGGCAGGCCCCATTCTGAGGAGTAGTTAGTTGGCCTTCACAAAGAAGACTTCATGATATATTGTGGGTGTTGTTTTGTTTTATGTGTTTGTTTTTAGAGAGACAAGGAATGTGAAATTGGGGGGAGAGAATTTGCAAGGAGTTTGAGGGAGGAAAATGATCAAAATATAGTATATAAAAATTTTTGATTAAAAAATTTAAAAACCCTCCTCTTTCTCCTCCCTCCCTCCTCCCACCATGCCCCAATGTACTCAGGATATCTTATCCCTTTCCCCTTCTTGGGGGTCCATTTTGTCTCTCTTAGTGTTCTCCTTGTTTCCTAGCTTCTCTGTGGTTGTGGATTGTTGGATGGTTATCCTTTGCTCTATGTCTATTATCCTCATATGGCTGAGTACATACCATGTTTCTCTTTCTGTGTCTGGGTTACCTAACTCAGGATGGTTTCTATAGTTCCATCCAGTTGTCTGAGAATTTTAAGATGTCATTTTTTTTTCCTGCTGATTAGTACTCCATTGTGTAAATGTGTACCACATTTTCTCTATCCATTTTTGGTTGAGGGGCATCTAGGCTGCTTCCAGATTCTGGCTATTACAAATAATGATGCATTGAACATAGTTGAATAGATGTCCTCATGGCATGAATGTGCATTCTTTGGGTATATGCCTAAGGATTTTAGGCATAAGAATGGTTAGATCTTAAGGTAGACTGGTTCCTATTTTCCTGAGAAACCACCATACTGATTTCCAAAGTAGCTGTAAAAGTTTGCATTCCCATCAGCAATGGAGGAGTGTTTCCCTTTCTCCACATCTCTCCAGCATAAACTGTCCTTGGTGTTGTAATTTTAGCATTCTGACAGGTGTAAGATGGTATCTCAGAGATGTTTTGATTTGTATTTCCCAGATGGCTAAGGATGTTGAACAATTTCTTAAATGCCTTTAGGCCATTTGAGATTCCTCTGTTGATTGTTTTCTATTCAGATATGTCCCCACATTTTTTTAAAATTTATTTATTAGTTCTAGTTAGGGAACAAGCTTGTTTCACATGTAAGTCCCTCCTCCCTCTCCCTCCCCTCACTCCACCCCTCCTCCCCCACCCCTAGCCTACCCCCCACTCCATCCACCCACCAATCCCCAGTCAAGATAGGGCCTTCAACGGGGGCTCTGCAAACTCCACCAAATCTTCCTGTGCTGGTCCTGGGCATGGTCCCCATGTACCCCCCATTTTTAATTGGATTATTTGGTGTTTTGGTGACTAACTTCTTGATTTCTGTGTATATTTTGGTGATCAGCCCTCTGTCAGATGTGGGTTACATTAAGATCTTTTCCCATTCTGTGGAGTGCCATTTTGTCTTGTTGACTGTGTCCTTTACCTTAGAGAAGCTTCTCTGTTTCAGGAGGTCCCATCAGGAAGCAGTCTCTTATAGCAATTCGTTCAAGGGTACTTACTAATTTCTCTTCTAAGAGGTTCAGTGTGGCAGAATTATTTGTACTTAAGTTTTGTGCATAGGGATAGATATGGATCTATCTGTAATCTTCTACATGTCAGCATCCAGTTATGCCAGCACCATTTGTTGAAGATGCTTTCTTTTTCCATTGTATAATTTTAGCTTCTTTGTCAAAAATCAGGTATTCATGTCTGCAATTCGATATCATTGGTCTAACTGTCAATGCAAAGCTGCTTTCATTATTGCGGCTCTATAGTAGAGCTTGAAGTAAGGGATAGTGATGCTTCTGGAAGTCCCGTTATTGTACAGGTTGTTTTGGCTATCATGGGTTTCTTGTTTTTCTACAAAATGTTGAGTATGGAGAAGGGGAGGGGAGAGGAGAACATGAGGGATCAGGAAGGTTGAGTTGGGGGAAGAACAGAGAAGAAGAGCCATGAAAGAGATACCTTAATAGAGCAAGACATTATAGGCTTAATGAGAAATCTGGCACTAGGGAAATCTCCAGGGATCCACAAGAGTTATCCCAAAGAAGAATCTAAATAAGAATGGAGAAGCTACATTAAATGCCCTTCCTCTCTAATGACATTGATGACTACCTTATTTGCCATCATATAGCCTTCATCCAGTAGCTGATGGAAGCAGAAGCAGATATTCACATGTAAGCACTGAGATGAACTCCTGGAATCCAGTTGCAGAGAGGGAGGAGTTATGAGTAAAGAAGTCAAGACCATTTGGGGGAAATTCACAGAAACTGCTGACCTGAGCAAGGGGGAGCTCATGAACCCAGTCTGAGAGCTGGGGAACCAGCATAACACTGAACTAAGCCCCCTGAACGTGGGTGTCATTTGGGAGACCTGGGCAGTTTATGGGGCTTCTGACAGTGGAACCAGTATTTATCCCTAGTGCACAAATGGGCTTTTGGAGCCCATTCCCTATGGAGTAATACTCTCTCAGACTAGATACAGGAGGGAGGGCCTAAGTCCTGCCCCAAATGATGTGACAGACTTTGATGATCCCCCATGTGAGGCATCACCCTCCCTGAAGAGTGGATGGGGAGTGAGATGGAGGATTGGTGGGGAAAATGGGAGGAAAGTAGGGAGAGGGAACTGGGATTTGTATGTAAAATAAGATTGTTTTTAATCTAAATAAAATTAATTGAAAGATTAAAAACCGGTAAAAATGCAATTTTAAAGCAAATAGGTATTTAAACAGTGCCCAGTAAACAACAGATCTTTGCTGAATATTTAAAAGAAAAACAAAACTTCAAATGTTTTGAAGCTTTGATGAGTCTTCCAACTGTGTAGTCCAGACTACCCTCAAACTCATAGCATCTTCCTTATTCTGATTCCAAGCACTGAGATTATAGGTGTGAACCACTGCGCATAACTTAATGGTTTTACTATTATTATCGTTGTTTTTTAATTGTTTTAAGACAAAGTCTTACTATATAACCCGGTCTGCCCTTTTGATCCTCCTGCCTTAGCCTCCCAAGTACCAGTATTATATGTGACACTTCTGAAGGGTAAATATCATTTATCGAATCAAATATAGCTGTTTCTCACCATGATGGTAATGGAATAAACCTCTAAAACTGTAAGTACCACAAAATAATTGTTTTCCTTTGTAAGAGTTGCTGTGGCCAAGGTGTGTCTTCACAGCAATAGAAACCCCAAGGTCTAGTAAGAGAGAAAAAAATGTATATGGAGTCTCAAGAGAGTTGGAAAGAGAAGGTCATGTTACACTGTGCCAGTGAATGGTGAATACCATAAGTTTTAGAAATGGAATGATGAAATGTCTAAACTTGATTATTTACTAGGTCTTGGTTCCTGCATTGAATTACTCATTCAAGAAGTGCAGAGACAGTATTAGAATTCAGTGCCACAACTAGACAGAAGGAGTCAGGATAACTATAATCATTTGTTGTGCTTGAAAAATCAAAAGGGCACAAACACAGAAGAGGGTGTGCAAAGGATTCAAAGGAGTCAGACAGAAGATGTTTGAAGAACTGTTCAAGCCAGTTCAAAAGATACATATAATTCAAAATAAATAAAGAAACTAATGGTGTTGGAGGAGTTGAGAGTTATACATTTTGATCCATGGGCAACAGAATGTAAACTGTGACACTAGGTATAATTTGAGATTAGGAGACCTCCAAAGCTCACCTTCACAATGACACACTTTCATCAACAACACCATACCTACTCTGACAAAGCTACATCTTCTAATAGTGCTACTTCCTATGAGCTTATAGGGTACAATAGCATTTAAACTATCACAGACTACATATGTTTTATTTTCTGAAAATTAGTCACATCTGAGAAGGTGGCTTATCTGTTTTCTTCTCTATATCAATTATAACTGTTATAATTACCATCAATACTAATATTGCCACGTGTTCTTTGTTCATATATTTGTCAGTCATATCTATTCTTTATCATTCTTTATCATCTTGTGGACTGTGACTTCTAACAACTGGAAAAGGAGTCTCATTCTTCTTACACAATGTAGACTTTTTTGCCTGTAAATCACAGGTTTTATTATATTAGAAAAATATTCAATATTGTAATCTTTGGAGAAAAGGGGATAACTTTATCCTGCTTCACAGTCAAAATGATTCAAAGAGTAGTATCCATTTTCTGCCTCCAGTTTCATACTCTTTGGGAAATGGCAGAGATCTTTTTCCTTTTTATGTTATAAATGATCGTAAGTCACCATTGTTAATAAAAAGATGATAGAGGGTAAATTGGGAATTAGTGTTAAAATGAGATGTTAATACAGTGTTTGAAATGAGAATAAGTACTTAAAATCTCTCTTATTGAAACAATCATGGGAAGAATGTGACTCAATATGTCATAAAGGCCACAGAACAACAGCTCGGAGAACTTGTACCCAATTGCTAAAAACTGAAGGTTTCTCCTCATACATCACTAAATAGGACATTACTTTCACTACTTCTATCCCACACAGTACTAGAAATCCCAACCAAAGAAATCAGACAAGAAATAGAAATAAACAGAGACATTGTTAAATTTTCACTGTTGTCAGATGATATAGTGTGAATGAAGGAAACCCTTAAAATATCTATGCTATAGATTCAGTTAATCCCTACTAAAATTTTTATGACATTAAAAATAACTGTAATAGCTGAAGGCAGTCTGAGCAAAAAGAACAATGTTGAATGCTTCAAGTGGTATGATTTTAAAGTATCCAATAATCAAAATAGCATAAAGATGTTGCAAAAAAACCCCATTCACCTATTGACCAATGTAATAGAAGAGAGACACAAATCCATGCACATATATTCAACTGAACCATGACAAAGGTGTCAAGAAGACCTAAAATGAAAAATGAATTTCTTCAATAATTATAATTGAAAACTAGATATACAAAGTGAAAGAATCAAACTGAACTTATCTCACTATATAAAAATTTAAATTTAGAAATAGATTCAAGTTGTCAAAGTATGATCTGAAAAGACAAAACTACTCAATCTCACATGAGGCAGAAGTTTTTGATGTAAGTTTGGACAATTATTTTTTGGCTATAAATCCAAAATCACAGGTATTAATAGCCAAAAAATAACAGGTAGATTATATCAACCTGGAGTGGTTAAGGCAGAGCAAAAAAAACAACAGGAGGAAGAAATAATGAATAGAATATGAAGAAATATTTGTGAGTCCTGTATTTTAGCAAGGTGAATATCTAGTTCCTGCAAGGAATTAAGAACTTAAAGGGCAAAAAAATTCAATTTTATAAGAAGATATACAAACTTGAAAATACATTTTCAAGACATGGAAATTTCCAGCAAGACTGAGGAAAAGGATTGGAGTAGGGGGAAAGAGGAGGAAGAGGAGGAGGAGGAGGATGGGGTTAGAAGGGAGAGATCATGCAAATAGTTGGACAGGAAGAGAGATAAAACACTTGCTCAAATGAGCACCAGAGTTGGAAAACTCTATTACTTGGCAAATGATTTAGGTTCCATTCATCATAGTTTTAAAATGAGAAAAATGGATTTTTTTACAAGAATGTCCTCAGAATTAAGCCTTTAAATGCAAAACTATTCTATACATGCTAGCACTTGGCATTTTGCAAGTACAACTGACAGGTAGTAACTTCATCTTTGAACTCACAATATCAGCTGACCTTAGTGTTAACAACAAGCTTAACAATTTTAGAAGCTCACTTGTCTGTCTCGTCACTACACTTCACTTTCTCCCTGCGTTCTCTGGTGTATTACCAGCTTTATTCTCAGCTTTCTGTTTTTTTTTTTCTCCTTTGTACTTTCTTTCTCATAAAAAACATGTGTCTGGGAGTGGGGTGGTCACAGCACATTGCAAGCAAATGTTCTGACATTAGCTTTGATTAAACCCATCTCTGAATCTCCTAGTCTCCCCTTATCCACATGAAATCTTTCCAGTTTTCAACTAGCTGCAACTCACTCAAGATTATCTTGTTTTGCTTTCCCATGAAATGTATTATGTCTTTGAGAAAATGTTAATGATTTATAGTTAAGAATCTCAATTCCAACCTGGGTGGTGTTATAGCTTAAGGATGAAATGTATTTTTGGTTCATGAGTCAGGGTATTTGGCACCCCACTTATGATACTATTTTGAATGGTTACAGAACCCTTAGGAGGTGAGGTATAGCTGGAAGAAGTGGGTTTCTGGGGGTGAGGAGGGATAATGATTATAGCCCAGTGCTGATGCTGTGTAGACTCTGCTCCCTGACTCCTAAAACCATGTAATCAGCTACCTTAGACTTCCTCTGCGTGGCATAAGCATGTTCCTGTTGTCTCCATGCATTTTCTATCAAAGTGGGGGCACGGGGAGGGGAGTGGAGAGGAAGGAGGTGGGAAGGGAATAATGGGAGGGGAGAGGAGAACAAGAGGACAGAGACAGGGGAGGAATAGAGGAGGGCAAGAAAGGAGATGCCTTGATAGAGGGAGACAGTACAGGTATGGTGAGAGTTCTGGCACAGGGGAAATATTAGGGGATGACCCCATCTAAGAATCCAGGCAATTATGGAGAAGATGCCATTGAGGCCCTTCCCTATAATGAAATTGATGTCTACTTGAGCCTTCATCCAGTAGCTTTTCGAAGCAGAAACGGGCACCCACAGATAAGCACTGAACCATACTCCTGGAATCAAGTTGTGGAGAGGGAGGAAGGATGAGCAAAGGGGCCAAGACAGGGCTGCTGAAACCCAAAGAAACAGTTGACCTGATCTAGTGAGAGCATGGATACCCTAGTCATAAATCTGGGGAAACAGCTTTGGACCAAATCAGGTGCTCTGAATGTGGGTGCCAGCTAGGAGGTCAAGACAGTCTATGGAACTCTAACAGTGGAGCTGGTCTTTAACCCTAGAGCACAAATGGACTTTGGAAGCCCATTCCCTATGGAGGGTTACTATTGCAGTCCAGATACAGCAAGGAGGGCCTAGACCCTCCCCCAAATGAGATGATGGACTTTGAAGGTCCCCCATGGAGGGCCTCACTATC